>NC_067160.1:35007993-35681743 GCF_903995435.1 Acomys russatus | reverse complement strand
ATGTAGCTGGTGGTGAGCTTGAGATCATACCCTTATGAAGAGAAGTCTGTGGAAAGCGTGGAGACTCAACTAATCCTGTCCTCCACTGCCTTTCTTGTTGCCGGGTCTTCGTCCATTTTGTTCATGTTGGTTTTGCTGCTTGAATTATTTCTCGTTTTGCTTTGTCAAATCGTCAGTCTTCCTAAAAGTCTCAAATTAGATTTCATATTCTTTGGCCATCTTTTCTTGTTGTCCAGAAACAGTGATTTGACTAATTGAGAAGAGACATACTTGTCAAGCTCAGACATGAGTGTATACTTGAGTATTTCCCATCTACCAAATAAGCTTCTTAATAGCAGAAACTGTGCTCAGTCACTCCTACAATTTCGAGTGACAAGATAATACCAGTGTCTAAAAGGTACACTTAAACATGTTGAAAGGTTGATGGATAATAAATATTTAAAAATTTTAACCTATTGTAGCATTAGCTGATCTTTGTGTTAGTTTAGTGCACTTCTTGTATCTTGAAGACCGATTCTTTTGCTTGTGTGCACGCGTATGTATGTCTGTGCTTGCTGTGTGTATGAATGCTTGAATATATGTGAAAAGCTAAGTAGAATTTGAAGTCATACAATACTGAGTGATCGACCAGTGCTTTTCTATAGAATGGAACATCAGAAGAATGGAGGGCACTGGGGAGAAGATGAATAGTCTCAACTCTATATTCCTGACCTGGATAAAGAATGAGGGCAGTGGGTGAGTCTGATAGGAGAACAGACAGGTTGAGAGGCTGAATCTTTTCATAAAACCAAGGAACTAGCTGTAAATAACAGACTGGAGATATGTGTGTAATCAAGTGGAGAGTAGAAGTTGTCTTCGGGAGAGGGCCAGGATTTTCAGAGCCAAAGGTAGACAGGAGGATGCACAGGAAATGGTAGGCGTTGTGATTCTCAGGCAAGGATGCTTGAGGAGAGGCGTGGTGATGGAGAAGTTGGACTAGTTGAGAAGAGGTGTGTTTGTGAAGCCCAGAGAACGAGACAGTAGTAACTGCCTGCCTTTGTTCCAAAGCTCTGTGAGCATGGTAGCAGTAATAAACAAATCAACGCTGTGAGTCTGAGAGGCTCATAATAGAAAGGTGTGTTAATTTGAGAAATGGTTAAAAAAAAAAAAAAAAAAAACTTTAGAGAAAAGAGGACTTAGAAGGCTGAGGATGATTTATAGGAAAAAAAGTGTATGGCCAGTTTTCACCTCAGAAATACTATTCTAAACATGGGTCCTACAGACCTTGTTATTTAGAGGTAGGGTATTGTTTGTTCCTTGTTGAGGATGCTACAGGTAAGAATAGCAATTTATGTTGTTATTATTTGATATTTGTTAGTCTCCAAATCTCTTGAAGGCTCTTGTTTAATTTCATTGTGAGCAGTGAGACCTCAGAACATGTATGGTATTGGAATTCCTTGTTTTGGCTGACTGATAAAATTATACAGTATCTTCTGGTATTCTTTATTTACAAAATTGCTGATTATGATTTTTAAAAAACACAGCTTAAAAATACAACCAAAAAGTTTTTAGTTATAAATTGTTTGTTGTTTTTAAAACAACAAAGCTAGTGGGGTATTTGACATTGGATTAAGAAATAAATGACTTGTTGGGGGCTAGAGAGATGGCCTAGCAGTTAAGAACACTTGTTGCTCGTGTAGAGGACCTGGATTCCATGCCCAGCACCATTCCTTGGTGGCTCATAGTCGTCTGTAGTTTCAGTTCCTGGATTACAGACAGTGGTGAGCCCCATGTGTGTGCTAGGAACTGAATCATGCTGTTCTGCAACAGCAGGAAGGTGTCTCAACTGCTGAGCCATCTTTCCAGCCCCACATAACATTTTTCTTGATTCATTATGCAGTGATACTTCCCTAAGCACGAGTTTTGGGTGCAATTGCATTGTGATCTATTAATTTTACAGGCCCTTCTCTTTGCCTTCCATCATCAGGGCACCATCACTGAAACTGTACCATAATTTTGACAATGAACAAAAAAATTTCAATAGCATACTTAACTGCTTTGTATTAATCTCTTGGTTTAGTTGTGTCATTATGTTCATCATCTGCACCTCTCATAACAGTAGGAGTAGCCTAAGCCATATTTGTACCATCTGTGTTGTCATTGTCACCAAACTTTTAAATCTAAGATTAGCAGCTCTACATTTCAGTCCTCCTGGCGTTTGGCTGGTGAGATAGCACAGACTTTAGAAATACTTCCACATCTTTTCAGGCCGTATTATGTCAGCTGCACTCGTCAAACACTGTCCACCATCAAAATAGATGGCTTTGATTCTTTTTTTCTTTTAAGTATGTTACCACATAACTTGCTTTCTGATGTATGAAACCAAAGAATTTCGAAAGTAGGCTGTTAGGATACTACTTGAAAACAGGAAAAAGCATTGTGGCTAGAGCAAAAGGTGAGAGCTACATACAGCTATTAGAGATAAAGAGCCTTAAACATCATTGAGGAATTTTAACCTTTACACTGATAAGATGGGGATCTTTGTGAGAGTGACATGTTCTGACCTGACTGAAAGAAAGGTAAAGCTCTAAGGGGGGAGTAAGACACTTATTCTAAGAGGTCATTGGTGAGAAGTGACTAGAACCTGCATATGTTTTATAGGTATGTTGTTTAACATTTATTAAGTATTTCCTGCCATACTTATTACGTGATTTGTTGAGCATAGTTTCATCTTTATTTTAATTATTCAAAATGTAGTACTAAGTTTCAAGTGTAGAAGCTATTTAAATTTTATAATACAAACTTACTTCCTGTGACTTGAATTTTTTTTTCTTAATCTGATGGTGGTGACAAATACCTCAATTTATTTAGCAAACAAGGCACAGACTTATAACAGAAATATTAAAATTCTAGGTTATAAACACATGTATGGTCTTTTAAGAATTCTGCTTATTAAAATTGTTATAAAGTTATAATACTGATAATAAACCACAGGTATTAAGGGAAAATGATAGTAATGCTTTCTTGGGTATGCAGGAAAAAATCCTATGATTTAACAAAGAGGAAACTATTTTTAATTGATTTTTTTGCAGTTAATAAAGCAACTTCTAGGTAGAATTATGCATTGAGCTAATATTACCAGTGTAATTTATTAAATATATTTATTAGGTTTTATTTGTTGTCACTTACGTTGCCTACTTTACATTTTCCAGGAACATCACTTACAGCGAGCTATTTCAGCACAGCAAGTATTTAGAGAAAAAAAAGAGAGCATGGTCATTCCAGTTCCCGAGGCAGAGAGCAACGTCAACTATTACAATCGCTTGTACAAAGGGGAGTTTAAGCAGCCCAAACAGTTCATTCACATTCAGCGTAAGTTTGTTAATTGATTGTTTTCTGTTTGTAATTTTAAATTATCAGCCACTGAAAATATTTTATATTGTTGGAGACTTTAAACTTTCATTTTCTTGGATTAATAGAATAGTAAACATTAGATATTTAAATGTTCATATTTTCATTTGAGCTTGGAGATCACTTTGAGTTTTAGTAATATTTAGACCCTATAATGTTTATACCGTATAAGATTTTATAGAGTAGGATTTATTGTAAAGCAAAAAAGATGATGGCTTACCATACTCAAATAAGATTTATTTTTAAAAGGCCAATGTCTGTAATGTTCACTAGAAGGGCTATATCTTTAGAAAAAAATTAAAGTTACACCTTTAAGTTTTATAAAATTCTAATTGTGTGGTTTTTTAAAACTACTTTTGTTTTCCTCTTGCTGTTAGTACACAAATGGTCACCGTCTCTAATCTTCACGTTATTTTGATGATCTGCTAGTTGTAACATTTACTAACCCTCCCCCCCCACACACACACACACCCTTCTATCTTCACACTGTCTGTCTTCTCTACAAAGTCTGCCTTGCACCAGAATGGTCATCCAAACTTCTCAGTATGATGCAGTCATGTTCTTGATTAAAATCCTACTTTCCTTTTTGCTAATAGTCTGTGTACATAAGTGTAAGTCTTTCCTATCTCGTCAGAATTGTGGACATGTTTTACATGCTGTGTTACTTGTTACAATAGAGGTTCAGGGCTGTACTTTGGGAATTCTGTTGAACAACTTCCCTCTCTGGCTGTCATGGGATGGAGGCTGGAAATACATACTTTGACAACACTAGGGATTTAGGTCTGAGGCCTCGTTAATGCCTGGCAGGTACTCTACCCCTGGATGACACCTCCCCAATGATGTAAATGTTAATAAAGTCCCCTGGGTAATTCTGAAACATCACGTTACTTATAACGGATTATTTTTCATTGATCCCAAATTGTCTGTCCAGCTTTGGTTTTTATCTTTGCAATAAGCTTTCCATCTTCAGTTCCTTTGCCCCCTTGAAGAGAATCCTTCTGTACTTCTGGGAGGCAGTGGGGTACTGCCAATCAATGTAAAGCAGTTTGTTGTTTTGTTTTAATCTCTTGCTTTTGGTCTATGCTGTTAGCTTTACTTCAGTCTACAGATTAACAAAGTTCATTTCTCAAGATTCCCATCTCCTCTTTCTACCTTAGTAAGTGGAGAAATAAACAACTTTTTTTTTTTTTTTTTTTAATTTAAACTGCCCTTCTGTATGCTTGGCTTGTTTATCTTACACTAAAAGTATAACATTTTAACAGTAAGACTTAATCATAAAGCTTTAGGGTCCATATAGTTATTGCTGTGTCTTGTAATCTGTGGCAGCTTAGATCTGATAGAATTTAATAATAGTACGAATATATAACACTTTGTGACATGGGTCATGCCTTAATCTTTAGTGTCATTTCCTATTGCTCTTCCCCTCATCGTCCCAGGGAGCACTGGAAATTACCTACATTTCTTATATTTTACATTTTCTTGCAGATGCATATTCAAAAGTTCTTTTCCATCCTACAGCTCATTTAAATAAATTCCCTTATGAAGTCTACCCTAACTTTTCTCATTCTATCTTTCCTCTCTGTATATACCTTTTCCAGAAGACTGGCTTTTTCTTTGTTTGTTTTTTGAGACAGGGTTTTACTGTGTTGCCCTGGCTGTCCTGGAACTCCGTCTGTAGACCAGGCTGGCTTCCAACTCACCTATCTGCCTGCCTCTGACTCCCGAGTGCTGGGTTAAAGGTGTGCGCCACCACTTAGGGCTACAAGATTGGCTTTATATACTGTTTGTAATCATTCTTTCTTTAAGACTGTCAGCCCTGGCGAGCAGTTATTTTCTGTATCAAAGTAGAGTGTTTGGCTTTTATATGCATGTTGACTCAGTTTTTAAGTGATACTAAAAATTTAGCCCTGAGGAGAGAGAACTGTTTTCCACAAATCTTTTTTTCTTTTGTTTTCTTTCTATGCTTGGCATAGGACGGACCTGGGAAAGTACTTTACCACTGAGCCACACTGCAGCTTTCTCTGGAGCAGTCAGGGGGAATTTATTTGCAAACGTCATTGATGCGACTTGTTTTCTGTTCTTTGTCTTTTAATCCTTCAGTCTGTTGAATTTGCCTTTACTTTTATATCAGTGAAGAAGGAAACAGATTTTACTTAAACATTTTTCCAAGCCAAAGAGTCAGTTTTGTGTTTTAATAGCAGAGATAAACAGCAAGACCAATTATAAAAACTTTTCTTAGTAAACAAAGGGCATAAACTAATTATAATACATTTGAATCAGTCCCATTCAACAAACATGACTTTTAAGTTGATTTTTATTTTACTCTAAGTTTGTCATTCATTCATTTTATTTTAAGTTTGTCAACATATAGTATGCCCTGTATTATGCTTGACATTTCTACTTATATTTCAAATTTTAAGGGTTGGTGTATATATAACCTGTCATTTAAAAAGCTTATACGTACATTTTTGTCAAATTGGTATTCCACAGTTTGCTCACCTTATAAGCCAATTGTATTTAAGGTTAAGTATACTAGATCTCAATCAAGTTCATGGGTTTTTTGTTTGTTTGTTTGTTTTTTCTTTTTTCTTTTTTTTTTTTAGATTTTTAAAAGAAAGTCTTAAATTTAAATACTTCTTGCAAACCCTGTAAAGGCAAGGAATTTAAAAAGATGTCACCAGATTTTTTTTTTTTTTTCCTTCTTATCAAAAGAGTCTAAGTATCTGATCATTTACCTAGCTTGGGGTAGGGTCGGCACACATTGGTAGGTACTGACTAAAGTCTGCTGTGACTTAGGGTCTGTTTTGCCTGTAGGAAGGGCAAAGGGTGCTTGGGATAGAACTTCCTTAGTGTGTACCTCTGAGTCAGGCATACCTGCTTCTGTAATTGTGACGACCCATTGCAGAATGTCTCAGCACCTCGCTCTCTTGTCTGTAAGATAGAATTTTTAGCCTGCTTGTATAATGTAAAGGCTTTCTTCATGCCTCACCAACCATGTTTGGCTCTGCATTTTTTCACTGTGAGGCCAACTTTACTGAACTGAATTAAAATCGTGTGTCTGTTCCCTTTTTCCTCCTTTGCAGTCTAAGCTCATTAGGAGCCCATTTACCCAGTTCAGTCTGAAACTACAGTCACAGTGAACTTTGGTTTTCTAGTTTTTCTAGCCTTGAATGCTTTAAGCTATCAGAGTGGCAAACTCTCTAAAACTTGTTTTATACATAGCTTATTTGTTTGCACCTTCTTAGTCCTACACTTACTTTTAAGATAAGTCTTGTCTTTGGGATTGCTTTTAGGAGTGCTTCCTTACTCCTTTCAGCAAGTTCTTAGTACTGTTCAGTTTAAAGCCCCTTCAGTTGTGATGATTTGCCTTTTGTTGTCTCGCTAGGTGGTAAAGCACATTGAGACCCTAGCTTCTAAAACCTGAGTGAGATTAACCTTTTTAAAATCTGAATGTCATTTCATTGCCTAGTATACTGTATAACATGATTATGATACTGAGTTAAGTATAAGACTAAAATTAACATATACAGTGAAATTGGAGGACTTGCTCTGTGACATCCAAGTTAGAAATTTAAAAGTGGGTTTTCTTTTTCATCAGCAATGTTATTTTAGGATAGACAAATTGGGAGTGGATCAGGATGATGGCAAATTCCTAAAATCCCACCATATGGGAAGTAGCGGCAGGAGGGTTGTGTGTACAAGACCAATATAAGCTGCACAGTAAGATCCTGTCTCATAAAACCAAAAGCCAGAAATAGAGCTTAGTGGTAGAACATTCGTCTAGGATATATAAAGCCTTGGGTTTGACTAGCACAGACACCAACCCTCCCCCCCACCCACCCCCCCCGAAAAAAGATGCTGAGAGTGGAATGCATCTGGATGAGAGATAAACACCTTGTCTGTGTCTGTCCTTTTCAATGTCTATTTTCTATAGTCACTCAGCTGATATTCTGCAAATTTACCCATAACACAAGAGGCTATTCCTTTTGTACTTAGTAAGTTAATTATAAATTTAGGCCCCCTTATGTACAGTGTTGGTTACTTTCAGCCAGTTATTTAATTTCCCATTACCCTTTTATTGAGAAAATGTTTTACAATTGTTGTCAAGTGTCAGAATTTTAGAACATGAATAAATTTGAAATGTTGTGTTACTAAGCTTGCACTTGCTTTTGCAGCCTGCTAGTTGGTTCTTGGTGGCAAGGCTCTGCCTGGTTTACAAGGAAGGCTTGTTTCTCTTTCCCTGCATTACACCTACAAACACATCTATAGACTACCTCCCTGCTGGACTAGAAGAGAGTTCAGGAGAAAGTTGGTGACCTAGCTTCTTGTAACCTGCCAGGTTGAAGACACACTCAAAGAGGATTGAGTTGTAGTCTTTTTCCTATGATCATGAAGCCAGAGAAGGTAGGCACACTATGTGGACACTGTTTTCACTCCAATATACTTGGTGCAGGCACTTTGGTAAACTAAAGAGACCATACAAATCATAAAAATAATGATATTATTTCATATTTTGCCACATTAGAGTAATGAGACACTCCATTGAAAGGAGATGATGGATTTTGGCTTATATGGGAAAAAATTCCAAATTCCAGCTTAGAAATAAAGAGCTTTTAAAGTTTTGCAAATCCAATACATTGAAGGAAAAGCCACTCGAATAACAGTATATATAAGCTGAGCCTTTCAGAGGAAATTTCTTTTGTGCCAGACATAATGGTATATGCTTTTAGTTCTAGGTATTCAGGAGGGAGAGGCAGACAGATCTGAGTTCGAGGCTAGCCTGGTCTACCGAGCAAGTTTGAGGACAACCAGGGCTACACAGAGAAACCCTGTCTTGAAAAAACAAAACAACAAACAACAGTAAAGAAAACTGTTCTCATTCCAGTATATATGAATATTTACACTCAGATATTAAGACTATTCTGATGAGAGAATCACTTGTGTCCTTAGGGCTTTAGGAACTGACCAAGCAGCTATGTTCCAGGTTCAGCCTATGTGTGATGATAATCCCACAACAACCCTGGTTGAGGGAGGTTAGAGAGGGCAAAGAGTTATGAGGTAATCACGGATTTCCAAGCCTTTGACTAAACACTTGTGCATGGCAAAGAATAAGGTTTGCTTTGAATGAAGTAAACTAGACTGTGTAGGACCTTGGTCAGATGGTGCGCGTGCGCGCACGCGCACACACAAACACACACATCATAGGTACTGTGCCTTTTTGTGCTTTCAAAGGAAGCTAAAATGAATAATGGAGATGAGTGATAAAAAGGATAAACAATACAAGTTTAGTCATTAAAATAATTGTTTTCAGACTGGAGAGATAGCTCAGTGGTTAAAAGCACTGTCTGCCCTTCCAGAGGTTGTAGGCTCAATTCCCAGCCCTCACAACCACCTGTAACATTAGTCCCAGGAGATCTAACTCCCTCTTCTGTCCTCTGCAGGCACTGCATGCATGGGACAATGTGGTATACAGACATAAAAGGCAAGCAAAACACTCAAACATATCATGATGATGATGATGAATTGTTTTCATACTGAAATTCTTTTCAATTATGTAATCAAGGTTGTTGGACCATACAGTTGTCCCTCCATGTTCCTGCATATTTGAGGCTGCCCTGGGTTACACAGTGCATTTCAGTTAGAATATTAGTTGGTTTTGGTTTTTTGTGTGTGTGACTTTACTGACTTTAAAATCCCCACTGTTTCTTCAATAAGAACTATAGAGTAGCATTGGGTGTTGGGAGACTGATTTTTATATTCTGATTATAATGAAAATGTTAAAATTGTATGGGCTGAGGAGATAGAAGTGTTTGGCCACCAAGCTTGATGGCCTGAGTTCAATTTGGGATCTACATAGTAAAACGAAAGAACTGACTCCTACAAATTATCCCCTCTCTTGCACATACGTTCAGTGGCATGCATGTGAATGTTTTACACAAGTGTGTGTGTGCGTGTGCATGTGTGTGCGCGCACTCTAATAAGAGGTATGGTATAGTGCTATGCATAGTGGCATGTCCCAGCTAGTCAAGAGATGGAGGTAAGGATCACTTCAGTCTGGACATCCAGACCATGAGTAATCTAGTGAGATTCTATCTCTAAACATGGAACAATACAACAACAAAATATAATACAGTGAATACATAGACCAGTAACGGTCATTTATTGTCAAATATTACATGCTGTACATAATTGAACATGCTGTGCTTTTTATAGGACTAGCAACACAGTATGATTCATACTAGCATCACCCACAAATGAGTAAATGATGGGATTTTTTTAGATGTCTTAATCTTGTAGAACCATTGTTATATGTAGTCCATAATTGACTGAAACATCACATGAGAGATCACATGTGTGTACACATAACAATATGTCATCATAATTACTGTTTTGAACAAATTATTACCTTTTTAATGTTATGTTAGGTGATTAGGATTAACAGTTTCGTTTTGCCCTTGTTTACTTATTTTCTAGTGTCCTTCCTTATACAGATCAGATTTTCTTAGCCATGTCATTTTCTTTCTCTGTTGGACTTTGAAAATTTCATATAAGTCATATCATTAGCACAGCTATTTAAAGAACTGGATATTTCCTTAGCAAAGACTGCCATTAGTAAAGAAAAATTATTAATTTTTCAACAAATTTTGCTTTATAAGTTCTTTCTTTCTAGCTCTATTAAGGCTATTTTAAATCTTTCTGGTGTCTATGTACTAAGTTCAAACCTGTCTCATTTGCTGTCTTGTAAATGTTGAGGTGGCCGGCCAGTCTATTGGAGAATGCTGCTAGTGCTCCTGGTCCTGACCAGTGAAGATACTGCAGAGACAGTCTGATTCTTGACATTTGTATTCTGTGAGGTGCTAATATAGTGCTAGTGTTCTGTATGTATTGTTTTAGGTTTCGTTTACACTGGTTATTACTTGCTGCCTGGTCTCACCTAAGAATTTTTGCTCTCATTCTCTACTTGCCAAAATTGAGAGTGAACAAGTCTGATTATAGTTTTATAGGGAAAATATGAGGATGTTAGATAGTGAATAGGGACCCCTGACCCAGGACTGCTAAAACACAGAGGGGTTTCTATATTTACAAAAATGACATGGCTTTACACAAACCAGATCATTTTGATTTTAAAAGGAAAAAACCCCCACAAAAATGTGAAACAAGCCTCATGTGTGCTCAGCCTGCACTGCAGCCACGCTTAAAATGAGCTACTTACTCAGTTCCTTTATTATCTTGTCTTCTCGCCTAAATTCAACCATGTGGTACTTTTTATTTTTGTACCTTTTGTATACCTGTGTGTATTCTCTTTTTAAAAATCGTGGCACACATGTAATCTCAGCGTTCAGGGAGGCAGAGACAGGTGAATCTCTGTGAATTTGAGACCAGCCTGGTCTACAAAGTGAGTCCAGGAAAGCCAAGGCTACAAAGAGGAACTCTGTCTCAAATCCCCTCCCCCACAAAAAATTATTACACACAGAGGTATGTGATTTGTCTGTATGTGTTTATGTGCACCACAATGTGTTATGCCCAGAGAGGACAGAGGAGGGTGTCAGATCCTCTAGGACTGGAGTTACAGAGGGTTGTGAGCTGCCATGTGGGTGCTAAGAATCGATCCTGGGGTTACCTGGAAGGAGCCAACACTCTTAACCACTAAGACATCTCTCCAGCACCCTGTGTGTATTTTTCTACACCTTGCCTAGTTATGACTAGTTAAGACAACAACAACAACAAAAAGACTATAGTCTGGAAATTAGTCTTATATAGGCATGTATATGATGTCTTTATTATTTTTCTTACTTCAGAGTAATAAGCATGTGTGTGTTGTGTAGGGGCTATGACCATCCAGTTTCTTGTTAAAGCAGACTTGAGTTGGTCTTCTGTTGTTAACAGTGTGCTTTAGTGAATCATCTTGAACATAATGAGCCTCCTAGAAGCATACTTTTATACAGTTGTTACAAAAGTTCAAATAAAATGTTATTGGAGACTTTAAAATTTTATATTGATGTGAAAAGGCTAATTTTTCTATTGTCTAATTAAAAGACTTAGTCTAATTGTTGAAACTATATGCCTTGGTACAGTAATTTTCCCCCTATTTTTGAAATTATAAGATAATTATATCATTTCTCCCTTTGCTTCACGCCACCCAAACCCTCCCATATGCCTCTTCTTGCTGTTTCAAATTCATGATCTCCTTTTCCATTAATTGCTGTTATGTGCCACATATGTATATAGCCACAAATGCAACCTTCTCAGTCTGTGTAAGATTACTCACATGCATGTTTTTAGGCTGACCATTTGATACTGGATAAGCTGTTGGTGTTCTCATCCATGGAAAGGTTATTCCTCCTCCTCCTCTCAGTTATCAGTTACCCTCTCCTAGTTATCAGTGCAGTAAATTTTTCTCCAGTATATATTATGCCTAACTTCTACCACAATATTTTAAAAAGTAAATTATTAAGTCCTTTCTTTTGGAAATAGATTTTTTTTTTTAATTTAGAGAAAAATGGTACAAATAGTCCCTGTACACTGCCAGCCAGTTTTAGTTTCCTAATAATGATACTCTTGGTCCTACTCCGGTACCTGTGTCTTCTGTCTTTTTGTAGCATTATAATTTATATTTCTTATGAAGTTGAATGTCTTCAAATTTAGGAGCAGTTTTACTTTTAGAAATATTACCATACTTTACGGAATTTTCTCTTCAATGACAAAGCAACAAGAGAGTGAGAATCTGAAGGAAAAAGGGAAGACTGAGAAAAGCATAGAGGGGAAATAAAGTTATCTTCACACTTTCAACTCTGTGATGTTCAGGGCTGACCACTGGATACTAGATTCCAGTTAGTGTTCTCTTCCAAAGGGAAGACAATCCTCCTGTTCCAAGCGTTTCCTGCTCCCTGTGTATGCTAGGCAGATGCTCTGCCACTGAGCCCTGGCAGCCCAGCATCTGTCTGGAAAGGAAGGGCTCGGTGTTTCTTGCTTTGCCATATCACAGGGCTGCAAGTCCCAGTTTCAGAGAATTAAAGTTACCAACTCGCTCATTACCATTGCTTATAGTTCTTGTAATCTCCATTAATTCAGGCCAGTGATATTTGTTTCTTATATAAAATATGAATTTTTTGAAGTGAGAAATATAGATAGTTGGTTGACAAAAAAGACCAAGATTAGTCTGTGGTTGGGTGGATTTCATTATACAACATTGTAGAAATAGCTTTGAACTTGGCTGCAATTAGCTTTCCATGCAGGTTGGAGATGAGAGGTATGACCACTACCTCAGGCTGAGTCTTATAAATCTAAGCAGTCTGGGTGTGTCACTGTTAAACATCCTGGTTACTCAAATTCAGACTGACTTGATTGATAGTCCTCAGCTAGCCTCGGGTGTTGAATCAGAACCTTGGAGAGCTCCAAACAGCAGCACTTTACTTGCTTTTCTCTGTTAGCTTTCAGTGGCTGCTTTTAAAAGTTATTCTAACCTCGAGGACCTGAAAAATGAACAAATTCTTGAAGTTCAGTGTATTTTACATTAGACACAAAATTTTTGATGTTTTAGCGCACTAGAGCTCTGGTTCCCTGAACACAGTCCTGTAGTGTCACTTGGGCGTTAGGAATATAGACTTTTAAGCCCCACTCTAGACCTACTGAATTGTAAATAAATGATCAGTCTCAATATTATCAAGTCATCCGTGTGATTTCTAGTCAGTGGTGAAGTTTGAGAAACACTGGCTTTAAGACTGTATTGATAACCATGTAAAGGAGAGACTTGTGAGATCTTATGAAGACACTGCTTTATTTTACTTACCTGAGATTTGGCGATATAGCATTTATTAATGCTAAAGCCTGCACAGCATTTCAGTTCTGCTTTCCAAGCATATGTCTCATACATATTCATACAACTGTGCAGTCCTGGCTACTTATTTTACTTTGAAGGTACATATGGGTTACAGAGCCTCTTTCCTGGTCTTATGTTTTGCAGTTATTATTTTGAAGTTAAGTATGTCCCTTTCCATATTTCTTTTGTTCTTTCTAGAATGCCTTTGCATTTGCTTTCTCTGTATTTTGTAGTATTGGTATGTCACCTGCTTCCAAGGGGAGCTTGTTATATATGTTGTACTTGAGGAGTCAGTGTTAGCTACATAAGTGAAGTAATAATGGCTTTGAACAGTCATAAGAAAGAATTGGAGGGTTGGACAGGGAAAAAAAGCCTGGTTAGTCTTTAAGTACGTGCTTCTTAGAAAGTGCTGTTATTGGTGCTCAGAGACGAGCCTTTAGGGACAAGATGTATTTGCATTTCTGTCTTACTTTGTTGCCTACAATCAGGAATTTTTTAGAAGTAGTTTTCATAGGTAAACATTTAGGAAATGGATGGATGTGATTAATACATTTTTTTTAAATGGGCATTGATGTTTAGCCTGCACATATGTCTGTGTGAGGGAGTCAGATCCACTGGAACTTTAGTTATAAACAGTTGTGAGTTGCCATGTAGGTCCTAGATATTGAACCCTGGTTCTCTGGAAAAACAGCTCTTCTCTTCAGCCTGACTAATATATTTTTTAAATGACTATAATTCATAGGTAAATGTTGGAAATGTAGCACACGTGTGGAGGTCAGAGGAGAATTTTGGAGAGTCAGTTCTCTCTTCCCACCTCTACACCCAGGACCCGAACTCAACTTGTCAGGGTTGCAGGCAAACACCTTGATCTGCAGGGCCGTCCCACCCGTCCATCTTTCCAAATTGTCTTTGGTTACTAAATGTAATTTGTAAGCCTAAACATTTAAGATCAAAGTCAAACAAAAACTGTTTTTGACATATTGATGTCTTTATTCCATTTTGATGGTCCAAAGACTTTCATTATTGCTGCTAAGACTATAAGGGTGTGATTTAGCTTCTGTGTGTAATTAAAATGTCAGCCTTTATAGCATGACCAAAAGTCTTGTGCTCAGCTCACTAGGGTTCTTGACTATTTTCTGAGCTGTAAAATGTAGTGTTTCAGCTCTAAATTATGTAACTTTGCTGAGTTAACACATAAATAAAATCATATGTCTGTCTTCATTTAACCTCCTTGCTTTTTTGACCTCAGTAGGAGTCTCATAGTGAAACTTTGCTCTCCTTAGAGCTCTGGCTGGGCCTGCGGATTAAATCCACATTAAAAGCACAGTTAGAGGAGAAGCATGCAGATTATTACAACTGCATTGGGAAACCTCATAGGTAAATGAAGATCAGAAAAAGTAGTTAATTCAAACTGGATTCCATGAGTGAGTGAGTACAGCAGTGCGCATTTTAAGACTGACCTTTTTCTTTATTACATATTACATGAGCAACCATAATTAATTGCATAGATTTTTTTTACATACCTAGAATTTTTCCACAAACATGAAGAGAAGGACTTATGTCATTAATTAAACATCTGGGCTCCAATCTCTAGGGACTGTTTTGAAGGGTTTTTTTCTTAACCTCCTTCCACCACAGACTTCCATTTCTAAAGGAGAACTCTAATCAACGTTACCCAGTTTACACCATAGTTACTCTCTGTGTGCTGAATAGTAAGATAAAATACAGATCCAAAACCCATTTTTGTTCTTTGGGTTTGAAAAAAGGAGGATTTCTATAGATGACTAGTACATATTGGCAAATGTATAGCTGTGTTTTTCCGAATAAATATACTAAGATGGTTTTGTGCATTCCTACTGATGACTTTGTTGAGGCTGTCAGCAAATGTGTTTTTTTTCCCCCCCTCTCTTTTGGTGTGTCTTCTAGCTAGCTACTATGTGTTCCATAAATGTATTTCCAAGTTTTGATCACATTTTCTTTATTAAAAATGTGATGGATTTTGTCTGTCTTGGTGGATTTTCTGTGAGTATTGGCAGTGTGTCTTCTGAATACTGTTAAATTTCTTTTCTTTCTTTCTTTTTTTTTTTTTTTTTCTGTTAACTTCTTTGTTGCAGCTGTCCTGCCTGAGACTTCTTAGGAAAGGAAAAAGAGAGTTTCTTTTCTTTTTGTTTTTTTGACTCCTTTGGAAGGGAAATTAAATGATGCTACTCAGTAGTATTCAGTCCCCAGTAGTGGTTTAAGTTCATCACAGAGAAATCAAACTCAGAAGGAAGTTTCCCAAGGTAACTTCTTTACTGTGGGTAACCCAAGTAAAAGGTGACTTACAGAGATAGTCAAAGTAATTCAAAGAATACATTGAACATTTATTTTTTTCTAAGCTCGCTAACCACAAAGTATATTCGTGAAGAAAACCTTGATAATTACAATTTCAGCATCATTACAAGAAAAGGGAGAGGCGATGATGATGGGCTAGAGCATGCTAGGTCCTTCTTAGGTGGATGCACAGCAGTGTGAGTGGGCTTGCTGCCATACGGACAAGTGACTATGATGTAATAAAATGTAAAAAATCCATTGTAGCCAAGTTGGATAGAAACAATCGTGTGTGTGTGTGTGTGTGTGTGTGTGTGTGTGTGTGCGCACATTAAAAAGCACAGATTTTTGCCTCTGATTCTTTCATTTTATTGCCATTTTTGAGGGGTTTTCAAGAGACGGTTTCTCTGTGTAACAGTCCTGCTGTCCTAGACTCACTTTGTAGACCAGGCTGGCCTCGAACTCCCAGAGATCCTCCTGTCTCTGCCTTCCAAGTGCTGGGATTAAAAGCGTGTGCCACCACACCCAGCCATTTTATTACTTATTGATTGTGAGGTTTATAAATGATATCTCATTTACAAAAGGTACTATTTAAACTTTGTTTCATTTAAAATCTTTTAAAACTTTGTTTTAAATTCATTTTTTAATGTGTAGGAATATTTTGATTTGCATGCATATCTGTGTACCATAAGCATGCATTTTGGATCCACTAAATTTAGAGTTGAGATTACACAGATGGCTAAGAGCTATCATGTAGATGCTGGGAATCATCCCTGGGTCCTCTGCAAGAAAATCAAGTGCTCTTAACCATGGTCTCTCTGGTCCTCATTGAAAGCCGTAAAAGAGAAATATGACAGGGGATCCAGGTAAAATTAACCATTTTGACTTCAGTAATACAGGTTGGTTGTGGGTTCTTCCAGACTACACTTTTCTCTGAAATAACTAGTAATCTGACAACAATTGATGAAAGGTAAACAGTGTTATTAATATGTGGAGTTAGCCTAACTCTGCCATTACTTTTCTCACTAGCATGCCTGGGATTGTAGGGAAGTAACTAAAATCTTGAGTGAGGTGGGGAAAGATGTTAGTGTGATTGTTTCATTTATAGCCCTTTCAGTTCTGTGTTAAGGAGCAGACAGCACCGGAGCCCTGTGAGTAAGGTTGTCCCCTCTAGTCTTGCACAGCCCTGAACTAACATGAAGTTAGATTTTTGCTCTACAGCCCTGCACAACATTCTTCTTTAGTCTGCTTGTCTCAGGTCCCATAGGACATAGGCTTCCACTTTATTATTTTGTGTGGATGTGTAAATTTTTAGTGTCCTTGAGGTAGTAGCCACCACTCTTGAGTGGCTTACATGGCCATTTATAACAGCATTTTCTGTTTGTTTAGTAACATATGGCATTCTACCACTTACTAGTCTTCAGTTATTAATACTATTTTCAAATGCCGCTTTCAAAATGTAATAATTCTTATATTTTTACAGTTTTATCTAAATAAGCTAGAAGCCATTGTTCTTTGCTCTAGTATGCTTTAGCGAAAGAAACAGTTATGTTGTATTGGTGACTTAGAATCACCTCTCCCAGAAAAAGGAAGGCATGTAGGATAAAAGTACTCTGTGCCATCACTGATCATCTGTCGGGAAACCATGCTCTTAAGGTCACAGTCCACCATAACTGGAAAGTCCTGAGCTCTGTGTAAAATGCAGGACTCTCTTTGTTGGCAAGGCATCCTCTTTTCTGCCTGGGGGATCCTGGATCCTCACATGTGAGCAATGTCCTGTAGCTCTTAGGGAAATTATAGGTCCAACTTCCTTTCTCCCAACAAGAACCCTTTTAGCAAGCACTTGGAATTTCTGGAATGCCTTCCCATGCAAATGAGGCATTAGCTCTTCAGCCAATGGCCTTTGCTCACCCTGGATATCCTTACCCCCTCCCCAAAGTTCTGTATAACCCTCATTCACCCCTAAAGCTAAAGCTGGTCCTGGAAGGTCATTTCCATTCTTGCTCACAGTTTTCAGCTTCTGCTCCATTGTTCCTGAGGACTGGTAGCCAGTGATCCCAGGATAAGGGAGAGCCACAATTTATTACGTGACGGTACCCATTCATTACTATATGTTTCTTACACTTTTGTGTTGTTACAATTGTTACAGATTCAGAATAATAATTTAAAAATCTGTAAATATGGCTATACTGGATAAATGCCTTCCTTTCTCCTATGTGAAGCCTTTGTAACTTGAAGCTTCATGAATCAGAAGCACATCGTGTGCAGACTAGTTTTAAGAAACCAGAAAAATGCATTTAGTGGTGGCTACAGAGGTGTCTTTGCCAGCATAGAGGCAGAAAGGAGCATTATTTTTGTAGTAGAGTATTATTTCCTGCTATAGTTGAGACTTAGCATATTTAAACTGAAAACCATGATTTCTGTATACTCATTACAAGAGTTGTCAACACTAAAATGGGCCGCAACATTGTCTTGTACTTTGCCTCTGCTGAGTTAGCTGTAGTTACTGGTGTAGAATTGAGTCATATGAGCCATCTGTATTTCTTGACTGCTTACTCAGTGCATGGCATTATGATAGGTGCAGATTACTTTATTTAATTCTTAGGAAAAATTAATGAGATTAGGTAAATTTATTGGTGTTGTTTTGTAGCTGGTCATCTCTTGTCCAGTTCTATAATTTTGTCATTTCAAGAATATTATGTAGCTTTTACAATTGATATTTTTCAAATTCAGAATAATTCCATTGCAGTTTTTCAAGTTGTTGTATGTATCATTAATTTGTTCTTATGCATTGTTGACTGTAAGACCCTTACTCTACTAGTTTACTGCTTCACCGCTGAAAGACATTTTTGACTATGGTAAATACATTTGTGTTGACAACTAAAATTTTAAGTTATTATTCAGGGGGAATAGCTGTCAGAACCCAAGTACAGAGGGCAGAAGACAACTTTTGGGACAGCTCTTTCCTTCTACTTTTGCATGGGCTCTGGGAATTGATCTCAGATTGTCAGACGTGGTCATCCTGCTAGGTGTGTCAGTGTTTTTGTTTTTACATGAACAAAAATTTTAACTTTGTAGTTATGCCATGTGTGTGGATGTATGTGCTGGGGAAATTAAACTCAAAACTATTTTTGTACATAATACCTCATTTTATCCCTTCCTAATAATGAACATTTAGGTCATTTTCCCTAACTCTTTGCTTTTATAAATAGTGCTATAAGGGATGCATGCACATGCACTTTGCCCTCATTTATGAGTACTTTTGTGGCGTAGAGGTCTAAAATTGGAGTTGCTGAGTTTTCTACAAAGTTCATGTTTAACTTTACTCTAGACCTTGTAGGGCTGTTCTCCAAACTGTACCAGTTTGGTATTTTCCCCCACTTGTATATGAGAATTCTTTTTTCTATTCTTACCAATACTGGTCATTTTCAGGCTTCACAATTTTTGTAAGTTTAATAGTATGAAGTGATATTTATTTAAATTTATATTTAAATCAAATATAGATGAGGTTAAACATCTTTTTATAAAGGGATTATTTATATAGTCTTTCTGTATTTTAAACCTTTCACTATGGAAGATTTTCATCAGACACAAAACTAGGTAAAATAGTAATGAATCGGCTTCACTCAGCTGGCCAGTACTGTTCCTCTGTACTCAGACAACTCTATTCCAGTGTCTTGATAGCTTCTTAAATATTAATAAAAATTTAAGTTTCTCAATAACAAAAGACATTATAAGCCACAGACTAAAGGAAGATACTAGTGAATGTATACCTTCCAGGCAACAGGAAATGGAGGGAAAATAAAATAGCTTTTTCTCAGAATCCAGCCATCTTGGGTGCTAAGATTCGGTGTGATTTGATGCACACTGATTAAAAACAAAAAACTTCTAGAATCTTAGTAATGGTATTTACAAAGATAAAAATACTTCTGGGTTTGTGGATTAGGAAAAATATATGTACAAGTGCACATTTAGAACTAAAGGAAAACATCGGCAGTGAACAACAATTGTAATTTATGGTATTCTAGCACTACTGGATAAAATTTGATTATGAAACTTAAAGAATTAACTGGAAATATTTAGGCTATAACGAAAGCAAAGAATAACTTCTGCCCTCGAGTCTTACAAAACACTTTAAAGCTAGAAAAGGGGGCTGGAGAGATGGCTCAGTGGTTAAGAGCGCCACCTGCTCTTCCAAAGGTCCTGAGTTCAATTCCCAGCAACCGCATGCTGGCTCACAACCATCTGTAATGTGAGCCTGATAGCCTCTTCTGCAGATAAATCACTCATATACAATAAATAAATTAAAAAAATAATAAAGCTAGAAAAGAAGCTCAGGTTTTTGAAATAGTTAAGATATTTTATAAGGATGATTTCACAAGGCTAATTACCATTCAAGTAATGAAAGCAGATGGAGTTATTATAAAACTCTTAATGCTTGTGAACTGGAACTTGAAATTTTTTCTACTTTTTCCCTCCTTCTTAACTGGATTTGGGTTTTGGTTTTTAGTTTTTCAAGACAGGGTTTCTTTGTGTAGCACTGGTCATCCAGGACCCTCTTTGTAGATCAGGCTGGCCTCAAGCTCACAGAGCTCCACTGCCTCTGCCTTAAAGGTGCTGGGCTTAAAGGTGTGTGTCACCATGCCTGGCTCCCACAGTCCATATTTAAGTGCTATCCATGCTCTCATCATTACCTGTTGTGTCTGTTTTGTTCTTTAGGGTTTAATGTAAATTTATTTTAAAAAATAAAAGCAATACATACATCATTAGGCTTAACTAAAAAAAAAGATTTCCCACATAAGTCAGTTTCTCTGGTGTGAGACATGGTTTCCCAGGTACAACATGGCTGTTACACTCCTGAACTTGCAGCAACTATGATTATCTGTACAAGATCTACCCAAGGTGGGCCTTTCCGCATCCTGTCAGGAAGGGAGAGAGGCCCAGGGGGCCCCACACCTCTTTGAGAATTTGCATGCAATTAAAGTTGATGAGGAAAGTTGATGGAAGAAGCACTGGTAAGATGCTTCATGTGCCTCTAGACAAATTGCAACACGTGCTTTTAAACAACTTTAATGCAGCTCATAGAACCACACACATAAAGACAAAGTAGAAGTGGGACTCGGTGGGAAAAAGAGGGTTAGGGATAATGGTATGAGTGCAGTACATTAGATATGAGAAACGTTGTGAAATCTATTATTATGCATAATGTATGTTAATAACATCTTAGAAAGTCCATCTCTATTGAAGGAGCTACCTTTAATCTTAGCATGTGACGGTTAGTTTTCATTGTCAGTTTGGCTGAATTTTGAATGTCCAAGAAAGGGAGTCTCAAAGAGGGATTGTCTAGATCAGAATGGCCTGTGGGAGGGTGGAGAAAGCTAGCTGAGTACTAGCATGCTTGCATTAATCCCATTGCTCTCTGCTCCTGACTGTGTATGTGAAATGACCAGTTCTCTTAGCTCCTGCCTCTGACTTCCCTACTGTGATATAACCAGATAAGCCCTTTGTCCCTTAAGTTATTTTTTGTCCCAATATTTTATTATCAAACAGGATCTTTTTTTCTTTCGATGTTTGTCTTCAACATTCCAAATAATGGTACTATCTTTAACCTACCTTTAAAACGTTACCTCCTTATTGCATATTATTCAAGATTAGAATTTAGCTCTTTCATGTCTCAGCACACTTGGCACAGTATTTGACTCTGGCTTTACTATTGACCCAGTATTCGGTTATGTTAAGCAAGTGCTGACAACTGATACTGGTGATTAGCAGTGATTTCATGGAGTTTCTTCTTCTCTTTGTATCTATTGCTGTCCTGGCTAGTTTTATGTAAACAGCACAAGCTAAAGTCATTTGGGAAGAGAGAACCACAGTTGAGAAAAAAAAAAAAAAAAAACAAAAAACAAAAACAAGAAGCAAACAAACAAAAAACCCCACCTTCATCAGATAGGTCTGTGAGCAAGGTAAGCCTGTGGTGCATTAGTGATTGATGTGGGAGGCACAGCCCACTTGCAGCAGTGCCATCATGGGCATGCCCTGGGAAGAAAACAAGCTGAGTAAGCCATGGGGAGCAAGCCAGTAAGCAGTGCTACTCCGTGGCATCTTCATCAGCTCCCCCTTGAGTTTCTTCCCTAACTTCCCTCAGTGATAGACTATAAACTGTAAGCTAAATTAAATGCTTTCCTCTTATGTTGCTCTTGGTCATGGTGTTTTATCACAGCAATAGAAGCCATATAGCTTACATTAGTCACAAGCTTTTACAGGAGGATAACTTTCACAGTATCTTCCAAGAAGGTCATAGTCTCCTATTGCAATTCTATGGCTTTTTCTTGCCATTCGCCTGGCTACTCTATTCTGGACTGGCTGCTGTTAGGACTGGTGCTTGTTTATCATTCATCATCTTGGGAATTTTCTTGCTTCTCTCATGTGTTTGTTTCCAGTTCTTGATGGTCATGCCTTCTTCCTTTTAGATTTACTCCATTTAAATGGGACATGTCTTCCTTAAGCTTCCTAGAAAGTGTACATAGTAAGTGAACTTTGGTTCAGGCCTTCCGTGTCTGAAATTAAGTTTTACTTTGGAAACCCATCATCCATCAGAATTTTGAACATAATATCTTTTAACTTTCAGTGTTGCTCCTGACAAATCGTGTGTGTGACGTGGAGGGGGGGTGGATTTTCAGCTTTTCACATGCTTGACATTTGTTTCTGTTGTGCATGTGTTTCTGTTGTGCATGTGTTTCTTTTTCTGTAGCATTTTGTTGCTGTCCTATTGTTCAATATAATTTTCAGGATATATTGTTTTTCTCGTTGCATTATTTCCTCTGAGATCCTTCCTGCTGTTTGTTTTCTGCTTAAATAGCTAAAGTACTCAATTATCCATTAATATTTGAATAAGATCATGTAACTGATAGTGTTTTTATCTTCCATTTTCCCCACAGCAGGATTCTTAGGTCTTCTTCCTGGGTGGCCAGGTGAGGGGTGGACTTAGGAGTGGAGTAGCTGTGGTAGGTAGGTAGTTCGTGTGTTTCACCTCCACTGATGGTGCCTCTATTTGCTTTGATGAAGCTAGTGTTTTAGTCCCAGCTTTCTGATGAAGCTTTCATGAATTCACGTTCATGCTGATATTTGAGAGGAGAGTACTTCTCTTGCTACCCTGAAAAAGGAAAATATCTGTTTATTAAAGATTTTCAACCCAACAACAGCAATTACTACTACTATTACTACTTCCTCCTCCTCCTCTTCAATATTTTACTATTAGGAAACAGTTTTGGTTTGATTTTTTTGAGACAGGGTTTCTCTTTGTAGCCTTGGCTGTCCTGGACTCGCTTTGTAAACTAGACTGGCCTTGAACTCACAGTGATCTGCCTACCTCTGCCTCCCGAGTGCTGGGATTAAAGGCGTGTGCCACCACCACCCAGCTCAACCAAACTTCTTGTTTTCAAACTCGCACTCATCCTTTTTGAAGGGAGTGTGATTTTAACTAACTTATAGATACAAAAGAGGAAGAGGACTTCTGATTGTACTGTGTATTTTGATGTTCTCTTACCCGCTAATCCATGTTATATAACTCTGGACCAGTTCTTGTTAATTTTCACTGCATTCTCATCAGCTCTAATGACTTGCTTTGTGAGAATGGAATTTTGAGACAAGCCTCAATGAGCTTCTGCCTTACTTAACTTGTGTTCTTGTTTTTATTGGAGGAAATCCACAGTATATAAAGCTCTGAGAACCTTTTAAGTAGAGAGAAGTCATCAGTATGGGCTTTGTTATTTGTAAAGCCTTGCATTTTCAGCACTCTGATAGGCACGTTCAGTATGTCAGAAAATATTTACATTATACACACTGCTGCACTCTTGTGTAAGTAAAAAGAGGAGCTTGAGTAGGTGAGTAAAGTAAGCTGTGGGGTTGTATTGTCTAAAGACCATGAGATAGAACTAAGTTGTAGGAAGTAGGATGTTATAGTGTCAATAAACAAACAAAAAGGAGTAGCAGAAATACTGTTTAAAATACTATATTGAGCAAAGTACCATTCCTTTCTCTTTTCTACTTCAAAACTGAGAAAGCAGTTTTGCTTTAATAGTACTATTAGAAAGTGAGAAAAAAAATGTGTCTTAAAGGTCTTTCTAATTAAGATCTTCATTAAATATCCTTAGCATACAACTTGTTACTGGGTCAGTGACATCATATCTTCACTTGTAGGTGCTTCAGCCTCTTGTACATACCATTCATTGGAGGCTGGAAGGAGGGCAAAAGAGGACATGAGACAACTTTTACCCAGTTAGGTTCTCCCAGCATCACCAGTCAGGGAAAAACTGTGAAGGGTTAGAAAAAAACTAAGCTAGTTTCTTTCTCATTCCTAGAGATTTGAGAGGAGTGATAGAGGAAAATAATACATGTTTCTCTGTATTATGCAACATGTAATGAGCATGATATTATATAGTAGTTAACAGTCATATTGATAATGATACTGTGAAGGGATGACAGCAACTGCCTGATTGTCATATGTGCCACTGAATTGGATACTATTCATTTTATACCATGTTTAGTTAGCTACTTCAATCTTGCCATCTTTCAGCTATTGGAAATCTGGTCTTTCTGGTTATCTGTTTTCATTCCATTGGGCTGCTGTGCTTATTAGGTTTTTTGATATGAATATGGTAAAATGCTAAATGACTTGGCTAAACTATGCGTATATTCCCTAAGCTATAGCCAGTCAGCTTGTAAGTAATTAGTATATGCTGTCAAGAGACTATACTAATTTTTTTCGATGCAGAAGCTGTTGCTCTTAGAGAAAGCAACCAAACTTTCTTGGTGGACACTGCAGGGAATTTTCTGCCTTCTTTCCCACTTTGTTTTTCCTTAGCTTGATTATTCACACTCTTAAATCCTCTTGTGTTTTGTTTGTTTGTTTGTTTCATTGCTGATACATTTTACCATAAGAAATCTTCATGTGGAGAGAGACATACATTGTTATTCACCTTGTCAGTGCCTTTTTAAAAATTTCACACCCCTTTCCTTGCTCTAAGCCCTCCCAAATGTCCGCCTACTCTCTTCAAATTCATTGCCCCCCCCTTTTTTTTTTTTTTACTAATTATTACAATCCTGTATGCTTATGTATATACATAGGTACTTTTAAATAAAACCTGTTCAGTCCATATGTTACTTGTATGTATGTTTACAGGGCTGACTGTTTGGCACCAGACAACTGATTGGTATGCTCTTCCCTGGCAAAGGCTATTTCTTCTGCTCCCAGCATTCCTCACTTGCCTGCAGGGTTATGCCTTGTGGGCTTTCCCGCATCCATTTTGGCGTGTCTATTGTTGCTGTCCTTTTTCAGCCTATGTTTGGGCAGTCACGTTGATGAGACTTTGTGGTTAGAGCTTCTGGCATGACTAGGAGACACAGCCTCACAGCAAACTCCCTGATCCTCTGGCCCTTACAATATTTTTGCTTTTTATTCTCAATGTCCTTGAGCCTTAGGTGTAGGAGTGTTCTGTGGATGATACCTTACTTTTTGTCCATTTATTACTTCATGATATTTCCAGCTCTTCCATCGCCACTTTATACCTCCTTTTCTTGTAAGGAGGATGTTTTCCTTTTTTTTTTCCCCCTTGCTTTTTCTTTTCTTCTTTGTTTGTTTTGTTTGACTGGCCTGAAACACTAACCTATTCTTTATATCATTTGTTATATAGCAAGAACAAAAGTTTTCTGGGTTTCATAAACAGTTATCAATAAATTACAAATGCTCTGCTTATAGTTTAAAAGAATCTCTTATACCGTATTGAACACATGCTGTTTTAGCTGACAGCATTTTAGTACTCATTTTCCCCCAAGTACTATGTAGAGGTATATAAATATAATAAAAGTAGTGACCGCTTTTACAAGAGGATCTGCCTTTTTATATCATAATATAACCAAGTATGAGGTAGACAGAAAGCTGAAACACATATACCTAATTTGGAAGCAGCAGAAAGTCTAAATCTCTAGTGATTCTTGTACTGTTTTCAAATAAGGAGAAAAATGGTAATGCTAAAATAATTAGAGTACTGGTGCTAGTTTAAGCCAGTCTTTGCCCTGATTCTATTTAGCACATTGTTAGATCTCCTGTCAATTCTCACCATTAATTTTTCTAAACTATTTCCTAGCTTTTCTTGTCCTTTCCCCTGCCTCACAAGCAGGGGTGCTGGCTTTTGTCAGAATAGAATAAGAAGATAGAGCAGATAGGAGGTGGAGGAGCGAGAGGTGAGTAAGATTAGGTAGGTGTTTACAAGATGGCCGTGCAAATTTTATATATATATAGCTTTGACCTTGAACCTTTAGAATTCCTCTTTACTGTGGAAAATAATATACTGGGTTAACTGTGGTTAGCATTTAGGAAAAGTCTTTTTTTTAAATAGCTTCTACTTAATCAGCTCCCTGGATAACTGTTGTTATTCTACACACTAAAGGGTTTTCATTGTGTACAGCTGCAAATAGTGTTTTCTTTGTGGAAGAAAAAATATCATAATCTTTTATGGATTTATAATCTCTCATTGAGTCCAGCACAAAGTGGATTGATTTTTTGAAATAAATGATAATCATGTAATTAAACAATATTTAGAAGATAAAACTATGTTTTAAAAAATTCAAGTATATTTTTAAATTAATCCTAAGTACAGAATAGTATGTCAAAGTTCACCAATAGCTAGAGCTCCTCACTTACTAGTTTTATTGTATAGGATGTAATACAAGTTTAATATACCAACATTATAAAATTTCAGAATATGAGACTCATTGGGACACAAAATATCTACTACAAAGAGAGGCTGAGGCAGTCAATATTTAAGGTGTAAAGCTCGTTGGCCATTGCCTGGCCTGTAGAGTAAGTGCTATGAAAGTTCATAAATATTGGCTAACATTCATTTTTATTATTGTTGTTTTTAGTGATAAAATATTTTAAAGAATGGATTAGAATTCTAATCTTAGCTGTAGTGATTGGATTTATTAAGGTTTATGAGCACACGCCTCTGTTTCTCTCGTTACTGTTAGGAATTACCCTTAGAGTGCCATGCCGACTGTGAGTGATGCAGATGTGGAGGCCAGTAACCTATGGATCCACTGTCATATGCAGGCGGCTTTAAATAACCAGCGTGCTGGGGATTGCTCTTCCTTACTGCTTTGTTCTGAAACCTCACCAAGTATTTTCAGTACATACTTGGGTCCTTTAGCCTTTTCAGGAAAGACAGATATTTTAAAATGTCAGATGATACATAGCAGAGAGAAAATTGCAATTCCCTTTTCCATTCTTGAACTTGTATCCTGATAGCCCCTCTTGATCAGAAGTAGATAATTATCAGCAGTTTCTTCATTTTTCCTTCAGAAATACTCTGCACTTAAAACATATGTGCGTATACCTACCCGTGTCCTTTCCACCCCGTGGCCTTCTGCTTCACGCTCTTCTGCTCTCACTCCCATCCCGAGTGCTCACAGCGCAGGGCAGCCCGAGGCTTTCCCTGACAGTCTGAGTATGTGCACGCCCTCACTTCTCTTTTCCTCTGTAGACTGTTCATTTTACTGCTGGTGTTACAACCAATTCTTTATATATTTTTTCCTATGTAAACATGTATTTTAACTGATAAATGCCAGCTTATAATTTCCTTCTCACAGCCCAAAATAGCTTAATATCAACTTTTATATCTCTGTCTAGCTGGTGAGTGAAAAATGATTATTGTGTTTGTGCCTGTTTGATTTGCGTGTTTAAAAGTCCATTGGTATTTATTCGCCATTAAAAATTCTTTGCCAGTTTTTTTTCAAGGTATTAGGCTTTTTCTTACATTTCTGAGAAATTGTAAGGAAAGTGGCCCTTTATGTGTCACTTTGTCCTCAGTTTGTCTATTAACTTATTATTACAAAAATTTTTGTGTAGAAATTTAAATTTTTATATAGCCAACTATTTTAGTTTTCGTTATGTTTTAATTTAAAACTGTCCTTACATTTTTTCTTCTGTAATTTCTTCTTTATATTTTAGTGTATCTGGATTTTTAAAAATGTTGTAAGCTATGTTGTTTATTAGCTTTACAATAATGGTAGGCATTAGCCTTAATTTGTTTTGTAACTTGTCTGCCATTCTAAAACCTTTAAAAATATTTTTATTTTACATTTTATCTTCAATCATTTACATTATATGTTTATGCTAAGCTTAATTTCTGGATTTTTAATGTTCTTCCATAGTTCTTATATTGCTTATGTTCATCTCTGTTATTATAATTTTCACATTTTGTCATACATGTGAGCTATTTTAAAAAATACTTTTCTCAGTCAGTGTTTTTATTGCACCAAATTTTAATCACATGTAAAGCATTGTACAGCCTCTAAAACTGTATGTATAGCTTCATAATTTCAACTCAGTTTGAAGAATCCTTCTTTTCTTTTCTAGCTTTTAACCTAGACAACGAGCAACCAGATTATGATATGGATTCAGAAGATGAGACATTATTAAATAGACTTAACAGAAAGATGGAAATTAAACCTTTGCAATTTGAAATTATGATTGACAGACTTGAAAAAGCCAGTTCTAACCAGGTACTGTACCATGTAAAAGTGTCTCTTATCTTTATAATTAAACCAGTCAACACCTTTGTTTCTCCTCATCGACGTGTGTTGTCTAAATGTGCTGCATTGGAATGTTTTCTTTTTTGCTTTTCTCTCTTGTTCTCTCCTTCCTTCCTTTCTTTTTCTTTCTTTCTCTCCTCCCCCACCCCCCACTTTTTTTTTTGACATCCTAGAATTTCTATTTGAACAAAATAACTTCACCATAATTTTCCTGAATAGGACCACAGAGAATAAATACTGTTCTGACTTCTTCACATGTGGGTAAGGAGTGTTAGAATGCCCTGATCCTTTGCGTAGTCTAAGTATTTTAGTAACTAATTTTGTTTAATTGGCTTTGTGAACTAATTTACTTAAATCTTATTTAGTTGCTCAAATTTATATAAGTTTTTATTATTTTTAATGAATTTTAATAATTTACACATTACTCAGTGTTAAGTTGTGGGAAATTATTCATAAAGTAATTGAGAATTTTCTTTAGTGAGCTGTTCCAAACTTTCACAAGGAATTTAAAATAATGACTGTCTTTCCAGAAAGAATTAAACCACACATGTTAGGAGGCTTTAAGTGTTTATTCTTTTGACTTAATGACCTTGTGTCTAGAATTATTCTGCAGAAAAGTAAACAGGTTGCTCATCAATGAAGCTCTTAACATGTGTAAGACATGGAATCCTCTCCTTTGCACCACAGAGACACAGAGACAGACAGACAGACAGACAGACAGACAGACACACACACACACACACACACACACACACACACACACAGGAGACTTGTCTGTTAGATGGAATAGAATGCAGACATTTTAAAAATGAGTTTGAATGATGACTATTCCACTGTTTATTATGTGATACTAGATTTTAAAAACAATATATAGAATTTATTTAGAAAATTGGGGCTTGAAAAAAACAATAAAAATAAAGAAGGCTGGGTTTTGTTTAAAACATTTGCATGTATGTGTTAGGAAAAAAGAAGATACAACAAAATGTCAACAATGGTTGTATTTCGATGCTGAAATTATTAGGGATTTTTGTATTCCTTATGCTATTTTTTGTCAAGCTTGCTATAATAAAGGATGTATTGTTACATAATTAGATTTTTAAATAAACTATTTTTTAAATTACTTTTGGTGTACCTGTGTGGTATATTAATGTGCTAATTAGTTATTTATAAGGAAGTTAGGGATATAACAAAATCACAAATAATTATACAATAGAGTCTTAATTATTTTCACCAGTTTACCTATAAAAATTAATTTCCCCTACAATTTAAGTTCTTTACATCTCTAAGGCAGTGTTTCTCAGTGTATGGCTTGTGTCCCCTTTGGGGTTACATATCAGATATTTACAGATATATGCAGATATATCCTGCATATCAGATACTTACATTAGAATTAATAACTGTGAAATTATAGTTAAGAAGAAGCAACAAAAATAATTTTATAGTTAGGGGTCACCACAGCATGAGGTTGCAGCATTAGGAAGGTTGGTTGAGAACCACTGCTCTCAGGTATTACCAGCTCTTCAGGACATTTTCAAAGCCTTTCGATTGGAAAAGTGCTTGGCTCTACTGTCAGCAGTCTTCTTCTTGGCTTTGATATGAAAGCAATGCCCAGTGTTCTTTCAAAAGATGCATACTTTAGCACTGGAGCCAAAACTCAGTTGGTAAAGATCTTACCAAGCATGTTGAAGGCTTGGAATTTGGTGCCCAGCACTGTCATATAACCAGGTACGACAGCATGTACCTGTAATCCCAGCTCTCCAGAGGTAGTCAGAAGTACTACAGATTTGAGGATTAACAGCATGGAAAATTTAAGATCAGCCTGAGAAACAGGAATGAGTGGCGGGAAGAGCATTCCTCAAGTTAAGTTTTGTAATATTAAACTTTCTAATACTTTAAGATATCCTTTTTTATTAGAAAAAATTTCTTAATTAACGCATTGGGAGTCATTAGATTTGTGCTCACAGGTGTCAAATAGTTTCTGTAGTCCTTTTATATACAGATGTTCCCAGCAAATTTAGACTGGGCTAATCCTTTGCCTTTGACTCTATTTTCCATAGTGGCTTAGAAATTCATTTGGTATGGCTGATATCATTTCATCACAAGTCTTCTGTTCTCTGTTGAGTGGCTTGCTTTCTTACTGTCAAGGCAAACAGATGATAACACTGACTGATGGGCAGGCCCTACCCTTGTACAGCTTATTATTCAAGTAGTAAGAACAGGATAAACAAGGCACACCTGGCAGGTCACTGCGCACACATGCTCAATGCACCTTGTTTCCTGTCTGCTTAGGAGTTAGATTCTGGGCCTTCAAATGAGTTGGCTAAGCAGAGGACTTTATAGCACCTACTTAAAAGCAGAGAAATAATGGTAGAGTGGTTATCAGAGGACTGTGATAAGATCCTGGTGCCAGAACTAAGAACTCGCAGGCTAGCTGTCCTAAGTCCCCGCTCCATTGTTTCATGGATCTCTTGCTTTTGCTTTTGGGGTCTGTCATAGAGGTGAGTTTGTAGTTAGCTAGCATTTATTAGGTTGGTGGAGGAAGAGCTAAAAAAAAAAGACAGGCGAATTTTTTGTTCCTGTCATTCTGGAGATCATATCAATGAAGTCATTTTTGAAAATGGTTAGAAATGCTGTAGTTGGTTTCAGTCTCCATCTATTGCTTCTCTCCCCTCTCTCCTATCCTTTTCCCCTCTGTAGTGCTGGAGGTTGCTCGCAGAGCCTTGCATGCTAACAGATTTCACTACAGCTGAGCTGTCCTCTATCTTAAATCGGTCTCCAGGGTTCTTAAACAATTTTGTCCCTCTGGTTTTATTTTGCTGATCTGTAATTTGCTGCTCCTGTTTATTTATTCGGGGCAGGGACTTCCCTTATCTTGGAGGTTGTTCAGGAGCTCAGTGTGCAGCTCAGCCACCTTGAGTGCTGGACTACAGCTAGCTGACTTACTGAAGTTTTATTCTCAGCGTCCTTACCCATGTGCTAGGATGTAATGGCCCCTCAGTGCTGGCTTTATGGATACTTCTGCCCGTGACTTCTCTGAGATGCTTTGAAATTGTTTCCCTCCTCTTCTGATAGAACTCTACACCTCCAAGACCACTCGAGCTCAGACCCTTGTAAGACTAAATTTACTCTCTTGTCCTGGGTGGTCCTAACAAGTCTTTTCAGTGACTACCTAAACTCAACTCACCATTTTTTTTCTTTTTAGTCTGTTTTTCAGTCATGACAACTAATTCCAATGCCTGAACTTAGATTGTAACTCATATTGGAAAGGGGAAAGTGATAGGACCATTTTTTAGTCACTTGACGAAGTTGGAAAGTAGATGATAGTTTAGATAAAAATATTAGTTACCAATGGATGAGTCTTGGTCTGGAAAACACACAAGTGTTCTTTGAAGTGCTTTATTCTTGCAAACTGCTTTGTACATTTGTCATCATTTCCAAGTGAAAATGTTTTTAGTGTTTTGTTGGGGGGGGGTTGTTTGTTTGTTTTGGATTTTGGTTTTTGTTGGTTTTGTCTTTTGGTTTTTGCCACAGTCTACCTTAAATTGTATTTTCTTTCATTGACTTTCCTGTCGATATGAACACCTTAATGAAATACTCTCTAAAACAGAAGGCCTTCCTTCTCCCTTTCCTTACATATGTGTATCTACTGTAGGCCATACTTAAAATCACTATAGCTGAGGGCGACCTTGCGCTTCTTTATCCTCCTGCCTTACTTGCTGAGTATTGGGATTGCTGGTGTGTGAATCATGCCCAAGTTTTTAAAGTAAACATTATCAAGAGTTACTTTTAATGTTTCCAATATAAAGCCTATTAGCTTCTTTAAGACCCTCTTTTCACGTGTTTATTAACACACTCTTCCCTTAGCATACATTCCCACAGAAAGACTATTACGTCTTACCTTTCACCATTCCTGCTCAAACAGAATGCTTCTAACAGTACATGGGAAAACCAGAGACCCATCACCCATGAATTGTGTGATTTTCCTTCCTTCTTTCTTACATATTATCCTTTTATCCTCTTACAAAGGCAGAATCTCAGTCCTTCTCGATTTCCTTGTATAACTACCTATTTCTTCAGCATTTCATTTTTACTTTTTTTTTTCACATTTCTTAAGTCTTTGTCATCTCAAAAAATATCCAAGGATCTTTGTTTCCAAGAGACCCTTTCATTTAATCTCATCTTTCTCATCCCTTTAAAAAATTTAAAATTTCAAGGGATAAGAAATACTTGTTGCTTCCTACATGTACCGTAAGCTTTTAATCATAAACTATTAAATCAAATTCTCCAAGTTTCTAGTAGTTTCCAGATTGTTATCCAGGAGCCTCTTTCAACCTGTGCTCATCTCAATATCCCTATATTAGGTGATGTTAACCACATTAGATGGTTTTCTTTTTTACTCCTTTTCCACTGCCCTTTTCTGCCACATGTGTTGTTTGTTTGTTTGTTTGTTTGGGTTTTTTGTTTTTGTTTTTCGAGACAGGGTTTCTCTGTGTAGTCTTGGCCATCCTGGACTCACTTTGTAGACCAGGCTGTCTGCCACATGTGATAATACTCATTTGGTGTCCTGTCCTCAGCTCTCTCTTTTTTTTTTTTTTAAACAACTTAAGCTACCAGCAGCTTCTTGCAGGTCCTTAAATTCTGTCTCTACCTGCTAAGTTCCAGGCAGTATTTCTCTAGAACATTTCTGACATAGCAGGCATTTCAGATTCATCATTTTCAGACCCCTTGTCCAATATCCAGCTCTCTGTCTTTTGTAATCATAAGGGCTTCATCTTTCGTTTGCTTGACTAGACTTGTACTTAATGATCAGCTTCTTTATAACCATCTACAGCCAAGTATATGCTAAACGAAAGTAGTGGTTTTATTCTGAAGTGGCATATTGTCTTTTACACCTCTCCTGTTTTTAATTGTCTCTCATCTGGACTCCTATTTTCCTAGCTATTTTATTAATTTTTTAAAAATCTTTTTTTTTAAGAAGAAGGAAAAAGGGTTAGTTTTTGCTAGAACTGTTTTCCTCCTGACTCTAGGTACACAGCTTCTCTCTGGTCTTTACTGTTCCCTTTGCCTAAAAGGCCAAGTCTGCGTTTCTAGTGCTGTAGTTTTAGTAAGCTGCGGTCTAAATCTCAGCATGATGATTCTTTACTAAACAGTTCACTGTTGCTTACAGTCTACCATCTCCACAGCCTGAAAACAATGGAGCCACACAACTTCTACCCTGCTCCTTCCCCTCAGCCGAGGTCCATGTTATAAAGTTCCAGGATTTGCAGCAGTTCTGTTTTTCTGGTGCTCAATCCCTGCAAGAATCTACAAGGTTAGAAACAAAAGGGAAGCTGGAGCTATGGGGTCTTCCTGGCAAGATTCCTTGAGCATCCTGAATAGTTACAGAGTTCTTTCTTCAAGAAAAATATGTTGATAGAAGGCCATTTTGTTGTCTAGTCTTCATTATGGCTGTCAAAAAGTACAGTTTTTTACAAAGTAGTCACACTATATACCATGATATTTTTTATATAATTTATTTTATGTGCATTGCCTGCATGTATGTCTGTGCGAGGGTGTTAGATCTTGAAGTTACAGACTATTGTGTACTGCCATGTGAGTGTTGGGAATTAAACCCTGGTCCTCTGCAAGAGCAGCCAGAGCTCTTAACCACTGAGCCATTCTCTCAAGCTCCCATGCTGCGATATTTTTAGTACATGTATGTTATTAAGTCAATGAAAGAGAGTCTAATTTAAAATCGTTCTATGTTTTTAAAATTATATGAGCAAGAGTTTTTGTTTGCATGTTTATATATGCGGTATGTGTGCCTGGTGCCTGCAGAGATAAGAGGCCGTTGGGCCACCTGGAACTAGTGTGGCTATGAGCCACCGTGTAAGTGCTGGGAAACAAAGCAGGGTCCTCAGTGGAGCAGCCCGTGTTGTTAGCTGTGGGGCCATTGTTCTGACCCACAAGTAACCTAAGTTTTAAATTAATTTGAGTTTAATGTTTATGGTTTCCACTACAGTTCAGAGTCTTATCGTACCCAGATTTGTTTAACTTTTTGTTGCTAGAAAACCAGCATGTTGTTCACATTGCTACAGACATTGGTTTCAGCACATTAGCAGTCTTATCAGTATATGGCTAGAATTTTTTCTAAATGAAAACAATAGTTAAAACTATGAAGGAAAGAAAGAATTAAAAAGATTTTTCTTAAGTAGTTATCTCAAGTAAGGAGATGAGTGAAATAGTGTGAGATGTGTGTGTGTGTGTTTCCTTGGTTTCTGGTTTTGTTTGTTTTGAGGCAGGGTCTCATGTAGATCTATCTGCCTGAAGTTCCTGACCATCACACCTCTTAACTCCCAGCTGCTGAGATTACACGTGTTTGTCACTACATCTGACAATCCCATGAATCTTAGTGCTTTAGTTTTGGTTCCACATGAGGAAGGAAAGTAGTGTGTTGTTTAGCTGTAGAATTAATAGGTTTAGAATTGAAATAGAAGCCCCCCTCCCCTTTTTTTATTTGGATAGGTCTTTCGGAAAATAATGCATGGCTGATGTTAACAATGCTTTCTCAGAGATCCTGTCTCTGAGACTGGGATTCTGTGAGCTTCATTAATGTAGTTTGAAGACCTTTGAAAATAATACTTTTCTTTCAATTTAATACATATAGAATATTCCGTGTATTACAGTGTATATTTATACTTAATTAAATGCTGATATTTTTCCTTACTTTGGCTTTTCATAATTGTGTAACACTGTAAATTAGGAGTTATTTGATAAATAAAAATGTTTCTTATGCCATCTGCATAAAATCATCTCACTCCTCACTATGTCTATTGTAAACCGGCCATAGTTACTCATTCCTGGAGAGCATAAGATGAAAAGGTACCGTTTAACACTTTAAATTGAACGTAAATGATTAGTTATTTGGAAACCACCAAATTTGAAAGAAGAAAGGTAAGACAGGATGGCCTGTGGGAGAGTCAGTCTCATAGAAAAGAAGTGCAAGCTTTACCAGACAGCGGACGAGTGTACTCCGTACTCTGCCTTTATCTGATTGTACCAGCACACTACCTAAAGGTCCCACATTCTCTTTCAGCTTTGTGTTTCTCGTGCTTTTATTTCCATTTTGTTAGTGTTTAGCTAGAGCATTTATCTTGCTTTATTTTCACTTTCTCCACAATCTAAACTCACAGTTAGTTAATATTTTATGCCTAATTGACTTCTATAAAAACAAACAAACAAACATTAGTTTTCTTTTGTAATGTATTTGTTTCTTCAAAATACATTGAAATGGCAAGGCCTTGGGTCCTGTCAGCAAAGTAAACGGTCCTTGGTGTCACAGAGTTTGTAGTGGCCTAGAGGAATAGCCCAGTGGTCAGGAGTGTCCCCCTGTCCTCCATGTCCGGGTGCTCGAGCCGCCCAGAGCTGTCTCAGGAGTCATTCACTCACTACAGCCATGCCTGCCACGTCACCACGGGCTCTCCCTGCCTGTTAGTGAGTAAGATGATGCTGAAGGTCAGTTTTCTAAATTAGTTCATAGTGTTGGAAAAGTCCACATGATTGTGCCCACCCTATCATCCCACTAGTGAGAAGGCTGAGCACACTTGTGAACCAGGACTACAGTAGCATAGTACCTCATATGCACAAACACACAAATGGACAAACAGATACAGAAATGCCATGAGGTTTTTATTTTTAGATATTTGGAAAATATAGCTGATATTGGAAAAGTGTCAGAATGTTTAATCATAAATTATATATTAAATTATTAGTTGTAATATAGAATATTTAAAAAGAAGAGGAAATTGCAAGCTGGAGCAAAGAGCAGCAGAGAAAGAGAGGTAAATAGGTCATTTAGTCCCCTGGCACATGCAGGAGCACAGGAAATAGCCACAGTGTGGTGTGGGGTAAGAATCTCACTGCTGCTCGGCCAACTGAAAAAGAACTCTGTTCCCTTCCTCACTCTACAGTTAGACTAAGGTCTTGATTTAATTAGCAAAGATTACAAAATAATATCAGCAGCATAATGATAAAACAGCTGAGACACATGCATCATAGTGGAGGATTGTTTTTTCTGGCCTTTAGAACACATGATTGCTGCCAGTGATGCTGTCCGTATGAGGTAGAACCTTACAAGCTTCGGGAGCCTGTTCTGGATTAGCAGTAGGTTGGTAGGTGAGCTCTCACTCAGCCCGCAGTAGGCCCTGAGTCCAGTCTGCTGCACTACACCTGCCAGGCACACATGGATGTACAAGAAAGAGATCAGACAGATCTCTTGTTCTAGTTCTAGTCCTGTTCTTGTAGACCTTAGGAATATGCTCCAGACAACTTTCTACAGTTTGAAGCTGCCTGTTTAAGATCCCATTTAGAAGGTCAGGGAGATAGATACCTAACAGGCCAAAGCAACAATAAGCTTGAGTTCAGGCCTGAGTTCAGGTTTCAGAACTCATGCAAAAAGTCAGACGCAGTGGCATAAATCTGTAATCCTGGTACTCACAGTGTGGCAAGCAGGGGAGGAGAGTCACCTAAAAGCTCACATGCTAGGTAACCTAGAATTCACAGTGCAGCAAGAAGCAAGAGACCCGGAGGAGAGTCACCTAAAAGCTCACATGCTAGGTAACCTAGAATTCACAGTGCAGCAAGAAGCAAGAGACCCCGCCTCAACAAGGTGGAAGCCGAGAACCTACTGCTGAAAATTGTCCTCCGTAACCACATAGGAACTGAGGCATGTGCAGACATGCTTTTATATGTACACATACAAATTAAGTAAGCATAATTAAATAAAGTAGCTTTAAGAAAAGATCATGTTTTAAAATATTAGTCTTTTCTGCTGGCCAGTGGTGGTGCACGCCTTTAATCCCAGCACTTGGGAGGTAGAGGCAGGCGGATCACTGTGATGTCAATGCCAGACTGGTCTACAAAGAGACTCCAGGACAGTCAAGGCTACATTGAGAAACCTTGTCTTTAAAAAAAAAAACCAAAAAACAAACTATTCCTTTCTTACACTCAATTGATTGCCACATGGATTAGAATACATGAGTTGAATTATCAGTATATTTTTCTTATATGAATTACATATAAGGGTAACCTTACTACTCAGCCTGACTTAATGCTAAAAAGATTTCTTGTTCTCAGCACTCCTCTGGTTCAAAATACTGTCATATCACTGACAGATGCTTTTCATAAGCACTCTGACATAGGCATTAAAGGATTTGTTTCTCCTTTATGAATTCAGCAGATATAATGCTTGTGTAATTCAAAATAAAATGGATACAAATTTGCTTTATCATATATATTGCCTTGCTCCTTGAGAAGATCAGATCAGTCACCTAGCTTTTTAAGAGGGTGTAAATGGAGCTGTCTGGTATTTACAGTGAACTCTAAATTAAGAAAACATAAATCATTCTAAGGCTGGAAAACCTTCCTGAAGTAATGCAGCAAGATTGTAATGATTTAACTGAATGTAACTTGGTAATGTATTATTAATCATTTGAGCACAGTGACATTGATGATCTGCTGAAAGCCTACTGTAGTTATCTTTTGACCATGTGTTTACAGTATTTGTTTTGCCTGTCCTAGCATGCTGATTATAATTAGGTTAGACTTCCATTTGTATCAATAGGAAGTGTTTTGTGTACACATACACACACACACACACACACACACACACTATTATCTAGGGCAGCCAAATTATTGTAGGCCAGTTAGTCAACCTGAGAAGTCATTACCATAGACTTGAGGAGTCCAACAATCAATACATTTATTCTGTAAAGTTCTGTCAACATAGGAACTCACATGAGAAAATTATTTGCGTATTTGTGCGCTCCAGAGGCTGATACCTGCTTGACTCTCTACCTTACCTTTTTTGAGTTACGGTTCCTCACTGCTGAGCCAGCCAGCAGCATGCAGAGGTCCTTCTGCACTGGGATTACAGGCACATACAGCACACACCTTGTTATGTGGGTGTTGATGCCTGAGCTCAGGTCCTCGTGCTTAAACAAGGAAGCATATTGCCAACTGAGCCATCTCCCCAGCTCCTTACCAGATGTTTTAAGTAGTGGAGCTGCTACTTTCCCTGGACAAAACATGAATTTTTAAGACAACATCCAGTTTAAGAGACTTTTGCTAGGTTGAATAGAATTGTAACTTCACCTCTCATCACAATATGTAATTACTTAAATGGATCACATTTTCTCTGATTGCTGTAGTTTATCCTGATTTCTTTCTTAGACATTTTCATTAGTGACATCTTGTGCTTCCTCTTTAGCTTGTAACACTTCAAGAAGCAAAACTACTGCTAAATGAAGACGATTACCTTATTAAAGCTGTATATGACTACTGGGTGAGAAAACGGAAAAACTGCAGGGGGCCATCCCTCATCCCCCAGATTAAGCAAGAGAAAAGAGATGGCTCTACCAACAATGACCCTTATGTTGCCTTTCGGAGGAGAACAGAGAAAATGCAGACTCGGAAGGTAATGTCCGCATTATATTTATTTGAATATAACTTGATAGTGCTTACTATCCTTAGTCATTTGAACAGTGTCACTGATGACCTGCTGGAAGCCTACTCTGAGTTGGTCTTTTGACCGTGTGCTTACAGTATTTGTTATGCCTGTGTGGGCAATCTGATCATAACTAGTCTGGACTTCCAGTTGTAATAATAGGAAGAGTTACAGTGTTGAGTTCCCCAGTAAACTATAGATGCACTCATGAGTCACTTCTGTTGGGAAGCTGCGGATTAGGACACTCCATTTTCCTGTTGGTTACTTAGGATTTTTTAAAATGGTATTCTTGTTCTTGCAAATGAAAATGGTCTTGCTGCCTCTTAAGTTTATGGGATAGGAAGTAAGAAAGAGTTGTTCTGGCAATTGCCAAAAGTAATAGTGACATCTTTTTCTCATTTTCCTGTCAGTTGTGTCACATTTTAAATTGATAAGCATGTCTCTATCTGAATGTCAGAAGTCTGAGCCAGAGTCAAAGAGAAAGAGAATTTTGCCCTGTGGAATGATAAGTTATAGAATAAAATGGACGTCTACGTGTTGGGGTTATTAACTGCCTTGCATTTCTCATAAGGAGTAATAAATGCCACTCGTGGTAACATTCTCATAGTATTGTAGGGAATTAGGAACACATAAGATAAACTGGAGAATTATAGTTGGGAACAAAGCATTTTCTGTGGATTCTTGTTTCTCTTGGCATTGACAGCTTGTCTCTGTCAGCTGTTAGTGCAACAGCTGTGAAGTACAGCAGATGCAGGCATGTATATTTTAGGAAAAACTGTCCTACTGGATAATAACCAGAATTTCTATATGAGTCTTTATTATGAGTGTGATTTTCCTAAACACCAGAGGGATGAATTTCCTAAGAGAATATGGCTGTCACTAGTGTAGACTTAGTTCTCAGTTCAGCACTCCAGTCTTAGCTAAGGTGGTCTAAGGCTTCTGAAGATACCACATCTTAACTGGAAAGGCTAAGATAAACTAAGTTTGTGAGCATAGTTAAACTTTGCTTACATGTAGACTGGCTATAAAGAGACTTGTCAGCATTGGAAATCTGAACTCCCAGCTGCCTTTTAAAAGCAGCGTCATCAATTCGATTACATTAAAAACATGACTGTTATAATCTTTTCTGGAAGGAAAGTAGAATTATGCTTCTTTTAGTGAGTAGATGTGAAAATTGATATTTATTTGCATATAAGTAACATTCTGGATGTAAGAGTATATTTTACTCTTTTTTAGCCGTGTATTATGAGAACTACTAGCGACCATTTCTTGAAGTAGGCATGTCACCACCCCATGATCACCAATACTGATTTTTTTCCTAACATTGCCTCTTACCCTGTTACCTATTTTATTTTTCCTCTGCAGGGTACTACATTTTCCTTTTCAGTACTCTTTTTTTTTCCTCCAATTGTAGACCAAATGGATTATCCCTACCATGCACTGTGTGCTATTAACAAATGTTTGTTGTATTTCCAAATTAGAAAGATGGGAACATGTTTCACAGGTCATATAGGTATAGGGGAAGTGAGCAGGTTGGGGCTTGCGAAATAATACTCCTGTTAACAAGGCCCTGTTTCCTTTTCCCCTCATTAAACTTAAAAACACACCTTGTGCAAAGGCCAAAAAGGCTACTGAAAGGTTTGTGTGCCAGTCTAGAATTCAACTGTAAGTCACTGAGCTAAAACTTTACACCAGATGATCTTATCTAAGTGCACTAGTTAGGAAGGCCTAATCAGCGTGTGGTGTGTTTAATATCTGATATGCTAACTACGTAGGTACAGTCTTATGTATTGCTTGTGCCATCTGTCTACCTCTGGTTAGCTCAAAAAAAGGTAATTAGGTGGGAAGGGAAATTCCTGGTTCTCACTTCTACCTGTACACAACAGCCAGTCATCTGTGAATCTCCTTTCATTATAAAAAGATCTGCAATTGACTCGAAGTGACAATAGTTTGAAAATCACTTTCCTAGGGATTTGGTGGTAGGTACAGAAGTATAATACATAGTTGCAATAAGATGAAAAGAGTTGATCCCGAGGGGCTAGAGGGATGGAGCAGTTAAGAGAAGACCCAAGCGCAGATCACAGCTCACAGCTGCCTATAACTTCAGCTCCAGGGTGACTCAACACTTCTGGCTTCTGTGTGCACCTGCACTCTTGAGCACAAATAACTAATTAAGATAAAACATAAATGAAAATATTTTTTAAAGGAAACATGAGTTGGCCCAGAGCAAAGACAGTTAAAAGAAAGGGTAACAGAAACTGGGGTGGGGGGGGGGCATTTGAAGAGAATAGACACAGCACATCAATGTATCAATGTGAAGTTGTCATTTTAAAAAAAGATTTATTTATTTATTATTATATATACAGTGCTCTGCCTTCGTGTACACCTGCACATCAGAAGAGGGCATTAGATCACATTATAGATGGTTGTGAACCACCATGTGGTTGCTGGGAATTGAACTTAGGACCTTTGGAAGAACACGCAGCGCTTTTAACCACTGAGCCATCTCTCCAGCCCAAAGTTCTCATTTTTAATGCTGATATAAATAAGAATAAGCCTGGAAGAAGGATTCTGCTGTGCAAGAAAATAAGAATCTTGGAGCCGTAGTAGGGCACAGGAGCCAACCTGAAGGGAGCTAGAAAAGTTTAAGCATCAAAATAAGAGAATAATAAAGCATAACTCATAGAGTAGCCCATGAGCCCATGTTTACATAAGTGGCAGGCTAAGGCACAGATAGGGAACATGTAAAATTAAGTTAATACTCAAAATAACGGTTTTGTATATGCTTTTATGGTGTCTTCCCCCGTCCCCAACTCTTGACCTGCTGGTCTTCTTCTCACATCTTTTGGTAGTCTTCCCTTGCAGCCTGTGTCAGATATATTTATACCTCTCACCAAAATCTATTCATCCTCTTTCTGTTTTCATGACCATACATACACACTTTCATGCACATGCCTATTTCATACTGGATTCTGTACATGGGAGAACATATATATTTACCTTTCGTAGTCTTGGCTTATTTTATTTAATGTAATGATCTGAAATTTTATCTATTTTCTCTTAAATATAATTTTATTTTTATGGCTGAAAATTTCCACCATATATATGTACTTTTTAATCTATTCATTCTTTTTAGTTAGATGTCAAACTTAAAAATATCAACAAAAACAGAGTTTAAACTTCACCAATTTACAGCTACAATACTAATTATTTCAGGTGAAAGAGTCATTGAACATTAAACTAATGATGGACGTTTTAATGACAAACTAAATACTTCTGTAATTCTACAACATGATGGGGTAATTTAAAAGGGAAAATAATATTTTAGTAGGTAAACCCAGCAGACACCATCGTAATTGAGTTACCAGTGGTAATAGGACAAATTGTGTTATCTAACTCTCTAGACAGGATGTAGGACAGACACAATATCATTTCTGTGGTAGTTGTGCCAAAGCATGTAACCTGAATTTAATTATGGAAGAACATCAATGAAACCCAAATTGGGGGATACACTACAAAAGTAAATATTCTCCATTAAATAAAAGGAGGAGTCATGATGATCACAGGAAAACAGAACTTTTCCAAATAACGGGATATTAGACACATGACAACTAGAAACAGTTTGCAATCCTGAGTCAGATTTGCAAAAAACAGTAAAGGAAAAATAAGTAATCTTGAAAATAAAAATACTATCTCACTAATACTCCCTTGGTCTTCGTTGCCGAATTTTGATTGTGCTGTGATTATATTGAAAACACTATTGTTTTCATAAAAGCAGATTAGAATATTTAGGGATAGCTGGGCATGGTGGCACACGCCTTTAATCCACAGCACTCATGGATGCAGAGGCAGGTAGATTGCTTTGAGTTTGAGGCCAGGACAGCCAAGGCTACACAAAGAAACCCTGTCTCAAAAACCCAACTAAACAAACAAACAAATATTTGGGAACAGATGTTTGTCTCAAATTTGGAAAATACTGCAAATATTATGTACGTCTATAAACATAACTAGTGGTAAAAACGTTAAACTTAAAACCTTTGGAAGTTCTACTTAATTATTCATGCAAAATATTTGTGCTATTTCTGCAACTTTGCATGTCTAAAATTCTTTTAAGATAATGTATGAAGAGTAGAATGGACAGGAGAGAAAAGGTGAGGAAAAGTAAGTTATGCCAGAAAGATGGTGACAGACGACAGACTTGAGAATTTCTGATAGACCTTTGAATGTCATTCTCTCTCCTATGTGTACTGAATGTGGCCTCTCATGAATATTCGCCTTATGATTGTTTTGTGTCTCTTACATATGTTGATACGTTGTTTCTGAAAAACATATATAATATTAGCAGTATAGTAGATACTTTAATGTTTGCTCTTGATCATAATAGTTTTTTTTTTTCAATTAAAAGTTATTGTTGCTTGTTTACCCCCCAAAATTGCTTAAAACAATACTCTATATTTTACCTTTTAGGAGAGTGTTAATGAGGTCAGGGGTGGTGATAAAGGTGGATTTTCTCTTGGTAAAATAAGAAACCTGTTAGCATTTAAAAATACTCCATATATAGTACCATAAAAGAATGTGGTTAATCTGTTTTCAGATGACTGTTTTCCAAGTGCAGGAAACTGCACAAAAGGAAAAATAACACATGAGGATTTTTTCCAGTTTTTATTCATAATCTTTTATTTATGAAATCTTTGACATTCTTTGGGTACTTTCTAATATTATATTCAACTGTTAAGAATTTTCCATTGCTTAAGTGTAGTCTGTCTGACAGTTGAAAAGTATTAGAGGTCTATGTTTAAGCAAGGCTCTATTTAAGTTAGACACCGTGGGGATATTTGACTTAATGTGCACATCATTGGTGATTTTATATTCTGATGAATGTTGGTTATTCCAACAAAGCCACCTTTTGTTGAAGTTATGTTTTGTTTTTATTTTCTTTTTGGCTTTTTGGCTTTTTCGAGACAGGGTTTCTCTGTGTAGCCTTGGCTGTCCTAGACTCCCTTTGTAGACCAGGCTAGCCTCAAACTCACAGTGATCCACCAGCCTCTGCCTCCTGAGTGCTGGGATTAAAGGCGTGCGCCACCACCACCCAGATGAAGTTATGTTTTATGCTTACAAGTAAGAAGCTGAAGCCTGGAGTTGTTGCTAGATCTCCTTCATCCCCTGCACCGAGGGTTACATTGAAGCATGAGAATGCCCTTCTGCCCGTCCCCTCCCTCCTCTCCTTCCCCTTCCCCTTTCCTTCCTGGTACAGGCTTTCTCTGTGTGGCCTTGGCTGTCCTGGACTCCCTTTGTAGACCAGGCTGCACTTGAACTCACAGAGAGCCTCCTGATGCTGCCTCCCTGGGTGTTTGTCACCACACCCAGCAGAGAATCACATATACTATTTTCAGTCTTGTGAATTGCTAGAAGTAAAGTTTTGTCACTGTTCTTGATTATATTGTATTAATGTAAGCCTTTTAGCTCCCACTTACAGATTAGATGGATATATGGTTAGACACTCATTGGGCCTTTTTTTTTTTTAAGGTGCCTTGATCTTGGTATTACTATTTTTATCATTGTGTAGCACGTTAACTGTGATAGAAGGGTTTTATAATTTTTATATGCTAGGTTTTCTGTATTTTATATACAGGTTCAGTTGGATTTTGACCCCCACATTGGGATTATTCTTTAGGTGCCAATAGTTATCAACATCTTCCTTTAAACATTTACTTGTTCGTAAATGTTCAAAGCTAAACAGATGCGTTCTTGTGGAGTTGCTATTTGGCTATTTGTTAGCTTTAATAATTTAAAACTTACGGGATAATTGAGATTTAGTTAGAACTTGTTAAATGAAACATGGATAATTTTATTATTCGCTAAAATTGCTATTATTTCAAAAGAACCGTAAGAATGATGAAGCCTCTTATGAAAAGATGCTGAAGCTGAGGCGGGAGTTCAGCAGAGCCATAACAATTTTGGAAATGATTAAGCGAAGAGAGAAAACCAAACGGGAATTATTGCACTTAACGCTGGAAGTTGTGGAGAAAAGGTAACATTGCTACTGCTCCATGCTAGGGCCACGCTAGCCAGGCTTTGTGATGGTGGCTGGTGATGCTCTAGTAGGGTTTTGCTTTACTGTTTTAAGATTTGTAGTTACTAATTGTCTTTAAAATTAGATTGTTAGGGGTTTGAATTTCATTGGGGCAAGGGATTTTGGTACAGAGCAGTGTTTCTCAGCCTTCCTAATGCTGTGATCCTTTAGTACAGTTCTCATTGTCGGGGTGACCCACAACCATAAATTTATTTTGTTGCTACTTCATAACTGTAATTTTTCTACTGTTAACGAATCATAATCTAAGTAGCTGACAGGCAGGGTGTCTGGTATACAACCCCCAAAGGGTTTGCAGCCCACAGCTTGAGAACTGCTGGTATAGAGAATTGATCTTTGTAGATACTGTTAGAAGCTTTGGACTTTTCTTAACGAAACTTACAAGTTATCTTGCCCTATTTCTCTCAGTTACTTTTTTAAAAAACACTGTTCAAAGGAAATGAATAGGTGGAAGGCAGAAGTTCCTGTTTCTACTCTTCAGAATTATAATCTGTAAAGTATTTTCCTGTATAACTAAATAGACTAAAGTTCCATTGGGTTAGGAAATTTTGGGTGGTTGCTGAAATAAACATTCTAAGTAATATTCCCAGTGCTTGATAAAAATACATGATGTGATTAATTTATATATTGTATACCTTAGGCATTTTTAAAAGTTTTTTGTTTGTTGTGTTTGTAACTGGATCTCAAATATGAACTGCTTTGTTTTTGTAATTTTTCTCCTAGCAATAATCTAATATCCTAAAGTTAGGTTGGTGATACGTGACTAATTTTCAGCAGTGGAGAGCTTGACACAGGAAGAACAGGAGTAGAGCCAAGTTTGAGGCCACTTGCTGGACACTTGAGGCCCTTTCTCACCCCTTCCTACCTCTAAAATTAATAACTCTGTTTTGCTGATTTAGTTACTTAAAATGTTATTGGTTTGAATATATATATATATTATCATTAAACTCTGCTTTATTTTCTTATACTTTATTTTCTTTTCAAGATACCATTTGGGAGACTATGGGGGTGAAATCCTTAATGAAGTGAAAGTTAATAGATCGGAAAAAGAGTTATATGCCACTCCAGCGGCTCTTCATAATGGAAATCATCACAAAGTTCAAGAATGTAAAACTAAGGTAAATGCTCTTTGAAGAGAATCACAAGTGGTCGTATTGATTTCATAATATGGTGGTTTAAAAAAAGAAAATAAATAGCATGATTTTTTTTTTATCATGTCACCACTTTGATGGGTGTTTTTATATACAGACTGACCCATTAGTCTCTCTAGAACTCTGCCTCTGTGACTCGTAGATCATAGCTATTGAGTGTTAAATTCACAGTTCGAGTTCATGTCTACCAAAGTGCATTGTTCTGATGTGCTGTCTGCCTTTCTTAGAGAACAGGGTCATTGCCAGAACCAGTATTTGCCAGTTACATACCTTGATTGGCTTTAGAACATGATCTGCTTTCTGGATCATAGTTTATTCCAAGTAAAAGAGCTAGCCTTGGTGAACATTTTATTTTTAGCCTAAAGAATTGTATTGATTTAGTACTTGTTTGCCCTATTCAAGTATTATTTAATTTGGATATACAAAAATTTAAAAAGCCTTTAATGTAAGTTTAGATTTAAACAAGCATTGCTATAAAGCATCTAGACAGTAAGTGGAGGCCAGCTGCAGCAAGGTTTCATAAGTGACTTGGGGTATTTGTGGAAAATTCATCTTTTAAAAATGTATAGTCATTGTTTTTCATGGGTTCATTTTTAAATGGCAAGGAAGAGTGTGCAGCAGGGTGACTCCTCCTCACTCAGCTCGTGTCAGTTCAACCAGCAGGTTCTTATTAATCACAGGCATCTAGCCCACCCACCTGATTCCCTTTGAACCACACTTGCGCTGATAGCCAAAAAATAAAGTTATTAGCACAACAAATGTCATTTTGAAAACTTTTTAAATCTATTTTATCAATCAGTGCTGCTATCACAAAGAGTATGCTTACTAGGCATTAGAATATAAAACTTAACCTATAATTACTGACAGAATTACATTGAATCTTACCTTAGGTCTCATCTAAGTAAATAAAAATAGCCTAACTATTATTCTTAGAGGCACAGTGTAACACGTTATTGCCTTACCCTATACCATAGTTACTATTTTTAATTTTCACTCAGTCTACCTTAAAACCCAGAAAATTGCTGAGAATTTGGAGTTTTCCTTTTGATCTAATAGTTTGTACCCTTATCCATCTCTATCAAGCATCTTATCATCTGTGTGTCCCTTAAACAGCATTTCTGTTGTATGCATTGTTTCTCATTCTAAGATAATCTTAATATCTGGACTACATGAGACAATATGTAACTTCCTTAATAATTTCAAATGTTCAATATTGTTTTCACTTTGGTGCCCAGAACAGTCATTTTTCAGCTTTTTTTTAAAAAAGGGGGGGGACAATTCTCTTTTTATCAAAAACAATACCAACCAGTATATAAAACAGAAACAGGTCTCTAGTTTGTAGAAAAGAGGAGGGGCAAAACACTTCAGGCAGTCCCTTTGCCAGATGGACTCCACAGAACCCTGGGGTACTTGAGGACCATTTGATTATTGTTCAGTCGAGGCAGTAATAATATGTTGTAAAATATTAAAGTTTTTGTCTAGTTCATAAGCTTATTTTTCTCAAGATTACTGCATGTAACATTTTTAAAAATTGGAAACAAGTATAGAACTAAATAAGTTAGTGATCTAATTCAATTATTTTTAAAAATAACATAATGAATTTTGTTCACCAAAACAGTGGATTTAAGTAACAATTAAACTTAAACACCTTTTAAACACTCGATGGCATGATAATAGAACAATCTAAAAACCACAATTTTAACTATTCATTAAAAAAACAAACTTAAACACCGTAATTATTTGTCACTATAAATTACACAAAATAAATCTAAATCATGTTTCATTTTATGACCAGAATAAAGTTTTCATACCTAAAACAATAATTAAAATTAACTCCTAAAGAAAAATGTATGTTTTTCAAAGAGGAGCATAGTTTTTCATGATTTCTAAAATGATTTTCATTTCTTCCTTTTGGGGGAAAATTCGTCATGTAAACAGCACCCTCATCATTTGTCTTTGAAAGAAGAGGCTTCTGATGTGGTTCGTCAGAAGAAGAAGCACCCAAAGAAGCCTAGAGCAGAGGCTGTGGTAACACCCCCGCAGCCCACTCCTGAGACACTGCCTGTGATCAATAAGAGTGACTTTAAGCAATATGACTTTGAGAGCTCAGATGAAGATGAGTTTCCACAGGTGCTTGTTTGAAACTGTTTTAAACACGTCCTCCTACTCTTTTATATTGCTGTATTTTGCAACGTAATTGGCATCTTAGTCTTGATTCTGCTTTGCTCACTTAGTGTTATAAAACATTTTCTACATATTTCATAAGTATACAGTATACATGCATATATGTTGCCAATAACGTAGTATTTATTCTGTTATTTTTTGTCAGCTGTAGAAATGTGTTGTGTGGGACATTTAGATAGTTTTTAGGTTTCCCCTTTTATAAAAACAAGCATCTTGTCTTCCTGTTTGTAAAGTAGGTTTTTAGAAATAGCATTACAAAGTCCAAGATATCAGTATCAGAAGATATTTAAACATGAGTATAAATGTTTACTGGTAATTCATTTTCTTTCATATTCTACCAACATAATTTATTTTTATATTTAATGTAAATGTTATTTATTTGCCAGGCAATAGCTATTTTATTTTAAAGACAATTTAGAAGGACTAAGTAAAGTTTTAACTTGTAAAAAAAAAAAATCCTTGTCAGTTATTCAAGTTTCATAGCAAAGTATTTAGAATTATTTTTTTTTAATTTTATTTTCATCAGTGCTGTTTTTTAAAACAAAAATTTTATATTAAGTATTAAAGGATCAGGTTATTGTTTCAAAAAGCACCTGGTCTGACAGTAACCTATTTTTCTTTTTTCTCCATGACCTAAAGCATTCAAAAGAAAATGTTATTAACAGCTTGAATCTACTATCAAATGTGGCGTATTTTAATATTTTATTTACTTAAAGGCAATTTTCTTTTAAAAGTCAACATCAAAAAATAAAACTATAGAAACAAGACTGCTTGTAAAGGCCTTTATTGTTGTAGCCATTTAAAATCCAGTTTATACAAATGTGCCATCTGCGGCTATATTATTTTTTTACCCTGTCACTGACTATGTTTTTCTCCCACAAACAGTATTGTAGCAACCATATGCACTAATAAGTGAGCAGAAACATGCTCTTTTATATGCTCTTGAGAACCACTTAAGGAACCCGGGGATTGCTTTTGTCAGAAGAATTACCCAGTTAGTCTAGGTTAACCTTTGCAGTCATTTCAAAGAAGTGAGAGATGTAACAAATAGTGGACCTATCGAGTTCTTCCAGATAGAGAAAACAGAGAAGCTGCGATCAGAATTACAGCATTATGAGAGGGAAATGTAGCAGTGTGGCATTGCTGGAGTCAAACAGAAGACAGGAAAAGACAGGCAGTGCTGTATGGATAGTAAGCAGATGGGAAGTTATTAGAAAGCCTGACTCAGAAATGGCACACTTAATAAAAGCATATAAAACTTGATGAGTAGTTTACTATTAGTACGAGTGAGAGTCTAGAAAGTCTTGGCGTGCGTTCCGTGTCCTGTAAGAAGGATGCCATGAGATACTGTGACCATAAGGGACATGTTTCCCTGGTTACTATTCCATCACTGCCTTAAGGGCTCATTCAGCATAGCTTGTCATACAGTCCTTTTGTATTAAGGAATCTTCATTTCAGCTCAGAATTTTTATATTTATTTACATAGTCCCCACCTTCCATCCAGACATTAAAATTTCATTTTACAACTTTTATTAGAGTTTCTAAGACTTTTACTAAGTCTTAGACAACTTTCATTTGTTTTTATGTTTTTCCCCCACATTACTGAAAACTATTTGCCTGTTTGCCTATACACTGGCATCACTAAATAATGTAGGAATTTAGACTGTTACCCTTCTAAATTCTCCCAGGGATGAATTTCGGGGCACCTGGGGAGCGATAACATGTTGTCCAGTAAACAAGAAACAAGGGAGTAGGTAACTTTAAGAGGCATTTTCACCAGGCTGACTGACAGATTGTAGGTGGGAAGAAGCAGCTCTGTCTCTACTGATTGAACATTAGGTTCGCCTCTCGGTGTTGCTGCCTTTCTGGGTGTGCTGGGGTCCACCCTGGGGATGATAGTTGGGAAGGAGTGAGTTCTTTATGCAATGAATTGCTAGGCACTTGGTGTCACTTCTTATCTGTTTTAGAACAAAGAGGCACCTGCAGAGGAACCACACTATAAAGCTAAGATTTCTTTACAGCTTTGAGTGTAGGAGTTGGTACCTTAGGAAGGAGAATCAGCCCCAGCCCACTGTGCCTTTGTCCCCTGTGGGCTACTGAAGGCATAATGGAACCTAAAACAGATGCACTTCTCCCAAGATGACCGAGCTCCATAGTAATCACCACAGTTTGGAGTTAATGTGGAGGAAAAATACCCTCTCTTCAAAGAAGGGATTTTTGAGGTTCAAAACTGCCAAGTAAATATGATTAAGCAAGTACTACAAATGAAAACTGTGAGACAACTAAAACCTAAGTGCTATGCTTTTTGTGTTGCTTAACCATTAGTATTATATTTATTGTTTCTCTGATGATTCAGAGTATATTTTACATATCATCAATAACCTGTTTTTATGAAATAAAATTGTGCTCTAATGAATCAGTGCTGCCCTAGGGGTCCACTTCAAATTATATAAAGATACTTGGCTGGTAGCATCTGGTCCTGGCAAAATCCTTTTTAATGTGGCCACTTGTTAAAAGTCTTTGTTTTTGCTTTACTGTTCTAGTCTTAAAATTCCTTTCAGCACCCAGATTTTTTATATACTTGGTAAATTTCTGTCTTGTAGTTTTGTTTTTGACCTGCTAGGCTTAAGCAGTAATTTAAGGGGCTGGGGAGATGGTTCAGTGGTTGAGATCATTTGGTGCTCTTAAAGAGGACCTGGGTTTGCTTCCTGTACCAACATGGCACCTCACAGCTGGTTGGCTCTGGTTCTAAAGAATCCAGTGTCTTCTTCGTAGCATTTGGCTTTATTATGAAAAGAAGTTTCCAGATAAAAATACAGCTACGTATAGGTGAAGACATGATCAAGTACGTAGGACTGCACAATTTATGACTATATAAATATATATGAAAATTATACTGATTCTTAAGTCTAGCCTTTATGTTGAGAAACAAGAAAATAATATCATGTGTACTTAGATGCAAAAATGAATCTTAAAAATAAGGATTTTTAGCACAGAAAATATTTACCAGTCATTAAATGTTTCGGGCAAATTAGCTACCTGCTAGATATAGGCAGGTGTGTTGTGAAATGATTTTGTTTTCAATATTTATGTACATTGATCTGTTAACTTGGTAACTACTAACTGGAACACCTGTTTTATCTAGGTACCATCTCCAGCATCAGAACCTGAAGAAGAAAATGATCCTGATGGTCCCTGTGCTTTCAGAAGGCGGGCAGGATGCCAGTATTATGCTGTAAGAACTTTTGTTTTTTGTGATATATTTGTGAGCTGGAATTAACGGATCATTCATGTCAAGGTAACGTAGGCTGAGTATAAGTGGGAAGTGCATCAATATTTTTTATTTATTGCCTCTTGTGGCATTTGAATACCAACAAAAGAAGATGAAAGATGCCAAATTATTTCAAAGAATATCAGAATCCTTTACTTAGGCAACTCATATTTTAAAAATTATTTCATTTGGATTTTAATTACAGCTTTAGCAGTTATGAAAATTAATTGCACATGTCTTAAGTTGGCTTCAGAACTTCTGGTGGCTTCTGGGTGTTCACTGAAGTGTGTGTTATACACCCAATATGTGTATTTTTAAACAGTATGCTAAAGTTGTCTGATAATTGTATCCATAAATTTCAGACACATTTAGAAATCTCTCTTTGTTACTAATGTCCCATTTTGGCTTTATCTTCCCAATGCTAAGGCTTTCCATCAGATTTTCCATGAGGTATAGAGTGGTGGCTGTGATTTTACCCTTTACCATGATTTATACAAACCATTTGATTGCATTATGGTATGCACAGATAGCTTTTTGAGGACAGACTTAATATAGAAAGGATAGGCATTTGTTTTCAAGTCATGGTGATAAAAGACAGGAGAACTCCTATAGAAGGGGGACAAAGCAGTGAGACAGAAAAACAGAATGTGCATATAATAGACAGGCCAAGAGTAGGCTCTGTGTTCCTTAAGAATAAAGAGAAAGCTGAAGCTTCACCTATGCATATACTTCCAGTAAATTGCACCCCCCAAAAGCAATCCATTTTAGTGTATCATTTGGAAGCTTATAAATTAATAATTTCATCTTCTCCATATTCCTTAACAGATATTTTTAAAATACGTACTAAATATATTTAGTTTATCGTGGGTAATTTGGATAAGAAAACATTTGATTTAATTGAAAAAATTTTAACTAGATTAATACATTTAAGCCCCAATTTTACAGTTTTTCTTCTAAATTTTAATTGTTCTCTTAATATGAACTATAATCATTTTATTTTTACCATGATTTAACTTTTCTTCCTTTCAGAATTACTCTACGAGTTATTTTTCTCTCTCTCTCCCTCTCTCTTTGTAGCCTCGTTTGGACCAAGGTAACCATATGTGTGAAAATTCAGAGTTGGCAGACTTGGATAAGTTGAGGTATAAACATTGTCTTACAACACTTACAGTACCAAGAAGATGCATAGGATTTGCAAGGAGGCGAATTGGCAGAGGTGGGAGGTAAGCTGCTTTGACCTTGTTATCATTTTCTAGCTGAAAGAGATGCGATAGACAAATAGCTATATATTTTATATATGATATACACATGTGTGCCTTATATTGCTTTACAGGGTCATAATGGACCGAATATCCACAGAACACGACCCCGTCCTGAAACAGATAGACCCTGAGATGTTGAATGGTTTTTCAAGCTCTTCCCAAACTATAGACTTTTCTTCTAATTTCTCTCGGACCAATGCTTCCAGTAAACCTTGTGAAAATAGACTGTCCCTTTCTGAAATATTAAGCAATATCCGATCATGTCGACTACAGTGTTTCCAGCCAAGGCTACTAACTGTACAGGACATTGATAGTGAAGAATGTACCTCAAGAAAACCAGGACAGACTGTGAGCAGTAAAAGAGTTTCTGCAGCATCTGTAGCTTTATTGAACACCAGCAAGAACGGCATATCAGGTAAGCATCAAAGGGCTGCCTCAAGTCTCTGCTGCCCCTCTGTCTTCCTTCATGCCCGTCATGTGATACATGAACTCATAATGAATTTTGGAGACTTACTTTCCTACTTCTACTTGGAGAGTAAATTTTAGTTTAGTTTTCAGCCTAAGACACAGAACCCTACTAAATGACTTGCATTTGGTGTCTGAGTGTCTGGTGTGGCAAATGTGTGGGCTGAACAGTGTCCCCGGGAGTGAGTATACTGCTGACTCACTGCCTCCCGTCACTCCTGTGATGAGCTGTTTGCGTCTTACATTACAAACAGTCATCACCTTGGATGGGATATAAGCACTGCTCTTTGAGAGTTCTTGGGGAAGCCTTTCTGGAAAATGGCTTTCTTAATTTAAAGGAGGCTCACTGAGTCGTGATTTCAGTCTAATAGCTAAACTTTCTCGTTGAAATCAGAAAGATCGTTTTCATTTTAATGGATTCTGTGCTAGAAGATATGGTAACATGTGCTTATAATCTCAATATTTGGAAGGTAGAAGCAAGAAGAGGAGGCTTCCAGGTCATCCTTGAATATATAGCCAGTTTTGAGCCTTCCCCCCAAATATATGTTGTGCTCAAATTAGTTTAGTGTTTTTATGGTACATACTATGAATAATTCCAATATCTTAAGCATTCTAAAATACAATTTTGATTTGTTTTATTCTGTTTATAAGTGTATATATAATTTATAGCTATGTTTATAATGCATACTGCAATTATGCGTGGTATCTAGTGGAAAATGTGTGATTTAATACCTGTTGTTTTATTTTTAAAATAATTTAAGAGTTTTATGCACGTAAATGGTATATTCTGGTGAAATTCCTTCCTTCCCTTTTTCTTATTTTCCTCACAACCCTTTCAAAGCCCCTCTTCCACCCATCAAGTCCCTATTCCACTTTCTTACCTTTTTGCTTGGGGACTCGCTGGGTTTCATCATGGCCGCTGCTGTGGACATGGCTGTGAATCGATGCAGTGGAGTATGAATGATGACTTTTCATAGCTACATCACTAAAGATAACTGCCTCCCCCTCCTCCTCCTCCTGCAGCCCTAGATTGCCATTAGCTCTCCTGGGTAGTGCAGGGCACTGTGAGATCCTTCTCTGTCTGGGTGTTTATTTACGGGTTCATTCTTACACATGCAGTCAGCCACAGCTGTTGTGCATTCCTGAGTGCCATAACCACGTTGTAATCATAAGACAGTCGTTCACAGCCTTCCTCCCTGCTGTTCATCTCTTAATTCATTTTACGCCCTTTCCTGCGCCTTGGTTGGAGTGATTTGGGAGCTTGGTTTAAAGCTGAGCACTCAGCGGTTACTTGTTCTTTGCCTCTTGACTACCTGTGAGTCTCTGCATTAATCGCTGTTGGCTACCAGCAAACATATGCATATTTAAGTTATTTCTGGATGATGCATTAGTAGGGTGCTGCAGTTATAGTAAACTTCTTTAAGGTGATTTTAAATTCCTGGAATCTGGTGTCAGTGGTATTTACAGTCCTGTGTGAATTGAGCTGTTTTCCAACTTGGTGTAGGCATTCATCCATTTTAAGGATGCAGAAGAAAATTAGAGTTGTCTGAGTGAGTGGAAGTAGACCTGTGCTTCCCCAAGTCTCTCGGTTCATTTTCTCCCGGTGCAACTTAAAGGAAATGATGCCCTTTATATACAGTTTGTAAGTTATGATGCTTAATGAGCTTTTAATATGAAATAGATAAAAAATACTTAGTATAATTTGAGATCATGGAGTTTCTGGAAATCTTTGATTACAGGAAGTTAAATAGTATTAGGTTGTGTCTTTCCAGCCAGTTCCCAAGATTACTCAAAATTATATAAATAGAAATTTTTATAGCAAACATTACTCAGAAAGAGAATTCAAAATATGTCATATATAGGTATTTATAACTGTGCTTGACTGTACATTTATTTTTTCACTCTACCAATGTATAGCATGTTAAAAATTATTTGAATGAATTCTCAACTTGAATATTTACATATTTCTACTCTGTCCCAGATGAACTCTGGATTTGACATAACTTTTCTAGATGATATATATGTATGTTCCCTTTTGCTCTATCAATTCTGAATATATATTGACCCAAAATTCTAACTCAGGGTAGCTGGAACTGTTTTTTAATAATCAACTATAATAAGGAGATACATTATCCATCTGTCATCATGAAAAAAGCATTTAAACAACCATTGTGTGTGTATGCACGTCTGTCATTTTCATGTATTTTTAAATACATTTAAATATATAATACCATACCTTTCTTCCTTCCTTGAGAAATCTGAACCTGAGTTTGATCTCTAGAATACACACACACACACAGCCAAGCATGGTAGTACATGCGTGTTATCCCAGTGCTAAGGAGGTGGAGATTGGCACATTCTGGAGCTCTCTGACAGCCAGTTGACCCTACTTGCTGAGCTCTAAGTCAGTAATAGAATCTGGTCCCTTTTTTTTGTAAAGCATGGACAGCGCCTGAAGAGTTATACCCAAGGTTGTGCTTTGGTCTGCACAGATGCACGTGCACTTGCATACACACAAACAGACAGGAATGTGCAGAAAATAAATGTTTGTATCTAAACAATAACAAAGGTCCGTTAGAGGTCATTCTTGGCCTGTTTATATGTGAGGCATGTGTATGTGTTGGGATGTGTGCCTCTATACATGGATGGAGGTCAGAGGTCATTGTCGGTGGGCTGCTGTTCTGCACTGTATTTTTTGAAACAGGATCTTTTACTGAGACCAAGTTCAATGATTACCTGTGCTGCCTGGCCAGTGAGTTGCAGAGATCTGCCTTTCTCGGTGCTGGGGTTACAGCTGCTTTCTGCTTCAGCCTGCTTTTAACATGCGTCCCTGGGGTCTGAGCTCAGGTTGCCATGGTCGTACAGCAAGAGCTTTACTAACTCTACTCTCTCCCCAGTCCCAGAAATCAATCTTTTAAAGCCAAGTTTTCTTGTTTATTTGTTAGGAAAGCAAAGAATTTGTTTATTTACTTGTAGACTGTCTGAGGTCCTCTTGACCTTAGGTCATGAGAAGTTTCTGTTTTAAAATTTGGGGCATGGTAGCCAAAGATACTCAGGGGTAGAGATTGCCTAGCAGGTCCTAAGTTTGGGTCCTTGCACCACCTCGGGGAAGGGGTGTCAGACATGGGAATGTATGTACCCACTGAGAGGCCATTTGTAAGCAATAGCTAGACAACTCAAAGGGAATTGCTAGTACACGTCAGTAAATACCCAGACACATTCCTCCTCTCTCTGCAGAAAAGGTTTTACTTAATAGTTTTATCTCTGTGCTTTTAATAATTCTGTCATTTATTGATTTTAGTGAACTTTGCTCTTGGAAGCTATGGTTTGTTTTTTGTTTTGGGTGTTTTTTGTTTGTTGGTTGGTTTTGGTTTTGGGGGTTTTGTTTGTTCACTTGGTGAAAACTCAAGGGCAAGTGGCCTAAAGTCTTTGTACTTTCTGTTGTTTATTGTAAACATGGTTAACTTTTTAAAGTCATAATCTGTGCTAAAGAGGTTTTATTTAACTTATTGACTATTTAGAGACAGGCTTTCTGTATCACCCAGCCTGACCTCAGACTTCATGATCATCCTGCATCAGCCTCTCGAGGATATGTAGGATTACATGCCTATGCCATCATACCCAACTTAAACTTACTACTTTTTATAATTACTACTTTTGATATGCTTCAAGGAAAATTTAAATGTGTGCCCTAAATATTATAAACACTAAAACAGAAAGTTTTTTTGGGGGGGGCCAGTGATTTTGGTTTTTCAAGACAGGGTTTCTTCATTGTAGCCCTGGATGTAGATTCCCCTTGTAGACCTGGCTGGGCTCCAACTCAGAGATACGCCAGCCTCTGCCTCCCGAGTGCTGGGGTTACAGGCGTGTACCTCCATTCCTGGCTCAGATTAATTACTACAGAAAGGTATTCTTTCTTAATTTAGCAAACTCAGCAGGACTGAGAGAGGAAAGACAGGATGTATTGAGCATAACAGGTGAACAAACAGAAAATTTATTTCTTTCAACATTATCTGCACTCTGTTTTACATACAAAGCACTATGTTTACTGATTGAAAAGCTGAGGAAAAAAACAGTATATTCAAGGAGCATACAGCACATGGCAATATGACATTCTTTATAAGAGTAGAGTATGCTACTTTAAAGTCCATTGAATCTGATACTGAAAATACTGAATTTTTAAAAATTTTTTTTCTTTTGTATAAAGTTAAGAAAATATATTTCACTTGTAAAACAGCTTTATTTATTCAAACTTGAAGGGCCAGATGTACCACTCCAGATACTTTACAGTGATTAACAGTTTGTACAGTGTTTCAGGAAGAATTCCTGAGTTTTCATTTATTCAGATTCTTTTCTTATTTTTAAATTGCCACAAAATGTTTGCAAGGATAAAAAGTGTTAGGAAGTGAGGTTCTTTAACAACAAATACTCACAGGTGTATTTATTTGGAGATTATGATCACCTCTAAAGGTAAGGAAAAAAATTCAAATGTGAGTGTGACCATTAAGGGAATTACCAATTCTTTAAAGTTTCCTGCTGTGTTTGGACAGTGAGGTCTGTTGCTATTATCCTTGTATCCTTTTGTTCCTTGTTTCCTGACCCTTCCAGCTCTTGGAGTTATTGCCCTGTATCCAGAAGGCATGTTAGCACGTGTGTGTAAGCATGTTCAGCAGCTCCACGCCCCTACCTTTTCCATGGAGCACCTCCCGTGAGTGCTCTATAAGACCTGCCACTTAGCCTGCACTGTGTCGTGGAAGGTCTAAGAGAGAAACTCCGTCTGCCTGCTCCCAGCTCAGACCCAGATCTGTCCTTTAAAATGAAATCCTGATGCAGTCAGCATTGCTTTAAACCTTTTACTGTAATTCAAAACAAAGATCTACCACATAGAAAATGCAAGGTCATATAATCTTCAATGGCACATTAGGTATTCTCCATTAAACTGTGAAAACCTGGTCTAGGCCAGTATGTAAAAAGGCATGCCTTCTCAAGAATAGAGCATCTTAACCCAGTTAAGAAACACGGTTAAAAATTAAAAAAGCATAGGGGGGCACAAGTGAAAAAAGGTTCATGTCCTGTTGTCAGATTATCATTCCAAAGTAACTAGAACATGTTTCTGTTTTTGCCAGTTTATCAGTGGGCAGCAATAAGAAATACTTAATATACCTCATACAACCACAAGAATGCTTCTGCAGATCCAGTCTTAGAACTTTGTAGTTGTGTCACTATATAAAGTCTGTGAGGTATCCAGGGTATTTTTTTCATGGATCGCTGCCCAGAGACCAGGAGAGGAAGGGGCAAAGAGGTCAGCTGGCCTAGGCTGAGCACCATGTAGGAAGCACACAACAGAAAAGTAATGGTGGTTAGTGTCTGTAAAGGTTTTATGGAGTCATCTGAAGAGTAAAAGCCAACTCGTACAAGAGAGAGTAGTAAGTTCAAAGTATAGAAGATAATCAAAAATGGTGCTTTTTTTTTTTTTTTAAAGAAAACCCTGGTAGTGATGTACAGGCATAAAGAAACGCAAGGGTGCTACTCTACACAGCTTTGCAGACATCAGTGGAGACATGCTTTAGGAGATGCACCAGTCTGTCAGGACAGTAGCCGGGAAGATCTGTAAAGCTGTTCACGTCAGGAAAAGCATGCTTCTAGTCCTCCACAGAAATCTAATATTGTCACCTTTCAGGACAGACAGGTTTGTGGTAACTGTGACCTGATAGAACTTTGGGGAGTGAACCAAGTTTCCTCTTAAGCTGCCAACTTGTACGATGAACTAGTGAGAAGAGTTTGTTTGGCTGAAAGCAAGAAGAGGATGTGTTCTTTTTTTTTTTTTTTTTTTTTTTTAATTTATTCATATTACATCTCAATTGTTAGCCCATCTCTTGTATCCTCCCATTCCTCCCTCCCTTCTGCTTTCCCCCTACTCCCCTCCCCTATGTCTGTGACTGAGGGGGACCTCCACCCCCTGTATATGCTCATAGGGTATCAAGTCTCTTCTTGGTAGCCTGCTAGCCTTCCTCTGAGTGCCACCAGGCCTCCTCATCCAGGGGACGTGGTCAAAAATGGGGCACCAGAGTTCATGTAAAAGTCAGTTCCCACTCTCTACTCAATGGTGGAGAATGTCCTGTCCATCAGCTAGATCTGTGTAGAGGTTCGAAGTTTACTTCCCCACAACCACTTTGGAAATCTATCTGGTGCTATCTCAGAAAACTGGGAATAGGGCTTCTTCAAGACCCAGCTATTCCACTCCTTGGAATATACCCAGAAGATGCTCCAGCACACAACAAAAACATTTGCTCAACCATGTTCATAGCAGCCTTATTCATAATAGCCAGAACATGGAAACAGCCTAAGTGTCCCTCAGTAGAAGAGTGGATAAAGAAACTGTGGTACATATACACTATGGAATACTATTCAGCTATTAAAAACAAGGAATTTCCGAAATTTGTGGACAAATGGATTGAGTTAGAAATGATCATAATGAGTGAGTTAACCCAGAAGCAGAAAGAATCAAATGGTATATACTCACTTATATCTGCACACTAGCCCAAGGGGCATGTCCCACAAAAGCCTTCACTTACCAGAAAACTGGGACAGAGGGGAGGACATCCTATTGGGACTCTAGATGAGAGAAGCATGGGAGAATAGCAAAGTAGAAGGATCCAGAGGGTCCTAGAAACATACAAGGACAGTGTGTTCTTTGGTCCATCTTTACTTCTGCCTGTGCCACTGGCACCCTGACCAGTGCAGACTTCCTTTCCTCCATTTCATCCCAAATGGATTTGTTCACTATAACTGTGATATTTTTGATGAATTGTAATGTGTGCACTATATGACTCAGCATATTAAATAAAACAAATCTCTTCTGAATACTTTAGTAATTTAGGAAAAACAAGCTACTGAGGAAGTGTTTTTAATCCAAGTTTTACTCTTTCCCACTAGTAAGTCAACTGTGAGGGTCAGCTCACTGTTGTTTCTGTAGCATGAAAGCCATATATCTCTTACCACCTTCCCTCTCCACCGTTCCCACTAACAAAGGACTTGAGGTGTTTCGTGCTGAATGTGGGCACACCTCTATAACTCTAGCACTTGAGAGATAGAAGCAGTTGGTGGTGGGTTCAATATCATCCTCCACTGCATAGTGACTTCTGGGCCAGCCTGGGCTATGTGAAACCTTGTCATGAAGGGGTAGTTGTAGTGGTGGTGGTAATTGTTCCAGCTTTGTATCTTGATAACTATTATTTCATCTAAAGGATTGAAATAATACTAAACAGTACTCTAGAAAATTCTAGATAAATACATCAATTTCTTTGAAACACAAAACACCTTTGTAAAGAGCTGACTGTTAGGAATGGAGTTAGTTTGGAGTGGCAGGGAACTGGGGGCTGATTTTAAAAGCCTGTCCATTTTGTTTGGTTTTAGGTTTTGGATTTGATTTTGTTTGTTATTTTATCAGTGGCCTTTAACCAGAAGTAGGATCAGGGATGAGCGTTTGTAGTGCCCCTTTTAAATCTATGCATAAATGACTCCTGGCTTATTAAAGTGTGCAGTACACGTAGCTGGCAATGCTTTGTTAGCTGTGGAACTCGAGAGGAATTGGTCCTTGTGCAGCCTCAACTAATCTTTCTGCCTTAGCAGGATCACAGACAGGTACTACTATACTCAATGCCAAAAATAACTTAATTAAAAATGACAATTTATTGTTTAATAATTTAGATACAGTTTATTGTTCCATATCTGAAATACTTGTGGTGGGGGGCAAAGTGTTTGTACATTTCCAAGTTTTTGTATTTTAGAATATTTGTGCATACTTTAGTGATTAAACATCCCTAATCAGAATATTTGAAGTCCAAATGCTCAGATTAAAAACTCTTTGAATGTATTAACAATGAAAGATTAACAACGAAAGAACAATGAAAAGGTTCTGGATGAATTTTGGGACACTTATGATTATTAGTATTAATATTTTATTCTAAATTAGTACTATTTTACCAAGTGCCTCACAAGGCTTTAAAAAGAGAGAGAAGAATCCTAAAAGTGTGATATCTTAGTATTCCTCTGTAAGCAGATAAGCCACGCTTTTTTACTACATAAAGCTCCTCTCTCCTCAAAGAGCACTGGCTCTTTCTATGCCCTTTCCTTTTCAAACGGCTTAGCATTAGAAGAACAGAAGACCTGCTACATTATTTAGACTTAGGGTTTTTCTTCCTGCCTTCATACCTAATGAATTGGTTTCTTTTTTGTTATTTTGTTTTTTGTTTTGTTTTTTTCATCTCTTTCCCCAAGGGCTTCAAACAGCTGGAAATTCATGATTACTTCATATTTTCATTTGATTTTGAAGATTGTAAATATAATTTTTTTATTTAAAAATAAAGCACTTGCAATGAATTTAGCATGTACAAAGAAAGACACTTGATTCTGTTAGTAATTCAGTAAAATAACTATGTGTACTTCAAATATACAGGTAAAGATTCTAAAGTGAGCAGTAATAATAAATATGCTAGTGTTTGGAATCTTCTAGAAATAAAATTTATTTCCCCTCATAGCTCAGTATAAATTGTGATGATGTGTAAGAGATGTAAGAAAGCATAGCCAAAGCTTTGTCCGTCTCTGGACCTAATTCCCTTTTTATATATTTTTTAAAAAGTTAAGACTTTCGCTAGGCACACCTTGGCTATTACTATCAAAGTGTTCTCATTGGATAATCTTGTAAATAGAAACTTTGGGGGAATAAAGTTACCTGGGTTGTAGGTCATCTTGATTAGATCACTCAGCACATATATAAACATGAACTAGCCTTACTTTGTTTCTTCCCAGCTATACTGTGGGACTTTATAATTAATAGCCCTTTTTCTAATTCATTTGTCCCTAAAGTCACAGAGATTCCTAGGGCACCATTCTGCATGCGAGTATATGCCAAACTATTATTCATTGCATGAAATAGAAGAAAAGAAAGCTTTTTTTTTTTTTTTTTTTTTTTTTTTTTTTTTTTTTTTAAGGAGAATTATAGTTCTGTGGTAGGATCTGTTTGGCTGAGGATGTGGGTTTCTAGCACTGCAAAGAGAAAAGAAGAGTGAGAATTACTTTTAAGAGTATATGTTTTCCAGTGTGGTTGGACTCTGTATTCTAAATGAGTGCTAATTCCTTTGAAAATACCTTACATTAAGAAAGGGGGTTTCTTGCTTTTACTTGAAATCCATAACTTCACACACTGTTCAGAACATTATTGATTGCATCTGAAGGCCCATTGAAGCTCTAGTTTTCTGAAAATGTCTCCTTTCCTGCCCGTACATGATAGGATGTACTTAGACAGTGAATGCACTGGCTTACACTGGGCCTTATGGCTCCTGAATGTTTTTGTTTTCTACTCCAATTTAAAATCAGAAAGAAAGTGTTTTCACTTCAGTGTCATGAAAACTAGCAGAAGTCATTCTGTCTCTTATTAAGGCTATAACTTGGTTATTATTAATATTTACATTAGTAAAGGGAAGCATTCACCCTTATTATTACTACTATTACCCCATGAGCACTCTACTGTGGAGAACTAAGAATCTTAAAACTACTACATCTGAGGCCAGCATGATGGCTCAGTGGGTAAAGACAGACACTTGCCGCCATGCCTGAAGACCTGAGTTCTATCCTCCGGAGTTACTTGGTAGGTGCTGAGAACTGACTCCTGCAAGCTGTCAGCTGTGCTCTGACTTCTGTGTACACAAGCACATGCTAAACATAGATAAACATTAAAAAAAAAGAAATCAAAGACAGATTTCACTCTGAGTAAATGGTTAAGTCTTTACGCTAGAATCGAGCTATGCAGTCAACAACTGCATAGAAAGAAAAGAGCTGTGGGCGGAACATTCCCCACTCAGAGATTTGCCGGTATGATTCCACTTTGCGTATGTCTATTGTGGGGTATTTTTTTGCTTTTTGTCTTTACTGGTTTACATTGTATTCTACTTATGTTCTTTAAAAATGCTTTAATCCTCACTATTTACCCTTTATCAGTGACAGGGGGCATCACGGAAGAGCAGTTCCAGACACATCAACAGCAGCTAGTTCAAATGCAAAGGCAGCAACTTGCGCAGCTTCAACAGAAACAGCAATCCCAGCATTCCTCACAGCAGACTCATCCAAAAGCACAGGTGACCTCTCATCCCCTCCTTTCCCAGATGACTCTCCACCTCTGTTCTAGAGTTTGAGAATTAACCTAGACTTCCTTTACTTAAGTTACCTTTTTCTTTTTTCTTTTTTTTTTTTTTTTTGTTTGTTTGTTTGTTTGTTTGCTTTTTGTTGTTCTTGTTTTTTTTTTTGTTTTTCCTTTTGTTTTTGTTTATTTCTTTGTTTTGTTTCGTTTTCGAGACAGGGTCTCTGTGTTAGCCTCAGATGTCCTGGACTCTCTTTGTAGACCAAGTTGGCCTCAAACTCACAGCAATCCACCTGCCTCTGCCTCCTGAGTGCTGGGATTAAAGGCATGTGCCACTATGCCCAGCAACAAGTTACTATTTCTGAGTGGCTAGTTTATAGACTCTGGTTATTTTGAGAGCCAAGTATTGTAGTTTTGATTTTAGAAGGACTTTTGAGAGTTTATGAAATAATGTATTTTTGAAACCATCACTCCACACTCTCACCTCTCCATTTTCTTTTTCAAGAATATGACTTTTCTAACCTCTTCCTCAAGTTTGTACTTATGTACTGTGCATATAGCTCATGAGGAGAAGGAATTCTACTTAATTGTCTGCTAAATCTCAGCTGCACAGGCCCCCTAGCCTCTGTGCACCATGTTTCCTTGAAGGGAAAACGAAATGCTACCCCATATATACAGACATGAGTGATGAGAGTAACAAGACTACATAGACTGCAGGGAACCAGCCCAGCAAACACATGATGTAAGCCTTGTAAGACTCGCTGTGGGCTGGGGTTTCCAGAACTATGCAAGAATGTGGTACTGTTGTTTTAAGCCATAGAAGCAAAGCAAAAATAAAAAGAAATATCTCAAAGTTGAATTATCAGAATAAACTCTACATTTTAAGGTCTGAAGTATTGCTGTTCCTTAATTTAAAAATCCTAAATCTCAGGAATAACTCAGTTTGATCATAGTCTTTGAGTTCTCAGACTAGGATCTACCCACAATGCTTTCTTTAGTTCAGTCTCAAAAAGTCTGTTGCCTTAAAGTCCTGAGTTGACACCATGGAAATCTTGGTGACCCTGCTTGCTCTCCACACACCTGTGGCAGTGCCGGTAGAACTGGACGTGGCTTGTAGCCTATGGCTACGAGTGTTCAGTGTTAGTAGCAGCCAGTTTTCCACAGGATCCTGGAAGAGTGACACTGTACTTTGGTGGGGTTTGTGAGTCTCTTCAGATAACTAACTAACCTTCAGTGTTTCCAGCCTCCTTCAGAGTTGGGTCAGTCCAGGTTTTTACATTGTGATAGAAGTGGCTATGAATCATGTCTATGGTTTCATTCATGGTGTCTGCTCATCACGTAGTTGTTTAAGTGCTCATTATTATCTAGAAAAAAAAAAGAGAGTATGGGTTTTCCAGTTAAATAATTCTTTCTCAGAAATAATTGCTTGCTAATTTTTAGTCATTTTATTCATGCTTCATACACCAAAAAATAAAAAAGTCTAAAATCTTAAATCTCTCTTCTAAGAGTTCATGACTTGACATTTAGAAAAGCCATGTCCTTTTGAGTTCCACACATTTCTTAATATTGTTCATTAATCATATGTAACAAAACTGAGAGTATAGGTTGCTGGCAAGAGGGCCTAGCAAGTAAAGACACTTGCTGCCAAGCCTGACAACCTGGATTGGATCCCTGGAACTGATAGAGAAGAGCAGAACCAACTCCTGACAGTTACCTTCTGACCTCCCCGTGCACGCGATGCCCCCCCCCCAAACACACACACACACACACACACACACACACACACACACGGCAGAGGGGGAGCGAGGATAGGTAGATAAATAACTATAGAAAACTGAACTGTGTTACTATCCATTTTATAGGGCTCAAGCACCTCTGACTGTATGTCTAAAACACTTGACTCAGCCAGCGCCCACTTTGCTGCATCTGCGGTTGTCAGTGCTCCTGTTCCAAGTCGCAGTGAGGTGTCCAAGGAACAAAACACTGGCCACAACAATATGAATGGTGTTGTCCAGCCTTCAGGTAAACAGAGGTTTCATATCATACTTACTATTAACTTGAAGTTTCCATTCATCGAGTTGGGTTTGAGTTTGTCATATACACAGTGCTGTTAAGAATGTCTGGGTCTGATGAGGATGAAAAACCAAATGTTTTCCAGAATTCTCACTCTACCCTCTGTACAGCTACCTCCATCTGTTCCGATTTCACTCACACACTATCAGTTGCCTCACTTATGTGAAGTCCATCGAGTCATTATTAACCACCCCCATTGAATTATCTATAAATTGTTTAAAAAGTGAAATACAAAACAGCATGGCTCTTCCTTTCCTTATTCTTCCCTTGCTGATCCTTGAATGCCTATAAATATTTAGGGGAAATCCAGCCATCATTTTCATCTGCCTTATGTTATGTTCTTCCAAGTGACACGTGCAGACATAGCAAAATGCTTTGTGAAGCCTCTTTACATGACTGTGCTATGAAAAGTTAACTTAGTATTTACCTAAATAGGATATGACTGCATTTACTTTTGTTACTAAATTCCTAATTTTTAAAGAGTTTTTTAATTGTCTCATCACACTAATTGAATGATGTCTCCCTCTTTTGCAGGACCCTCTAAAGCACTGTATTCCACCAATATGGCTTTACCATCCAGCCCAGGGATTTCAGCTGTGCAGCTCGTCAGGACAGTTGGCCACACCACTACAAACCACCTGATCCCAGCCCTGTGCACAAGCAGTCCTCAGACACTCCCCATGAACACTTCCTGCCTCACCACTGCAGTGCACCTCAACAACGTCAGTGTTGTTTCTCCTGTCAATGTGCATATCAGCACACGGACTTCAGCACCATCGCCAACAGCCTTAAAACTCGCCACAGTTGCTGCCAGTATGGACAGAGTGCCAAAGGTTACTCCGAGCAGTGCCATCAGCAGCATAGCCAGGTGTGTGTGCTGTAGGTGCCGTCCGCAAGCTGTGAACTAGCTGTCCTGAGAAAGCAGGGCCTGTCGCTTTGTACTGCTCAAGAGTATCTGTTGATAGACTGGAATTTTCAGAAGCATGAGGATTTGCTTAACACTAGTAGCATCCTTAAATGCAACCAGAGTTGTAAAAAGACAAAAACAAGTCAAATTAACTGATACTGTAGAAGCTTTAGTCACTCTCATCATGCTTTTTAAAAATTTTATTTAAACCGGGCAGTGGTAGCACACACCTTTAACCCCAGCACCAAAGAGGGAGAAGCAAGTGAACCTCTGTGAGTTTGAGGCCAGCCTGGTCTACAAAGTGAGTTCCAGGGCTACACAGAGAAACCCTGTCTCGAAGCGCCCTCCTTCAAAAAAATGTATTTAAAAACTGTTTTTAAATGTATTTTACTATTTTGTGTGTGTGAGTGTTTGGCCTGCATGCATGTATGTGCACCATGCACATGCCTGCTACCCATGGGTACCAGCAGAAGTGATCAGCCCTGGCACTAGGATGCTGGGAATCAGTCCTGGGTCCTCTGCAAGAACAGTGAGTGCTCTTAAATGCTGAGCCATCTCTCCAGCCCCATCTCACGTTTTTAGAGATTCACAGTATAGGTTGGAACTGTTATCAGTTACCAGAGCTTAGATTGAAATCAAACGGTGTTATTCTTAGCTTTATATTTTTTAAATAATTTTTATTTTTATAGTATGTATATATTGTAAGAATTTTCTAAAACTTAATGTTTTGCAGGGTAAGTTTTATGGTCCTTTTAATGATACTCATGTGAGGAGAACAGTAAATCAGGGAAAAAATTGATGTGCATGGCTTAATAAGTATATCATCTTAAGCCTGTGGGGGGAAACGGATTAATCATGTGATATATCCCCTAATTTATCACTGGTATTAGAAGTATGTGCAGTTTCTGAACTGAAGGAACCTTCTTCATTCTTGTTTGGAAATGATTAAAACGGAGGGTTTTGTTTAGTTATAATTATTTAAAAATGTGACCTGTACATACTCAATAATATAATATATTCTAGAGTGCTAATGCTTATTCTGCTTTTGCCTTATTACAGAGAGAACCATGAACCAGAAAGATTGGGTTTAAATGGAATAGCAGAGACAACAGTAGCTATGGAAGTGACCTAACCTAAAGCATGTGGCCTTGACCTCTGTGGATGGTTGCAGTCATTCATATTCCAGCGGAATACACAAGGCGGCACTCTGTGGATCACAGAGCAGAGCAATGGACCTAAATGGACTACAGTATATCAGATGTTAAATCGATATATGGTGTATATTTTGTAAAATTGGGGAAATCACTACCTTGTAAAATAGTTTATTTGTATCATCAATATTCTTCTGTTACTTGAATAGTAGATATTCATCATCATGCTTTTGCACTTGAATTTGCAACTGAATGGATTTTAAAATAATTCTTTAATGGGATCATGAGCATGAAATGGGATCCTGCATCACTTGTTTTAACTATTTATTTTGCCATGTTTACATTTTGTATCTTGTAAAAAAAAAAAATAAATCCAACTTTGTGTCTAAAAAGTTAAAGATTCATAGCTAGGAAATGAAATTCTTGTAATTTTTTTCTAAAGGAACTGTAAAGTTTTCACTTGGTTCATTTTGTTTCACAATTTGACTAGATGGACTTTTTGGTAAATACTTTAGTGGCATTTCACTGTCAAATACGACTTCAAGGCAAAATAGTATTTTCTATTACTGTGCAGGGGAAAGGGATGGATCGATACATGCAAATTTAATGTAGTGACTCACTTTTCCATATATTTTGAATGTATATTTCTATTTATAATACCAGTTTATAAAAAATAATTACACAGAAAAAGTGGACTAGGAAATTATGCATCTAGCACATTTAAACTGTGCAGATATGAAAATTTTTCATGGATTACATTTTATCTGAAGACTGCATATTTTAACTGGCTTTAAAACTGTAACACACCACATAAAAGATATTTACCAGGTATGTATTGCATTATATCATTGCAATAATTATTGGAAGTCTATATATCGAGCCATCCCAGGTTTTGGGAGGGGGGAGGGTTGTGGCAAGATTGTCTTTTCAATTTTGGAGAGTTTTCCTGTGGCTACAAGGCAAGTAACGGGTTGGAAAAAGTCTGACTGTAAGTGTTGGACACCTTCATAGTGTAGTGTTTTAGTGACTTTTTTTATACGGTTCTTGTAAATTAGATACGTGTAGTGGTGTTTCAGAGTGTCTGTTTATGCACTAGTTCAGACAACTTTCCCTGTTACTTGTTCTTGATAAGTGAAAACTGCAGGGAAATAAAAAATACATATCAAAACATGGCCATGCTGCATATGTGTTTATTTCACAATGTGCACACAGTGGAAGTGGAAACAAAAAGGACAGGTTAGCACGTGGCAGCACTGGTCATCTCACAGTGCTTTTCAAGCATTAATGAGACGAGGTCTAAGAGGCTCATCTGTGGGCACAATTGAGTTTCAGATAATCCAATATAAGCCACCTTTGCTATGAAAAGTTCTTAAAATACTTTACAGAATGTAAGTAATTTGCAGTATAGCAGTCATTGAAATTTCATAAATGAGCCTCATTTTATAAATAAATAGAGTATAGTGTAGAATTATATTGCAAGGGGGTTTTGCAAGTCCTAGGAAATGTAAATATTTTTAATGAATATGATTAAAACCATTTCAAACTGAACATAATTTTATACCTTTTTTATATCTGCAGTCCTGAAAGTTGTAAACTTATTGTCAGTTAAATTAATGGGCCAGGATTTCTGCTGAGAGTGGTTTTTATTCAGATCCTAAATGTAAAGCAATTTATGGTCAAAACCGCAGGAGAAAAAATAAATTTAATTACTTCATTGGTTGTGAGCTGATAGGATCCATGCTCATTTCTGCCATGCTACCTCTGGGGTTCACTGCTGATGCTATAAAGACATAATTTTGACTGATATGCATATGGCTATGTTCATTCTACTTACAGTTGCACGGGTCTTCTTGCTATTAAGAATTTGAAACAACTCACTGCCAATTTCAGAGAAAACGCCCTCCCCATTTTGCTGAAGTAAAACATTAAGTTACTCTGCTTTATGTTGTGTGTGTGTGTGTGTGTGTGTGTGTGTGTGTGTGTGTGTGTGTGTGAGTGAGATGAATAAGTAAAGTGAGAACTATCTATTTGTGCAGTTTCTGAAAGTGGTAGCAAGTCCAGAACTTCTGATTTGTTTCTTTTGAAGTAAAATGGAAAATCTAAGCCTCCCTTACTTTGGTGCCTCTACCTGCTTCGTAGATGACCTTTTAGTCAGCCGTGCGCCGTTCCCAGCACTGCCCCAGGGCTGAAAGGAAGACGTGCAGTTAAGTGAGCGGCTGGCATGTGTGGTTGCTGTGTGCTGCCCGTTGCTGTTGGCGCCTTTCACATAGTGGGGAAATGCATCCTTCGGAGGGCATGGAAATGGGGAGAGAGGTTTTGCCTGTGTGTATCCATCTGTTTAAATGACAAAAGAACAACTTATGTGCTAGGCCACCTTTTAATTGGTATAGTCAAAATAACAGGCAAATTGCGTTTTTCTGCCCTACTGAAGAGAATAGCATCCCCTTTCTCAGTAAGTCAGCATTACCCTTCAGCTCTACATATGTTGGAATGTGGTTCTTTTGCAGAAGACCAAGAGAAAATTTAAATACTTGCAGTGTATATTTTTTAACTGCATACATATAGCATTGTAGCTCTTCTAAAAAGTTGAATGCAGTACAGTGTTTGCAACTGTGTTTAATATTTTATTGTTACTATGACTCGTGCTGGAAGGGGCTGAGAATAGTCAAGACGGTCAACATTTTAGAGCCTCTGACCTAGTATAGTATGTTCAGCTGAATTTGATGCTACACTTTTTCAGCATAATATGTGTTTTATTGTCTCTTAACAACTTTGTCAAACAATTTTTAAAAGTAATATCTCATTCTACAGCTCAGAAAAAGTTTGGAACAAGTTGGGTTCCCGAGCCGGGGATTAAACCTAGGTAGTCACTGTACTTCTAAGCACTGCCTTCACTGTGCAGAGCCTTTGGAGCTGCCTCTCTGTACCTCCCCGTGCTTGCTAGCATCTGCAGCAGTCCAGAACTTTACCTGGAAGACAACTTCTGCATCACCTACCCTCTTCCACCATTAAGCTCTGTGCATTTGCAAGCCTGGCTTCTAGCCGTGCTCTGCGTACCCCGATGAGAGCAGGACTTGGCCAAAGTTGGCCCCTTCTGACCCATTGTTTCCCCAACTGTAAGATAAGAAAGTTCCTGAAACTGCAAAAGGAAAGGAGACCTCCCTGATAAACTAGGTAGAGGTTTGTGTGGGGGCCGTGTGCCACTGGTTGTTTGCTAAGGAAGTAAGTAGTGTCAGATCTAAGTCTAGAGCTCCTTCAAGTCAGTTCCAGAGGCTGACCCGGATGAGTGCATTGCAGCTAACATCTAGATGAGTTCCTGCAGATAATTGTAACCGACTTAATGACTATACCAAGAGAGAATACAGAATGTTAGAACACAAAGATTTAAGAAAATTGGTTTAATCCTTTTCTGGTCTTATCCCTGAATTTGTATCATTTAGGCAGCTCCTCAAGGCATTACAGAAACATCTTGGCAGTATCCGTTGCCTTATTAACTATCATAGAATATGAATAGTGAGTCAGATGAGTGCCTTCCTATGCCTCAGACTGTCTGAAGGACTTCTAACTGTCATGATGTAAGAGAAAGGTAGCACCCATGTTCTTTAGTAATGATTTACTTGGTGCAGAATTTTAGGTTGTCCCAAAATAGAGTCTGGTGCTGTTGCAAATATTTCACCTTCAGTGTAAAAATCCAAACCATTTATAGAAAACTACACTCCAAGAACAATGGCACACATACTCAAACCCTGTAACTACTCATATAGAATGCCGCCTCTGCTTAATACTGGGCCACCAGGACACATGGGCACACAGCTTTTTAAAAATATGTGTTGAAATGCACTTGTCTCACTGAAGAGAGTTGGTTTTGATCAGTAACAAAAGTGAGGTCCAGTTAAGATCACCAAGATGCAGGCTTTGGGTTTCAGCGTAGCACGCCAGTATGTTAGCGCTGCTAAGTGAGGTTGCTGTGTAGGCTTGGAATTGCTGCAGCCTCCCGGGCCTGGGCTGCATGCTAATCTAGATGCACAAATAGAGAAGCATCCCTTTCCAAGCTCCTTAGGTTGTAGCAGTTCTTTTTCTTGTGGCCATGAAATTCCTAATGTTTGTGAAGCCATCAACTGAAGGTCACTCAGCTCCACTGAGTGATTAGAGACCTTAATTCCATCTTCCAAACCTTCATATTTGCCATATTCTATTAGTTTGAAGCAAAATGGCCTTGCACATTTTGGGGAGAGAATTAACACACTGAAATAAATAACAGCAATTATAGGGTGTGTCTGCTTGACCACCTTGTAATCGGATAACTGCATCTTGCTACCATTACCCCAGCATTCCTTTAACTGGACATTAGATTAAAAACACTATGTGCGGGTTTAATATTCAGAATTACTTCAGATAATACCTTTTAAATTATTTGCCAAATTGTATGAAGAAACAATTTAAGGCACTCAAATACAAACAGGGCTCTTTTGTAGGGCAGGCAATCAGATCAGGATTGAAAAAGGGTACATCAACAAGAACAGTGAGCATCGGAGCCTGAGCATCTGTCTATGTGGGCAAGGTATGAGAGCAGCCAAGGGGCGAAGAGGACAGTCGTGATAAGACAGCCATGCAGAAGCAGGGCCGGGGAGAACAGGGCAACCCGTAAGGAAAGCAGGCATAAAAACCCTGCCACATAGAGTAGGGAAGAGACATGAGAAAGCTTGAGGACAGTTCCGTCCAGCATTTCTGAGCTTCAAGAACATCTAAGATTTGAGAACTATGTGGGCAGGACACACCTATGGCCCCAAGCTACTAAATGAAGCTGAAACTGGGCCACAGCAGTACCAGTCCGAGTGATGGAGCATTACTGAAAACAAGGGTATGTGCCCGTTCTCACATTCCAGGCTGATTGGACTGGGGCCACCAAAATTGAGTCAGGATATTAGTGTTTTGTGCTTAGATCATTTCAGGTCTCTGCTTGTGTAGTTGGGTAGGTTGTTCCCAAGCTCCCTAGCCACATAGTAACTACTAAAGTTAACACTTCTGCTTTGTAGTCATGATCGTAACAAGTAACTAACTGCTTAGAAGCCCAGAATTTATTTCCTTGCCTGGCAAATAAGGGCAACAAATTATTCCTCCTGCCTCATTAACTCCCCTGAAATGCAAAAACTTCTCTGACTGAGCCTGTTGTCAACCACTAGAAATCATGTAGATTACAGAGAATTTTGTAATAACTTCTTTTCTCTACCCCCTTTAAGCTGGTGAGATTGGGGGGCGGGGGCTGTCCAGTGCAAATTTAAAATGTGGTTACTGAATCTCCACACAAGTCTTAAATGCACCTCACACCTTCCCATCGCAAACAATCCAGGCTTCCAAGTAACTTCTAGAACAGTCTGCTCCAAGAATCCCCCTCCATGGCAGTGTGATGAGCGCATTCAAGAGTTCATTAATTTATTGTCAGCATTGGAGGTCTGCAGCCTCTCTAGACCAACTCTGCCCATAGGCCTTCTCTGGTTTGTGTGCGTCACTATGGTAGATCCACAGGAATACACCCCAAGACCTCCAGTGGATGCATGAAGCCCAGAATAGCATGGAACCCTCTACTCAGCTCATCAGTTGTTATCCAAAAGAAACGTGCTCCAGGACCCTAGTGGGTACCAAAATCCATAGATATTTAGGTCCCAACTGTAAGGTGGCACGCCACTTAGACTGGCTGACACACAGCCTCTTCTTTACTTCTTTTTAAAATACTATTTTTTGAAATTATAACTACATCATTTCTCCCTTTGTTGTAGCCCCTGGGTACAGTGTGTGGGTAGGGCTATTGGTTGCTCTTCTGCCTTGGAACCTTGCATAGAACCTTCTGGTGCCATGAAAGCTAGACCTTAGGAGGAGGCTTTCAGATGAGACCCAGCTCAGGACCTCTGGGTCATGTTTAAGGGGCAAGCTGTCTTTTGCAATGGGGACTTACCTTCTACCTCTGGGAGACAACCAAGAATAAAAACAGTACCCTCTCATGTTTGGGGAGTCTCTTGGACAGCTCTGACCACTCAAAGGATGCTTCTCAGGCCTGGTGTTGGAGTTTTGTTACATAGTCTATGGCTCTTGCAATCTAGTTAGCCATAGAATGGGACCCCACTCTATGGGGAACATTGTCATCCCAGATGGGAAATTTTTATTTAATGAAATTTGTAATATACATACAAACTTATATTTATTATATGTAATTTATGTGGATAGATAATAATTTGATTCCTTATGACTTTTTCACCCATCCTTACTATTATTTTATCCTCATATCTCCTCCAGTACTTATTCCACTCCTCACTTCCTAACTAAAATCCACTTTTTCTCATCCCCGCCCCTTCAAATCTCTAGTAGTCTGCTATTCTCTTTCCACTTCCCCCTCCACTGACCCCCCCCCCCCCCCCACCTTTTACTTTCCTGGTTTCCACAGTTTCTCCAAGATATCTGAAGACTTGGAGCTAGGAGCCTCAGATGAGAAAGAACATGTGACATTTGTCTTTCTGAACTTGGGTTACCTCACTCAATATATTTTTAGTTCTATCCATTGCCTAATGGAGCCTTCTCATACCTTTAAGTCATGGCTAGATTGCTTATAGTATCTTTTTCCTCCACATTCCACAGAGGCTTTTTATTTCTGTTTATATCTCTAGAAAAAGGATCCCAGGATTTCCCCTCCTATATGTTTTCGTCTTGCTTCTTCATATGGTCCATGATGCCAGCTGAGGTTGTCAGTACGATGAAGCCAAACTGACGGGACAGGAGCAGATAGTTCTGCCTTTTTTCTTGATCCTTGAGTTGCACATCACTCCACACTTGCTCAGCCTGCCTGTGAAGTTCACAAGGATTTTCCCAGCTCTGTGGTCATCAGTGACCAGTAGCCATGCTTCATCATCACAGTTAGGAATTGAATGATGATTTTTGGAGCACGGCCTGATGAGCACCGGGTGTTTGCCTCTCTTCTCAGCAGTGCTGATGCTCTTGAGAGCATCTGTCAGGACATTCATGCTCACCATGGTGATAGCACTGAAAGCTGGCACAAAGAGCTGCTTATAGTATCTTATACAAGGCCAGCACAATATCAGTAGCTGTTATATATACTTTGGCTAATGACAATAAAAGAAGTCTGTAATAGATCAAAACAGAAACAAAGTTTCTAAGTGTCTTTTAACCCTCAGTTGTATTCAAAACAGAAACAATGTTGTTGTTGTTGTTGTTGTTGTTGTTGTTTTCCAGACAGGGTTTCTCTGTGTAGCCTTGGCTGTTCTGGACTCGCTTTGTAGACCAGCCTGGCCTTGAACTCACAGAGATCCTCCTGCCTGTGCCTCCCCAAGTGCACCACTATACCCAGCTTCTAATCTTTTTCCCCTCAGTTGGTTGTATCCAAGGAAGTGAAACCCCTGGGTGTGGAGGGGATCAGGATTGGCTTTTCATCACTCTGACGAAAATCTCAGAAACAACTCAAAAGAAGACATGGCTTATTGTGGTTCACAGTTTCTGTCCATGACCAACCAGTTGTGTTGTTCGGGGCCCAGGTGAAACAACATCACAGCAGAAAGGCATGGCAGAGCAAAGCTGCCTACCTCAGGGAGGTCAGGAAAGAATGAACAAGACAGACAAAGACCCAAGACAAGATATGGTCCCAAGGGTACAGCCCCAATGGGCTACTGTCTTCAAATAGGCCTCTAGCTCTAAAAGTGCTTACCACCTTCCAATAATGCCATCGAATTGGGAATCTATCAAGGATTAGTCCATTGATTATGTCAGTGCCCTCAGGATCCAATCACACCTCAATTACTGGATTTTCAGCAGCTGGACTCAAACCTTTAACACATAAGCCTTTTATTTGTTTGTTTTTGAGAATTTTATGAATGAATGCTGCATGTCACATTTATCCTCTCCCTAGCTCAAACTCTTCCTGTCTTTTCCTCTCCCTCTCAAATTCATGACCTCTTTCTTAACTATATTATATATCTACATATGTATAATTCATATAACCTACTGGGTCCATTTACTATTGCTCATGTGTGTTTAGGAATGGTCACTTGAGTCCATCTAGCAAAGACTTTTCTCCTTCACTCACCAGCCATTTGTTTTCTGTAGCTCTTCATCTAGGTGTGGGACCTTGTGAGATTTCCCCCACCTACACTCATATGTCAACTGGTGTTATCATTTGGCATGTCTTATTTAGCAGGACCTTTTTTAGATTTCATAGGTGCAGCTTCCATATTATATATAGAAGACACCATCTCACAACACACGTCTTGATCCTCTGTCTCTTACAATCCTGCCACCCCCCTTGTCCACAGTGCTGCCTGCAACTTAGGTGTAGAGGTTGTAATGTAGATGAATGAATGGGGGTTGAGCAAACCACAGTCAGTTGTTTGGGGTTTTTAACCAATTGTGGCTTTCTGTAATGGTCTCTGTGTGAAGAAAGAAAGAAAGAAAGAAAGAAAGAAAGAAAGAAAGAAAGAAAGAAAGAAAGAATGCTTTTATCCATGGGCACAAGAAAAACTATTTAGAGTTCAACAAGGAATTACACTGGTTTATGAAAGTAGTAGTAATATGTTCTCATTATGGCCCATAATCACCAGTTACAAATAATTGGCTGGGTTCACAGTACTAGGTTCAAATTCCCTCCTCTTGTGTGGGCCTTGAGTTCAATGAGACAGCTGCTGGTCAACCCAAAAATGTACGTGCCATTTATTGCACCCTTAGGGGTATATGGCCATGCTGGTCATTGGTGTAGCTTGTAGGCTATACAGCTGGTAGGACTATTGGTTGGTTTTCTCCCTTGGAAACTTGCATAGCATCTTCAGAAACTGTGAGAGCTAGTTCTCAGGAAGGAAGCTTTCAGGCCAGTTCCAGCTCAATTACTCCAATGCTTGTGTCCAAGTGTGTTGTGTCTTCAGTAACAGGGTCTTACCTTCAAGCCCTGGGAGGCAACTAAGTACAAGCATGTATTATTTGGAGACATACAAGTCTTTTTAGATGTATTTTTTGTTTGGAGGACGTTAGAGCAATGGCTCAGTGGCTAAGAGCATGCATTGCTCTTGCAGAGAACCCAGGTTTGATTCTCAGCACCTATATGAGGGCTCATAATTGTCTAACCCCACTCCTAGGGGGATCTAATGCCCTCTTCTGGCCTCCATGAGCACCAAGAATGCACATGGTATGTTCATGCATGCAATCAAAACCACTCATACACATAAAATAAATACAAATCTTTTTTAAACTTTTTATGATCACACATTAATTTTATATAATAATGAGTTCATTATGAAGCCATGTTTTCACACATACACAGAATTATTCCAATCATATCACAAACTCACCCTGTGTCTTATTTACTTTTCTATTGCCTTGACAAAAAGCCATGACCAAGGCAATTCATAAGAGAAAGCCTTTAATTTGGGGGCTCACAGTTACAAAGTATTAGAGTTCATACCGTCATGACAAGGACCATGGTAACAACAGGTAGGCACATTGCCTGAGCAATAGCTGAGAATTTATTATTGACTCTTAAATATGAGGCAGAGAGACGAAACCAACTGAGAGTGAGTGGAATTTTGAGTTCTCAAAGCCCACTTCCACTGGCACACCTCCTCCACTAAGACCACACCACCTAATCCTTACCAACTAGTTCCACCAACTGCAGACTAAGTTTTCAAATATATGCGCCTATGGGGGTCATTCTCACTCAGATAACTACATTCTGTTACCTTCTTGTATTAGTTACTTTTCTATTGGTGTAATAAAACCCCATGAACACGGCAACTTATTGGAGGAAGGGTTCGTTTGGCTTCTTGTTACAGAGGGGTAAGAGGCTGTCATGGCAGAGAAGAAGTATGTCAGCAAGCAAGCGTGGTGGCAGAAGCAGAAAGCTGACAACGCACATCTGAAACCACAATACGAAGCAGAGAGGGCACATGCCAAATGGCGCATGTCTTTAAACTCTTTCTGCCTCCAGTGACATACTTCCTCCAAAAAGGCCACACCTCCTAACCTCCTCTCATCCTCAACAATGCCATGAGGACCAAAGGGTCAAATGTCAAGGATGATAGGGGACATTTTCACTCAAACCATCACATCTCTCCCATTCTCACTAATCCCCTCCTCATCCCAACCAACCCTCCCCCATCTACTTTCATGTGTGTGTGATTCAGTGAGTTCCATGGGCATTACTTTCAGAAAGCATAGGTAAGGACATGCAGCTGTCCATGGACCATTTGTGGAAGGGGAGTTATCGTCTCTCTTGTTTTTGGTATTGGTCTACATCTCAGGCTTCTAATATATTCTCTTGATCTATATGTCTTTCCTCATGTCAGTATCGAACTATTTTTCTAATTATGGATCCATAATATACTTTCAAATTAGGTACGATAATATTTCCAACATTATTATTTTTGCTCAGGACTGTTTGGCTACATGAGGCCTTTTGTGTGCTTCCATATGAATTTAAGATTCTTTTCTTCTTCTGTGAAGTATTATAGATGTTAAAATCTTGATGAGGATTGCATTGAATCTCTAGGCTGCTTTTGGTAGGGTGGCCATTTTCTCACTGTGCCTCCAATCCATAAGCATGAGAAGACTTTTCCTATTCTAGAGACCTCCTCAATTTTCTTCATTAGAACACTGTAGAGCTTTTCACCCCCTTGGTTTGTTCCAATGTTGGGTTTTTTAGGTTATTGTGAATGGAATTGTGCTATCAGTAGCACACAGGAAAGCTACTAGTTTTTGTGTCTTGCCACTTTACTGAAAATGTTTATCAGTCTAAGAGTTTTCTGGTTGGTTCTTTGTGGACTCTAATGCTTCAAATAATATCTTCAAATAAGAATACTTTGACTTCTTCCTTTACCATTTGCATCACTTTTATTTCCTACTCTTGTCTGATTCATCTAGCTAAAACATCAAGCATTAGATTAAATACGAGTGGAGAGTGTCCATTTGTTTGTTTCAAATGCCCAAGATGATAGGGGACATTCTCATTCAAAGCATCACCTCTCCCATCCCCACTAATCCCCATCCTCATCCCAACCAACCCAATTCCTAGTGGAAATTCTTAAGTTTTCCTTCATTTAGTGTGATATTGGCTATAGGTTTGTAATATATAGCTTTTGTTTACTTATTTTTTATTTTAAAATGAGCCTTAACCTCTTAGGCTATCCTCCAATAACCTCCAGTCCCCATTCCATTCCATCTGCTTCTAATAATTTCTATCTGTGCTACCTCCCATCCATAATCCCAAAATACTTGCTGCTGTTGTTCATTTTGGCTATCTCTTTCCATGAGGAACTTCAGAGTCCCTTGTTGTTGTTGTGTCTGATTCTCATTTGAGTGTCAAGATAATTAATACTGGATTTATAAAATAAATTTGGAAACATGCTTTCTTTTTCTTGCTTAAAGAATAACTTAAGACTCTGAGTTGGGTTTTTGTTGTTGTTGTTGCTTGTTTTGATTTATTTTTGGTCTTGGGTTTGGGTTTGTTTGTTTGTTTGTTTTTTGGGTTTTTTTGAGACATGGTCTTTCTCTATGTAGTCCTGCCTGTCCTGGACTCACTCTGTAGACCAGGCTGGCCTCGAACTCGCAGAGATCCACCTGCCTCTACCCTCCCCGCAACTCCCCCTGAGTCCTGGAACTAAAGGTGTGCACCACCACACCCGGCTTCCTTTTTCTTTCTTTTAAGTTGGAAAAACTATAATTTCTGTTCAGTCTTATTGATCTGTTTAGCTTATATATCTGATCTTGGTCTAATTTTGATCTGTCATATATATCTAGAAGTTCATTTATTTATTTTATTTTATTTGTGTGTGTGTGTGTGTGTGTGTGTGTGTGTGCGCGCGCGTGTGTACTATGATGAAGATGTGGAGATGAAAGGACAACTTGTGAACGTCAGTCTGTTGCTGGGAATGAGGTACTAAAGCTACTCTCTGTAACTGCGACTCTAGGACTAGTAGTGTTTGTTTTATGGTGTCTGCTGCCCCTGGGTTCAGTGTGCATATATTTAGAATTGAAATGTCTTCTTGGTGGCTTGTGAATGACCTTCTTTATTTCTTATGACTTTGGCTTAGGGTCCATTTTGTCATCTTTATCCTAAGGTTTCAACATGCTGATCTTTAGCTCAGAACTCTGCTCCGCATCCTACTCCCTTACACCCTGGGCCTTTATTACCCTCCGATGTGAAGTCTCACACACATGCTACAGTTTTCCACTTTCTTCCCAGCCGTGGCCACCACCTCTCCATCCTATCTCCTCGGAGACTTCACCATCTCAGAACGCAATACCATCCCACTCCACTGCAGGAGAGCCACATGTCTTTTGATGCATGCTCCAAAACAGATAATGAGCCCACCCATGTTTCTCCTGTCCATGCTGTTCCTGCCTTGTCCTGATGACCAGCTCTTACACTGCAACGACTCCATAGTGATTCTCCCGACTCTTGCTACTGGTAATTTCCACTCTTTCACATGGTCATAAAATATGGTCCTCCAACAACCAGGTTGGGCAAAAAGCAAAAGGAGCCCCTCCCCTCCCATTACAATTCCCTCCATGGCTGTTAAGACCTTCCCTGTTCTTATTCTGTCTTCCTGGTCAATCCCACGCCGTTCTTCCTTGCCTCACTCTGTGCTCCACCGCTGTAGCTAGCTGATCCTTGAATTTAACCAAACCCTGTTCTAAATCCTTTTCCTTCTGCCTGCAGCACCCTTCTCTCCCTGTTCTCTTGTTTTTCAGTTCTTGCAGATCCCCTTTTCAGAGAATCCCTCCTGTTTATGTTACCTCAAGAACTTGCCGTCTAGACATCCTCTCCTAGGAAGATGGGGTCATTATTTTTTCTGTCTCAATCCTTACTATGAATGCTATGAATGACATGACTATAGTATTTATTGGTACACTGGTCTTTTCACCTGTCTCCTGAGCCTCATAATGGTGAGGACTTGTTCTCCATTATATCTCAGGCCCCTGGCACATGGTAATTATTGCAATGTTTGTTGAATAATGTTTGAGTGAAAGAATAACTATAGTTCCATTAGATAAGCATATGAAACTTCCTGAGTCCCACTGTTACAATTTTGAACCAAAATACAGTGATCACCAAACACAGCTTCAGATCTTAGCTGAGCAGACCTGAAGTCTAAAGTAGTTTCTACTGAAACAGGCTGACCCCCTGCTTCAGAGCTTGCTTTTCCTCTGGGAGCCTTCCTGCCAGGTAGTGACCATCTTGTGCATCCCTCATCCGTCGTCTGGCAGATGGTTGTGGGTGGGAAGTGGCAGAAAATAGAATTTACGATGTCCCAAAGTGGAGTTCATACCTCTATTTATATGGATAAGTATTTGTGTTGAAGTGTGAGAGAATCCAGGAGCTGACTCACAGCAGCCCTGTTGCCACCGGGGCTGTAAGCTAAGAACATTTCATCAATGGTTACCGTGAGACACACGGCAACGTCTTCCACACTCCCTTCTGCATGGTGTTGTCAAGGTGATTTGTCAACAGACATCAGTCATTCAGTGAACTGTTGGCTTTCCACTTCAGCTGTTTTAGAAGGAGGCTGCTTGCAGCCCTCAGAAGCCACACCAGGTTGTGAAATGCGGACTCTGTCTCCAGAGGTCGATGCTCAACACCAGTTATCCAATGGTAGTTTGGACCGAGCAATTTGTCATCTATAAACTGCTCTGCTATAGCTGCTTTGGAAGGGGCTGTTCAAATCTGGTTTCACGTTTACAAATTAGTGAAAAGCCCCTTTCTCTACCCTTTGTCCTTTTCTGTATGTCTTGGGGAATAGATGGCATATGGTTTTTATAACAGAAAAAGAACTCTACAAATGATGTACGCTATTCCTCAAGTGGATCTCAGACAGGTGTTGGAATCAGAGCTGGGTGGTGCCCGATCTGAGGCCCATCCCCCACCCACGGCAGGTCCCTGGGCTTCCCTTACAGGACCTCAGTGCCACGATTCGCTTCAGCGGCTTTCAGCTTTTAGCCATAAGAGCTGGAAGGGTCAGGCGACACTATTGCTCACAACACTGAAGTGCTTTCTCATATATATACATATAGGTTAGAGCAGTGGTTCTCAACCTTCCGAACGCTGCAGTCCTTTAGTACAGTTCCTCATGTGGTGATGACCAGCCCAACCATAAAATTGTTTTCATTGCTACATCATAACTGCATTTATTGCTACTGTTATGAATCATAATGTAAATATCTGTGTTTTCTGACATTTTCCCCTGAAAGCGTTGTTTACCTCCAAACAGGTTGTGACCCACAGGTTGAGAACCACTGCGCTAGAGGCACTTCTTAAATATCAAAATGTTCGTTTGCTATTAGGGTGATATTTAAGGTTATTTTATTTATTTATTTATTTATTTTTAATTAATTTATTCAGATTACAACTCAATTGTTATCCCATCACTTATATCCTCCCACTCTTCTCTCCCTCCCACTTTCACCCTATTCCCCTCCCCTCTGCTTAGTTCTTTTTAAAATATATTTTATTAATTTATTCATATTACATCTCAATTGTTATCTCATCCCTTGTATCCTCCCATTCCTCCTTCCCTCCCATTTTCCCCTTACTCCCCTCCACTATGACTGTGACTGTATATATATGCTCATAGGGTATCAAGTCTCTTTTTGGGATATTTAAGGTAAGCTACATTGAAGCTCACCAAATTACCCAGTTTCATTTGTCTGAGTTTGATTTTTGGATCTGGAGTCTCCCTATGTGAGCCATGTTAGCCTTGGGCCTGAGCAACTAGGCCCTCTACCTTCCAAGTGTGGGAGTGGTAGGCATTCATGGCCAGCCAGGCCAACATGCAATTTTTATTTTATTTATTTATTTATTTATTTATTTATTTATTTATTCTTGTTACATCTCAATGTTTATCCCATCCCTTGTATCCTCCCATTCTTCCCTCCCTCCCATTTTCTCCTTATTCCCCTCCCCTATGACTGTTCCTGAGGGGGATTACCTCCCCCTGTATATGCTCATAGGGTATCAAGTCTCTTCTTGGTAGCCTGCTGTCCTTCCTCTGAGTGCCACCAGGTCTCCCTCCAGGGGACATGGTCAAATGTGAGGCACCAGAGTACGTGAGAAAGTCATATCCCCTCTCCACTCAACTGTGGAGAATGTTCTGACCATTGGCTAGATCTGGGTAGGGGTTTAAAGTTTACCACCTGTATTGTCCTTGGGTGGTGCCTTAGTTTGAGCGGGACTTCTGGGCCCAAATCTGCCTATCATAATGTTCTACTTGTAGGTTTCTAGGACCCTCTGGATCCTTCTACTTTGCTATTCTCCCATGCTTCTCTCATCTAGAGTCCCAGTAGAATGTCCTCCCCTCTGTCCCAGTTTCCTGTTAAGTGAAGGCTTTCATGGGACATACCCCTTGGGCTAGTATGCAGATATAAGTGAGTATATGCCATTTGAGTCTTTCTGCTTCTGGGTTAACTCACTCATTATGATCATTTCTAGCTCAATCCATTTATCCACAAATTTCGGGAATTCCTTGTTTTTAATAGCTGAGTAGTATTCCATAGTGTATATGTACCACAGTTTCTTTTTTTGTTTGTTTGTTTGTTTGTTTTTGTTTTTTCGAGACAGGGTTTCTCTGTGTAGCCTTGGCCATCCTGGACTCACTTTGTAGACCAGGCTGGCCTCGAACTCACAGCGATCCGCCTGCCTCTGCCTCCCGAGTGCTGGGATTAAAGGCGTGTGCCACCATGCCCGGCGTACCACAGTTTCTTTATCCATCTTTCTACTGATGGACACTTAGGCTGTTTCCATGTTCTGGCTATTATGAATAAAGCTGCTATGAACATGGTTGAGCAAATTTTCTTGTGTGCTGGAGCATCTTCTGGGTATATTCCAAGGAGTGGAATAGTTGGGTCTTGAGGAAGCCCTATTCCCAGTTTTCTGAGATAGCACCAGATAGATTTCCAAAGTGGCTGTACTAGTTTGCATTCCCACCAGCAATGAAGGAGTGTTCCTCTCTCCCCACATCCTCGCCAGCATGTGGTGTCACTTGAATTTTTGATCTTAGCCATTCTGATGGGTGTAAGATGGAATCTCAGAGTTGTTTTGATTTGCATTTCCCTGATGACTAAGAAGGTTGAGCCAACATGCAATTTTTAAACAAACATAAAAAAAAGAATCAGGTCCAGGAATTTTAATGTATTCACTAATTTAGCTTAATTTCATTGGATTGAAGACCCTTCTTTGCATTAATCTTTATTATGTGTATATTTCAATTATGATATTATGTATATATTTCATTATGTATATATTTCATGTTATTATGATATTATGTATATATTTCATTATCATATTTCAAATTATCAGACTCACTGGAAAGAGGTAGATTATTTCAGGAGGGAAATCCAGCTAATGACCTTAAATAATACTTACAGCATTCTAGATGTGGTGGCCCAATCTGTAATCCCAGCACTCAGGAAACCGAAGCAGGGAGCTCAAAGTTAGCTTGGGCCGCATCGTAAGTTCCACACCAGTTTGAGGTGCGGAGTGAGAGTCCTCCTGGACAGGAAAAAATCAAAGAAGTGATTGCAATGGAAATCAGGCCAAAGCAACTTCTGTTTCTTTCTTGGTTTATTTATTTATTTATTTTGTCTATCATTTTATTCAGCAACTACTTACTATTCTTTGTGTTTAAAACACCCCAGGACACTGTTGAGAATATAAAGGGTTTAAAACATAGCTTCCCCCTATATGTACCAATAGAGAGATTGGAATGGAAACCAGTCGGCCTTGGCCTTGGTCTCAAACTTTGCTTCTGCCGCCAGATGGAAGGTTTAAGCCCTAACACGGTTCCCAATAGCCTTATGAAAGACAGACTTCAGGCCGTTGTTTGTCAGCTCCATCATTAGCAACTTTCAGTGTGTACAGCTGTGTCTGTGACAGCCCCCATACAGGATGTGTGGGGTTAGAGGATATTACGCTGTTGCCATTTGGGTGGGAAAGAGCACGATAAAAGTAGCATGTGCGCTCTCACCGGTTCAGAGGTTTTCGAACTTTGGAATTTTTGTCAGTCTGAGAGGTAAGGCATGTTCGCTTCTGCAGTTTTAACCTCTCTTAATGAAAGAGATTAGGCATCTTTTCACATATTTAAGGGACACTTTGTGACCATTCCCTATTTTTCTATTGGATTATTGTCCCCTTTCTTCCCTTGCCACTTACTTGGCACAATGTTCTCAAAATGCATTAAGTTGTAAAATGTCCCAGTATCCTCTTTATGACTAATTTTAACTAATTTGTTGAGGAATATTTTGGGTCATTTACCCCTTTAGGGTAAGGCTACTATGGACATGGGTATACACGTAGCTGTTTTCATCTGTGTTTGACTTTTTGAAGACCCACCAAGCTCTTCCCAGCCATGAGCAAACTATATTAAATTATCATTGATAGACAAGATTTCCAATTTTGCCATGTCTTTGTAAAGATTAATTTTCTTTCTGTTTTTTTTTTTTAATTATATCCATTATGTATTTAAGTTGCATTTTCCCTGATGAGTAATGAAATTCAATAAACTTAATGTGCTTCTTGGCTATTTGTGTGTGTTCGCTGGAGAAATGTCTGTTCAAGTCCTCTACCTGTTTTAAAGGCTGTCTTGCTTGCCTTTTTTGTTGTTGTTGTTGTTGTTGTTAAATTATGGAGATTTTGTCTGTTTGTTGAGAGACAAGATTCACTAAGTAGCCTCCGTTAGCCTTGAGATTGTGGTAGTCCTTTGCCTGCCTCCTTGGTGCTGGGATTACAGACTGTGATGGATATTTTTATGTCAACTTGACACAAAGTAAAGTCATTTGAGAGGAGGGCACTTCAACTGAGAAAACGCTTCCATATGATCTGGCTGTAGGCAGGCCTGTAGGGCATTGTCTTAATTAGTGATTGATCAGGGAGGGCTCAGCCTATTATTGTGGGTGCAGCCATCCCTGGCTTGTGGTCGTGGGTTCTATAAGAAAGCAGGCTGAGCAAGCCATGAGGAGCAAGCCAGCTAGCAGCATCCCTCCATGGCCTCTGCATCAGGTCTTGCCTCCCGTTTCCTGCTCTGTTGGCTTTCCTGTCCTGACCTCCTTGGACGCTGAACAGTGATGTGGAGGTGTAAGCCAGATAAACTCTTTCCTCCAAACTTGCTTTTTAGTCACGGTGTTTCACCACAGCAATTGTAAGCCTAAGACACAGGTCTCCGCCTCCACAATGGGCTCCGTGACAATCCGTTACATGATGCGTACTAGATCCTCAAGAGTGGTGTGATCTGTGACGGTTTCTTCCCTCGGCAGCTTGTCTTTTCATTTTTCTGCGAATGCCGACGGCCAAGTCTTCGACTTTGAAGTTCAGCTTATTATCACTGTTGTTGCTCGTACATTTGGGTCCCATTACCTAAGAATACATTATCAAAGCCAAGGGCAGGGGGATTTCACCCTGCGGCTTTTAGTCCAACTTTTGTGCTCATCGGCTCTCGGCTCATTTGATCTGTTTGGGTGAGTTTTGCTTAAGGTGTGAGATGAACAACCTCATTGCCTGTGAGAGACAGAGTTCCCAGTCAAAAACCCAGGCTCCCAAAGCCCCACCTCCGCACAGAGCACGGGAGTGCCTGCCCTGGCACCTTTCCTCTGAGGTACCTACTGGTCACTCACTCCAGCCCTCCTCAACCTTGGGGCTCCATTAGTGAGCCCGGTGAAAGCGTGACCTCTGTTTTTGCTCCTAAAGCTTTGTCCCCCAATGCTCCATCCTCCCTTGTCTCCCACACTCCCATCCGCTGAGCTGTGTTCCTCTACTGACGTGGTGCCAAGGCCCCGGGATCCCACGCCAAGAAACCTTTTGTGCTAATTTCTCTTCACAGTGCCACGAACACCTAACCTTGAGGACATCTGTGGAACATATGCTCTCCCTGGAGCTGGCAGCCATACAAGAGCACGCCTGGGAGAGGGTTGTCCAAATGTGGGTGCTGGGTCCCAAGGCCCTGAGCTCATCGAAAACTGGTCAGTTCCTCCTTGCTGGTTTGGGTCTCCTCAGAGTTAGAGAACGGCAGATGGATCCATGTTGGCTTGCCGCCTCATGCGTTGCTGCAGCTTGAGGAAGCTATGAGTCCTGCCCGTGCCTCACAGCTGCTGGTGAATTGTAGAAACTAGGGCAAATCTCAGTTCAGTCCTCTCACCGTCTGCCTACCCCACAGAGCCTTTCAGATCCAGATGTTTACACCCTTTCTTGAGCCCCTTTCCTGACCAGTACTCACCATGGGTTCCCTCTTGAGCCTAGACACCTTGTGTTCTTGTGTCGCGCCCCACCCCTACCCCCGCAGCTTCCTCTGTCAAATGTATGCGTGTACAAGCTAAATCGAAATGCGAAACTCCAACCCTCAGTCACAATGGCCGTGCCCCAAATGTTTGATGCCTGAAGACCCTGCGGATTATACAGCTAGTGTATGTATGGAGGATGCTTTCAGAATCTCACTGTATCACCTCCTACGTTAACCCACCTTTTGTTTTTTGCGGGGAAACAATAAGGAAAGCTTTGCTTTGTGGGTTCCCATGGGGAAGCTTGCCTCTCCAGTGACACCAGCCAGGCAGAGGCCACCTGGTCTCCCTTCCATTGTCTCAGATACCTTTCATCTGCTGTAACCACCCCGGGGCCAGGACATGGACAATAAGGACAGCCTTACAGGCTCAGTTCCAGGGACATTATTTACATTAGCTGGGTCTAGGCCTGTGGGCCCTGCCCCACCTACCACGCTATGCAGAAAGGCAGAGAGCCCACGGAAAGGCTTAAATTGGACTTCCTCCCTCTTTTGGCCCTTCCAGGAGTCCCTGTACGACACCATGGCCTCTGTTTCTGGAATCTGAAGGTCCAGTAAGCTTGCTTTTCATTTTAGTCATCTCCGTGTTGACATGTCTTTCCAAACCAATCTAGCACCGTAAGAATACGCCTATTTGGGGCTCATCTTCACTCTCAGGCCTATCTTGTTTTCCTATACATCTCTTGGCTTTAAGGATGAAGCTCCCGTTTGTTTAAGCTCCTGTTTCCCCCAGCAAGGCTTCGTGACATTGTGCATATTGCTCCCAGCAGCCAATTATGGCTGATGTTCAGTCTGTTTCTATGGGCTGAGAAGATTTCCTGACACCCCACCACTACCACCACCACCATCCCACTCCCCTACCATCCATCCATTCATCCAGTATCCTTTCTATCTAGGTATACCTGCAGCCCTGGAACATGTGGAGTAGGGCCAGTGTCTGTTTATGCAGCTGTTAGGTCGCTGAAACAGACTCCTTCCAGCGGTCACCTGGAACTGCAGCCAGCAGTCCGCGATGATGATTTTGCTGCTCAGCTCTGCTACCGATAGGTTCTCACTTTCACCAGCTAGCTCTCCCCCGCCCCACTCCCCGCCCCCTCCCCACCCCTGTGTGCCAGCAAAGAAATGACCAGGGCCCTTCCTGGCTCCTGCTTGTAACTTAGGAGGGCTCATGTTCTCCAAGAGAGATGTCTCTAGAGTCAGACTCCATTGGTGGTTCATAATCTCCCAGAATCCCCCGGAGGGCTTGTGGAAACCCAGATGGCTGGACTCCAGCCCCAGAGATCTCCTCAGGAGATGTGAGATCGGCCGGTGTGTTTCATTTCTGCCACGTTTCAGGTGATTGCTCAGGCTAGCGGCCCGTGGATCACCCTTGAAAGCCATTGCTCTGGCTTGGAGACGCCAGCAATCCTTGGGGTGTCCCTGGCCCCTGGCTCTGTTCTGATGAGCGGAGTCCTGAGCTTTCTGGAGAGTGTGGGTCTTGGTGAGGAGCATTCGGTTCCCTGGAGCGACCTTTGCTTGCCATTCTGCAGAGCTCTGATAGCTGGAAACAAACCTCCAGCATCATTTGCATACCGTGATTTTGACACTCCAGTGATGATGGCACTCTGCAGTGCTCCGAGGAGTCATTCATGAAATCTTTCTCCTCCCTACCTCAACCAGGCGATAGCAGGGCTCTGATTCAAGTATAAATAAGGATCACTGGGACTCCTCGTTGCAAGGAACTATAAAAATCACAGGGAGGAACATCAAAACAGGTATTATTTCAGAGAAAGCTATTTGCTGGCGGTTGGGGAATACAGCTCAGGCTCCAAAAGGCACAGTCCTGTCAGTAGAGCACCGCAAAGCAAAGCGGGGCCCCTCCCCCACCACATAGCAGCCTTCCTCCTCGAAGCCTCATTAAATGACAGCAAATTGAAAAGTGTCAGTGAGAGAGCTGTTTGCATGAAACGCTGAGACTCCTCTGCAACTATGCACCACCAATTGTGACTGCCAGCCTGCCTGCCTGCCTGCAAGGACACCTTGGATGGCTCCCCAGGCGGCTGCAGCCTCCGGGATTGGACCTGGTTTCTGGAGCTGACGTCTGGGTGTGCTGCTACCCGGGACGTGGGAGGAAGACAAGAGTGGATTTGAAAGGAGCTCTTAAATTAAAAGCCTAAAGCATCTCCAGTCTCAGAGCGAGAGAACTGCGTCAGCCAGGCGTGCTTTCTGTGCGCACAGTCTGGGGATGATGCTGATACAAGCTCAGGGTGGCCTGCCATTTCATTCTCCCTGAGCTGAAGGAAGAGCGATTCTTAGGAGCCAAACCTTGAGCAGGAACTCAGAGTACATTTTGAATCAGACATCCTGGTCATCAGAATCAGCTAAGGAGCTTTTAAAAAATATCTGCGTCTGGGAGCTTCCCCAGGGCCAATTAAGTCAGAACAGCTGAGGTCAGCACTTTGGCAGTGGATCTCTTTGCCTCACTTGCTGCCATGCAGTCGAACTTGCAGATAGAGTTGAGGATCATTGCTCAAGGCCTCTTCCTGAGCACGAGACGTTGCGGGTGGTGGGGGCAGGGGGCTGATTATCCACAATGGCTGTTTGCCTCCCAAAAGTGTAACCCAGGGACCCTGGATACTGAGACCCTAACACAGTAGAGGATCCAACGTAACTGCTCAGTAAATGGTGTAATATATACTAGGGTTCAGACTTACAGTTGAGGGAAGACTCTGAAGTACAAGGGATAACGTGAAATATGATTAAAAACAGGCACCTGGTATGTGTGGGATTCAACGACAATCTCTGCCAGGCAGGAAGGTAGGTAGGAAGGAAGGGGGAGGGAGGGAGGGAAGGAAAGGAAGGAAGGAAAACAAGTCATGGATTACAAGAAAGTTCTCAAAATACATCTATCTCAGAAGGATCCGTATCTAACATACAGAAAGCACATCAACCAAGGGCCATAGAATAGATGCACGACATCAGAGAAGCCAAGAACAGCCCACAAGTACCTAAGGATGACCAGCAGCCTAGGTCGTTAAGGAAATGCAAATGTAATTCCCTTCCCAGTGGATGCTACGTCATAAGGACTACAGCTGCCAGAATTGAAATGTCTGCTAATACCCAGGGATGTTGAGCTTGGAGAACTGTTTGAATGATAGCACATGGGGGCTTTGAAACAAGCAACGGGGCAATCACTTGGTAAAACTACCTCAAGTGCCTCATAAAGTTAAACATACAATACTGCAACTTAATGTCCAATTCCCATTCAGGAGAAATGATGGCGGCTGTCCACCGTGAGATGACCTGGGCTTCTCTCAGCTTTGTTTATCCTAGGCAGAACCTGGAAACAATCCAAATGACCCTCAGATGGTGAAAAGACTAATCAATTCTGATGCGTAGCAGCTCAGTGTTCAAAATAAACAGACCACTAACAACAGAGATGTGCCTCAAAAAAACGTAAGAAAGACAACAAAAAGCAGGAACGTCTATTCTACAGAGTCCGATTTATAAGTCCAAAGCAAGGAAATGCAGTCTGCAGTGATTGAAAACAAGCCAGCTGCTCTATCTGGGTGAGGGTATGATTGACAGGAAAGAAGGGCGTGGGAAGTTTTTGTAGATGGAGATAGCACAACAGACACACAGAATGTGCATTTCTGTTTTAGAAAATCTCTACTCACCTGTGTACATATGAAATCTGTACGTGTAAGCTATGCATCCCTTAGGAAGACTATCTGAGGACAATACCGTTTAACACAAAGATTCTCAGTGGTGCAAAGAACAGACGGAACCTATGGGAAGGCTGCTCGGCTGACAAGTTCACGATTTGCTCTTTGCTTGGTGCCGAGAGGAGATGTGGAGTGGGCTTACACAGAATGAACACTAACCCAAGGAGTGTGCATGACTCTGCAGAGGAGCATGGCCTACTTTTGAGTCATACAGCCCTTCGTCCTGCCAGGCTAAGAACCTTTGTAATCTCCAAGGTTTGTACAAATGAAATCATTGTGTGGGTGAACGCCTACCTGTGTGAGTTTTCACTTTGCATGTTGATGAGGACTAACAATGGTGGTGTGCTGGCTGATGTCTTCTCTTCCCCTAGGCTATTCTTGGGGGAGCAGGGCAACAGGTACCACTTGGACAGTGGACAATATGAGTATCATTGACACCTACAAAGGGAACTACAGTGGACCAAAGCACACCAAGTATATTTAAATGCATGAGTGTGTAATAATAGGAAAATGGTAAGGGCAGCAAGAAAAAATATAAATGGCCATAATTGGAGGATGGAGAGAAGTGCAGCCATTATTTTTGAAAACTATTCAGTAAAAGAAAAAGTGGCTATCCAGCCTTCTCTTTCCTAACTGTGACACAAGACAAAACATAGTTAGACAGGAGGATAGTTTCACTAAAGTGTTTCTGCTATGAAGAAAGAGTAGTCATCCTGACATTTGAGGAATAAAACCAATAAAGTCCAGACTTAGGGCTGGAGAGATGGCTCAGTGGCTAAGAGCATTTATTAGTCTTGCAGAGAATCTGAGCTCAGTTCCCACCACCCACCTGGAAGCTCACAGCTACCAAAAGCTAGCTCCAATACCAGAGGATCTGATGACCTTTTCTGACCCCCCCCCAAAAATAAATTACCTTAACCAATCACAACATGCGAACTTCGTTTTCCAACTCAAAACAAACTGCAGGAACAAGAACACAATGACATTGATGAGGCACTGGGATTCTGGATAATTTGATGTCATTGATTCATAGGCATAACCCTGACATCATATTTAGATGCATAAACCTCATATGAAAGAGCAGCCAGTGGTCTTAAGCACTAAGCCATATCCCTACCCCCACTGGGCATGTCTTGTCAGGTGGGTCCATTATTGTAGTTGCAGGACTGACTGTTGGCTAAGACTAATGATTCCTTTCCTTCCTTGATGACACATGTAGCACCTTCTAGCACCATGGGGGCTAGCCAGTAGGTATGAAGCTTCTGGGTCAGTTCCAGCTTGATTTCTGCATGTGCAGTGTACTCAAGCATGTGGTGTCTTCAGCAACAGGGCTTTACCATCAAGTTCTGAAAGTTAACAAGGAGTAGTGGCAACAGCCTATCATTTTTGAGGGTCTATGGGACCCCCCCCACCTACTAACAGCTTCCTAAAGAGGTGAGTCGCTGTTGTCACTGGGCTTCGTAGTTGATAGCCTATTGTGTCTGAGAGAGATGGTGTCCCCTTGTTACAGGGTGACTCCATTCTAAACACTTTCAAAGTATATGTATACAGCCAGAAAGTCAGTGGTGGCGCACGCCTTTAATCCCAGAATTCGGGGGCAGATCTCTGAGTTTGCAGCTGGCCTGGTCTACAGAGTAAATCCCAGGACATCCGTGGCTACACAGAAAAACCTATTTTAAAATATATGCATATATATGCATATATTCTAGGCAGTTTCTAGGCTTGTAGCGGTCCATATTTCAAGGTTTCAGTGTTTGTTTTCCTTTCACACACTCCTCTACCCTGCCTTCTCATCTCCCACCCCACTTAACTTTCCTTGCTCCATTCCCCCTTTTCTTTCTTTTCGTATCACCTGAGTTCTATCTCCCGTCTCTTAAAATAATTGACTTAAGTCCCTCACTGGCTTCCTGATTTCTATGAGCACTCCAATTTATTTAATTATGTATTTAAATTTTTTTCTTTTTCTTTTTCTTTTCTTTTTTAGGTTTTCAAGACATGGTTTGTCTGTGTAATAGCCCTGGCTTTCCTAGAACTCGCTTTGTAGACCAGGCTGCCTTTGAACTCACAGAGATCCACCTGCCTCTGCCTCCAGAGGCCACCATGCCCAGCTTGAGCACCAGAAGATGAAGGAGGAGGCGAATCATCAGCACTGGATAGGAGAGAGCCACGTGGGCCCACAGGAGGAACTCTGAAGTTCCACATGGAAAGAAATGTCCCAGATGAAGAACCCTAGCGAGTGTTTTGGGGTTATGGATGGGAGGTAGCCCAAATAGGAGTTATTAGAAGCAGATGGCATGGGATGGAGTCCAGGATGTAAATGAAGACAGCTTAGGAGGGAATGTCCGCCTTCTCCAAGGTGAAACAGGCTGTTCTAAGAACAACAGGTGTCTGTGTCTTTATTGATTGTAAAAGTGGATTAAATAATACAGCTGTAATAGCTATAGCCTAGTGATAAACATTTATTAGCCCATACCAGTAAACTAACAGCAACTTGAATTCCCTACATTTTCTTCTAATAGGTATTGTGTTAAGGTTCTTGATCCCTTTAGTATTGAGTTTTGTTCACAGTGAGAGCTAAGGACCTAGTTTTATTCTTCTACAAGTAGTTGCCCAATTTGTATTGATTATTTTTTGTCAACTTGACACAAGCTAAAACCACATGATTATCTTAATACATGCAGAAAAGACTTTGGACAAAGTTCCACATCACATCATGAAAATAGTCCTGAAGAATACAGAGATACAGGGGACACAGCTCAATGTCACAAAGACAATCTACTAGCTCACAGGCAACATGCCAAGCAGAGAAAAGCTCAGAGCGTTTCCACTTAAATTAGGAACATGACAAGGATGTCCACTCTCTCCACTCCTTTTCAAGTTACTACTTGAAGACTTATCTAGTGCAATGAGTGAAGGAGATAAAAGGGTTACAAAGAAGAAGTCTTTTATTATCTCATCTCTCTGTCTCCCTGTCTTTCTCTGTCTCTCTGACTCTCTGTCTTTGTCTCTGTGTCTCTGTCTCTCTCTGTCTCTGTCTCTCTCTGTCTCTGTCTCCCTCTGTCTCTGTCTCTGTCTGTCTCTGTCTCTGTCTCTCTCTGTCTCTCTGTCTCTCTCTCTGTCTCTGTCTCTCTCTCTCTCTCTCTCTCTCTCTCTCTGTGTGTGTGTGTGTGTGTGTGTGTGTGTGTGTGTGTGTATGTAGATCAGAGGACCACTCTTCAGGAGTTGCTTCTCTCCCACACCCATAAGATCTGGGGAATAATCACAGGTCACAACATGTGGAGACAGGATTTTTACCTGTGAATAAGCTTTATCAGCCCACATGACATTTTTTTTTTTTTTTAAAGCAATGGAATGAAATTTTGGTAATAGTGCTATAGACACTTTGGATTATGAAAGTTGTAGATACATATTTATCCAACATTGATAGAAAATAGTTCATTATTTTTTATCAGAATGCAACATCATATAATTAGAAATAAAATACATAATTTTCAAATGAATAGGGGAAGGTATCTCAGTTTCATTTCTGTTGTTGTATTAAAATATCTTGTCAAGCATATATAGGGGGAGGAGGTCCCCCTCAGTCACAGTCATAGGGGAGAGGAGTAAGGGGAAAATGGGAGGGAGAGAGGAATGGGTAGATACAAGGGATGGGATAACAATTTAGATGTAATATGAATAAATTAATAAAATATATTTTAAAAAAGAAAAATTTTTTAAAGTATCTTGTCAAAAACTGATACTGGGTAGAAAGAATTTCTTTTAGCTCACAGTTCCAGGTTACTGTCCATTACTGCAAGAAAGTCAAGGTAGGAACTTCAAACAAACAAACAAACAAATAAAGAAAACAGCCATATGCAAGAGAAGAGAGAAAATGTGCAAACGTGCTAGCTAGCTTGCTTGTACTCAGCTTGATGTTTCTACTCTTACACAGTTCAGGATCTCTTGTCTAGGGAATGGTACCACCCACAGTGGCTGGCTCTTCTCGTATCAATTAACTTAATAAGATAACACCCAAAGGACCTCCCAAAGTAGACTATCTCTCATTGGGGCGCTGTTCTTGGATGATTCTAGGTTGTGTCAAGTTGAAAATTAAAACTGTCTATTACAGGGCAGAGGAGACCCAGAACACTTGCAATCTGTAAGCAACAAACACAGTGAGGAAAGCTTTCTTGTGTTTTCAAGTGATTCTGTGTGCAAAGAAGGCTCTCTGTTTAAAAATGCTAAGAAGAGACTTGAGGGACACCCAGAGACCTGCCCACAGCCACATCAAGTGGTGTCGGTGGGTAGAAGTCACCCAGTGGCCTGCCTGCCAAGCAGAGCACCCGCAGTGGGAGCCACTACAACATGCAAGTATGTGGTGGACAGATGGAAAAGCTTTAAAGAGAAGCGGAACAGTTTGAGCACCACGAAGAGAGATGGAAGTGGAGATGTGAGGGTGGAGCCTGCCCTGCCACCTGAGGCCACGGTGAAATTCCACTCTGGGCTGCCCTCACGGCCATGTCTGCTTCCGTGACCGTGCAGCAGCAGGGGTCTGGGTCGATGTTCGTGGTCCATGTTCCCGCCAAAGGCCATGTAGATGTCCCTGGTCTAGGCTGCCACTTGGAAGCGTGTTGGTACAGAGCTGGCCCTATTCCTTGCCAGCTGCAACACTCAGGAGAACAGACCCTGTACACCACAGAAGAGCTGTCCCTGGTGGTGAAGGTGTGGGGAAACTGGCCCAATGGATGTGAGTGTGGCCCTGACACTTGCAGGCTCCGGCACTTAACTTGGGAGAGCTAGCTGGGGTAGTGCTGGAGAGCTGGTCCTGGTGGTGTGGGTGAGGGAGAGCTGACAGGTTGAGCAACTCGGCTGCCACCCAGGCCCAGATCCAGGACTTTGAGTTGGCCCACCCCAACTACCTCATCTATGAACTCCTGGAGTCCATGAAAGGGCCAGTTCTGCAGACCCAAAGCTGCAGAATCTCCACGACACAGAGCAATAACAGGATGTCCGAGAGGAGTCTCGGTGAAGATCCTGCCTAGACAAAGTAGCAGAAGCCAGAGGCCTCGAACCGGACCACTGACATACTGCAAGGAACATTTGCAAGTAAATACTTGTGGACTGATGGGTATACTGTGGGACACACTGTGACACACTGTACCTTCCATGACAAAATTTTTTTTGCATTGTTTTTTTCTTTCTTTCTTTTTGGTGGAGGAGGGGATTGCAAGGGTGGAGGGCAGATACTAAGGGACAGAGAGATGAGTGGAATTGGGGTACATGAGGTGAAACTCACAAAGAAACAATAATTTTTTTTTGTAATGCTAAGAAGAAAAAGGGAAGCCCAGATCCTTGATTTTGAGGAAAAGAGTAGGATCTTCCTTTAAAAACCTGTGTGATGGCTATTTTGAGGTGTTAACGTCATGAAGAGCCACTTTGACAGCTGGGAGAATATTATTTCTGATATGTCTATGAGGGTATTTCTAGGTTTGTGGACCCAGTGGGACTATTTGCCTTCATGTGGTTGGTACCACGGGGTCAACAGGCACCCTGGGTAGAACAAATGGGCAGTGGAAAATCTGTCTTGTTGGAGCCAGGACACCCTCCTCCTACCTTTAGGTGTCAGAACTCCTGGTTCTCTGCCCTTTGACTCAGAGGACTTGGACCAGCCACCAGTAGATTCTCAGACTTTTGGCCTCAGAACCAGAGTTGCAACATCATCGTCTCTGGCTGGAGGCTCTGGAACTTAAGTTGAGCCATGATATGAACATCTCAGGGGCTTCATCTTTCAAGTAACATGTTGAGAGACTTCTTAACTGCAGTAACTTTGTAAGCCAATTGCCCTAATAAATCCAAAAGCATCTATCTATCTATCTATCTATCTATCTATCTATCTATCTATATCTATCCATCTTTCTGGCAGTCTAGCTGTCTAGTTATCTATCTATCCAGCCGTTTTTGGTTGATTTCATCTCTCTGGAGAACCCCAATACAACTTAACATTATGTCAAGTTTTTAATGTAGATCTGTTAGTTTGGGGAATGATATTAAAATATTTCAAAAAAACAGGTGACTAATTTTATCTATTGGCAGGGACTGCTTGGCCTGGAGAAGGCCCATGTGCTGCCTTTTCACTCTCACCACAAAGACTCCCAGAGCTGCTACCTCCCACTCATGCCGCCCCCACTACTGCTTGTGTCTTCTGTTACTATGGCTTGTTTATCACAGCTGATGAGCTCGTGTGGACGCACCATTCATAGTTGGAGCTACTATTGCCTTCGCTTCTTACCAAGTGTTTTCGTTCGGAGCTAGAACCATACTTGGTATGTTTAGTCACTAGGAGCGGTGGTTTGAATGAGAGCAGACCCCATAGGCTCATAGGTTTGCAGGCTTAGTCCGCAATTGATAAACTGGGAAGGATTAGAAGGTATGGCCTTGTTGGAGGAGATGTGTCACTATGGATGGGCTTTTGAGGTTTCAAACGCCCACACCAGGATCTCTCTCTCTCTCTCTCTCTCTCTCTCTCTCTCTCTCTCTCTCTCTCTCTCTCTCTCTCTCTCTCTCTCTCTCTCTCCCTCCCTCCCTCCCTCTATCTATCTATCTCAGATGTACTGCCATGATGACAATGGACTTACCCCGAAACTGTAAGCAAGCCCCCAACTAAATGGTTTCTTTTATAAGAGTCGTCTGGGTTCTGTGTCCCCTCACAGCAATAGATCACTGACTCTTCAGGTCTCTTCAGACTCTTCCCAGCTATGCGATTCTCAAACTTTCCTTCTTTTTGGTTGACCTTCGAAGTTTTGAGAAGTACTGATAAACTATTTGGTAAACGTGTCCCAGTGCTTGCCTCATGGTTTGATGTTTGCTCTGACTACGGGTTTTTGCTAGCTGCAGAGTCACTCTCAGTACACAGAGTCAGTCAAGGGTATGAACCATCAACATGGTATCACTGATGCTGTTAACTCAACCATCCGACATGTTTACGTCATGTAAAATTACCATAATATATTCCTAGGAACATTCTTAACACAAGTGTTAGCAGCATGCAACACCTTTCTCTTTTTATTATTATTATTATTATTACTAATTATAATTTATTCACATGACATCTGGATTGTAATCCCCTGCCTCTTGTTTTCCTGTTCCCACCCTCCTCATTCCACCTTTCTCTTTTTTTTCTCCTTTCTCTTTTTAATGAGACAAAAAAAAAGAAAGAAAGAATTGCATTAATTACATTAATTCTGATGTCATTTTGTGACTTCATGGAGTCTTGTAAAAAAAAAAATAAAGACAACTGAAGGACTGAGGGTGACAACTTTATTCTTTATCACATACACAAATCTCAGCTATTTCCTTAAGCATGTGGGATCTATCTACTCTATAAGGTCATGCAATGTTCCCAGCTGAAGTTTGTGCCTTCATGTTGATTGATTTGCAGCTCAGAATCAGCCTTAAGCTGGCCAGCACTCTGCACACAGTGGGTGGCCAATATATACCTGGAAATATCCCCCGAGTGCTTAACTAATGAAAGAAGAACCTGTTTTGGGCCCTGGCTTCCTCCTAGATGTTCCTCCGTATGTTGTCACACCAAGGTAAGACTGATCCCCAGTCCTCCGACCACACCATATGCCTGACATTTACCAAAAGAAGGGTTTACAACAGTAAATGTGTAACTTGTAGCTTTTATGCATCCCTCAAGGACCTAAGACCCTTTGTCAAGAACGTGGCCATCAAAACAATAAGACCTGGCCTTCCAAGGCTTCATAACCGAACAGAGAAACTGTAGAATATCAGAGGAGTGTCTCATAGCACCGAGGCCAGCTATGAGACTGGACAATGGGCTTTGGAGCTCATCTTTTTCTTTCCCTAGACTGCTCTTTTATTCCAAAGCTTTACCACGAACTAGCTCCTCTAATCCCATAACACCTCAGAAGGAAATTATTTTATCTCAGTTTTAGAACACAGATCCTAGCACAAGGTCCCGGCTAGAGCTCACTTATTGGAAAGTAAGTGCTAAAGGCAAAGGTGGCAGAGAGATGTAATAATGGGGGTAGGATGAGGGGGTGTCAGTTCAGAGGCAGTTATAGAGGCAGCTGTCACAGGTAAGAGCAGCCCACCTCCTCTGGAGTCACAGGAGCACACAAACTGCTTAGGGACTTACCTGCAGCCACCCCAGCAGCTCCTGTCTGTCCCTCATCCCAGCTGCTATGAAACATTACTTTCCTGACCGCTCCCCGCCCCCCACCCAGAGCAACCATTCCTCTGCTTCAGGGAATGCTGCCGGTCAGGATGAGGATCCTGGCTATGATGCTCTGGCCTGAGCATCTAGTACAGAAATGTTGGCACAAACACAATCTTCCCGGGATGGAAATGTCCACACCAGGTCAACTGAAACCAAAGGCAGCTTCTGGGTGTGGGCAGCCAATAAACCTCTATATCATATTGCAGGCAGCATTCTCACATGGAAACTGAGGTGCAGAGAGACAAATGAACATATCCAAGGTCACACACCTTAGGCGGGTGTTCAGCCTGGATCGTTACAATGGCGGTGTGTTCATCCTATCTGCTTTAACCATAATTCTCCTCTGTCCATTCCTTTGACTGCACTGAGTCTTACTCATGCCTAATGGACTTCATTCAATATTCTCCTCTGGATGCACTTTCTCCTGGTTCTATGCCCATCATTTCTGCCTTAGCAAAAGCCCTCCTGTTTTATTCCCCATGTCTCCTCTCTTTGACCTTTGAAGCTGGTACCACAGGCTGGAAGTATTCCTACCGCCTCCCCTCCCCCAGCCCATTCTGTCACCAAGGAAACAATTTCTTGCATCACCTCTATTGTTTGAAGTTTGCCTCCGTTCGGATATGTTGTACTTTGGGTCTTGAATGATTCCTAAGTGCTATATTTTCTAGTAGGTTGGCCCCCAGCCTGTGACACTAATTAGAAGTGATAGACCAAGGGAGCTTGGTCATTGATGGCATGTCCTTGAATGGATAGTAGGACTCCTGCTTTTTCTTGTCTCTTTCCCTCCTGGCTGCCGGAAGGCAAGAAGTTTCCCCATGCTTCGGTGATGTGTGCTGCCTTCCCGACGCCGCAAACCAAGGGAGCCAAAGGGCTGTAACTCCTGAATCTGTGAACAGGAACAAGCCCTTGTTCCTTTTAAGTTGACTTATATCAGGCATTTGTCACAGTGATGGACAGCTGTACTAACACAGGTTGTGGGTTGTTGAAGAAGAGGAGCTCACAGCTTTCCCTCATCCAGGTCAGGCTGTACACTGAGTGCTCCTGATCTCACTTGTCGGTGGCTGGGCTTATGTCGAGTCTCCCATCCCTCCCTGACTGCTGGCCATTTGTGACAGCGAACATCAAGATTAGTTGACCTTGGGATAAAAATTTTTATTCAACTTTTTTTTTCCCCATCCATCTTTTCGTTTTAGGTCCCAACCTCACAAAAATCATAGGCCATGTCTCCCTCTGTCATGGGTGTCAATAGAGTCCTGTAGACTGGCTCTACAGTTAGGTCAATGTTTCTGGCTTGGATCAAATGTAGACAGAAGTATAATGCAGGTTGTTACCATGCAATAAAGGTATCAGCTTTTACAATGACTTATGATTTTTTCCCCCAAGATGTGTCTACTTAACAATCAGCCTGAGGTAAATGGCCACATAGTTTTTCCAGCCTTTCTATCTGCTAAAATGTGAACAGTTGATGAAATACAGGCACAGGTGAGGAGAGGGAGGGCAGCCTCCTTGTCGTAGGCACTTGCCAAGAAGTTGAATACAGATTGATTGTAGTGTCCAATGGGCTTGGGCTTGGGCAATTAGCTAGACAGGGAGAAGACTGATAGCTGGGACAAGAAGTTGCTGTGCGAATGCCCAGAAATGCAGAGAACGGTGCACACTGAACCTTCGTACCTTAGGGTATTGGCTGCAAGACCCCATGGACACCGAAGTGCACAGATGCTCAGTTTCGTCTTATGCAATAGTGTAGCATTTGCACATAACCTTGTACATCCTCCATATACTTTACAACATCTCCAGGTCGCTTATACCACTTAATGTAACATAAGTGAAACGCAGATAACTGTTATGTTGTATTACCTAAGAGAAAAATGACAAGAAACAGTCCAAACATGTTCCCTATGGAAGCAGCTTTTAAAATTGCTTTGATCTCCAGTTGAGTGACTTCCTGGATGCAGAAACAGCATACAGGAGGGCCAGCTGTAGAAAGCTATGTGGATTCACAGGCTGAGCTGAGAAACTGGGGTCAAGAAGGCAACAGAAAAAAATCTCAAGGACTCCAGGCAGAGCTGGACTAAGAATCCAGGCACACATAGTCCTGCATGGGTCGAAGAAAAGAACAGGCCGTTCATGGCTGTCTGAGCATTTCTATCTGTGGGGGCTTGGCCAGGCTGTCAGAACGGGAAGTCAGGGATGTATAAGCAGCCAGGGGCAGGTCTCTGAGAACATTCTTGCCTCTCACAGGGGCACGCTAGCTTGGGTGTGAGGTTCCGCATGTCTTAGATCTTCTTGGTCATCCTCATGGGACCTACACTTCCCAGAGACCTCACCAAGTGACAGTTCCTCTGAACAACGTGCTGTCTACCAGCCAGGTGGGTGCCAAGCTTGGTGGTCCGGGGTGGAGAGCAATGGGTGTCTTCCATGGCTATGCTTCAGAGAGCGTTTTGTTTTGTTTTGTTTTGTGCTGGTCCTGTGAGCTCAGTTGCTCAACACCCATTAGAGCTCGGAGTCAAATTGCCTTGGTGGCTCGAGCAGTAATCACAAATTGAAGAGGAGACAGGTTTAATGCAAGAAAGTGGAGTGCTGGCACACTTGCTAGACTCCCGATAAAGAATTTGGAAAAAACAGAAGTTGCTGAGGACATTGCGTACTTTGTTCTAAAGGATGATGGATTGGAGTGCAGACCAGTGAGGCTGCCTCAAGCCAAGAGCAGGTGTTGTCTTCAGATTACCTCTCCTCGTAGCCGCCTCTTTCCCATGTATCTCTCCTATCTGCCAGCACTGGTTTTGGTAGCTGAGGGGAACTGAGCCCCTACCGTGTTCCAAGCATATCTGCTGTCACTGGCAATGCAAAGAAAGACATGAATATCTGTACCAGGACTGAGGGAAGATGGCTGCTATGTTTTTTCTGGCCTTGTGACAGATACATAGTCTTCCTTTGGTCTTGGTGGCAGCTCCCATCTTGTGACTGCCTCTTTCTTTCTTTCTTTCTTTCTTTCTTTCTTTCTTTCTTTCTTTCTTTCTTTCTTTCTTCCCACTACAGCAGCTCCTTGTGGGTGGTTGGCAGTGCTGTTAGGGGTACTGGGGCAGGGATACTGGTCAATTACTAGACCTTTCTGACCCCTCCAGTCTCCTATGCTATAAAATGAAGCAGCTGTGCTTTTCAGGGGCCACACCAAGCGTAACATTGGTACTGTACTATTAGCACACAGCAAGTGACCAATGGTTGACAGGCTCTGTGTATTCCTGCTCTTCAGAACTCTGCACACCTGCACCCACCACCACCAGAACAGCAAGTTCAATAGACGTCTTTGGCCACCAGGGGGGAAACTGGTAGTTCTGTGTATGTGGAATTGGCTTTGAATCATTGGGCAGCCACAGAAAACCGGGATTTGCCTGAGCCCTTGGGTCCACTGTCCCAGTGTGGCTAAGGAAACCTCATAAATAAAGATTCCTTTTATTCACAGGGTTGGCAGCTTCCCCGGACAGAAAAACAAGAGCAAACAAACAAACAAAAACACAAAAACAAAAACAAAAGCAACCCCCCCAAAAAAACCAAACAAACAAAAACCCATAAAGTTGCACTCTGATTATCTATTTTATATTGTCACTCTTGACCTATGATAGCCTCATATATTGATGTAGCTTTGCTTTGCTTGTCATTTTCAGGTGTATTCCAACCTGGCCTTCATGCCACCCCACAGAAACAGAGACGTGCCACTTACAACCCCAGGAACCTATGCTTGTTTACTCTTGGGCATCTTCCCTACAACCTCCAAAGATTCCGTTGATCCATCTCTTCCCTTGGACATTCTATGTTCAAAAGCTTGTTGGTCCTGGAGTATTTTGCAAAGTGTTCCTCAAGCACGTTCCTGGCCAACTAATTTTGCATCAGCCTGCCCAACCTAATGCATCAGTGTTTACGCGTCAGCTCTACTCTCAATATGTATTGGTATCAGGACCCAGCCCTTATTTTTTTTTTTTTAATTATACATTTAAGCTAAAAAAAAAAAAAGTGTGTGTGTGTGTGAGGCAGAGGCAGTGTGTGTGTGTGTCTCTGTGAGTTTGAGGCCAGCCTGGTCTACAAAGCAAGTCCAGGACAGACAAGGCTACACAGAGAAACCCTGTCTCAGGGGGGGAAAAAAAACACCAAAGCCAGAAGTACTATAAGAATATGTTTTTATTTTGATCTCCAGGTGTGGGGATCTGAGGCTGCTTCATAGTAACTGACTATGATTTGCCTCATGCTCTGGAGGGGACGTGATCATGTTAAGCTGCCAATAGTGTCTGTGATTGTGTAACGTTTGGAATTCTGGGGACTTTTCAGATGGCATATAAATACTAGGGCCCAGAGAGTTGGTGGGTGGGTTGGGTTGCTGGTTGGTTGTTGGGTGCAGCCGGCTGTTGCTGCTTGCAGTTTGTTAAGTAGTCGTGAACGAAGAAGAAATTAGATATCTTGACAGCGAAGATCTAACTTGCCCCAAGGAGCCCAATGCCCCTAAATCAAAAGGAGGTAGTCTAATGATAAAGTCTTCCTCATTCCAGTGCCCGGCTTTACTCAGGGATCTCTTTCCTCTGTATCCTTTTTCTCCCTCATATCTACTGTTAAAGGGTTGAAAGGGAAGAAGAAAACCAGTGGAGAAGGGCGGAGGAAAAAAGAGCCCACAACAAAACAAAACAGCCGGGCGTGGTGGCGCACACCTTTAATCCCAGCACTCGGGAGGCAGAGGCAGGTGGATCGCCATGAGTTCGAGGCCAGCCTGGTCTACAAAGTGAGTCCAGGACAGCCAGGGCTACACAGAGAGACCCTGTCTCAAAAAAAAAAAAAAAAAAAAAAAAAAAAACCACACACAAACAAAAAGAACCCCCCACATAGCAAATGCTGGTTATAGTCATGCGCTGTATATACACCTGTGGAGGCCAGAATTCAGCCTCAAGCACTGTTCCTCAGGAGCTAGATACTTCCTCTGAGACGGGGTCTCTCACCGGCCTAGGACATGCCAGTTCACTTAGGCAGGCTGGACAGTATGCCAGGGAGATCTGTTTGTCTCTGCCTTCCCAGTGCTGGGATTATGTAAGTGAGTGATGTCTGTGAATTAAGATTGAATCCTCGTGCTCACGTGGCAAACACTTTACTGAGGTATCTCTCCCTGGCCTCCAAACTCTACACCCCTACTACTTTTTTTTTTTTTTTTTTTTTAAATATCCCTAGTTTATAACCTGCTCCCTGTTGGCTTCTGTCTGCACTCTACTCACTGTCCTGCTGTCTTGGCGATTTCTCGAGCTCTCCGGTCCGTTCCTGTCTGCAGGAGCCTCTTCTGAAATGCCTGGTCCATGTAGTCACAGGACCATGTCCCAACTCTTCACATACATCTGTCTCCTCCGAGCATCTGCTTGATGCGTAATATCGCTTTGTTTCGTCTTGCTCACTCGCTTGGCGTTTATTCCTCTACAACAGGCTACTTGCTCACAATCCACCACCATTTTCCTTTCCTCCAGTCCCAAGTGGCCCTGTGGCAAATCCTCATAAATGCATGTGGTTTGTTGCTGTTTTCATGTCCTTATCATTTTCTTATATTCTTATACTTTGAACAGGACTTTTTTGAGGCTCTTTATTACGGTTTATACAGACTATAACTATCACCAATTTTAGAATATTTTCATTAGCCCCAGGGAAACCTTATACCTCTTGGACTACACACCCCCTACGCGTCTGCCATGTTTTCCAGCCTAGGCAGCCGTCACCTCTTTCTTAGAAAGTTGTCTATTCTGGGCATTTATACAAATAAAATTGTATGACCTGCGGCCTCCGTGACTGGATCCTTTTGCTTATCAATGTTTCCATGGCTGTCCATCCACGACGCAGTGCTTAGCAGTCCGTCATGCTGATCAACAACATTCCATCATGTGGCTATCCCACAGATAAGCTTGTTCTTGGCTCAGTGTGCAAGCTTTTGGTTCTCTAGGAATTTGGTTGCTTTGTCCAAGTGATCCAATCGGTCTGTGTAAGTATCCCTTTGCATCTTTTTTGTTGATAGGGATGTTCTTTTCATCTCTGAAAAACTTGAATCTTTTCTCTTTTGTTCTTCATCAGCTTAAGCGAAGCCTTGTCGGTTTTGTCAATCTTTTTGCAGAACCAACTCCTGATGCCACAGTCTTTAGTGTAGAACCTAATCCGTCTGTCTCCGCTGGAATCTGTAGGGCTTTCTATATGCATGCCTTAAAAAACTTATCAAAGCGATTTAATGTGGAAACATTACTCATATTTATGTTTCTGTATTTCTCTTCTCCATTTTTATGCTATTATATTGGTATGTGTTATATCTATAAATGTTACACCCAGTGATTAATTGTTAAAATTATTGTGCACTTCATTTTACATTTCTCAAGGAGTCTGAAAAGGAAAACATTTATATCTTTTTAAAAGTTTAATATAGGTTATTTACATGTTATCAAATAAACTTGCTTTAAAAATACAGCAAGGTAGAAAATAAGAATTCAGACTATTTGTTAATAGTTACATTGTTACCTTATGAGAACTCTTTGTTTTTCATTTGGATTGAAGTTTCCATTTTGGCTTATTTAGTTTCTGGTTAAGGAACTTCATCCAGCACTTCTTCCATGGCAGATCTGCTGGTAGTAGTCTCTTTGTCTATTTAGAATGCCGTTGTTTCCTCTCCAAATTGGAAAGGCAGCTTTGTGGACACATACTCTTAGCTGCTAGCTGTTCCCTTTACCATGCTGAGCTGTCTTTCCACCATGTCCAGCCCTCACCAGTGCTGCCGAGAGGTCAGCTGTTGGTCATTGTTTCCTTTGCTTGGGAAGTATTTTGTTCTTTTCCTTTCATAGATTTCAAGCTAAATTCTTGGCTTTTTACCTCCAGATTTTTTGTCATGATTTGGCTGTGTGTGCATGTGGTTGGAGTTTGTTGGGCTTCTTGAACGTGCAGATTGGTGTTTTACAGCAAGTTGTGGGTCATTTTCGTCCATTACTCTGTAAATGCCTTTTCTGTTTCTTTCTCTCTCTTCCTTTCTAACACATTAGTGCTCATATTATAACAAGGCTCAGGTCCTTTTTACTCGTTATATTTCCTCCCTGCTCTTTGGGTGCTTGGCAGGGTTTCTGTTGTTTTGTTTTTGACACAGGGTTTCTCTGTGTCATCCTGTCCTGGAACTCACTCTGTAGACCAGGCTGCCTTGAGCTCACTGGTCTTCCTGCCTCTGTCTCCTCTTCCTCTGCTGGGATTAAAGGCGTGTACCACCACCGCCAGCTACTTGGCCCGGTTTCATTTGGGTGTGCTATGTTCTTCCTTATCTAGCCCTTTGAACATGTCAGCCTTTCCCCCCCCCCCCTGCCCCCCCCCCCCCGGTAGTTTCTGATGAGCTGTATGCTGACAGTCTTAAAAGGATTCCTTGCTAGTGACGAGCTCTCTTGCTGCTTTCTAAACCCTTGCCTATGTCCTGCAAGTTTGAAAGCGTTTTAGACTGGGTCTATGAGCTCACTCTGAAGTTTATTCTTCTTCTTGGAAGTTTCTGCTTATGTCTTTCAGCAAATAGATGTTTTCAGCCATAAACTCTGTAGCTATCTTTTCAGTGTGCTTTGCTTTGCCTTGTTCTTATGCGACATCTACAATCCAGCTGTTAGCCCATCCAGATGATGTGCTCCATAGGTCTCATTCAGCCTTTTCCTATTTTGTTCTTTCTATTTCCCAGAATGAATTAAAAAACAAAAACCTCAAAACCTCGGATTCTCCCCTCTGACTGATCATTTTGCCCTTAAATTCCTATAATGAATTCCAACTTTGGTTCTAAAACTTCTCTTTTTTTTTTCCTTTTAGGTTTAGAAGATTCTTTATTGACACTTCTGCTCCCTCTTCTCTCTCTCTCTCTCTCTCTCTCTCTCTCTCTCTCTCTCTCTCTTTCTCTCTTTTTCTCTCTCCGCCCCCCCCCCTTTTTTTGAACAGGTTCTCTCTGTGTAGCTTTGGCTGTCCTGGACTCGCTTTGTAGATCAGGTTGGCCTTGAACTCCCAGTGATCCTGCCTCTGCCTCCCTGAGTGATGAGATTAATGGCATGAGCCAGCATGCTTGGCTCGCTTCTGGTTTGTTAATAACCATTTTCTTCATGTCTTCCTTTAGTTCCTGAGCACCTTTAAGAAAGCTGCTCTAGCAAAAGGCTATCTCATTTCAACTTTATTAAATAACATGAGTCATACTTTGCCATAAAAAATAGGTAACAAATTATCTTCACATGGTTGTCATTCAGCCTTTAATACATTTTAAGAACCAGGAGCTTTAGTGCAATTTTAACAGGTATTGTGAACAATAGTAAAAGTATCTTGCAGAGTAAACTTCGAACCCCCACCCAGATCTAGCCAATGGACAGGACGTTCTTCACAGTTGAGTGGAGAGTGGGGTCTGACTTTCACATGAACTCTGGTGCCCCATTTTTGACCACGTCCCCTGGATGGGGAGACCTGGTGGCACTCAGAGGAAGGATAGCAGGCTACCAAGAAGAGACTTGATACCCTATGAGCATATACAGGGGAAGGAGGTCCCCCTCAGTCACAGTCATAGGGGAGGGAAGTAAGGGGAAAATGGGAGGGAGGATACAAGGGAGGGGTAACCATTGAGATGTACTATGAATAAATGAATAAAATATATTTTAAAAGTGTCTTGCAGAGAATTTAAACAATAGACTATTTCTTCTTTTTTCATTTTTTAATGAAATGCTACACTAATAATGTAATTAGCAGCATTTCAAAATATGAAGTAGAGTAAGTTAAGTATAAGATCTGAAAAGCGTGAATACGGCTGTCGGGCATGAGTGGAAAGAGTTAATAAACACTAAGAGAGATGTCTACCAACATAGACTCTACCTGTGTGAACAAAACCGAAAACAATACAAAAAGCCCTACAATTAAAGACAAATAAAAGAACAAATTAGAACAGAATATTAAAAGCAATGAAAATAAAAGAATATGTAATCTTCCCTGATGGAGTAAATAGTCTTAGTGACTGATGCTCTGCTGGCAAATATGTGCACACACTCTTTGGAAAGAATGAACTAGAAATCTTTAGTGTTTAGTCTTCTAAAACGGTAGCCCTTTTTGCTACATGAGACAGCTCAATCTGTCCAAACAGGTTCTCTAGAGTGGAAAGCCTTCCTAAGGTAGAAGCAGTTGGAGATGGAACCACAGAGTTGCCTAGAGAGGAGAGGTGGAGAAAGGAGACACTTCCTGAGGCATGCCAATCATCTAAAGAAGCTGCAAAAATGAAGAAAGTAAAGGTTTCCCCTGAGAGTTTGAAAGGGATTGTAGCCCTCCCATCACCATCTGCATTTCAGCCTAATGAAATCCACTTTGGAATTCTAACACTGTCCTATTAGGAAGTAACAGCTTGTGTGTTTAAAGTAACTAAGACCGTGGAAATTGGTTGTAACTACATTAGAAGGTCAGAGTCCATGCTGTCTGTTTCTTTCATTTAAATCCACAACAAAATATTCTCTTAATTCTTCTTGCTCAAAACTCTTTGGGGCCACATGAAGCTCTTGTTAAACAAAGATGAGTCTTCTGCCTGCCCCCCACAACAAGACCAGAGACATAACAATAAAGAAATATAACTCCAATTTGTCTTTTATGTCATAAAATAAATAAAGAAATTCTTCTCTTTCATTGAAGAAGAATAAGAATAAGAAGGAGGAGGAGGAAGAGGAAGAAGAGGAGGAGGAGGAGGAGGGGGAGGAGGAGAAGCCTCGGTGGCACACATCTTTAGTTCCTGCACTTGGGAGGCAGAGGCAAGGTGGGATTGCTGTGAGCTTGAGACAAAGCAAGTCCAGGACAGTGAAGGCTACATAGAGAAACCCTGCCTCGGAAAAACAAAAAACAAAAAAAAAAAAAAAAACAAATACAAAAAAAAAAAAAAAATAACCAAAGCCAAAACCAAAAAGGATGCTCTACAGTTGTTGCCAGTTCCATCTACAGTTCAGCTGTTTTTCACAGTCAGTTTCATTGGTGTTTTTTCCTTTGAACAACCCATCCTTTTGTTTAGTTTTTGTGATGTTTTTAGTGAAATCTGTTCCTTAGGTCTCATAGTTTATTCTGGAAGTCAGATTGTACCCCTCTCCTGGAGTTCCTGGGGAGTTTTGGTTTTGACTGTTACCATGCCAATGGCTGGAATTGACTTAGCTTCAATAATTAGCTTTGCTGCACCTCTCAAGCCTTCCACTAGAAGTTAGATCCCACAGTGGACTTCAGGATTCCAAAAAAGTACCCTCGTCAGATTCTGGGGGTGTCTAGGGATACAGATGGCTTTCTGCTGCTTCTTTCATCCACTGTTTCCCTTATCTCTTATCTTATGGATTGCCTTTCCCTTGAACATACCCCAAGTCTCCTCTCTAACCACTGAGTGCGTAGTGTGGCAGCCTCTGCCTTCCCAGTTTGCCTTGGTCCTTATGAGTAGGGTAAAAGCAGCTGAGCCTTTGGCGTGCTTGATTTGAAATGCCTGGGAGAAGCCGATGAGCTTTCTGTTTGGAGCCAGGGGAAAACAAGAACTGGGGTAGCCTCGGGCATCTGGAGACACCTGGAGCCTTGGCTGGGAGCAGGAGCGCTTATCTCTGAGATTGCTCCTGTGGGGAGTGGCACTTCCAGGCAGCTAACCCAGGGCAAGGGGAGGAAGGTCAGGGTTCAGATGACACAGGTGCTTGCTATAGTCTGGAGGCAAATACATGGCCCAGGGCAAGTGCTTATTTAAATGATTTTTTTTTTTTTGGTAAAGTTTTCTCCCACTTGATCTATTTTGCTGGAGAATGGATCTGCTAACACACTGAACTATATAACTCCCATCAAAACCTTCATTTTATCCCTTGCTCACGAGGGGCTGCTGTTTGGGGTATTTGATTGACACTTTTTTTTTTTTTTTAAAGAAATCTTCAGAGTTTTAGTACTAGGAGACACTGATCAAGATTTTATGTTCATTTCTCCTTTTCCCCTCACGCACACAATCTCAATGTTATTTCAGGCATACATATTTTAGGTACCTCTGAACGATCACAGTTTCTTAGCGAGGTCATAAAACTACATTTTAGTCAGGGAGTTTGAAGTGAAAGTGTTGCCTGTGTCTTGAAGAAAGCTGCTGGAGTGGGTTATTCAGTCAGGAATGTCAGCCCTGGCTTTTCCTGTTGGTCAGAAGCTGGCCTCCAAGGCTGGTGCCCCTCACAATTGTCTTCGGTAGAGAGACCTTAAACTCTACTCTAAGGATGGCAGAGCAGAAAAGACAACCTCCTTGCCTCATTATGGTCCCTTGTAACCTTGAAAATCTGCCACACCCATGCTGCCTTGCTTTCTAATGAACATCATCAAGCCCGTGTGTTTAAGTCACTACTTTTTTTTCCCCCTCAAATGTCACCATCCCCATGACATTTTGCCTCACCTCCAGACAGAAATACTTTCTCTTCCTTCTGAATTTTCATAGTGCCCCTGGCTTGCCTGTAGTACTGACTCTCAGAATTGCGTTTTGCTTGGCATTAAGGCTTTTGGGTTTTATGCAATAAGGAAGCCAGATGGCCTGCTTAATAAAAATCTAGCCCAGGTCCTCTAAGGCTTGCTGCTAGGGAACGGCCACTGATGGATTGCTGGCTGTACCTCAAAACCCATCCCTTTTCCAAGATTCACTTTTCCCCTAGAACTCACCAATTACTGTCCTGCCTACAGGCTGGCCTCAGGGATCTCTGGTTTCTTTTTGAGCATTTAAGAAATGTATTAAGGCATACAACCTTTTTGCCTAATTCCATTTGGCACAGGTAAGGACAGGCAGAGAGATATTTTTCAAAGATAGTCAAGAGTTCAGGGTATCAGAGGGAAAATATGTGGAGATAGTAAGTGACACAGGGCAATCTTACTGGTCATCCTTACCTCAGGGACCCTACTGCAGCCTTGCGCTCTCCAGGTGCCAGATACCATCAGTCCCTTGTCTCAAAGCCTTTTGGAGCAGGAAGGGAGTGGTTCTGTGTGTCTGTCATGCTCGTGTTGAATTCTGGATCCTAACATCCATTTTTAATCTTCAAAAAGAGAAGATTTGCTATTATTTTGTGTGTGTGAGTGTTTTGCCTACATGGTATACGTGTGCACCACATGTGCACCACATGTGTACCACCTGGTACCCATGGAGGCCAGAAGATGGCATTGAATCCCCTAGAACTTGAATTATGGGCATCATGAGCTGCCACGTGGGCACTGGGAAATGAACCTAGGTCCTCTGCAAGAGCAGCTAGAGCTCTTGACCGCTGAGCCATCTCTCCAGCGCAGACCCTAACATTTGTGAAAGTCTGGTAAATAAGAAGGTAAAAACAAATAAACAAACAAAAAGCTATCAGTTTCTTTTCTCAATGTGACCTTTCTCTAAAATTCCCAATAAAACAACTTATGGAGGGAAGGGTCTAGTCTGGCTCACAGTGTGAGGGCCAGTGCATCGTGGTGGGGAAAGCATGAAGGCAGGCATGGACATGGACAGTCATGTTAAACCTGCAGTCAGGAGTCAGAGAAAGGGCTACGTTTTTTTTGTTTTGTTTTGTTTTGTTTTTTTCTGCTTTTCCAGCTTCCTTTCTCTTTCACTAGCATTCAGGGTGAGTCATCCCTCCTCAGGGAAACCTCTCTGGAAGCACTCCACAGATGTCCCCAAAGTTGAGTTCCTTGGTGAGTCTAATCAAGGTCTGTTGTCAATGAAGATCAGCTATCACAGAACCTAAAAGTTGCCATTATTTCAACATCTGTTTGTAGAGTAGTTCTGTGGTCCTGACCTGTCCGCAAAGGGAAATCTTAGTTGGTCATCTGTAAGACAAAGGTTCTGCCTGAGTGAAAGTGCTAGAGACCACTGGGAGCTCTTTCTTGTCTTCAATGGAGGTCATACTGTGTTTCTTCAGACCTTGATTCTTTTGGTGGTGAGGGGGGATAGTGATGGAAAAACTAGCGTGTGGGCCTTGGCCTTTGACTGAACAGCTGCATGAGAAGGATCCGGCTGGGAGATAATGGGATGATATTCACGGGAGAGTGTGTGACACTGAGAATCTAAGCAAAACTTTTGGGGAGGTGACAAAAGGTGGCTGAACCCTAGTAACAAACGCTTTAGTGCTTATTGTTAGTCAAGGTGGCTCAGCTTTGATATCCACCATGTCATTAAGCCTCATAGGACAGTTGCAGTACAGTTATAGTATAGTACAGTTGTTTTACAGATGGGGAAGTTTAAGCAGATGGTAACTTCCTCAGAGTCACTCAACTAAGACAAGGAAGGACTCTAAGAGTCGGTGTCTTTATGCCCCATTGAGACCACTCTGAGTAAGAGCCCATTCCTTACTGTTGCTGCATAAGATCATAATTATGAGTTGCTATAAAAGACCGTCAGTGCGGTAGTTTATAAATAGCTGGAATACTGTAGTTGTAGAATCTGGAAGGTCCAAGGTCAAGCCTTTGAGATTTGGTGTCTCACAAGGGTCCCCTCCTCATCTCAGTATTTTCTCTCTGGTATCCTCACTTGAGGAAAGAGACAGACATACTATTTGGGGCTTCTTTTATAAGCTCAGTCATCTCAGTGATGACGTATCTGCCAATCCCCTCCCAGTGGTCTATCATCTGACAGTGATATTTTGTTTGTTGTTTGTTTTGTTTTTGTTTTTGTTTTTTTGAGACAGGGTTTCTTTGTGTAGCCTTGACTAACCTGGACTCGCTTTGTAGACCAGGCTGGCCTTGAACTCACAGAGATCTCTGCCTGCCTCTGCCTCCCAAGTGCTGGGATTGCAGGCGTGCGCCACCACACCTGGCCAGTGATTAGACTGTAATACAAATTTCAAATGGCCATGAGCATTCAGACTATAGCCTGAGTGCTGGCAGCTTTCCACAGCAGGAGTCACTCTCCCCTACAAAGTTGGGTATTCCTACAGAACAGGAGAGCAAGTCATATGTTCATCTGCTTGGTCTTTCACCCAGTCACCTTACTGAACCCTCAGCTGTTTGTCCTGTTAGCTTTGTAGCTAACCCTTGTGCTGTGTGCTGTGTGGCGATCATCATCTCTCCTGTGATTTCATATGATCTTGCTTCTGTGTTTTCTGTAAATACACTTCCCATTTCTATTTTCTGTTTCATCACATGAACTCTAATTTATGGAATAATATACTTGAAACTGAGTTTCCTGGTGTTGTCAAAAGGACCCATATGAGATAAGAGGGGGCAGGGCAGGAATTTAGGTTATGATGTCAAAATGGTTTATCGGGGATAACCACCAAGGACACATATTTGAAAGGTGTTTTAGCAAAGAGCCACCTTACCTTGTAGGTGAGCATTAAGAGAAATACATGCTACCTGAAACCAAGAGATCATGGGACAGTAACATCTAACAAATGTCACAATCTATTGAGAACATATGGCTGGCCATTCAATAGGAGGGGAGGGTCAGTAGATGACTGCTAGGTCTCCATCAGTGATAGCATTAGCATATATGCCTTTTGTGAGACAGTGTCTCTCAGTGTTGTCCAAGCTGACCTCAAACTCCTCAGCTACCTGCCCCAGCCTCTCATGTTCTAGGATTACAAGTGATAACAGATGTGAACCACAGTTTTTAAAAATAAAGTACCATAGTTGAGGTTTCTTTTCTGTAGCTATCCATGCTCATTTTCACTTGCTGGCTTCACCCACGAGTTGTTCTCTTTCTCTGTACCCACCATCCTTTCCTCCTAAGCATCTTACCTAATTCTCATGTTTATTCTTCCACCATCTTGGTTTGATGGCCCCTGCCTAAAATGCCCTTCCCTCTGACTGCAGCCTAGGGACCAGTTCTACTCTACGCTGTCTCTTTCTGATGCTCTCTTTTGGTTGTAGTTTGCTGTTTGCGTGACCACGTGGTCTGTTTCCCTGACCTAAACTAGTAGGTGGGCCTAAGCTCCATGAGGCTCATGCTTCTCCCTCATGGATGCAATGTACTCGTGACTACCAAAACATCTTTTCTTTAAACAATCATGCTTTTATTTATTCTTTGATAATTTCATAAACGTGCACAATACATTTTGGTCATATACTCCTATTTCTTCCCCAGCTAATTAAAGATCCACTCCCCACCTCCTCCTTCCCCAACTCACTTCCAATTTTGTGTCTTTTTTTTTTTTCTTTTTCTTTTTTAAAAAATAACCAACTGAGTCCAATTTCTGCAACCTATATATTCACATCCATTGGAGAATGGTCCACCTCCTAGGGGCCACATCTTTAAAGAAAACAGACCCTCTGCTCTCAGAAGCCACCTCACAGAAGAACTGTCAACAGCTGCCCAGCTAGGGGTGTAGGTGGTCAGCCCCTCCCCCACCCTCGATGACTCTTGACTGGCTTGATTTCATGTAGGTCCAGTGCAGGAACCATAGCTGCTGTGAGCTCGTGAGCACAACAGTCCTGTCATGTCTGGAAGACACTGTATTGACTCGTTCCTCCACAACCTCCTGTCCTTATAATCTTTTGACTCCTCTCCCTCACTTGTCCCTGCGCCTTGGGGAGAGGTATGACACAGGTGTCCCTTTGTGGCTGAGCATTCTACCAACAGCTATTCCCTACACTTTGACCAGCTGTGAGAACCTGCATTAACTACTGTCCTCTGAACAAACAAACTGCTCTAATCAGGTCTGAGAGCTGCACTAATTTATGGGCAGAGAGATGGGAATGTAGAGACCAGGGTAAGATGATGTCTCTTTAGCAGAGTGATGATAGTAGGGTCATCCCGGGGCATGTGAGCTCCCAAGTCATGCTTCCTGTGCAGAGTTAGAGCACCTGACATGAGTTTCCTCCTGTGGAGTGAGCCTCAAATCCTATCAGAAAGCAATGGGTTACCCCCATAATTTGCGCTGCTCCTGTACGCATGGGTACATCTTGCCAAGCTCAAGACATGTCTTGAAGAATGAGGACTTGTCTGAGAATACTTTGTATCTATTCTGCCTCATCCAGGTTTGACATCAACCCAGTGAGAATTACAGGTCTGGAATTTTGGGCTGGCATCTCAAGGCAGTCTATGTTTTCGCTGGTATCAGTGTATGAGGCTCTAGACACGCCACAGTCTTTGCACAGGCAGGTTCTTCTCTCAGCTGAGCATCTCCCTCACTATGGACGCCATGTGCCCATTTAGATCCCTCCCTTGGCTTCTAGCAGCTTCTAGTAGCTTCTAGCTGCTCTTTTTCTCTGAACTACCTTCCTCCAGAGAACTAAAAATAAACCCTCCTCCTCTGGGAGGAAGCATCACACAGCAGCCACTGACCTGCCTTGAGGAATAGAGTGATGCAATTTTAGGATTTCCTCAGAGGCCAGGCTGAGGGCAGGATCCTGCAGAACCACACCCTCACTCACCTCCTTCCTGGTCTTGTTCCCCTCCCTAAGGAATCATGCTCACAGGAATTCCTGCTTTAGCATCCCCACACCCCTCACTGAAGGAGTTCAGCTGCAGGCTCCCAGCTTGGTGCATCTTGTGTACATCTGTCTTTCTCCAGTGCTTCCCCCACTACAGGACAACCTCCTTCCTGGAGCTGCAGAGGTTCCTGACTGAAGATTGCATCAACCAAAGAGGAAAACTGCAGGCCAGGCAGGGCCCTGCGGGTGTGGAGGAGGCACCACAAGGGCGTGTTCATGAGTGCTACCCTAACAACTCTGAGGAAACCTGCAGGTGACAGTCCTTGGGCACAGAGCAGCCATGCCTGGGTGAGCAATCGTTGCTCCTTTGGCGACATTCTCCTAATCTGAATGCCTGAGCAGACAGGAGGAAAGGCTTGGAGTTCCACTGGGTTGTAGATGATAGGGATCCACTACCACCTAACCTCTTGGTTAGGAAAATTACAAGAAGAACTGGACCTCTCTCCTATCTGCCCCGGATTTGCCTTCCTCTTCCAGTAGGCCAGTTATAAGCCTGTCTTCCCTTCCCCACTCTGCCTGTCAACTGCTAGGACTTGGCAACTGCCACAGGTTCACTCCTCTGAGTGCACAGAAGAAGGCACTAAATTCACCTCACAGGTGCAGGTATACAATTCTCTGCTTTGCTTGTCCCTTCACCATTGTTTATTTATTAGATAATAAACTCTAAAAAGGTGGGGACAACGTCTTGCTTATCTTAATGACCTTCAGGATATAAAGGATGTAACACTGGGTTTGGGTTTATTTTATTTTGTGTTTTAGTTAAGAAGCAGCCTTAAGGAAGGCTGGGAATAGAGCTGAGTGGTAAAGTCTTTGATTAGCATGTGTGAGGCCCTGAGTTCAATTCCCTGTAAAACCTTCTCCCCCAACACCACAAAAAAAGTCCTCAGTGATATGTGATACAATGTCCTAAAACAAATACGTGAATGAATAATGTTTCTTTTGTAAGATCTTGTAAAAGCTCAAGCCCCAGTATCTTAAAGAAGCTTGTCTCATTAGAGCTATTTTCTATTTATATCTCAGGGCAGGGAAACCTACACATATCCTCTATTAAACAGATAGTCTTAAATAAATCTTTTCCTAAAACCCGGGCGTGCCACTCAGGAGGCAGAGGATCAATGTGATGAGTTCAAGGCCAGCCTGGTCTACAAAGCAGGTCCAGAACAGCCAAGGCTACACAGAGAAACCCTATCTCGAAAAAAACAAAAAAACCTAGCAACAATCTATTTCTAAAGCTTGCCTGTCATTTTGAGACAGAAAGTGAACAGGCTATGATGAAAATCCTCCAGACAGAACCATAGCTTTTCACACAATTTTTGTTCCATGCATGGAACGGCTCCAAATCATCTCCATTTATTTTTGGACTAGGATGAGCCAGAGCCAGGTTCCTTCTCTGTCTCTGGTTCCAATGCTCTTCCCCTTCTGGTTGTGTTTGGTCACAGATGGCTACTGCAAATAAGTCACAAACACGATTACCAGATGAGAGAAGGGAGACTTGGCTTATAGTTTCAGTTATTCATACTTCAGAGAAGTCATCCCCTCTTTCTGTCTCTCCTTTCTTTCTCCCTTCTGTTCTTCCTTTCCTCCTCTCCTTTCTCTCCTCCTCCCCTCCTATTTTCTTTCCCTCACTCTTTTTTGGAGGCAGATGACTATGAATGACCTGAGTGAATGACCTGTCCTCTTAATGCCCACACCTATCTAAACGAGCTCATCCCAGCAGAACAAAGCGTCAAGGGGGCCTGTGATGGCTCCACACATTAGAATCATCTGAGTAGGGAACCTGGAGGAATTGCCCGCACCACGTTGGCCTGTGAGAATGTCTATAGGCCATTTTCTGAATTGTTAATTGATGTGGGTGGGCCCAGCCCACTGTGGGCACTACGATTCTTAGGCAGATGGGCCTGGGCTGTATAAGAAAAGGAGCTGAGCAAGCCAGTAAGTAGCATTCCTGCTCTGTGCTTCACTTCCTGCCTCCAAGTTCCTACCTGGTGTTGTTGCCTTGGCTTCCTTCAGTGATGCACTGTGATTTGTAATCCAAATGAATTCTTTGCTCTTTTGGATCAGAGAGATTTATTATAGCAACAATAAAACAAAACTAATAGAGGGCTCAAACAATAGAATGTGATTTTTCTCACAGCTCTGGAAGCTGGGAGTTTAAGGTCCAGGCTGTTTCATTTGGTGGGGGCTACCTTTCTCTTCCATAACAGCATGTTTTCATGTGTGTAGGGGGGGCACTTTCTTCCTTCGTATTTCACAACAATATACTTTTGGGGTTAAGACTGCAACTTTACTGAGCCTGGTGGCCCAGACCTATAACCACAGCTACTGAGAAGACTGTGTCAGGGGCATTGCAAATTCCAGGTCTGTCTGGACTAACGATTCACAGAGAGGGCCCCAGACTTAAGAACACATTGAGATTTCATTCCCTCTCGCAGAGCCTGTCTCCAGATAAAGTCACAAGGTCAGGCCTTGAACTCAAGGGAGAAGCACAGTTCTGCTTATATTCTATAATAACCCTCTTTGCTGTATAGTGCTTTTTGTGCCCTCCAAGAGTGTTTGGTGTGAGCCATGTGGCCTGATTTGGTCAATGCTATGAACTGGGAAACAAGAGGAAGCAGGACAGTGTAAGGGCATGATCATGGTTCTCTTGCCCACATGGCTTGCTTGGTCAGCCTTGGGGCTCTGACTCTGCACAGGGATGTTCCTGGCCAAGCTTTGTGGAGTCGTGGTCATGTCAGGATCGGCAAACAGACATCCAGTGCTTTGAGCCTATGTCAGATGGACCTAGGAGAGATCAGCAACATTGCACAGATATCCTGTGGACAGTGAGAAACGAACAGCTAAGGGGCTGGGGAGATGGCTCAGTCAGGAAAAAAGAAAGTACTACCTACTGCTCAAGCATGGAGTTCAGATCCCCCAGTAGATAGATAGATAGATAGATAGATAGATAGATAGATAGACAGATAGATGGATAGATAGATAGACAAATAGGCAGATAGACAGACAGATAGATAAGGAAGCAAGCCCTGTGTAGCAATGTGGTTCTGTAACTCTGGTGGTGGAGGGTGAGGTGAAGGCAGCAGATCTCAGGAGTTCACCTTAGATGAATCAACGAGATCCAAGTAGACTGAGAGACCCTAGCTCAAAGATTAAGGTGGAAAATGTTGAGGAAAACACCTGACACATCTGACATTGACCTCTGGCCTCCACATGCACAGGCATGCATGCATAACACACACATGTGTACATACTTGCATGAACACATGCACATCACGCACACATACAAGCTGCCGACTCTTAGGGTGGCTTATTACACAGCGATTCCTAGTGCCCTCTCCATCCAGCAGCCCACGTTCTGTTTGTGTGTGTATCCTGAAGCTCAAGAAGTGAAGCATCGCTCCAAATGCCTTCTAAGTCCTAATCACCTGAGCTGGAGTAGAACCCCGCCTCTCATTGGCATTTCACCTTCCTTGCACCTTTACTCTAGTTCATGGCTTATTAGTGCTTAGTATCATGATGTATACACATGTGTTTATTGGCTAGCTCCAGCAGTAAACCATGTAAAGGCTTGAACCACGTCTATTCATCTAAGACAGTGACTGGCACTTATTGGAAACTTTAACGATATGTGCAGAATGAATGAGTGAGCAATTTTTTTTTTCCTAAAATACTAGGGACAAGATCTCTATCCTATACATAAATGTGCTATGCATATGGCCATACTTAGACATATCAACATATAAGCCAAGGAGTAAATGGAGTAAATACTGTGAAACAGTAGAATTCACTGTGGTGCTAAGATTTTGCTGAGGTGCCAAACAAATGCTGGTAAAAATGGACAAATAAACAGTTTTCATCAACCGGAGTTGTGGGGCTGTGTGTTGCCAGTGTGAGTCCTGGAGGAGGAAGGAGCCCTTCACACAGGGCTGGGAATATTTGCCAAATGGCTGCAAGCTGTTGCACTGCCCACAACTATGTGCTTGTACTATCAGGGTCTGGAATCTTCACTGGTGATGACGGGCTTGGGTTTTTTAAGTACTATACAAATTCATCTGCTTTCCGGGCTAGTTCAGAGTATCTTATTCAGTTAGTTCCTTGGCAATCCAAATGGCTCTTTTTCTCTCAAAATGAACATGTCATGTAGAGAAACAATAGTAGAGCCTGCTAGCACAGACTGAGCTGTGGCCGTTTCAGGACTCCTGTGGGATCCTTTAGGTCTAGGGTTTGCTGACAGGAGGGACAGAAGATAGAACATTTGTTTATGAGGAACCGCTTGGCGTCGTGGAGGACAGTGCCCCAGCATCTGTCTCAGGGAGAAGTCCAGCAGACAAGTTTACTCCGTGAGTCTCACTGTTATCAACGCCAGGACTGTTTCCCAGGACTTGCTTTCCTGGCACACACTCTCCTCCTTTCTCTGTCTAACCCACAGGGTTACTCTGTCACATAAGGCAACCAGAGTTGCCCTGTCTCAGAACTGATTGGTCTAACAGAGGCAATCCTTCCCTGAGCCCAGACTATGAAACAGGAAAAACCTTCTGTCACCCTTCAAATGGCACTGAGTCTTTCTGTGGCACTGCTTAAGAAGGCAAGGAGCCCCATACATAAGAAGAAAGGAAGACGAGATACACTCAGCAAACAACAAAGACTAGACGAAGAGAAAATTCAGCTCACTGAGTGCAGTCCGCTTTGGAGTTTAGCTGCAGTTTAGCCTCATAATTCTTCAAGAATATATACTTTACTCCTTCTCTGCTTTTTGGTTTAGATAACTCATATATATTTCTATTGCTTGGTACCCAAAGGTCCTGACCAACCACCATGGCATAGGAATCTCCATTTCCATCCTTGCAGTTCTTGGTAACTCCGTGTCTGGGCCTGGGATGATGCTGTCAAGCTCATGAGGCCACAGGCCTCACCTGTCAATGTCAGAAGGAGCCCAAAGGCTGAGTATTAAGGACAACTTGAGGAGAGACCACGAGATCAAGGAGAGACGGCCACGGTTTATTGGAAAAAGGAAAACATCTTCCAAATTCTTACTTCTGGATCCCAGTATTTCTTAGAGGGCTCGACTCATGTTTAGGGCTTTTGTTTTGTTTTTAACTTGTGTACTCTATTTACAAACTCCCAGGGACGTCCCACTGCCTGTCAAGGCTACCTGCAGCTCCACCTGCTTTTCAAGGCTCTCTATGACTTGACAAACTTTCCAAGTTTAGTTCCCAGATGTCTTTACATAATGTTGCAATTCCTGTCCCCCTGGTGGGAGCGATGTCACATGCTTGTAACCTGATTCTCCTGCCTCAGTCCATATCTTTATGATTGTCGATTTCAGATTTATGTTGCCGTCCTTAAAAAAAAAAAAAAAAAAAAAACACAAAGATCTACCTCCTTGCCAGTAGGACGGGAGAAGGCTGCCTGCCTGGCTTACTTTAGGGTAGGCAGTCCTGTTATTTTTTGTCATCCTTGCCAATTTAACAGGCATTCCCCTGGTTACTAATGAGGCCAAATAGCTTTCCATGCCTTTCCGGGTAATTTATAATTCTTTTGTGTGTTGTGTTTTAGTGCACAAGGCTAGCTTTTCTCCTGTACGTTTACAACTGTCATATTGATTTATAAGAATTCTTTAATAAAGGTATTGACTCTTTTTATGTATGTTACAAAAACCCTTCTTCGGCTGAATTTTGAAATTTATTCTCTGGTATGGATTTTGATGTATTGGACTCCATTTTTTTTTTTTTAAATGAGGTGTAATATATTGCTGTTTTTGTTTATGGCTGTTGCCTTGAGATGTTGCTTAGATGGCTATATTTCTCTATAGCTTTGGGGCTGTTTGAGAAAAGGGTTTATTTTGGTTCAAAGTTGTGTTCATTATTCTGTTCTGTGCCCCATTTCTGTGCCTGAAGGTATGATTGCCTGGGTAAGTGATTCCTGGGGTAAGGGAGGCATCCTCTCAGTATTCACTCTGCAGAAGCTTTGGCATTGAGTGTCCACTAAAGCAGTGACAGGCTTCTATCCACTGGAATGTGGTTACTGTCTTGTTCTCATTCTCTTAGCCATTGGGATGATGTGGTGAGGAACCCCACAAAAGGAGGCGCTGAGAGCCGCTGCTCACTAACAGCCATGAAGAGTCCTTCCCCATCCTAGCCTTAAAGTGACCACAGCCCTGGCTGTGTGACACCACCTTGAGCCACAGGAACAAGATAAGGGACTCCAAGATGGCCAACCTCAGAACAGCAAGTGCTTCTCGGAGAGCTGAAGAGATTTGTCACCAGCAATAGACAACAAACACAAGTGTGGACAGGTTGTTTTCCCTTGACATCTGTTGAAGAAAACTTCACCTCATTTACCACTTAAAAAAGACAAGGAGAGGAAAAAAAAAAAAAAAAAAAAAAAAAAAAACCAAGGAGAAAGCTGGGTGTGGTGGCACACACCTTTAATCCCAGCACTCAGGAGGCAGAGGCAGGGTAATTGCTGTGAGTTCGAGGCCAGCCTGGTCTACAAAGTGAGTCCAGGACAGCCAAAGCTAACAGAAAAACCTTGTCTTGGGAAAAAGAAAAAAAAAACCAAGGAGAGTCTGTGTGGAGCCCTGCCCCCACCCCGCTGCTTGTCACCACCCACCTTGTCATGGTGGGTCTGCTGCAGAGGCTGCACTATCTCCATTGTAGGCAATAGAAGACTATGGCTTCGTTCGTCTTCCACAGCCTAGGAGTCAAAGTTCTGACTGCAAGTGCACACTGCACACTTTGTCTTTTGGAGCATGGTATTTTAGTTGGGGCCACAAACTTGGGACCCACATAAAGCTAGGCCACCATAGATGAACTCTGTTCATTAGAGGAGCCACGTAGGGCACACGGCTGCAGGACACGAGAGCCTCAGCAACTTGAAGTCTACAGGGAATTTTTATGGAGCTTGATGTCGGGTGCATAACAGACATCCCAGGCATGTTCCCTGGTTCATTTTGGGAAAGTTTATCTTCTTAGTGTTTCCTCTGAGTGGATTTTGTGTCCAAGTGGGCCTTGGATAGATTACAGCAATATGATGTTTTGGGTTGTCCCTCAGAGGACTGGTGCCCCTCATTGCCTGTGACACAGCTACCCTTGATTCACAGATGCCTTGTTACTCATGTCTTACAAACTTGACATTTTTTTCCCCCGTCCTTTCTTAGAACCAATGATTCCCCCATATAATTCTAACATATCCTTTCTTCTGTTTCTGCAAGGAGACGAAGGGTTAATCCAATAAAACCTTAGCCAGTGTGTCTGTCAGTTCTCAGGAAACAGAGGGGTTCTCTCCCACATCCACTGATGTCATGCTAGAGGGGATGGCTGGTTATTCCTTCTTCCTCATTGAGGTGACAAAATTTAAAAGTCATCCAGATTTTTCTATTCTATGATAACACAGTAGTTTTGAAAGTTTTAAAGGGATTCCCCCCCACCCCCCCACCCCAGCATCTTTAAAATTAGTTCATCCCCTTCTTTGGTTTTTAATCTTCACCAGGGTCAAACCTTTCCTTTTCACACTTATAAGAATGGGGCTGGGCCTGAGCAATCAGAAATGATTAGACCCACATGGTAACCTGCAGACCCCAGGCTTTCAGTTAAATGGCCATCCTGGGGACTGATGCCAAGACAGGAGCTGACGTGAAAATTGAAGCCATTACCTGGATCACTCAGGCAGGAGAATTTCTGAGGCTTTTTTTTTTTTTCCCCTCCCTTGAACAATCCAGATAATTGCTTCCATTTACGATTCTTACTGGCAGTGGAAATGGGGACAGAAACCATTCTCTGGGAGTGGGCTGAATAAAGGGAGGCAGGGTGCTGGGAAATGATTCGGATAAAGCAGAGTTATCAGGAGGGTGGAAAAAACGTTGCACGAGTTGGCCTTGATTTCTATCAGGTGCAAGTCACTCAAAGGGAGGCTGTTCATTGCCTGAGCCCTCCAGATATTTCCCCATTCTCTGTTTCATCTCAACAATGAAGCTTCAGGCCACCGCAAGTATTGCTGGTGAAGATGAGGCGAGATAGGGGGCCCTTCCAGTCTCTCCTGGGAGACCCTTTCCTTGCTAGCTGTGAGTTCCTCAGTTCCTTAACCCTCTCAAAGCTCATGCACGTCCTTGCTGAGGGGAAGCCTTGCTGGCTTAGGACACTCAGGAGTGGGCAAGTGGCCTGCTAACCAGTCATACTGTGTGCGAATTTAGCCATGAGCAAAACTCAAGGCAGCAGGGCCACCAGTCTCTGAAACAAATGTTTTTGACTTGAGTCCTTGCGATACCATTTTCCAATGACTGAAAGCCCCCATTTGTAGAAAGACTGAAACGGTGACTGAATTCATGAAATAACGTTTATTGAGTTGCATTCTGCTGGGCCTTGGAGTTAGAAAGCAGCTTGATATCAGTGTAAGCCTGTTTGGAGCTAGGGTGGTGATGGTGATGGTGAGGCTCGTGCTTGCAATTCCAGCACCTACAGGTGGTGGCAAAAGTTCAAGGTCACCCTTGGCTACATAAGGAGTTTGAGAGGAACCTGACTTAAAAACGTAGGAGCCAATGAGGAGGCTTGGAAGATAAAAGTGCTACTGTGTAAGCCTGGTGACTGAGGCCATCCCTAGAACTCATGTTAAGGTGGAAGGAGAGGACTGGCTCCACAAAGCTGTCCTCTGTCTCTACAGTTTCTCCATCACACTAACAAATGAAAGCACAAACAAAAACTGCATGTTATATGTCTATGCATGTATATGTACATACACACACATGCATGTACACACGCATATAGTTATAATTTCTACTTTCTTTGCCTCCTATTTTCTTGGAAGGGACAATTCCTACAATCTTTTCACAGCCTTCCAAAGATTTTATTTCAAAGGAATTTTTTCCAAATATTGCCTTTTCAATTTTCTTATATCCAGAGTAGATATCTTTAGTACCATTTTAGAAGATGCGATAAAAAAATAGACAAAAAGATTTTTGGGAAAATAGAGTGTATCTCCCACAGAATTTGTTGGCAGCAGATCTGGAGTGAAAAGCAAAGGACCCTGTGCCCACAGCTCCACCTTTAACTTAGCACTGTGGCCTTCAGGTTCCTGTGTCTATTCATTGCTTCTTGCCATCACCAAGAATATGATGGAAATAGATCAATCATTCAGAAAAAAATAATTGTTAAGCAAGCAAACAGCACACATTCTCACAACATAGACAAAGAAGCAACACACACATACACAGAGCACTGGACACGAGGATGGTTGTGAAGTGAAGGAAACACGTACAGACTTATAGGAAGGCCACTGCACAGATGCCAATGGTTAGGGCTCTGAGTTGGAGGACATGGACTGTAGAAGGTGACAAGGTGTTTCCAGGTTCCTTTATTGTAGTAAATAAAGCAATCATAGAACTTACCATCTTAAGATAACTTAAGATCCCCAAACTCGGTGGCACTAAGTACATCCATAGTGTTGTCCAACCATTACCACCATCTAGTTTCAGAGTGTGTTCATGGCTCCAAGTGACAGCTCCATGTCAGAATATCTGTCAGGTTCTTAGATATCTGGGGGGTTGGAGAAGTGAGAGGAGAGTGCCAGCCATGGATGGACGGACAGTTGGACAGACCGACCTGGAGCAAACCATGTGAGCAAGGTCAAGAGCACGAGGGACCCACGTCCTGAAGCTGACCGACTAGGAGGAGGCTCGGAGCCCCGCCCCCACCCCATGGAGATCTTCCCCTCCTGCCAATAGGGCTGTCTTTCCATCTTCTCTCAGGATCATCTTCCAGTAATTGACTTTTGTTCCTTCTGTTTGTTCATGCTTTAGACAGTGTTTTGCTCTATCCCTGGCTGGTTTGGAACTCTCTATCAGGCTGGCCATGAACTACACAGATCTATCTGCCTCTGCCTCCAGGTGCTGGGATTAAGAGTGTGTGCCACCATGCCTGCAATACCTTCCAGTAATAGGTTTGGGAAGCAGGTATTGGCTTTTGTCCTTCCCTCAGTGCTGTTTCTAAACACTATCTCAGCTCTGCTGAACAGTATACTCTATCTTGCCCTATCATAGCCCCCATGCCCCAGGTCTGGTTCTCTTTCAGTATGTTACTGCTGCAGCTGTTTCTGTGCAGGGCCCAGCCAGGAGTTGACATGGCACACAGTCCTTTGTCCTTGCCCCAAGCTGCCATTCTTCTGTGTGTCTTTGCTTAAGTCAGTGGGATATAGAGTCTTATGGGATGGAGATGCTTAGAAAAAAATTTCATCATGGAGGTTATATGGTTTGGATGTGGTTTGAGTGTCTTCCAAGGTTTAAGTGTTGAAATGTAATCTCCAGTGTGTGAGCACAGTAGGAACTTAATTTAATCATGAGGTTTAGTGAGGTGACCATTAGGTCGGAGGCATCAGGATTGCCCCCAGTGGCTTTAGAAAAAGAAGAAGAGGGACCAGACAGACAGACACACACACACACACACACACACACACACACACACACACACACACACACACACCACTCCCCATCTCTTGTCCCTATCAAGATCTTGATAGCAAAAAGGCCATCAACAGATGACTTTATGCTTCCAGAATCTGAGCCAAAATAAGCCTCTTAAAACAGAAGTAAGCCTATCCCAGGCTTTTGTTATAGTCATGCGAAATACCCTGATATGGGGGGAAATGCTTAAAGCCAGACTCTAATTTTAATGTTTCCCAGAGTCCATATAATTAAGATTATTGACAGGACACACCGTTCCTGGACAATATACTTTCTCATGCTTATTTATTGACTACACCAAATTGGAAGGAACAGCCAGACCAGTGGTTCAATCAAAATACCACGTGAGCCATCTGTGCTTTTTTTTTTTTTTTTTTTTTCAATTAAAGTTTTCCAGCCAGGCAGTGGCAATGCACACCTTTAATCCCAGCCCTGGGGAGGCAGAGGTAGGCAGATCTCTGAGTTGGAGGCCAGCCTGGTCTTTAGGACAGCCAAGACTACACAGAAAAATCCTGTGGGGGAAGGGTGTGTGTGTGTGTGTGTTGGTAGGGGGATCTTTTCTAGAAGCTGATTGAAAAGAGAGATAAAAAGATTCCTTTGTGACTGCAGAACTGCTCTCTCATAGGGACTCACATCTACCACTCTCAGCTGGCACCCCCATGATTGCATCCAACACTCATTAAGAAGCTTCTTCTTGCAATAGATTGATGATAATTAACACAGAGACCCACAGCTGAAAAAGATGCAATGAGAGACTTTGGAGCACTCAGCAATGGGGTGTTTATATGAAGCCCCTTCCCTCTGGGCTTAAAAATCAACATGGGCTGGGTGTGGTGGCACACACCTTTAATCCCAGCACTGGGGAGGCAAAGCAGGCAGATTGCTGTGAGTTTGAGGCCAGCCTGGTCTACAAAGTGAGTCCAGGACAATCAAGGCTACACAGAGAAACCCCGTCTTGAAAAACAAAACAACAACAACAACAACAAAAAATATCAACATGGAAGAGGAGGCAGGAAGATTGTGGGAAACAGAGGTGGTGAGTGACTCCAAGAAAAACAGAATCTTCCAGATACAACAGGGCTGATGCACATATGAATCCACAGACCGTGACAACATACATGAGACCTAAACAAAATCAAGCAAGACAAAAATCCCAGTACAGAGAAGGGGAAGTGGGCTCAAAGCCCTGCCCCTACCCAAGAAGCTGTTTGCAATTGATATCGTTGGGAAAGGGTAAATCAGTTTTGTCCACTGAGTGTCACTACATATATCAACCACACTCCAGGGCAGGCCCCAAGCTCAGTAGTTGGCCAACACAACAGACTTTTGTGTGTGTTTGTGTTGTGTGTGTGTGTGCCTTATTGATTTGTTGTTGTTGTTGTTTTGTGGATTTTTGTTTGTTTGTTTTCTTGGTTGTTTTGTTTGCTTGTTTGTTTTTTGGAGGGAGATTGTCTTAGTGTTCTCTTGCTGTGAAGAGACACCATGACTAAGGCAATTTACAAAGAAAGGTATCTAACTAACTTGACATGCAGATATAGCACATTTAAGACACTATCTTCCATTCCTTGTTCTCATTGGCTTATGGCTATCTCATTGGCTGATGACTATCTCATTGGCTTATGGCTATCTCGTTGGCTTATGGCTATCTCACAAGCACGTACATTTGGTTGTTTCCATGCTCTGGCTATTACAAATAAGGCTGCTATGAACATGGTTGAGCATATGTCCTTGTTGTGTGGTGGAGCATCTTCTGGGTATATTCCAAGGAGTGGAATAGCTGAGTCTTGAGGAAGCCCTATTTTCAGTTTTCTGAGATAGTGCCAGATAGATTTCCAAAGTGATTGTGCTGGTTTGCATTCCCACTAGCAATGAAGGAGTGTTCCTCTTTCTCCACATCCTCACCAGCATGTGGTGTCTCTTGAATGTTTGATCTTAGCAATTCTGATGGTTGTAAGATGGAATTGCAGAGTTAATTATATTTGCATTTCTCTGATTACTAAAGACATTGAGCATTTCTTTAAATGTTTCTCAGCCATTTGATATTCCTCAATTGAGAAGTACAGGATTATCTTACTGAGATTTTCTCAACTGGTTCTCTCTTCTTCTCAGACAAATCTAGGTGATAAAAACAAACAACCAGGACAAATGCCCTAGAGTTCCAAAGGAGAAAGGGAGCCATAGCAAGGAAAGATTGGAGCAAAGCAAAGACCTAACTCAGAGGGCAAGCACTGAATCCAACAGCTCCATGTCCGACATCTGGGGCTTGTGATGAAATCAGTTGGGCAAAGGCATTAGCTCCACCCCTCCAGTTCTGTTAAGATGAAGCACACATAGCTTCTCCCTTTGGTCAGCTCCAACTTATGCATGCAGCTTTTCTTAGCAAATATCCCACGGTACTGACATCTCCACAATTCTAGAGTCTCCACTGCAACTTAGGCTTTACCTTCGTAGTTTCACAGAGTGGCTTCTCAAGGTCTCCTTTCAAGGACTTCAGCCCCACAACATACTGACCTCAGTGGCTTGTTGCCAAGCCTTGCTGTCAAACTTCACGAGCCCTTCATTCTTGCATTTATTATGCCTGTAGAACCAGTACTTCATAGACAATACCACATCTGATATCTCCAGACATATCCTGGCCCCTTGGACCATAATTGCAGTAGCCTCTTTGTGTGTAAGTAGTTAGTTTTGTTTTGTTTTAAACAGAAAACACCTTCAATGGCACTATCACCTCCATTTTTCCCCTATCACATGAATTTGCATCTCTGTAAATTGGAGCCTTCAGTGAGTAGGATGTTGCCCTTGTGGTATCTTTCCCAGTGTCTCAGTGAGTTTTCTCTTTAATAGAGCTTATCTCTTTAGTAGTCACAGATGCATTGTCCACATAGTCTTATCTATAACTTTAAACTTGCTCACACACCGGTTTCTGCTAAACCACCAGTTTCTTACCATTTCTCTCTCCCTGACGATGTGAAGAAGAGCGGTGAACAGTAGCCATGCCATAGCCTAAATGTTAGGTGGTTTTGAAATTTCTTTCTGCCATATAAATTTGTCTCTTAGTTTTTAATTTATTCACACTCAGGTCCTCAGGATGTGGGCAGAATATAGCGGGATCCTTTGCTAGGACGTGATGAATGTCCTCTAGTCCCTTTTCCAACACAGTCCTTACACCCCTCTCAAAACTCATAGCCAGGCCTTTAACCATCCACATTTCTCTCAGCATTCTGGTCTTTCAACCCCCTACCAGTATGGCCAATCAAGCTCTGCTTTATCGTGTCCTATAGTCTTTCTAGCCCAAACCTTCTAGTCCGAACTTTTCCACGTTTCTTATGCTTACAAAGTACATGGCCAGGTTGTCATAGCAACGGCTCTACTTCTGGCAACGAATTTTTCTGCATTGGTTATTTATTTATTTATTTATTTATTGCTGCTGTCATGAAATATCTGACAAAATCAACTTGTCTGAAAGGCCTGTTCAGGATTAAGAAGCAGCTGATCGCACTGCATCTACAGCCAGGAATCAGGGGATGGGAGTGTTCGGTTTACTTTCTCCCTTTTAGTCAGCCCAGAACAACAGCCCATAGAGTGGCACTGCTCACATCAGAGTGGGCCATCTCCCCTCGATTAACCTAACTAACCCCCCCTCATAGGCATGTCCAACAGATTGTCACCTAATTCATCCCCTCCAGACATGTCCATCAGATTGTCACCTAAGTGATTCTAGGTCTTGTCAAGTTGACAATCAAAATTAACCATCAGGCCCACCCTGGGGAAGAGAAATTATGGTTTCTATAGATTATCCTGGGGTGGAGATGAAAGGGGGGGGGCAAGTGAAGGCCTGGGAGACATCTTGCCCTCTGAGGCCTATGGAGCCCCAATGTTATAACATTTAAAAAGATATTTAAAAAAAATCCTTATTGATCTATAGCTTTATCAGGAACAAAGGACAAAAGGAAAAAAAGACAAAAAACAAACTGGGAACAGAAATCAAACTATACACATCATCACATCACACTCACTTTGTTAAAAAAAAAAAACAAAACAAAACTTCCTGCCCAGCAGTGGTGGCACACGTCTTTAATCCCAGCACTTGGGAAGCAAAGACAGGTGAATCTCTGAGTTCAAGGCCAGCCTGATCTACAGAGTGAGTTCCAAGACAGCCAAGGTTACACAGAGAAACCCTGTCTTGAAAAACAAAGGCAAAAACAAAACAAACAACAAACACAAACAAGCCCAACCCAATTCAAAAATAATAACTCCTTGTTCCTCCTTCCTGAGCTTCTGGCAATCAACACTACTCCCTGTCTTTGTGAACTTGACTATTGAGTTTCATAGAAGTAAAGTCACACAGCACTATTGGTCCTCCTTATCTGTGGTTCTGTATCTCTGATGTCTCCATCTGTATGTTTGACTAGCTACAGTGGCAAAACACTCAAGACCTGTGTGCACTAAGCTGTGCAAAGATATTTTTTTATTTGCTGAATAATATAGTCTACCAACTATTTATAGATCATTGACATTGAACTAGACATTACAAGCAATCTAGCAAGCTCCAGTGGGGAGCGAACCTGAGATAACCATCAGTCCAATGCCTCAAGGCCTGGGTGGGCAGACCATGCCCAAGACCACACATTCTGCTTGGTGCCACACAGCTTGGGTGGGATATAGCACTCTTGAGATGACCCCGGACACCCAGAGACTCTGGGACCAATAAGATGAGCAAGTAAGTGGTAGAGAAATGAAAGAAAACGCAAAGCAGAAGAATGTGTGCACAATGAAAAGAGACAGAACTGGAGACTTGAGGGTAATGAGGAACAGGCTGATGTGAGTAGCTGGTGACGTCACTTAAGGCCATGATGCCATTGATAGCCATGTGTGGATCCATGGCCATGCAGCAATGGGGGTCTGTTACCAACAAAGGCCAAGCAGACATCCCTGGTCTGGGCTGCCACTTGAGGCCACACTGATGTCTGAGGGCTGTGCAGAACTGGCCCCATCCTTCAGCAGGAGAGCTGGTCCCTGCACCTCACCTGGGCACAAAGAAGAGTTGGTCCTGCTGGTGTGGGTGAGGGTGAGCCACCCCTGTGGGCATAAGAGCAGGAAGGCTGGCTCTGCCACTCGCTGGTGGCACTGGATGAGCTGGCAGGGTAGTACCGAAGGACTTGCTCTAGTGGTGTGGGTGCAAGAGAGCTGTCAGGCTGACCAGCTCAGATCCTTCCCAAGTCCAGACCCAGGGTTCTAAGTTGGCCCACCCCCAACATCTACCCTATTGATGAACTGTTGGAGTGGGTGAAAGGGCCAGTCCTGCAGAATCAAAGCTCTAGGATCTCCATGATACAGGGCAACAACAGGATCTCCAAGGGAGTCCTGGCTAGAACACAATACTGGTAGTATAACAGAAGCCAGAGGCCAGGAACCAGGCTACTGACTCATAGCAATGAACATTTGCAACCAAAGAAATGTGTACAAAAGGGTATTTTATGGGACACATTGTAACACACTACAGCTTCCACAATAACTTTTTTTTTCCCTGTTGTGGGGGGTTGTTGTAAAGATATTTAGTCCCATTGTGAACCATGAGATCGTGAACTGTAAGAACCTGTTTCTTGTTTGGTGTGGCTCAGCCCTAACACTCATCTTTAATCCAGGCGTTCTCGGTTTACTATAAACCAAGTGCTTGTGGTGTGGTTCAGCCCTAGCACACACCTTTAATCCAAGAGCTAAATAAAGTCAAACCTAGTCCAAGAGGTGAACAGGCAACCAGGTGACAGGGATTAATCTGAAAGGAGGAACATTGAGAGCCGGGCACTTAAGACAGCGTGGGGAAGAAGAGGCTTTTGGCTTTTTCCTTCTGGGACTCCTGCTGAGTACGAAGGTCAGCTGGGTGATTTCTCTGCCTCTCTGAGTTGGCAGACTTTCAACCCAGTATCTGGTTCTGGAGTCTTCATTGGTAAAACTGAAATATTGGGATTTACATTTTTAAAAAAATAACAACAGATGGCAGGTATGAGAGGACAAGAGATGAGTGGAATTGGGGCACACAATGTGAAATTCATAAAGAACCAATAAAAAATTAAAAAATAAAGTGACCTAGAGATGACTTAAAGTATCCAGAAAGATGCGTATAGGTGGCATAAGAATCTATGCCATTTTCTGTAAGAAAATTCAGCTTCCTTTTGGTAGCTGCCTGCTTTCTTCCTTCATTGACTTATTTGACTTAACATAGAGTCTTCAGGGCTTGTTCATGTTTCCTTGCTTTTAAAGACTGAACACTATCTCATTACTTGTGTATACATTTATCAGTGATGGACACTGGATTGCTCATCTCATTACTTGTGTATACATTTATCAGTGATGGACACTGGATTGCTTTCGTCTTTTGGTGAATCAGTTGCTATGAGTCTGAGCACTGACATACAAATTCCTGGCTATCCATTGATTGGGGAACACCTACCTAGCAATAGAACTCCTGGGCTGTATGACAATTCTATGTGTAAGTTTCTGAGAGGCTGATACTGTTCTTCACAATAGTTCCACCGTTTGTACCCAAAACAGTGCATGGGGGTTTCAGTTTCTTCACACTGTGAATGTTTTCTTTCTCCCTCCCTCTCCCTGCCTCCCTGCCTCCCTGCCTCTCTTTTCTCCTCCTTTTTCCTTTGTTGTAGTCATTCTAGTGGGTTTTAAGTGATGACTCTTAGAGGTTTTAATGATGTGTGATGATTATCTTCTCATATATTTATTGGTTATTTGTACATCTTTAGAGAAAGTCTATTCAATTCCATTGGCAACTTTCTTTTTAAAAAAAACTTAAGTTGTTTGGTTTTGGTTGTGAGTTTCAGGCGTTCTTTTTATATATTCTGTATATCTTATAACCTATAATATCTACATACATATATATACATACACACACACACACACACACACACACATATATATAAAATTTTACAAAGTTCTTTTGTTCTGTACATTGGTTCTTTTTTGTTGTTGTTATCATTCTTTAATGTATAAAGGTTGTAAGTTAATTTTATTTCTTTATTTTGTCTGTGCATGTGTTGTGTGTAGAGAAATTTTAATTCAGACCGTGGCTGCACTCTGGCAAGAAATCACATCGAAAGACTTTCTAGGTCTGCATGATCTGGCTGGAATACAAACACGCCTTTAATCCAGGAGACAGAGACAAGCAGATCTGTGAATTCAAGGTCAGCCTGGTATAGAACAAATTTCAGGTAAAGAAAAGTTTAGGTCCATGCATGGTGATACATGCCTTTAATCTCAAACAATGAAGGTGAAGTTAGTTTGTAGAAGGAAGCACCTGTGATTGAATGGGTGTTGTTTAATTGAGTGGCAGAAAAGTTGATGAATCAGAGAAAGGTTTGATAGAATAAGATACCTTCAACTCTCACTAGGAGAGGAAAGAGAAGCTACTTAAGGGGCAATGTGGGGGAGCTGCTAGGGAGAGGGGGCAGAGAGAAGGTAGGGAGGCAGTTTTACCAGGACAGCAATAGAGAGCCAGGTTGCAGAGAAAGAACTCAGGTGATGACTGAATGAGCCAGAGAATGAGAAGAAGCCAGAAGGTTAGAGCAGGTTGTTAGAGTTAGTTTGAGGCCAAGCAGAACAATTCAGAGGCGGAGAGAAAAGACAGATTGTAGAAGCTAGCTGGGAGAGGAGTTTGAGCCAGAAAAGCTGAACTGAACCAGCCCACCCAGAGCTCAGTAAGAACAAGAAAGGGTGAGCTTATTAAGCTTTTAAGTCTCAGAGGCTGAAAACATTCTAGGCCTGGGTTAGATTGTACAGAGGCTAGAAGCTTCCAATACTACACCTAGGTTAGCAGACAGAGGCAGTAAGCCTCTGAGACAATTGAAACAGGTAAATAAAAGGTACTTTTACTGTGTGTGTGTGTGATATGTGTACCATTGTGCTCTTGTGGAGGTCCAAGAACTATTTTCAGGAGTCAGCTTTCTCCTTCCACCACATGGGCGAAGGGGGTTGTTCTTGGGTCTTCAAGCTTGGTAGCTTGTCTTTACTCACTGAGCCATCTCATAAGGCCCCAATGTTATATTCTTATGTATTCAAGCTTATCAAATCTTCTCTTGTTACTGTTTGATGGCCTTCATATTTTTTTTCCTTGAATTCTACTTAGCCCTGATCACACCGAACACTTTATTTTCTGTGTCTTGTAACCTCTTAAATGGGTTTCCTATGCTACCTTCCTTGATAAGGGTTCACTTTATACACCTTAACTTAGCAATTGGGGCAAATGTTATTGCTTGGTTAATAGCAGATGGTTGAATATATGAATTAATGAGTGAGAAGGAGGGAGTCCGTCGACACTCAGGCAGCTCTCTGTGCATCCTGGTTATTCATCATTCTGACACTGAGTGTACCTGGAGTTCTGAGCATCTTCTAGTGGGTCCAAGGAAATGAAATTAATAAGACTGTCATCTCTGCTATACTGAGTTTTACTTTCGCTTCTGTTTCTGTAACACACTCTCTGAGGCTGGATGAGTTATTAAAAATTTTAGTTTGATTTAGCTCATGAATCTGGAATCGTGTGAGTCTGACACTGGCATCTTCTTGGCTCCTGGTGAGGGCTGCTTGCTGCTTCACACATGGCGGGCCACCAGAAGCATCATCTGTGGGGAAGGTTACAAGGTGAATGAAAGAGAGAACCAGAGAGAGAGCAGAGGGAGGTGACGGTGGTTAGTAATGAATATTCCTGTGGTAACCAGCCTAGTTTCATGAGAGCAAGCACTTACTCCTGGGAAGAAAGCACACCCCCCTTTTTAAAAAAAATTTTTATTTTATTAATTTATTCATATTACATCTCAATGGTTATCTTATCCCTTGTATCCTCCCACTCTTCCCTCCCTCCCATTTTCCCCTTATTTCTCTCCCCTATGACTGTGACTGAGGGGGACCTCCTTCCCCTGTATATGCTCATAGGGTATCAAGTCTCTTCTTGGTTGCCTGCTATCCTTCCTCTGAGTGCCACCAGGTCTCCCCATCCAGGGCACATGGTCAAATATGAGGCACCAGAGTACGTGTGAAAGTCATACCCCACTCTCCACTCAACTGTGGAGAATGTCCTGTCCATTGGGTAGATCTGGGTAGGGTTCAAAGTTTACTGCACGTATTGTCCTTAGCTGGTGCCATAGTTTGAGTAGAACACGTGGGCCCAGATCCGCCCATCAGAATGTTCTTCTTGTAGAAGCACACCCCTTCTAACGACCAACCACCACTTAAATGTCTCGCTCTCTCAACTAAATTTTGGCACAGGTTTCCCAAAGGGCAGGTGGTCTGTGAGCCTGAGCCCGAGCCATGCTTCGTGTGACACAGATGAGAAAGAAGCAGCAGAGGTTTCCTCCCCCACTACTTTACCTGCTTCTGAGGAGAGACAATCAAACTGATGTTGCTTACAATGGTTTAAAAACATGTGCTTCAATGAGTCTGTCCTTCTCAGCTAGGCAGGAAACTTGTGTTCCTTGGTATAACTAGATGTATGCAATAGATATATTTCTAAAAATTAAATAAGTGATTTTTACAATCATTTATTCAGTACCCAGTAAGAATAACACTTTCTAAAATTTGGTTTATGTCATACACATGCATATATATTACATATATATATATGCATATATGTACATACATAGATACATTACCATGCTAAATGCTTTATAAGTAATATTGCTCTTTATTTGTTAAAACAATTCTGAGGCAATATTCTCTTCTAATGGCCGAAAGTAGGAAACCTAGTCTGAAGGAAACAAAAATACCTTGCCCCAGTGATAGAGGAAGGATTTATCTTCAGGTGAGTTGTCCACTTAGCGTCCTTCCTACTCTGCACTCTGTGTTTCAGATGGTACAAAGGCAAGGAAGTATTCACTGTCCAGATGTGATGATACAGAGAAGAGACTGGGGCAGTGAGGAAGGAAAACCAGCCAGAGGCCATCTTGGAAACCCTTCTGCAGAAGGAGTCTTAGGGTTGACAAGTTAGTGTTGGCAAAGTCCAACGGACACCAGGTATTGGCCAGCGTGCTCTTGTGGGAAGTGGAACTGCATCGGCTTCTTTCAGGAACCTTCCTGCCCTGAGGTTCTTGACTCTAGTTTATTTTGCTAGAGGGTAGATGCTAGCCTAGTCACAGGCCATTCATAGACCTTCCCTAGGAGATTTCAAACACAAACTTTGAAAAAGATCTCTCCTGAGCCAGGCATGGTGGTGTATGGCTGTAATCCCAGCACTTGAGGAGGCAGAGGCAGGTAGATCTTTGAGAGTTTGAGGCTAGTGGGGTCTACAAACCAAGTTCAGGGTAGCCATGGCAACACAGAGAAACCTTGTCTCAAAAAACCAAAACCAAAAGAAAAGAAGAACAGTCTATCCTTATCTAAGTTGGAGGAGGGCATGTGCAGACTGTTAGCACTTGGTTTCCTGCTAGGTGAGGATGGGTCTTGAGTAAGAATAAGAAAAGTACAGAGACCACAGTCCCTAAGGCATTCCTCATACCTGCCCTTTCTCTGGCTTGGCTGTTTAATAGTTTCTTGAATAACTAATTAAGACAAGTTGTATTCTGATAAGTTCTCCTTTGCTTCAGTGGCTTTGGTCATGTTCCTGTCAGCTTTCATAAGGCCCCAAGACATGTATTTACTGATGGATGGGAACGGGCCAGTAGGCAGAGCAAATGCTCTAAACAAATGCCAGGGAAAAAAGCAGGACAAGTTGAATGGAAGAGGCCACAAAGAGGTCTGTTGTTTGTTAGATTGTAAGCATCAAAACAGGAAGTTACAGGAGAGGAGGAAGCCTAAATAAGCAGAGGGAACGTGATTATGGGGGCCTGGGCCTGTCTTGGATTTGATGGTCTATACGATCTGTTCATTTCTGCAGATTCTAAACATAATTAGAAATTGACCTATGATTGGTTGTAACTGAGAGGTTTTTTTTTTTTTTTTTTTTTTTTTTTTTTTTTTTTTTTTTTTGTCCCAAGCTGTCTTCTGAGTGCTGAGATTCCAAGCATGTACCATTACAGGAAGTTGAAAGGTTCCTGACTTGGGACTCAAAAGCCAGGTTTACACTCCAAGCTGAAAAGTAGTATGCTAAGTATGTGGGTGTGTGAATTTGTTTTCTGACTTACTTTTGCAGTGATGAAGTCCTTGACTTTGATTGGATACGAACTGTTACGAACTACCTATGTTGAGGCAGTTCTTCATATGTAGCGAAACAATGATACCCATTTCATCTGCTTTCCTTAGAACTCTTGCAAACTCTACAGCCTGTGGAAACACTCTACACTGTGTTATACACTGTGTTGATAAGGTTTTTTAGTTGTTTGTTTATTTTTTGTTTTTGAGACAGGGTTCTCTTGTAGTCCTCGCTGTCTTGGACTCCCTTTGTAGACCAGGCTGGCCTCGAACTTACAGAGATCCACCTGCCTCTGCCTCCCAAGTACTGGGGTTAAAGGCAGGTGCCACCACGCCCGGCTATACGTATTTTTCTTTCAGGAAAAGATGTGATTGTTTTTTTTTTTTTTTTAATGGAGTTTAACTGGAATATTAACTATGACTTCCATTCTGCTCTTGGCTTGTGCAGACAGTTCAGCCCAGCAGCTCCAGGTTCTCAGGCATCGTTGGCCTCTCACCTGTAGGTAGAGTGGCTGACTACAAGTCCCGGAATGCGTCGCGCTCACACCCAGGGTGAGGCGTATCTCTGTGGTGACATCACCGTGCCGAGGCGGAGCAGAGGGGCGGGCCTGGAGGTGCCGGAGCAGGCTGGTGCTGATGCAGGATGGCTGAGCTTGCCGAAGCCCGGGACGTCTGAGCCGGGCGGGGATTGCTCCCTGAGCATCGCCTAGTCCGCTCGCCGCGTGGTCGCGGGCAGGTGGGCCGGGGGCGCAGCACCCGGCTGGAGGTCAGCAGTAGGGCGGGCCCAACCCCGGTGTCGGAGCTGCCGGGCTGTCCAGGGCAGGCTCGCGATGACCTGCTGAGGAGCTGCGGGAGGCTGCGGGAGGCGGCCTAGCTGCGGGCAGCGGTCCGTTCGCGGCCTCCTCGGTGGCGCTGCCCAGCCCGCCCCCCCACTCGACCCCCATCCTCGTGTCTCCTCCTGCCTCGGCCCGAGATGGCGGATCCAGCCGAATGCAGCATCAAAGTGATGTGCCGGTTCCGGCCCCTCAACGAAGCGGAGATCCTCCGCGGGGACAAATTCATCCCCAAATTCAAAGGCGACGAGACGGTAGTGATCGGGGTAAGTGGCCTTGATGTCTCGCCCCTCCTCCGGCTTTGCACCACAGCCTCAGCGGAGAGCTTCTGTTCGTCCCCTCGGACATCCCAGCGGGGCTGGGCTCGCGGGTGGACTGCACAAGAGCCCTTGGCGGGCGACTCCCTCCGGGCGGTGGTCGCGCGGGGCGGCGGGGGCGTTCGAGGTCCGCCATTGTTTACGGGTGGGGGCTCGGGTGGGCCTATTGTTCCCACGCTCGCGCCGCGTGGGCAGTGTTTCGGGTTGCCACCAAGTAGGGAATGCCCGGGCCTTGGTCAAAAGTATAAGCTCTACAGACCCACAGATGTATCCAGGAATTCCGGGGTTCGGTTTGTCTCAAGACCTTAGCCAAAAAGGTAGGAAGGAAAGGTAGAAGAAAAACAAAATCTTCCCCTGGGCCTTGCATAGTCGCTTTCACCTTGCTCGCCTGTGGAAGGTGAGGAGTGCTCTTGGTGTTGCTGGGAGGTCTCTCATGTCTTTGCTTCCTATCACCCCAGTTGTCCTGGATTTGTGCTTTCTCTGCTGGATGCGTCCTCTTCCCCCACGCCACCCCCCAGCCCCATCCTCTCTCCTGAATGTTTGCAGATAGTCTGATATGTTTTGCTCTATCTAGACGGAGAGGAGATGCTGAGAGGAGTCTCCAAATAGCCCCTCTGTGTCAAGAGCGGAAGTTACTTAAGCGAATCCAAGGTCTCCTTTTTGATCCCCCCTCCCTCCCCCCTTCACACACATTGCCTTTCCCCCCAGCTTAGCTCCCTTTCTGCAGTCTGTCCGCTGAAAAGGGGAGGGAATACTAATGGCTTATAGTTCTTAAGGGAATATACCAAATGAAATAAACTAGTCTAGTCCCCACCTCGTTTCTTAGTCTGCTCTCCCTAGAGTGTGTGGCCCATGGTGCCTTCTTTGTATTCGTGGAGAGGGACTGAGTTAATGCGAGCCTGTAGATCCCCACTGACACGTTCCTGGCATCCCGCTCCAGGCTGCTGATGCAGCCTTCCCGTCTTCAGCATTGATTAAGTGATGTCATCTCCATCACTGAGCATGCTCGGACTACTCTCTTTTCCCCCCTCCTCCCTCCCCCCAATTCCCCCAGTGACTGTTGTATTTAGGTCAAGTGATTGACAGGTGACAGTTTTCTGAGGGTATAGGTAGAGAACACCTAGCCCTTTTCAAGCACTAGCCCTGCGTTTCTCCACCTAGTCTGTGCCCAGCATCTTTGGCAAGGTTGTCTGCTGCAGTCACTGCAAAGGGTCCTTGGACCAGCAGGCGCTGGTAGGCGAGTATTTTCCACCAGAAGGGAATGGAGGTCAAGCTCTGGCTCGGGGACTTCATCTTGTATCTTGCTTAAGAAGGCTCCTCCTTTTCGTCGTCGTCTTCTTCTTCTTCTTCTTCTTCTTCTTCTTCTTCTTCTTCTTCTTCTTCTTCTTCTTCTTTCTTCTTCTTCTTCTTCTTCTTCTTCTTCTTCTTCTTCTTCTCTTCCTCCTCCTCCTCCTCCTCCTCTTCCTCCTCCTCCTCCTCCTCCTCCTCCTCCTCCTCCTCCTTCTTCTTTTCTTCCTTCAGCTTATAATCTTCTTCCCGGTTTTCACAGTTACAGAAAATGCCAACCTCTGAAGGCAGTGTGGATGATGGGCAGACACTTATTCTGAGACCTAAGGGATTTTTCCCCTTTACTTAGTGTTAACTTCCAGGTAGTTGTGTGCTACAATTATTGATGAGGAAACCCTATACTTAATGGTGTATATGGGCTAATGATACATCCGTGGCAGCCTGGAACTATCAGCTTCCAGTTCCTGGCCTGAGATCCCATCACAGACTGATCTGCTGTTTTCCTGAGTGAGGTTGGTTCAAGTAGAGTGGCAGTTGCCGGGGACTTCTAGTCCCTCCCTCTTAGCTTGTAACACTTTTTAAAGTAACAATTGTTCAGTGCCTGAAACTCTTCTGGTGGCCTTGTGTTTTGTTTGCTTTGCTTTTCCTCTCCGGAGTTCTTCTCCTATCTAACTACTGCTTTGAGTTGCCATCCTCTCCCCCTCCCCCTTCCTCATCTTCTCCCCTCCCCCTTCCTCATCCTCTCCCCTCCCCTTTCCCCATCCTCTCCCCCTCCCCCTTCCTCACCCTCTCCCCCTTCCTCATCCTCTCCCCCTCCCCTTCCTCATCCTCTCCCCCTCCCCTTCCTCATCCTCTCCCCCTCCCCTTCCTCCATCCTCTCCCCCTCCCCCTTCCTCATCCTCTCCCCCCCTTCCTCATCCTCTCCCCTCCCCCTTCCTCATCCTCTCCCCTCCCCCTCCCCCTTCCCCATCCCCTCCCCCTCCCCCTTCCTCATCCCCTCCCCCTCCCCCTTCCTCATCCTCTCCCCCCCTTCCTCATCCTCTTCCCTCCCCCTTCCTCATCCTCCCCCCCTCCCCCTCCCCCTTCCTCATCCCCTCCCCCTCCCCCTTCCTCATCCCCTCCCCCTCCCCCTTCCTCATCCCCTCCCCCTCCCCCTTCCTCATCCCCCTCCCCCTCCCCCTTCCTCATCCTCTCCCCCTCCCCCTTCTCATCCTCATCCCCCTCCCCCTTCCTCATCCTCTCCCCCTCCCCCTTCCTCATCCTCTTCAAGGACCAGTGAAGTACAGTAGTAAATCCTCTTGTTGTGCAAAGCTGAGCGTCTTAAGTTTTAGTACTACTACTACTCAGCGGATAGGCTTATTTTCTGTGAAAATATACACAAGTAATACTAAGCTAAAACAAGCAGACACAAAAATTTTAACAAAAAGTTATGCATGTGAATATTGTAAGGTGGTTTTTGCTCATCCTACTATACTTCTTTAATACAATGATGTCTTGTTTTGTTTTGTTTTTCGAGACAGGGTTTCTTTGTGTAACAGAGCCCTGGCTGTCCTGGACTCACTTTGTAGACCAGGCTGGCCTCAAACTCACAGAGATCTGCCTGCCTCTGTTTCCATGAGTGCTGGGATTAAAGGCATGCACCACCATGCCTGGACTTTTTTTTTTTTAAAGATAATTTACTGAAAGAAAGCATCATCCAGAAATGTATTATCAATTAGCTTGATGCCTTTTCAAAGTACAGTCTCCCTATAACCGCCTTTCAGACTAAGAAACAGGCATTTTCACTATCTTAGAGATTTCTCCAGGGTCATCTCCTGTCCACATGTCCCCAGGGTAACCAATATTCTGATTTCTGATGCCACACATTAGTTTTGCTTGTTTTTCTTAATGTAAAGCCCTGTAGTAGGTTTTCTGTTACGTTTCTGACAGCTGGCATTTCAACACTGTGCTTGTCAAGTCGGTCTTCTTTGCAGTGGTATTCCACTATATGAATAGCTCTCCGAGTTTACAGATTACAGGCGTGTGCCACCAAGCCTAGTAGCTGTTGACAGGTAGTTGGGCCGCTTCCATTCAGGAGTAGCGTCGATGGTGCTGCTATGCATATAGCCGTGTGCATCGTTTGGTTTGTGTGTGTGTGTGTGTGTGTGTGTGTGTATGTGTGTGTATAGGACAGACCACCCTCACATGACAAGTGTTGAGATGTGTGTTGGCTTGGCCTTCAGACCGTTCCCATGACTGGTTATTAATGTAGATGTAAATGCAGTCTGGCAGCACGTATGATTCTTTTTTTTTGGTTTTTTGAGACAGGGTTTCTCTGTGTAGCCTTGACTGTCCTGGACTCCCTTTGTAGACCAGGCTGGCCTTGAACTCACAGAGATCCGCCTGCCTCTGCCTCCTGAGTGCTGGGATTAAAGGCGTGCGCCACCACGCCTGGCAGCACGTATGATTCTTAAGGATCACGCCTCCACGTTGGCAGCAGTATACATGACTGAGTTACGCATAGATTTGGTCTCAATGGATGGGTGTATGGTGAGGATGTCCAAAGAACTTAGAACTTGGAAACCGCTCAGAAATGTCACTGTCACTCTCAGCAGTCACCAGTAAAGGAGGACACTGGTGGAGTGAGTTCAAGGTCAGACCCTGGAAATTCTTAGTTTTGAAGTAGAGATCTCTTTCTTCTCCTCCTCCTCCTCCTCCTCCTCCTCCTTCTTCTTCTTCTTCTTTTTTTCCCCTGTAAAGTCTTGTTGAGTTCTTATGGAGTTGTACATCAAGAGAGAAAGGTGGAATTCCTAGGTTTCTCCTTTAAGGGAATGGGCAGTCTTGGGAGAGTGGCCTCACCATCCCTGCTGTGTGTTTGGAGCTTGAGAGCAAATCCTTCCCCTTGGCTTCCCCCCCACCCCAACCCTGACTTTTCCAGGCCTCTTTATTTTGAACTCACAGCACTGTATTCGTTAGTTTCCTGTTGCTGTGGTAGAAAGTCATGACTGAAAACTTTCTGGAAGAGTTTATTCGGGCCTCTGGTTCCAGAGCGGAAGTCCATAATGGCAGAGGAGACGCCAGCAGGCAGCCAGAGCAAGGAGTAAGCGCATCCCCAACCATAAACTCAGGCAGAGAGACCAAACAGGAAGTGTGAGTGCGCCTCTCACTAGTGCTTAGAGCCAGGCCACGCCTCCTAAAAGTTCTATAGCTTCTCCAAACATCTCCACCAATCTGAGACCAAGTGTACAAATGCGTGAGCCTACAGGGGACATCTCTTATCCAAGTCGTTACAGCTGTGGTTGTTTTGTAATGATCTCACAAGTGTCCCCTTTATGTTACTGTTAGTTTGATTACATATCTAGTGATATTGTCAGCTACTGTACAAATAAGGGCCACCCAGGTTTTTGCTCCTTTATACTTCCTAGGGCCTTATCCATAGATGGATGATATTGCAACATCTATTGATTTCTTTGTTAGTCTCAAATCTTTAATATAGTGTGTGTGTGTGTGTGTGTGTGTGTGTGTGTGTTTGTGTGTTTGTGTGTGTGTGTGTGTTTGTGTGTGTGTGTGTGTTTGTGTGTGTGTGTGTTTGTGTGTGCGTGTGTGTGTGTGTGTGTGTGCGTGTGTGTACACACATGGCCAGAGGTACACAATTGAGGTGGCTTCCTCAGTTGTTTTTCATGTTACTACTCTTTGAGACAATGTCTCTCACTGAACCTGGAGTTTGCCAATCTGCAAGACAGGCTGGCCACTGAGACCCAGGGGTGCACTAACCCTTGACTCCCCAATTTTGGAATTACAAGTGCATGTTGTTACACTTCACTTCTTATGTGGGCCCTAGGGGTTTAAGTTAGGTCTTCACGCTTGTATAGCACGCACTTTCCTGACTAAACTATCACGCCAGTCTCTACTTTGCTGTAGTAACTTACCTTACTGACTTGACTTTATAACCAGGATGTTGGAAATAGTTAAACAAAAACAAATAAATAATCTCAAGTACCACTCAAGACTTTCTAAGAGGACATTAATTATACTAAAAGGACTATTAAAAAATTGGAGGAAAAAAAATGCTGTGTTCAGCTTGTTGAAATTAGGAGAGCTACTGACACTGGTGGTGAGCCAGAGTGGGAGGGGAGGGCTTATTATTAGAAAAGAGCCTTTTTCTTGTACCACATTAATTCTTCAGAGAAAATTACTGGATTTAGAGGATTTCTCAGAGGACAGCTTCATTAACTGCTAAAATCCTGGTGAGTCATCCATTATTACTGCGGGCTCTGCCTCTTGGTTGTGAAACATCTGCGCGGATGGACCATCTCTGGCCTGGCCAGTTTCTACTGGTTCTTTAATATGGCTTTTTCCGTATTAGTTTCTTCTTGTTGGGCATTTTTGTTCGCAGTGCGGAGGACGTAGGCCTTGCCAGATAGCCCTGTAGATGGCTACTTTTCCTAGTGACAGGGTAAGCTCTGAGAGTCACAGAGTCAGTCACAAACCCTGAACTGGCCATTGGTGAGGAAAGTGACCTTGGGACCTAGGAGCTTGCTGTTAGATTTCACAGTTGATGGACAGAAAAGGAAGGTGCCTGATAGAGAGTGGAGATTAAGGTGCGAGGAAATGGAGCAGTACGTGAGAATTTTTCTTTTGGTCCACTCCATTTACTCGTCTTTCCAAGTAAGAATTTAAAAACTCTTTATAGCACCAGGACTTCGTTAAGAGTAGAGTTTTAAACCAGGTGCTGTGGCGCACGCCTGTAATCCCAGCACTCTGGGAGGCAGAGGCAGGTGGATCTCTGTGAGTTAGAGGCCAGCCTGGTCTACAAAGCGAGTCCAGGACAGCCAAGGCTACACAGAGAAACCCTGTCTCAACCAAGAAGAGTAACGTTCTGATGGTTTTGAAAATAGTGTTTGCCGACTCTTGCATTAGGTTTAAATTGCTTCAGTAACAACTTGCCATAAATCTAGAGGCTTAGCACAGCCTGGATGAATTTTGTCAGTCTATGCAAGTAAGAAACCCAGTAGGCTGGCTGTTTTCTCTGGTTTGAGTCTCTCCGGGTCCAAACCTGATGGTTGGTGGGGCAGCGCTGTCCAGAGGATCTAACTCGGTGGGAGAAGTCAGTGGCTTGTGGGCCCTCTCTCTGATCATCTGAGATTTCCTTATCATATCTTTAGATGATTAGCAAGCTTAATTCCATGTGTAGAGTCCCATTTATCATATAACATTAGCAGATAAAGGTGCTAGGGAGTGTGGCCATCTTTGAGGAACACTACTCTGCCGACTGTACAACAGCATACTAGGATATAAAGCATTTCATCTCTCAGCAAAACAAGGCAACAAGCACAGGAACAACAAACAAACAAACAAACAAGCCTCTAGTTACTCTCTAGTTACGCTTCCAGCTGCCACGCATTGCTTCTTCTTTCTGTAATTTCACGTTTCCCATGCTGACACCAAGTGTTAAATCTTGTTTGGACTTTGGGTTTCTTCACTTCGCAACTTCTTGTGACTTACTTATGCTGTGTATGTCCATATATATAAATAGGTCTGTTGCTGCTCTGCATAGTACTTTTCCATTGTGTGTATGGGCACAGCACAGCACTCACTCACTCACTCATCTTTTGACGGGCATTTGGAGTGCTCCCAATTGGTGTGGTTGTGAAGAAAGCTGCTCTAAGCTGTTGCGTATAGATTTGGTGTGAGCATACATTTTTGTTTCTCTTGGTTGAATGCCCAGAAGGAGGATTGCTGGATCATTTTGTAACTATATGTTTAACTCTATAAGAAAATGCCCAAGTCTTTTTTCAAAGTGGTTGGACCATTTTGCATTCCTGTCTAAATGCGGCAGCATTTTAAGCCAAAGTTTTAAATAGCTTAGTCAGTCACTTTGCTTAAGCTCGTGCTAAACTAGTAGTGTCTCAGTGTATCGGCACTTCATCCCTTCTGCTCTAAATTCAGAGCTGTTCTTAGGTGCTGAAAATAGACTAGTAATTTTCTATAAAAATGCCATCAAGTATTAGAGTACATGAACTCAAGGGAGTGGTTAGAAGCTGGCACATACTCCTCAAGGGGACTCGCCGTACCCAGGGGAGGCATACAGTTGGTGCTTCATAAATGAAAAGCTGTGGAGAGGCTGCTGGAGAATCAGGAAAGCTGAGTGTGGGTAATGTGGTGGTTTGCCTGGGAATGGCCCCCATAGATTCATGTGTTTGACTGCTTGGCTGAAGGGAATGGCACTCTTAGGAGGTCTGGCCTTGTTGGAGTAGATACAGCCTTGTTGGAGAAAGTATGTCACTGTGGGGAGGCAGGGCTTTGAGGTCTCATATGCTCCAGCTATGCACAGCATGTCACACACGGCTGCCTTCGGATCAATGTGTAGGACTCTCAGCTCCTTCCCCAGCCCCGCGTCTGCCTGCCTGCATGTCTCCATGCTTCTTGACATGATGGTGATGGACTAAACCTCTGAAACTGTAAGCCAGCTCCAATGAAATGCTTTTCTTTGTAAGCGCTGCAGTGGTCATGGATAGATACCCTAGCTAGTGGGGACACTTTCCCCAAGCGGCTTAAGTTTTCTGGGCCTTGGTTTTCTCATATTTAAAGTAGAGAGAAACGTATAACAGGGTCATTAGGCTAAAATGAACTGGTTATTGTCTGGCACAAAGAAAAAGCCCAGTTATTAATTAGCTCCTGGGTTTTCCGTCCCCCCACATAATTTCTCTCCTTTCCAGTGTTAGATTTGTTCATGCAGGTTCGTGCCAAACTTTGACTACATTCTGAACATCTGAACATCCTTCTTACGTCTTAGGCATCTGTTCATCCCCTTCTCCTGGGCGAGCAGCCACTCTTCATCTTGTGTTCAAAGCTCATGTTCCATTAGGTACCATTGGCTGGTTTTTTATCTGAAGCAATCATGTCCAAGACTGTGTGTGTGTGTGTGTGTGTGTGTGTGTGTGTGTGTGTGTGTGTGTGTGTGTTTCTCCTGCTATAAGGTCTTTGGGCAGAAGTTTTTTTTGTTTATTTCTTTATTTTAATGATTTTTATCTGCTTTACTGTAGTGAGTATAGTCGCTTCGTAAGTGTATTCTGACTGAAGGTTGTTCTTTTTCCCGGCTTGGCAGCAAGTCTGCATAATGCTGATTTCTGCATTTCTTTAAATAACTTGGGAATCACTGGAGATATTCCTCCATCTCTACCCTCACTCATATGGCCCAGGTCTGAAAGTTTTCCACTCTTGGCCCCCCTACTTAAGGTTTACTCTCTCCCCTACCTGTGTTTTCCCTGTGGCCCTAGTCACCTGTATCTTTAAAAAAAAAAAAAAACCCAAGCAAAACCAAAGGCCAGCTCCTAGAGGTCAGTCAGTCTCTCTCTCTCTCTCTCTCTCATTTTGTTTTTTCAAGACAGGGTTTCTCTCTGCAGCCTCTGTAGTCCAGCTGTCCTGGACTCGCTTTGTAGACCAGGCTGGCCTCGAACTCACAGAGATTGACGTGCCTTTGCCTCCTGAGTGCTGGGATTAAAAGCTTGTGCCACCATGCCCAGCCAAATGGTTTCTCTTGAAGGAAAACAAAATGCTTCCTTGACAGATCCAATTCCATCTTATTTCTTCCTTTGTTTAAACAATTAGTTTTTTTGGTTTTTGTGGCTGAGAAAGCTTTCCCCCTTTACCTACTTATCCAACCAATTTCTTCCTTTCTTTCTTTCTTTCTTTCTTTCTTTCTTTCTTTTGGTTTTTTGAGACAGGGTCTCTCTGTGTTAGCCTTGGCTGTCCCTGGACTCGCTTTGTAGACCAGGCTGGCCTCGAACTCACAGCGATTCGCCTGCCTTTGCCTCCCGAGTTCTGGGATTAAAGGCGTGCGCCACCACACCCGACCCAACCAATTTCTTTTAGTAGAAATTGTTGCACACATTTGTGATCATTTGTAAATATGGAGAGACTGGGAGAGTACAGTTGAACTCCATTCTAGTATCTCCCAGCCCAAAACATGTGTGGTCAGCCTGGGAGGGACGCTCAGATCTGCTGCTTCCATTCTTGGAAATCGGCTGGCCTGTATTGAGTTCCGGCGCCCTCACTTGGAAGACAGTGATGGCAGCATTTTCCTTCTGTGATAGCATGACATGACACAACTCAGAGGCTCAGCTGCCGGTGAGCAACAGGCACTCAGAAATTGCCGGGCGGTGGTGGCACACGCCTTTAACCCCAACACTCCGGGAGATAAAGGCAGGTGAATTGATGTGAGTTCGAGGCCAGCCTGGTCTAAAAAGCGAGTCCAGAACAGCCAAGGCTAACACAGAGAGATCCTGTCTTGAAAAACCAAAACCCAAACCCAAACCAAAACCAAAACCAAAACCAAAAAACAAAAAACACCCCAAACAAACAAAAAAGGAAATCAATAGAACTAGGGGCTGTTTCTTTGTACTCCTATGGGACTGACTCGCTTTGGAAGAGCCCGCGTCTTTCATAGGTTCCTGGTGTCTACAGGGTGGACCCCGATGCTACTGTGAAGCACTTGGGGCCCTCTATACTCTGAGTCTGCTCACCGCTCTAGCCTCGCACCTTAGTCCAGTGGTTCTCAACCTTCTAATGCTGTGACCCCCATACAGCTCTTCATGTTGTGGTGACCCCCAACCATAAGATGATGTTCATGCTACTTCCTAACTGTAATTTTGCTACTGTTATGAATCATAGTGTAAAGATCTGTGTTTTCCAGTGGTCTCTGGGGGTCGAGACCCACAGGTTGAGAACCACCGCCTTACTCCATTATTTCAGCTGTGCTGTGTCATTCCTTGCTTGCTGCCCTCCCCCCAGTTCCATGAAGGCCCTCCCACCTCCATGCCCCAAGAGACTGCCCCCGTAGCTTCCCAGCATGGCGAGCGTCCAGTCCCCTTTGGCTTCTGCTCCTTCGGCATTTTCTCAGATACTTTGACTAGTCCTCCTTTCCTCTTCACATCGGGTAACGTTGGGTTAGCCCTTTCCCTGGGCTCTCCCAGTCAGGCACAATACACACTTTTCTCCCGTTGGGCTGAAAACCCTGTGAAGGCCAGGAAAGCATGTGTATTCATTCTGTTTTCAAGGCCTGGACGAGAGTATTGTTTAGTGACAGATGTCTATGGAAAGACAGCTCTTCTTGCCTGTCTGAGGCTGCGTTTATTTGCTTAGGGCACCATCCTGACTTCTCTGGGTCGGGAAACAAGTCTTTCCTGCCTTAGGTATTTCATAATTTTGTTATTCTGTAACAAAACATAGAGGTTTTCTTTGACTGGGGTGTGGTGGTACCCACTTGTAATCCCTGGATGTATGAGGCTGAGGCAGGAACATCTCCAGCCTGGGCTACATAGTGAGAGTCTATCACAGAAAGGAAAAAAAAAAATAGTTTTTGAGGGTGCTTTTAAAATATAGGCTCGTTGAAAAAAGTCAGATCATGAAAGTAATGGAGGCAACAAAAATAGCTCATTTTTCGTGACCAGGAAACACTAGTTAGCATTTCCCTGTGTATAGCACTCCTTCCTGTTTCTACCATGTGTACTTTGTTTTAAAACAGGTTTTGGTTTATGGGGTGTGTTCTAGAACCCAGCTTACCAAGAGACAAACTTTAGACATTTGCGTCTTGAAGATTGCTTATAACTGCAGTGTTTTCCAGTCGGTTATTTAACTGCTTCATACTGAGGAACATTTGGGGGTTTTTCTCTGTTATTCACCTCAACCCACCAGATGTCTGTGAATGTGCCCACTCATTTTGGTAATGCTCGTTTCTAGAACTGAGCTTAGAACCTAGAGGTCAGCTGTGATGCTGGAGCATCCGCAGTCTGCAGAGGGAGTGATTCGGGCATGGAGACTATTGCCTGCCCGCCCCGTGTTTTATCGTCTCTCTCCTCTGCTTGCCCTGTGGAATTGCTGCCAGTTTGTCTCATCAGGCAGTCCTGTCTGTGCTAAATTAAATTCTTACCAAGAGTGTGTGTTCGTCATGCACTGTTAAGCCCTGGATCCAGGGCGCACGGCAAGCCTTCAGACTTTCAGTGTAAGCGGCTCAGTTTTGTTGCGATCTCTTGTCATTTTCAATATCCCAGGGGAATGTTCGTTCTTCCAGGTGATCAAGAGCTAAATCTGTCTCTAGAGGCAGACAGAGATAGAGGCCCAGGCTGTGGTCTTAAAGAGAAGTAGGATGGATGTACCCTGCCTTTTTGTGTTGGTATTGGGTGGCCTGTGAGCCCTGGGACGTGGGGCACTGAGTAGGGACCAAGTAGCCTTCTCAGAAAGGCCTTAGGAAGAGGCCTTTACTTGCTTTTTCCTTGATCACTGGCTACCCCTTTAAAAGTACAGCAAAAATTCAAATGTACTTCAGAGTAGAAAGAATACAAAGACACATTCCCGTGTGTCCCTCGACTGGTCTTAACTCTCATCATCAAATAGCCAATCTACTCCCCCCATATGCTCTCCTAACCTTTCCCATATTCACTAATGTCCTTTATGGTAAAAATCTCATATTTCATGTGATTTGATCCTCCAACGTCAGTGTGCATCTCTAGAAGGTCAGGACCCTTTAATGTAACTGTGAGACACCACAGTGATATACTGTCAGTACTTCCTCACTGATGAGTACCCGTTGCTTCATATATTTCTTCTCGAAAGTGTGTTTGGATTGGGTTGGCAGGTACTGTTGATTTCACTGGGTAGAGAGAAATGTCCCTGCATGTTCACCTTGAAACAACAAGAGGGGGTTCTGTGGGGATCCAGCCATTGAGGAGGCGGGAACCTGCACACAGTGAAGAGGGCTACCCAAGACTCCAGACCCCCCTGGGTGGTGGTGGCACACACCTTTTATCCCAGCACTTGGGAGGCAGAGGCAGGTGGATCCCTGTGAATTCGAGACCAGCATGGTCTACAAAGCAAGTCCAGGACAGCCCAGGCTACACAGAGAAACCTTGTCTCAAAAAACCAAAAAAAAAAAAAAAAAAAAAAAAAAAGACTCCAGACTCAGCTCTGCCAACAGCACCCATGTTGTTTTTAATCGAGCAACGCTGGTGCTGAAAATGCTCCACATTCTATGACTTTGCCTTGCTGCCACATTCCCTGGCTTGAGTCAGCTGGTGGAAGCGCCAGAGACAGGCAAATGAGTGCCGTTTGTCTTCCCACCACACTACTCACTCAGCCTTGTTTGATCCGTGATTTGGAGCGGTTCTTTCAGGTGTGTTTGGGGGAATTTTCGTCTCATGTTTTTCATCCTTAGTGTGAACCGAATATTGGGAAACACATTTTCAGGGCATGAATGGGGAGGGGTGTGTGAGAGCAAAATTTGGTGCAGTGTGTAAGGAAAATAGTTCAGTAGCTTCTGTTTTCTCATTAAAAGAGAAGAGATATGGAGACAATGCAAGAGAAAACAAAATTCAGGTGATTTATGTTTTGACACTTTTCAGGGCAGGCTTATTTAGGAGCTGCAGGCCAATAGTATTATTTTAGAGGCATTTGATATGAAGATCTGGGTTACACAGCTCTGGACTGACAAGCCTCAGGGATTTTCCCTTCCCCAGACTCCCTCACAGGGCTTTGTTCCAGTTCTCTGCTTGCCCTTGCCTTCCTGAGGAGCCCAGAGCTGTCTCATTGATTCTCTGGGGGAGGCTGTAGTATAGTTTTCCTCAAAACCTGTCTGGAACCTTGCTCTTCAGAGGCTATTGATTTCCACCTGGGAACTAGGGTAAATAACCGCTCCCTCTGACATCAGAAACTTGGGAGAGTCGTGGGGGAAGGGACTTTATCTCTCCCATAGCTGCCACCTACCCCCAAAGAGAGAGAGATAGATGCCTGTCTGATTGGCTGGTGTGTAGACTTGCTTTCTGATGGAGTAGGGTACTTTCCTGAATCAGTACTTTCTGTGTTTGAGTTTTGTGGTAAACTGAGGTAACCTGACCTCTGCAGGGCCTACTTCCTTGGCTTGGCCACCAGGGCTGTTTCTTTCTTCTTGTTAATTGGCAGCCGAGTAGCTCACACATTGCAGGCCCTGAGCAACTAGTCTTAAGTTCTTGCGGACCCACACAGTAGGGGAGAAGGGTGATGGGGTGTGAAAAGTAGAAAGAGAACCCTCCCCACCCGACCTTGGGGTACACCTGTGCTGGGATGGTGGGTGCAGGAGCCCTACCTAGGCCATACTTGAGTGGCGTATCTGTCATGGGGTTCCTGTGGGACAGACCCAGTGGAAGAGTGGGGAAGTAAATGAGCAGCTGATTTTTAGAGGAGATTGTGGTGCTCTTGGGTCCCTGCTGCTAATGTCATCGTGATGCCATTAAATTCATGATACCATTAAGTAAGTGCATATTGATAGTATATGTGAGAGAAACCGAGCTTTAGGAGAAAAATGTGTAGCTCTTTAGAAACCACTAGACAAAACAGAACAACCAATGAGTTATCTGTTCAAACTAGTAGGAAACAGCATCCAAAGGGCTCGATCCTAGGCGAGCAGTGTTTGCTTATACATGCACTCGTTAGATTTCCATGGGAAACATAGCTCTTGACAAGGCTTGCTTCAAGATTTATTTTAAGCATTTTCTGATCTAGATATTTGTCCAAAACATCTGCAAAGGGGGAAATAGGTACGTGTTTGTCACCTCGCAGGCCTGGGAAAGGTGAATTTTGGAGCTCCCTCAATGGCAGTCCAGATACATCTTGTGACTCGAGGCTCAGTTAAAAGGCTCCGTCTTAGAAAGTGAGACGGAGACACCGGGGAAGACACCCTGAGATGATCTCTGCCTTCTGAACACAAGGGCGAGTTTGTGCACCTGCCACTGATGTGAGGACGATGAGGTCTTTTGTCCTGGAAGTGCATTTTCCATTAGCATGCTGATGAGAACGCTCTGCCTAGTGGGACAAAACGACCTATTAGGATGTGGAGGGCACTGAGCTGGGCTACTGTGGGGGGCCAGGGAAGCCACCTTTGTCACTCTCAAGTGCCTTTTCTTTGTTCATCTGTGGAGGAGGCTGCCTTGCAGGCGGAGAAGGCCACGCAGCTCTGATTCAGTGCTGAAAAATCTGCCGGCCCACCCCCAAGTCCCTGGTATCTGGATCAATGCAGGATTGATTGATCTTCCTTGTTAATGGTGGAAATCCACAGTCGAAGGCAAGGCAGGCACTATAACAGAGAAGCCACTGAAATCACCATAACTCTGCCACTGTTTAAAATTCCTGTCCTCCCTTCCCCTGTTTGTTGGTAATCGTTTAAAAAATTGTATGCAGTCATGGATATACATGCTGCCCTGCTCCTTTTCTTCTTGCTTACCTAATGTGTTTTGCGAGGGGGTTTCCGCGTGGTATAATATCTTTATAATGCTGCTTCCCAGTGACTGCTCAATGGCTGTTGTGCTGACATAGCCGTTTGTTAACCATCTCTCCATTTTGGCACTGAGATTTCCATCTTGCACCTACTTTAGATCGGAGTGGGTGAGCATCTCAGTGCACGGAGCTGTTTTCACTAGCTCAGTTACTTCTAGAGAATTTATTAACGTGAAGCAGATTTCCGGGGCCCAATGCTGTGAATACTTAAATCTGATCCTATTAAATACCAGGCTATTGCTTCCCACAAAGGCTCTTCGGGGATGTGTGACTGGCCCATCTGGCAGCAAGTCCATTTATGAAGTAAAGGAACTGGAACTTTTGAAATGGCGATTTGGTAGTGGCAGTGGTCTAATGGAAATCCATAGGGATTCCCCCCCCCCCCCCCCCGGCCTTTGCTTTTATGTAGGTGAACTTTGAATGCTGTAACTATCCAGTAAACTGTCTTAATTTAAAACATTACTGCCTGTGAGCATTCCCAGGGTCAGGCTGATGTGTGTGTGTGTGTGTGTGTGTGTGTGTGTGTGTTGTCCAGTTTTGCAATATGAAAGGACAGATTTGGCAGCATTACTGTGCCATCCCAACATCCAGTGGCTGACAGGATTACTGAGTGGAGGTGGTTATTTACATTTGGAAAGACCTCAATGCTCCACTCACATAGCCTCAGGTCTGATTATTTCTCTTGTTGCACTGGGTGAGCACGTGCCCACATACTGCAGCATCTGCAGGAACAGCTTTACTAGATGACTTGGTGTGTGCTGGGCTGACTGCAATAGGAATCGTTCCCAGGGGGTGGAGTCACGCTACACACAAAAGGAATGACTCTACAGTTTGAAGGTTGTGTGTCATCTAGGGAACAGCACTAGTCTCATCTTCTTGTGGGTAACTGGTAAGCCCTGATCTGCAAAGGCAGCCAGAACCAACTGAGTTTAGCTAGATAAATAGAAAGGAAGGCAAGTGAAGAGGAGGTCCAGGCTAGCACAGGAGGCAGAGGGTATGACTGGAAGGCTGTGGTTCCCTCCCTGGTGCCTTTGTTTTCCATTTTTACAGATTGCCCTCCAGTGCGTGGGTTTAGTCACTTAATCCCAGAGATCCCTCTCTGTGTCCGTAACTATTACCTTGAGCACTAGTCACTTAAAATAATTGGTTTGTGAAAATGTGTATGACTTTGGTTAAATCATTATTTTAAAATTTGGTAAGTGAAGATACACGCGTTATATACAAACTAAACGGTGTTGAAGGAGACCAAGTGAAAGGGAGGGCACAGTAAGCATGCTCCAGCTGTGGAAAGAAGGGCAGCTGATGGCTTCATGTTTGAAGGACATGCAGCAGCCAACAGCCATGCGCAGGAGGCTGGTGTGGAGGAAGCAGTGAGAGACTCGACAGCAAGGTCTTCAAAGTGGGCTGGAGGAAATAAAATTTGATTTGGCTGGCATGTTTCACTGCTGCAGCCTGTGGCTGGGTTAGAAAGACTTCCACAAGACATTTCTTCAGCGCTTCCTCCCTTGACCCCTTTAGGTTCCCAGGAAGGAGGACACAATTTTATGGCTGATGGTACAATAGACCACCATTTTTCATCAGTCCTAAGTGACTTTCAATGGTTGGATGCCCTTGACTTAGTGTCAAAGTGATGAACAGATCCCATTTAATCCAAGTAGCTGAGAGATCAACTTGTTCTTCTTCCTGGAGATTGTATGTAGATGACCGTGTTTCAAGGAATCGCATGCAGCAAAGCGTGTGTAACAGACACACTTGGCATAGTGTTTTGCCCACAGTATGCCTGTCCCTGGGAGGTTCCTGCATGGTGGCTGGGACTCACTCAGTTTGGGCGGCATATGCTATGGCTCCTGAGTGTGCAATAGTTTGGGACTGTGTCTGTTGGCCTTTTCTATTATTGTTAATAACATTTTTTTTCTTGTACTGGGGATTGAGCCCCACACCTTGTTCATTGTAGATACATGCTTTCCCGCTGAGCTTCCGTCCCCATATTTTGAGGGAAGGCGGAGTTTCTTTTTTGTGTGCATGTGTGTGCACATGGGGGGGGGGTGCGTGTATGCTTCCCTATTTCTGGACCCGCCTGCAAATACAGATATTCCTTAAGTAGTGTAGTCCATTTCCCCCACTGCTATACTTTGTATCTAGACTGTTCTAGACAAGCTTGCATGTTAAGGATTACTTCCCAGTTTGACATTTTGGGGGGATGGGACTTACTGGAAGGTCATAGGTCATTGGAGTATACCCTCAAAGAGGTCCATGCCACCTTGCCTCTTCCTTTGCTTTGCCATGTGCTGCCACCACCACAAGCCCCAAAACAATGGGGCCAATTGATGGACTTGCACCATCAAAACTATGATTCAGAATAAATCTCAGTCTAGAAAGAAAGATGGGCAAACACACACACACACACACACACACACACACACACACACACACACACAAACGATAGCAATACCATCGACAATGAATAGTTTCATTGAAGATAAGAAACATAAGAATATGGCAGACTTGGCAAAGTTGTTTCACTTTGCAAATTAATACATTTTTTATGCTGAATACATTCATATTGTTTCAAATTGAATGTACTGAGATTCATTAAGCACAGGAGATGATTGCTGTGAAATTATTTTCTTTTCTACTAAAACCTGGAATCCACACACAGACTCCCCTCTCTTGCTTTGCAACTTACTAATCCTAAGAAATTATTTTAATTTCAACTGAAGGCTGATATCATAAAGAAAGATAAGACCAAAAAGTTCTAAATTGAAGACATTAATATAAATGAGCTACACTTAAAATTCTATTGATAGTCCTCTGCTCTGAAAAGAAAATGTCTATAATTTACCTAAATTGCCTTGAGAAGAAAAGAAATAAGAAACTTCCTTCTTTGGATGTCTGTTGCCCTGTGTTTTCCTAATAACCAGGCAGCAGAGCCATTGACTAGCTATTATAACCCCACAGCTATTATTTTCATTCCCAAGGAGTGTGGGCTTTCAGCCAATGCTTTCATTTCAAATAAACATATATGCAGTATATATAATAAATCAATCTGAGCCACAAAATCTGACACTCAAAGCTGTTTCTCGGTCAACTAATACGTTTTCTTAAGGATGGTTGGTGGCTTGTCCTAGCTTGCTTATTCCAGGAAACAGAGGAGAGGGAAGGAAGAGAAAAGGTTAAAGAAAGTATTAGCGATCATAGATGTTTTATTTTACCTGCCTTTTTTTCTTTTTTCTTTTTTTAAAAGGATTTATTTATTTATTTATTTATTTATTTATTTATTTTGTATACCAGAGGGCACCAGATCTCATTATAGATGGTTGTGAGCCACCATGTAGTTGCTGGGAATTGAACTCAGGACCTCTGGAAGAGCAGTCAGTGCCCTTAACCTCTGAGCCATCTCTCCAGCCCCTCTGCCTTTTTTTCTTATTTGACTTATGTGTATTTGTGTGTCCTCCTCTCTGAGTATGCACATATGGATGGACACATGTCTGCAAGTGACCACGGAGGACAGAAGAGGGCATTGGTTCTCCTGGAGTGGTAGTTGCAGGTGGCTATGAACCGTCTGATGTGGATACCTGGACTAGAACTTGGGCCCCTTCAAGAACTCTTAACCACTGAGCCCTCTCTCTAACTGTTTCACTCTCTTTAGTTTTCTTTTTATCAATTATAAAATATTCATTAGTATCATTAAACCTATTCATGAGAGTAGAATTTGGAAAGTAGAAATGCCCCCCATCTTGCCCCCTGAATAACTGTCTGATGTGGGTTAAATGATCTCTACCCCATGCTTATTAATTCAATTCTAAAATAGGATACATAAAGAAATATGTAGCAAAGAGCAGGTGGGATGGCTTAGTGGGTAAGTCTTGAATTTGATGCTCTGCAGCATAACACACACACACACACACACACACACACACACACACACACACACACACGGCATGTTTTTCCTTTGTTCTTTAGAGACAGGGTTTCTCTGTGTAGCCTTGGCTGTCCTGGAACTCACTCTGTAGACCAGGCTGGCTTCCAACTCAGAGATCCACACCTGCCTCTGCTCTGAAGTGCTCGGATTAAAGGCATGTGCCACCACTGCCTTGCTAAATGGGAAAAAAATGTAACATAATGTATCCTAAGGCAGTCTTCAATTAAAATAAATTGTGAGTTATTCTAATGAAATTCTCACCTAGGAAGCCCCATTTTTCCATCATGAGTCTTGTCCTTGGCCCCAGCTGCTACACTTCATCCTAGGTATGGGCACACTCTCGTACTGACCTTTAGTTAAGTCCTAGGATGTGTGCGTGTGTGCGTGTGTGTGTGTGTGTGTGTGTGTGTGTGTGTGTGTGTGTGTGATGTTTTGCTGGGTCTTGAATATAAAATATTTTTACAAGTTCTACATGCTTTCTGTGTCTTATCTTAATATTTATATTTCAAAATAGCTTCTTGGAGTTGTTGAGAATTCTGATGGTAGAAAATCAGTGCATTGAAACCCAGTTCTATTTAGGTAGTGTATGTATGCAAGTGGGCACAGTAAAGAAACTGCTGACATGTCAACTCCATGATATAGGGAGGTTTTTACTGTAGATACAAAAGAAAGAAAACAGCCAGGGGCATCTGGAGAAGTTCAGCGAGGAGCAGCAGACTGGCCATGGCCATAGCCAGGCCTAGCTGTGAAGGAAGGGAGAATAGCAAGAAAAGAGAATAGGGCAGAGACAGAGGTAGAGGCAGAGGGAGAGAGGGAGGGCGAGGCGAGGGGAGTGGGGAAGTGGGAGGGGGAGGGAGGGGGAGGGGGAGGGGAAAGGAGGAGACCAGCAGAAGTAGCCAAGGACAGAGATTATAAAGGGAGCAGGGATCTGAGGTGAGAAGGGCCAGCATAGCTCTCTGGAACGTTTAACAAGCACTTGTCATGGGGACTGAGGGAGCCAGCAGGCCTGCATGGGCAACTATAGGTATGTCAGTGGAGCCATGTGTCCCTTCTGCCAGAGGTGAGGGAAATGACTCCTTTTGGCAGATGGGAACCAGCTTCAGAAGTTCCTAAGGAATGCTGGCTTTTGTTTAACTGTCAGAAATGCTTTTCTAGTCCAGGTTAAGCTGGATCTAGACTCAGTTGTGAACTGAGTCAGTGGGCCTGCCCTTTCAGTGGGGAATGGGGTACCTGGCTGCATTAGTCTCTTAGTCCACGTCACTATCAAAATGTGGTACTGCAGTCAGAGTGGGCTAGACAACAGAAACTTACATTCTCGGTGCTTCGGAAGCCAGAAGGCCAATATCAGGGCACCAAAGCTGATTTTAGGTGAAGCCTGTCTTCCTGGTTTATAGATCTGGGTTCAATTCCCAGAACCCACATGGCAGTTCACAACTGTCTGTAACTCCTGTAACTGACACTCCCACATAGACTGCTACCCCCACATAGACAGACAGACATGCATGTACATAAATTTTTTTTAAAAGGCCTTTCATAGGCTCATATATTTGCATGTTTCATCACCAGGGAATGGCACTATTTGAGGAGGATTGGGAGGTGTGGCCTTATTGGAGGAAGTGTCTTACTGGGTGTGGGCCTTGAAGGTTCAAAAGCGTATGCCAGGCCCAGTCTCTCCTCCTCTGTCTTTGTCTGCAGATAGGTTGTAGCCCTCAGCTGTTTCCCCGGCACCATGGTGCCATGCCTGCCACCATGCCATTCCTTGCCATGAAGATAATGGGCTAAGCTTCTGAAACTGTAAGCAAGTCATAGTTAAATGCTTTCCATTATAAGCATTGCTGTGGTCATGGTCTCTTTGCAAAGCTATAGAACAGTGGCTAGAGCAAAGGCCATGGAGGGGTGCTGCTTACTGGCTTGCTCTCCATGGCTTGCTCACCTTGCTTTCTTATAGAACCCAGAACCAGCAGCCCGGGCGTGTTCCCTCCCATAGTGGGCTGGGCCCTCCCCCATTGATCACTAATTAAGAAAATGCCCTATAGCCTTATCTGCTTATAGCCCAATTTTCTGGAGGCAGTTTCTCAACTGATGACTATAGCTTGTATCAATTTGTATCAATTTGACATAAAATTAGCTAGCACACTGGTTATAACCTAATGAGTTTGATTTTGTAAACTAGCACATAGCAGGTACATTTCTTAGATTGTGGGGGTTTACAGATCTCTGTCAAGCATCAGATTTCCCAAGTTGCCTTTGAAGGGCAGAGGACCTCAAGCCCCTCTCTTCCCTCTCTTCCATCAGAAGGTGGACCTGTCTAACATGTAGGCACTTTTAGGCATCTGCAGTAAAAAGCTCTATATTGAGCAAGTCTATATGGTTTGCACAAGCCAGCTTGCCTGTTTCCTTGAAGCACAATAGGCCGGTTTATATTAAACGTTACTACCAAACCATTGATTAGAGTAGTGGCTCTGAACCTTCCCAATGCTGCAGCCCTTTAATACAGTTCCTTATGTTGTGGTGACCCCCTCCCCCACTAAAGTTATTTTCTCTGCTACTTCATAACTGTAATTTTTGTACTGTTATGAATTATAATGTAAACATCTGTGTTTTCTGATGGTCTTAGGTGACCCCTATGAAAAGGTTGTTCACCCCCCAAAGGGGTCGAGATCCACATGTTGAGAACCACTGTCTTAGATGCAAATGGATGCAGGGTAGCTCATAAGATGCCTCTCTGTGTTAGGCAGAATGGTGGTCTCCAGATGTGTTTACTTCTAATCCAGAATTGGAATATGTCATGTGCTAGGATGAGAGGAAATTAAGATTGCAGATGGAGTTAAGCTGGTATGCAGCTGACTTTCAGGTAGATTATTGTAGATTCTCAGGGAGGGTCCACTGTGGTCTCAGGCATCCTTCAGTGAGAAGAGGGAGCAGGAGAGCCAGAACTCTTGCGAGGAAGAAATGAAGGCCACTAGTGCTGTGAAGATAGACGGGGGAATGAGCCAAGGAGTGCAGGTGCCCTAGAAACTGCCAAAGAGGAGGAGGAGCCTCTTGAGCCTCCAGGAAGGAAAGCTGTTCTGACAACATCTTGATATCAGCTCAGTGGGACCAGGTCAGACTTTGGTCTGTAAGTAAGACCTGTACTGTAAGGTCATGGATTTGTGGTGCTGTGTGTGTCTGTGTAGGCTATAGGCCAGCCACGGGCTATTCTTTAGGTGCCACCCACCTTTTTGTCTGTCACAGGATCTGTTCCTGGCTTAGAACTTACCATTTAGGCTAGGCTGGCTGGCTGGTAAGCCCCAGGGATCTGCCTGCCTCTTCTTCCTCAGTGATGGGGACACAAGTACATGTTCCCATGACCAGTTTCTAAGGGCCAAGCTTGGCTCCTCATGCCTGCCCAGCTCAGATCATTGTTGCTTTGAACTCTGGATTTATGGTCATGTGTTGTGCTGGCGGTGGAAAACTAATATGACAATACTTTGTATTCTTTTGTAAAGCAAGCTCGTGTTTATTTACTAGAAATGAACACGAGATGAGAAGACACTCCTATTTTGAAGAGTTCATATTCACCTTTATAACCAATAGGCACTGTTCAGACTTTCTTGCGCAGTGGGAATATCAGTGCGCATGCCTTGCTGGTGCAGTAGGGAACTATTGAAAACTGCTGACCTATGTATTTGTTTTTGGACACAGAAGACTTTTAGAACTTAAGCTGGAGTCACATGACACAATTTATAAAGCCTGTATCTTGCTGTTCTCTTTTAATTTATTTGTTTCCAGACTGCTTTACGGTCAAGTTTCCCTGGCAGTCTGAGCTCTTGGGTAGACACAGGTGAATCATTGACAGGATTCGCCTTAACTCTTTTGATGTAGAAGATTCTAGGCTTGCATTGCTTGTTGTGAGAAACAAAGTGGGTAGTTTATACTCTTCACTTGCCTCCCCATACATAGGCTCCTTAAAAACAGGGCCAGCCAGCAGGATGGCCCAAGCCACGAGGAGTTCTTCCTCCAGAATCCCGGGATCGATTCCCCTCTCTCCCATACTCTGTGCACAATTCCTGATCTCGTGGCTTAATGTAGGCTCTTCCTGGGCCACTGAAGCAGCAGAGTGATTTGTAGTCTCACTTGGAAAGTGAAGAAGGGCAGGCCCTTCATCCAGCCTCTTTGCATCCCTTGGTGCAGAGATAATTAAGGGTTGGAGCTGTCGCAGAATCAGGGTGGCTCCTGCAGCTTTACCTACTCTACCTTGTTTGTTCCTTGGAAGGTGGTTCTGCAGATTTTGTGACCCCCCATCCCCCGATTGTCTTCCATACAGCTCACTTTTTATATTCCTCAAATATTCTTTTATATTCTGTTTTGCCAGTTCTGTCTATTTTTGCAGACCTCGAGGTGGTGGCTTTCATTATAAAATATCTTTCTTCATTCTACACAAATCACTGTCACACTTAGTCTGAGTGGTGCCCCATTTCTTTTTTTTTTTTTTTTTAATATTTATTTATTATTATGTTTACAGATTTCATTATAGATGGTTGTGAGCCAACATGTGGTTGCTGGGAATTGAACTCACGACCTTTGGAAGAGCAGTCAGTGCTCTTGACATCTGAGACATCTCTCCAGCCCGGTGCCCCGTTTCTTATTGTCTTGCTTTGAGCTCGCAGTCCAGTGGTCTGGTCCTGCACGGATTGCCTTATCTGTGATGATTGCATGGGAGTCCCAAGTAAGGTCTCTCTGTTCACGCCCAAACCTGGAAATCAACCCTCAAAATGTTCTTTCCATCAGAAGAGGCAGATGGTGGAAGCAAGGCCCCTGCATGCCTTTCTCATCTCATGGGCACCTTTGGCTCTTTGCAAGCATTCTGCCTCCTTTCTGACAGCGACAGTCACTGTGAAATGACATTTGCATTTAGTCATTTCCATAGCAACCTGGAGCAGGGATGACACTTCAGCTTTCTAATTATAAACTGGCTTTGGGAAAGGGCTTAACAAACATTTAGTTGGTTCTTTCTCAATAGATCCTAGAGATGCTTTGAAACAGTGAGATGGAGCTTGAATTTATAGACTCTGGGAGAAAGTGATCCTTTTAGAGGCCACCATGGCTTGTGGAGGGACGTGCAGGTGTGGGTAGCAGCAGGGTACCTGGCCAGCGGGGTGGGGCAGGGAGTTTGGCTGGAAATGAAATCCCTCCTGACATCCATGGCTGGTTCTGAATAGGATGTCTTTGCATCACTATAAAATACAAACAAAACAAAACCAACTCCATGTTGCTGTACTGTGATAGAGAGTAAAAGTGGGTAATCGCTGAACTGGAACTGACCGGAAAGGGACACAATTTTGTCGTTTGAGGTGATTATCACAAAAGGATATATGATATAGTCAGAATCATTTAGAGGAATCATTCATATGTATGCACTTGTTTGTAAATTAAAAATAAAATAACATGAGACGTTTTCCACCTATGTAATAACATTATTTGTCCAAATGTGGGGGATGGGCTCAAATGCCTCCTCCACCCCTTGTCCACGGACACCCAAATCTATAGACTCAAGTCCCTTACACAAAAGGGAGGCTTCTGCATATTACCCTTCTGTATACCTGCAGTTATCTCTCAGCTATTTACACTCCTACTTAATGTAGATGCTCTAACGCTAGCTGCTATACTCTCTTGCTAAGGGCCTAGTGGCAAAAAGCCTACATGTTGAGAAGGACATTTAAAAGATATTTTTAATCAGCAAGTGGGTAAATTTACAAATACAGAACTTCCTAGACTAGTGATCCATGGGAAATATTCAGGATACATTAAGTGAAACAAACAGACAAACAGACAGACAGACAAAAAAAAAAAAACAAAAAACAAAAAACAAAAACAACAACAACAACAACAAAAAAAACCCAAGATGGAGGCAGAGCTTGTGAAATGCCCCCTTTACAGCCTGAGGAGGTGATGCGAAGGGTGTGTGTGTGTGTCAGGTTCAGAGGACTCTGGGATGGCAGGCGAGGATGGTAATGTTAGGCTGGGAAGCTGTGGCAGCTCCTGGGTGTGTGTGTGTGTGTGTGTGTGTGTGTGTCTGTCTGTCTGTCTGTCTGTCTTAATACTCACTAAATTCACTTAGTGCTGCCTATATGTCCATGGGTGTGTGACCATCTATTGTTACATGGGTAACGTATCTTTGAAGAATGCCACCCCTGATTCTTGCAGAATCCATCACTTGCCAGTAGCTTCTCAGATAAGGAAGGGGGGGGGGTCTTCATGAGTCCCTCTTCTATCCATGCCAGGATTCTGTCTGGCTTGATCTTGTGAAAGTCTTAGGCATGTAGTCACAGCTGCTGTGAGTTCATGTATGCAGTGGCCCTGCCTGGAAAATACTGTTTGGAATAATACTGTTTATTAAAAAATGTCTGGTAAATATTGTTTCACTATAGACTCCCTTGCGTCTTACAATCTTTCTGCCTCCTCTTCTGCAATAGCCAGTGAACCTTGTCGGGGAGGGGATATAATTTAAATACCTTATTTAGAGCTGAATACTGTGTCGTCTCTGGTCCTCTACATGTTGACCAGTTGTGGGTCTCTGTGTCAATTGTCATCTATGGCACAAGGAAGCTACCACACATGACAGGCTGTTGCCATTGCTGTTGCTTGTTCTTTCTCTCTCTTAAAAAAAACTTTTTATTGATTCTATATTAATTTCACATCATGCACCCCAGTCCCACTCATCTCCTGGTCCCTTCAGATCTGCCCTTTACCCTTGAAACCCCCCCTACAAAAGAAAAGAAAAAATAAAACAATGACAACAAAACCATTTTGCTGTGGAAGCTGTGGTGTGTCACACAGTAAGTACACCCTTTTGCCCAAACAGCTTTCCTTGCAAATGTTCATTGCAATGAGTCACTGGTTTGGTCTGAGGCCTGCAGCTTTGGTTGTGAAGGTCTGGCCACTTCACGTGCTTTAGGAGTTCATAGATGGGGTAGATGTTTGGGTTGGTCAACTCAAAGCCCTGGATCTGGCCCTAGGTGGTAGTTGAGTTGGTCAGCCTGCCAGCTGTCCTGGGCTCACACCTTCAGGGAGAGGCAGGGCCAGGCAGGCTCTACTGTGCTGCCTGAGCAAGGTGTGGACTGCTCTCCTAAGTGCTGCAGCTAGTGAGGGGAGGAGCTAGCTCTGTTCATCCTATGGACATGAACATGGCCCCAGGTAGCAGCTCAGACCAGGGATGTCCGCTTGGCCTTTGGTAGTCACAGACATCATGGATCACAGACACCTGCTACCCTCCTGTTTTCAGTTTCTCCTCTCTTTATTGTATACACACTGTTCCACTTTTCTTTCTTTCCCATCCCTCCACCACTTACATGTTCATCTTAGTGATGCCCGGGCCCTGGGTGTTCTCTGCCCTGCCCATGCTGCGTGGTAGTGGACAGGGGCTGTCTGGGTGTCCTCCTCCTCTAACCCCAGCCATTCTCATAATTGATGGTACAACCCTCTTGCTGGGTCATAAACATGGAGAAATCAAGCTAGTACCAACCTGGAAGTTTTATTCCTATTGCCTAGCTTTTATGGAACTCTGGACTGTTCTATACCTGTTCTGGAAAGTTCTACACATGTTACTGGAGAAGAAATTCATCAACAATCTCGCCTAGCTGTGGACCACCATGTCAACTACAATAATGACTGGCTGGCAAGATATGCCCTGTGCAATAGTGGCATAACTATTATGGCAGCAACCAGTCATCTTTTGATTGGTTTTAAAGTCTTCTCCTCAAGACAGTCCTCAGCCTTGATACCACTAACTGGGACAAAACTTGTTTCTGGCCAGTTTGTAGACCATAGTGGAGAACCTATTGCTATTTTTCTGCTAAACAGAGCATAGTAAACTGCCTTCTTTATACCCATAAATAAATGCATCTTTCAACTCTCACCAGAGAAACCTCTTTTTGCAGTAGATGAAGATTAATACAGAAAAAGCTTCTGCTTTTAAAAAGATATTCTTTGGTGTTTGAGCCATGTATAACTTTTTTTTTTTATTATTTAAAAATTTAAAAAAATCACTCTGAGAACTAAGGGTATTTTAAGCTAAGATAGGAAGTGTTTCAATTATTTGCTATGAAGGGATATTTACAAGTGAAATGTTTATGATGGCTTCCTCTAGGCAGTGCAGTGGTAACCAACATGACAGAAGTGTCACGCCCTTGCTGGGTATCCACAGCAGATACTCCAGCCCCTGGCTCCCTCTTTCTTTCTGACTCTTTGCACCTGAGAATCCGTCAGTCAGCCTCTCCCTCTTTCTCATTCCCTCTCTCCTTCTTCCTTTCTTTCATGTGTACTTTGTGTGTGTGTGTGTGTGTGTGTGTGTATCGGGGGCACGCTCCTGCTACACCATGGCGGGCATGTGGAAATCAGAGGATGACTTGAGCAGTTCGCTCTTCACATCCACCATGTGAGACCCTGAAACAAACCCGTAAGGTGGTTGCTCGTGCTTTCCCCTCACTCTCCTTCTTTCTCTCCATCCGTTTATCAATTTTTCTTCTCTCCTTCCCCCCCCCTCTTCTTCTTCCTCCTTCTCCTCCCCTCACTGTGTAACTTAGAATGGTCTGGAATGCACAGCGATTCTGCCTAAGCCCCTCACATGCTGGCAGTAGAGGTATGAACCACCATGCCTGGCTTTCTTTAGTGTTTCTGAGGAAGCCTTATTTACCATCTTTATATTCTAGATGATAGTCTCTGGAAGGCCTTTTTATAGTGACAACTTTTTCTCAAAACTGTGGTAGCCCCTGCTGAGGCCCCAGTGTCTCAGGAACTCATTTCTACTTCTTAGTTCCTAGGTTGGGTCATGAGAAGCAAAGACCTTGTCATAAAGTTCACTGTCTTTTTTGCCCAGTGAGCTGATACCTTATAGTCAGGCAAAACCAGGACATGAAGTGGTCTTTCCTGTTTTAATATCTCCTTTCTAGGCAGCAACTAGACTCAACGCCTGCTGATGGATAAGTGCCCAGAGGATGTGCTGCTCCTGTTCCTAGACTCTTTCTCCTCTGGTCTGTCGTTGAGTCTCCTCAGTAGGCTTATAGGGATTTAGGCTGAGTTGGCTTCTCTGCACCAAAACATCTTTAATAAGCACCTCGTATCATAATCTGTGTTCCTTCACTCTAGTCTTTCAGCTGAGCAAGCTACTTAAGGACCCTGGGCAGGAGAGACGTGTATTGTTGATCCTGTGTGTTCCAGGCAGGGGGCATCTCACATTGCTGTGTGTTGGGGTTTGGACCCTTTGTGCCTTTGCCTCACAACTCATGCAAGATATATCACACACCATATCCTTAACTGTTTTAGTCAAATGTCTTACCGAAGTAAAAGTAAAAGTGACCTGGATGCGGCGGGTTAGCCCCAGGCCTTAGTCTCTGGCTGTTTGCTTAGACCTTCATTTCCAGAACTCAACATGTGAACTGTCAGGAGTGCCTTCTGCTTGTGATTGATGGGTGACACCTGCCACGGGATACAGGAAAAGAGGCACCACTGTTTGTCACCTTTTATCTGCCAAGTTGGCAAGGTGGAGTCCTTCCCTAAATTTCTTTTTCTGCCAAGTAGTACTTGCTACTTTTTGCTAAGTACAGGCTCAGTAAATACTTGCTCATGTTGCTGTTTTAGAGTTTATTCTCTTGGAAGCTGGGTTAGTGGAATCAGTTAAGTCTGGCCGTAGGAGTATGGCTACTACCTGCCACACTCATTCTTGTAGAATTAAAATGACAAAGGCTCAAAGTCTACTTCCTGAACTTTTGTCACTGCTCTTAGCAGCCTTGATGAGAACCTTCAAGTTTCACTAAGCTTTTGAGGCTGTAACCTGGGGGGCTAGGTGTAGCACCCAGGTGTTACGCATGCAGCATCCTAGGTTCCCACCTGCATAAAGTCCTTCAGTTGCCAAAAAAAAAAAAAAAAAAAAAAAAAAGCACGCAGGGAGGGTTACTCTTCTTACCATCCTGATGTGAGCTTAGTGTGCTTGGGGGCCTTGCCTGACAGCATTCAGTTGCTAGGTAGTGGAGCCTGGTTTTTAGCTCTGTCAGTCTGGGTTTAGCCTATTGGAATCTCTGAGGTGCCCCCAAGTGCTTGTCTGCGACACAGAGCCTCTGTATGCTCTTGGCAAGTTTATCTTTTTTTTTTTTTTCTTCTTTCCGTTATGGCTTGGATCTCCCCCAAGCCCGGTTGACTTGACTCTCAGTTACACGCTGACGTTGCCCTTGAGCTGCCCTAGGACCCACTATGAGATCTGACTAATAATGCCGCTGGAGGTGCGCAGAACCCAGCGAGGACCCGAACCTCAGCACACTCCAGAATTATAGCTTGTCAAGAGCAAAAGATTTATTTTCCCAAACAATTAGAGGACACCAGTAATTATGCTTAATTACACACCGAACAGTTTTCCTGTTGTGTCAACCCATTGTCTTAATTGTGCTTAAGAGCAGCAGGCTGTTATTTTGTAGTTTGTGAGGTTTAAAATTGCTTTGGGTCTCAGAGTTCGGCAAGCAGAAGAGTTAAGAGCACAGGCTCTGGTGCTGGACAGATTTCATGCAAATCCGGAACCTGCCACTTACAGGTGGGCTTCTTAACTCCTATAAGTGATGGCTTCTCATTGGGAATAACACATCAACAACCTCAGGGGCATAGTGTGAGGCCTGGCCAGCATGGATGTGGGGTTCATGGCTGCCACACCTCTCAGATGTGACCGATTGCTATTGTTGTTGTTATTATGGTTACTTTCCTCTTCGAGGCCAGGTTTTGCTTATGCTGCCCAGGCTAGTCTTATCTCAGCCTCCTGAACGCTGTGACTACAGGCAGCATGCCCCGTCTTGTCTTTGTATTATCATTGAAAACGTGTTGACGGCAGGCTTTGGACACGTTCCAGGCTCCAGCCCTAACGTGTGGCCCCATCTTGATTAAGTGCAGGCTCCAGCCTGGACGGACTGCGTCTGGTCTGTACTAGTTTTGGAATCAGAGTGCTCATTATTTCTTTTGTTTCAGATTTTTGTCCGTACCCTCATTTTCTAAGGGTATGTAAAGTGGAGCTAAGAAATACAGTTAACCATCGAAGACATTGTCACTGTAGAGCTCTTGATAGAAGCCTTGCGGGAGAGGAGGGAAACCCTAGCACAGTGGACAGTGGTCTTGGGTTTGTCATTCTAAGCAACACACAAGTACGGCCTCAGGTAACATGGAAACATATAGGGAGAAGAGACTCCTTATGACTTTTCTTTCAGGCCCTGTGAGTCTGTAAAAGAGAAGCCCTCGGCTTTCTGATAGTTCTTGGCCTTTCTTTGGAATTCCCCTTTTAACAGAAGGAAAGAGCAGGTCATAGGTTTGGAGTCCTTGTCACGCCGTGTTACATGGCTAGCCCTCATTAATCTTGTGTTTCTATTGCATCCATCTTTAATGCCTCCTATTGTAGCATGTAATTATTTTTACTTGTGATAATATAAAACTTCCATTGGCAATATATTTAAGGAAAATAATTTGATTTGAGAAAAGATTAAGTGAAGTGTAGAATGAATTGTATGTGGTTACAGAACAAAATATGAAAGTGCCACATAGAAGCCTGAGTTGGGTGATGTAAGGTTAGGGGTGGGGATGGGGAGAGGATCAAAAGGCTGTTAGCCCCAAGGAATAGAAATGAAAGAACATGGAAGGCACAAGGGAAGCCAGAGCAGAAGGGAGAGGTGGCGGTGGTGGTCTGTGGTAGAGAGGACAATAGAAGGAGGCAGAGGTGAGGCTGTCACTTTTGGCTTTTGCTGCTGTCAATTTAGCAAAAGGCCAGATCCAGTGAGAACACTCGTTCTCAGCCTGTGGGCCACGACCCCTTGGGGGTGGGCGGCAAACGTCCCTTTCACAGAGGTCGCCTAAGACCCTTGGAAAACACAGATATTTACATTCATAACAGCGGCGAAATTACAGTGATGGAGTAGCGGCAAGATAATTTCATGGTTGGGCATCACCACAACACGAAGAACTGTACTAAAGGGTCACAGTGTTAGCGGGGGTGAGAACCACTGGCCTAGAGGAAGGACCTGGAGTGTGTGGTGATGGTGCTGGGGCAGACGGGAAGGGTTTGGTTTTGTAGAGCTACAGAACTGTACACACTTTTAGGCAACTGAGACGAAGATGGTGAAAACATGTGCACCTGGGAAGCTCTGGAAGTGATCTGGAACAGGGGGAAGGAGGCAGGAGGACAGGTTCTCCTGGGACAGAGGACAGGAGGAGGGGGCGCGGGGGAGGAGGGTCAGGACGCCTAATCTTTTACTAGTACATTCTGCAAGTAAATTCTAGCCAATTCTTGATGTTAAATAATTCAGCAGAAAGTGAGAGTGGAGATTGAGGACCAGTGCCTGGAGGCATGCAAAGGGCTTGAGAGACTGAGGAATTCAGGCGCATACTCATTGATTATTTGGGAGTCTCCAGAGAGGGACAGTCTGGGAACTGACAGGTCTTTTCCGAGGAAGGGCTCTGCACACTGCAGAGGGGGTGGGAGGTGGGGGTGGGTAGCGTGGGGGGGGGGGAGGGGATTGCAAGAGAACCGAGAGGCTCTGAGGAAAGCCAGAGCATTCAGGAATATCAGTTTAGACCTCCTCACTAGACCTCTGTTGCTTCAGAGTTTTTCCTTCACTGTAGCTGATCAGCAGTCTGTGTCACAGGGATGTGATTTGCGTGGATATGTGGCCTGGGACTAGCAGCCTTCAGCTGCTGTATCGGGGACTTCACCTTGGAGGTTGTGAAGGTCGAGGGCGTCAGACACAGTGACATTAAGGCATGTGGTGTGAACTTAAAATAGGGGAAAGACCAGCTCACTGCGTGACAGGCCCCAAGCTTTCATCATTAACCCAGGAACATAAGGTCTCTTATTGTCTAGCTTGCTGTAGGCTCCCTCGCCCGGGTTGTTTTCTTTCAAATGTGGGAGCAGTGCCATTTGGAACAAATGTGATGGGGCCTGGGGGTGGGATGCTAGCCACGCGTGGTTCCAAGTCTGGGGCTTTTTGACCTCAAACCAAGGCCCATGGCATCTGCTGCAGACTGAAGAAAGCAGAGAAGAGACGGATCCACTGAGGAACTGACTCATGGGAGTTGACCTTTGTGACTGAGTGACCCATACCACCAGAGAAGGAAGGGGCGAGCCCTGCCACCTTGCTCACGTGCCTCCCCAGGCCATGTGTGGTGGGTCAGCAGACGATCTCTCAAGTTAAGAGCAATGTCCAGCTGCAACTTGTCCTCTGCAGACTGGGAGGCAGGAGTGACGGGTCATCTGCAGACTCCTGGAGGTTTTTTTTTGTTGTTGTTGTTTTTGTCGTTCTTTTGAGTTCAGATCTTTTCAGCCTGCTGGGTCTCTGTGGCCACAGTCACAGATGTGGAACTGCTCTGAAACAGCCATCCAGGAGTTTACCAGGGGTGGACATAGATCTTTCCAGGCAGCTCACATAGTGCCTTAGAAGTATTATCCATGCTCACTGTCCATGGGCAGAGACTACGTAGGAAGTCCTACCTGCCTCTCTTCAGGGAGTTGCCATTCCACCGTGGACAAGAGGTACCAGAAAGAAGGCTTTGAAGCAGATGGCCTGTGCGTCAGAGGATTCAAAAGAGGTGTTTACGCTTGGTAAGCAGTTCTAGACAGCACAGTTCTCCTGGGTCCTCCAAGACTCCACTGTGTAAGGGCCAGGTGGACAGTGGAGACATTTTCTTCTACCACTAGGGGAGATAGAGAACAGTGATTCCCAGTTTAACCTTAAAGTACCCTGAATGGGCACCGGGCCACCTTGCAAAACGGCTCTGCTCCACATAGAACAAGAGCTTGTGATTTCTAACCCTGTAGTCACCTTAAAGATACAGCCTGACCTTATAGAACAGAAGAGGTAAGCGCGGAGTGTGCCATCCCACACGTAATTAGGTACAAACCTTTCACAAGCTATGCAGGCCGCCCAAGCCTCAGTCTGTCCCACTGTGAAGTGGGCATCCTAATACGTATTCTGTGGGACCATCCGAGGATCCAGTGACACCCCACTCATGCTAGATCCCAGAGCTGTTTAACCTTCTCCATATTCCTCTCGTCCCCTATTCTGTGCGTAGCCTCCTCCGTAACCGCCCCTGGAGGAGGGCGCTGCGCCGCATCGCCGACATTCTGAATGCCTCCTTAAAATAGAAGACTTGCTTCATGTGAGACTTCGCGTTTCTTAAACTGACACCTTTTTTCATTAGGCAGCACTATCACAGAATAGTACAATGGAACAGATCTGTGACGTTACCTACATAATGAGGCCAGTGTGGCACAGAAGCAGCGAAGTCCTTAAAAAATACTGTCTGAATTTTTGCCTATTTATAGACTTTTCAAGTACGTGCTTCTCCTACTTTTTGCTTCTTTGCCTTTTTCATCAGACTGTGAACACTTGGTATTTGGGACTTGTCTCTTTGCTCTTGGGTTCCTTGAATTTAGCAGGCTGCCTCACGAGGGAGCATCGACACCTACATGTTAAACAAATGAAGATTCTTGTACTTAGAAAAATTTGCCACACAAAACGGGAGAGACTGAGTTAAGGGCTGGTCTCCAGAGTGATATAAGGAGTGCACTGGCCAGCTCGTGGCTACTCTAGCCACTGGGAGGCCACTTACTCTCCCAACAGAGAGGTCTTCATGTTTTATACACACCGTGGCTGAGGGGACATGGGTGTCTGAGTCAGAGACACTGAGCTGGATCTGGACCTGACACCTACCCACTGATGATGTTGAGGAGCTGATCTGCTGTCCCTGTCATGTCACAGGTGATGACATGTGTTTGATCGCTGTGGGGATGTAACTTGGGAGCTTGTGGTATCCTGGGTTCTCTTTCTCCCTTGTTTCCAGTTGACACACTTGAAGGGGGAAAGAGGAGAGGCAGTCTCCAAAGAGTGTGTGAGATTAAGATGGACAGTTTTTCTTGGCCCAATCAGCACTGATGCCGGAAATGATACGTGACCTTTGGCCCAACATAGTGACCAATAAATTAGATTCCTAGCTTCTATAAGAGCTTGTGACGTGGTCCTTTGTTGCCATGGTTTCCTTCTTGCCTTCCTCCTAACTCAGCCCCTTTCCTCTTCACTGCCAGCTGCTTCGTCTCTTCCAGGGTTTCTGCGGTTGCTTCCTCCTTGGTCTCAATGACTATCTTAATTTATAGTTTATATTTCCAAGCGTCAGACCCTCACAGGGTGGCGAAATAGAAACCAGGATAGGCCATTCCTTTGCTTAAAAAGATATCACAGCAGACTGTAGTGCAGGGTTTCCCAGCACTGCTTTCTGAGCCCCCCCCCCCCCCCCCCCGGTGTGTCTTGTGCTCTCTCTGGATGGAGTGCCCAATTTCCAGCAGATCAAATGCTCCTTAGGAAAGGGTCCTTTTCAGACCTCCACCTGAAGACCTGCTCTTGATTCCCCAGAGGCTGGCAAGCCTTTAGACCTCAGCTCTGCTGTCACATCCCTTTGAGCCACAGGTTACAACCTGGCAGAAGCTGGCCGCTGTGTCACATGCCTGTAATCCCAGCACTCAGGGAGGCAGAGGCAGGTGGATCATTGTGAGTTCGAGGCCAGCCTGGTCAACAAAGTGAGCCTGGAACAGCCAAGGCTACAAAGTGAAATCCTGTCTCAAAAACACAAACAAACAAACAACAAACAAACAAAACCAGCCTGGTAGAAGTTCTCTGTTGGAGCTGTCCATGAAGAAGTTTAGGATCTTTCTGGTCAGGAGTCTAGAACCTTGGGAAATCGCGGACTGTGAAATGAGCTGTTCTTGTTTCTGCTCCGTGCTCTACTGTGCCAAAGTTAAATATTATTTCTGACCTCTGATTTCCGTGTCTTAAGATGGGTGTTTAATACTCACCTTGGAGCTTTGCTGTGGTCATTCAAGATGGAAGTCCATTTTCAGCACATAGACTTTATGTTGGCAGTGCTTTGGAGTGACATTTTGAAATGACTGTATTATTTAAGCATCTGTAATGAATATTTAAACACTGCAGGAAACCACTCAGGTGAGTAAGGTAAGAAATAAATTCTTAACTAAAGTTCTCTGAATGTTATAATGTTAGCAACCTGCTTTTCAGTTTCTACAGTGATTTTATATGCCTACCTACTAAAAGTTGGTTTGCTACTGAGCTCAAGCTGGTTTATTTAGTGCTATGACAGGGGCCTGACGAGTTTTTAACAAGTTCTTGGAAGAAGGAGGAAATGGAATGCTCGTAAAACAAGGTGATGAAGTACCATCTGGAAAGAGGCATCTTGTTCCAGGTTCCTTTGATCCTTAGGCAAAGAGAAAGGCTGGTGCCTGGGCCTCCACCTGCTGCTGTGGTGATGGTCTGGAGTGGGACATTGGGAAATGGGGCGGTTGGTTTGTTCATAGTTACCAGGTCCTGATGCCCGTATAAACCCTGGCACTATCTCCCATTTTCTTCATTTTGGCATCATTAGTTCTGTTTCAGATATCCACTGGATACCTGTGCAGGCCTAAATGAAGAGCCAATGATTTCAACAGAAGTGGCCTTTGAATTTCTGAAAAGTAACCCAGGCAACAGCTGTCATCACAACCCACACATCCAAAGTGTTGTCTGGAGCAAAGCTAGTGGGAGACAAATAATATACCGCTTAGCCACGGATTAGTGGTTTTAAATGCCACTCAAAAGTGAGTGCAACTAGAGGGTTTTCTTTAGACAGACCCTTGTTTACATGTTCTCACAGCCAACATATGAAGACGATGATGTAGGCTTTTGACCAAGTACAAGCCAAGGCCTCTTCTGCATCTAGGCTTGGTCCCTGCAGAATGCAGAGCAGCAAGTACATGAAAGTGTAGTTACTTAGAAATGCGCACAGCAGAGGGTGTAGCATGCTCGGTAAAAATGTGTCAGCCCTGTCCTACCCTGCGCTCTACCCTGAGTCCTGTTTTCTTTCCACGACATGGCACTCTCAGATGCTGCTGTCTGAATCACACTGTGATCAGAGATTTCCCCCTGGAGGAGGACTGCTGCGAATGCTCAAAGGAGAGAGAGGGAACTTGTTAGGTGAACAAGTGACAATAGTTCTGGAGGTCACCCAGCTAAGCAGTATGCATCCCATTGGCTTCTAAGAAGAGGAAGAGGGAGGGACAAAGAGTCTCAAGAAAACTGTCCTTACGTTGGAAAAGAGATTGTCTCAGAGGATGGCCAGTATTTTGACGGGAAACAAGGGCAAGCTATTAGATGGCATTCAAATTAGAGGGAGAGATGCAGGCAGTGGGATGGCAGTAGAGAGCTGTAAGCACACTGCTGGGGTGTTTGGTGGGGGAAGGACCCACCTGGTATGTAAGGAAAAGTATCTTAATGGGCTGTGGGGTGGTACACAGCAGACACTAGCAGATTGCTGAGCACCTTTTTAAAGGACTTTGGCCAAGGAAGGTGTATTTGGAAAAGAATGCAGAGATGTATTGAAGGCGAGAGAGACTAGATGACCATTTAGAAGGCTCTCGCAGGAGTTTTGAAAGTGATGAGAAGAATGGTGAAGAAGACAAGACCAGAGGCATGAAGGGCCACTCTGACCACGATGTGGGGAAGATGGCCCTAAGCTTGCCAGGCTACAGGACGAGGGATAGGGATAGAAAGAGGAGGAAGCAGAGGAGGAGAGACATGTGAGTTCTCTCCACAGCCTAAAGCTGCCCCTCAGCGTCTGGGCAGGACTGGCTTTAGGGTACCTTTTGAACTTCAAGCTTCCTAGGTCCTTGATTCCTCTGTGTGAAATCACGTAGTGTCTACATGTAGCCTACACACAGCTCCTACACTTGAAATCATCTCTAGATTACTTACATAATAAGATGTAAACATCGTAGAAAATGTTGCTATGCCACGTTGTGCAGATACTAATGGCAAGGGAAGGTAATGGCATAGAGGCAGTTAAGGCATATTTCAAAGCTTTGCATGGTGGCACATGCCTGTAATCCCAGCATTCGGGAGGCAGAAGCAGGTGGAGCTCTGAGACTGAGGCCAGCCTGGTCTACAAAATGAGTCTAGAACAACCAAGGAACCCTGTAACCAAGGCTACACCAAGGAACCCTGTCTCGAAGAAACAAACAAACAAAACAACAACAAAAGAAATATTTGAAATCTGGTTGGTTGGTTGTGGAAATGCAGTGCCTTAAGTTACAGAGGCCAAATGCATTTGTGTTAGTTAGGGCAGAGCTCTGGAGCTCTGAGGTGGAGGTGGAGTTGTGTGTCTCCTCCGAGAGACTTATGGATGAAACCACAGATATCCTTTAAAGAGCCTCCAGGGCAGAGAGGACAAAACAGAAGGTGCAGAATGAGAGAGGGCTTGATGACATGATGGAACTTGGGTTGGTAGGAAGGAGAATGAGTGCCTGAGGTGGGGAGGCCAGAGGAGAGATGCTGAGCTGGACCACGCAGCATCCGGCGTCCCGCATCCAGGGAAGCAGCAGTTCCAACAGGCTGCCTGGGCTCAGAAGGGCACAGTTGGTTTTCTGTGCTTGTTAACTAAGGAGTTGGTTAAGTGAGTGGCTGCTCCTTCTGGAAGACTGGAGAGCTGAGCTTGGTGATGTGTTGCTGTCTAAGCCACCCATGGTTCAAAGGGAGGCAGGTGAGGCAGAGGAGTGTTGGGAGGATGTGAATCTTGCCTTCTCTTGTATGTAGACACCTAGGCTTTTCTTGTACTTTAAGCATTGAAAAGAATGAGGTGCCCCTGTCTCCAAGTAAAAAGTGAAATCGTTTAAAAAGCATGGAGTTGATGATCTTCCTTTACTTGACAGCACTCAGATTTTTTTGACTAGAAAATTGTGGCTAAATTCAGGAACACTAATTTTTGTTAAGAGATTTTTGTGGGGAGAGGGGCTTCAACACCTTTATTTGTTGGTTGGGCATTGCATCACTGCACTAAGGGCCAAGGGTCTGTCTCTTGAGTGAGAATGCCATCTTAGTGGACTAGACTGTTGAAGCTTCATGCTGCCCACATTCAGCTCTGCCACCCTAAATGCAATTAGTTACAGAAGTCCTGGATACAGTTTGTATCCATTAGCAGTCCATGAATCTCCCCCCCTCCTCTGTCTGTCTTCCTGTCTGTCTGTCCATCCATCCTTAGATAGCTACCAAGACAAAGCTGCTGGAACGTACTGATTTATGCTCATAACATCTTCTTCATGGGAGACTTTTTCTGCAATTTATGAAGTTATTTTAATAGGGAAGAGCAAGCTATTACATTCTGAGTTGTGTCATGTCACGTTCTATTATTATAGCATGTTAGAGCCACAGGGATTCCACCTCTCATTTTCTATAGAGGAGGAGGCCTAGAAGATATGGGTAAGTTGTCTAAGGTCACAGATTTGATCAAATGTGAAATTCTTAGAAAATCTGTAGTTGAGGAATATATGTATTCCCGGAGGAACAATGACAAATCCAATATGGTCTTCTGGGTGGAAGGCTTGGCAGGGGGCCTGAGTACTGGTGCTCATAGACGCTCAGGTTGCTGCCTTCCACACATCCATGGAAGCCCCTCAGAAAGGGAGGCTCCCTCTGAGGAGCAAACAGATATGGGCCACCTGAATATACCATCAAAGTACAGTTGTCATCCAGGGTGTCAGGTAATTGTAATTACTTGAGCTGTTCCCATGAGAAACAGGTACAACACTAATTCTACTCGGTGTAGCTATTTGCAGTGTGAGTTGCTGAGCTAGTCAGGTGATGGTCTGAGAAGAAGGTCTCCTGTCAGTGTCACATATGCTGCCATGTGGCTTGGCTTTGGTGTTGGTAGCACCATAGGCTTTGGCCTACCTGGGAAGGAGGTTTGACCTGCGTCCATTTTGCTGTTCCTGGCAGCTGCTGCTAGGGCACCATGTCCTGAAAAGAAGGCACAGATTGTCTCTGTTATTGTGAATCTGGCAAAAAAAAAAATTTCTCTATGTTACCTTTTGTGAACTTTTTTTTTGTCTCCTCTTTGAGGAAAATTTTATTTTTTCTCAGACTTGACTTGGTACCAAATCTTCTGAGGTAACCATTGCGGGGGTTCTTATTCCCTTCTCTGTGGGCTCGTGAAGCTTAGTCTCTGGAGCTGTACGTGCTTGAGGCAGAAGCCAGTTGTGAGACCATTAGAGATGCTTGTCTCCCATTGCTATTATGTCATGTTAGCACTACAGAAACTCACCGTTTCCAGGGAGGAAGAAGATGGACAACACAGGTGAATGTCTCGGGTCACTAGAATGAGAGAGGCAAGCTTCTGGGGAAGGGGCCAGCCATCCCGACCTCCTCGGCTCTCTTCTGCATTCTGTGAGGTTAGGGTGCAGACACTCAGGGTGGGAGAGGAAGGATTGCGTCCTGCCTTGAATGGAAGTGAAGAATTACTGTGTGTTTGAAATTGTTTCCATTATTCTCCTTAAAAGAAGTCATACCTCTATCTCCACTCTCCTGTTAGCCAGGCGATAATTCTGAATTTCTTTATTAGCTCTCTGGCAGTATGCCTTCCAGAATATCTTTTCATAGCTGTCTGTGATCTTGACAGTGCCTGTGTGTCCACACAGCGGGGATTTTGGCAGAGAGGAGAGAACTGCAGCCTGGTTTCCTGCAAGAAGAAGGCTTACAAGAGTCATTCTTGTCTGTTGCTTTTGTTCATTTTTGATCTGTGAAGTGGTTGGCATTGCCTTGGCAACTCCACTGGGAGCCGGGCACTGCTTTTGTGGATGTCTGCTTCATTATTGACTCTCTTGGGAGAGCAGCCTTGGCTTCAGCCAGCATGGGCACCAGCCACCTTCCTAAGGGCACAGAGCCAGTGTGGGGAGGGGCAGTGCTATGGCTGCTCTGTGACAACTTAGTGTTCCTGGCCCCATGCACAGCAGTGCACTTCCCCGTGCAGGCTGGGAAGCAGAAATGAGGCTGTGCCTCTGGAATGGAGAAGGCAGCCTGGTTTTAGCGTCTCCTTGTTGGGCAGCTAGGGACTGGTGGGCCTTGGGGAGGCTGTGGCAAGGACCAGAAGAGCTAGCTGCTGGTCACTATTAGGTGCAGGAACTCTGTCCTAATATGCAGAGTTCCCCTGCCCTTGCCTTGGGAACTTTCTCCAAACGTGTAGACAAATATAAGGGTTAGGTGAACAGTAAAGAGAGATAAAGGGTATAGGAAGACAGGGGGCCCCTAGGACTATCACAGTCTCTGAGTGGAAGAATGAGAATGTAGAATTTCTGACACAAAGGAGAGATACAACACATATCCCCTGTACCCACACACCATATGCTGGGGTCCTAACCCCCTGCTTCTAGCCTCCCTGCTGCCCAGGAGCACTGGACTGATAAGTACAAAGTAGCATGTTAGTCCAAGGCTAGTAGGGCACTTTTGAACTAGGTAGGGCATAGTGATCTTCTGGGCAAGTGTGGCTCCACATCTCTCCTGCTTAGCAGGTGACCAGCACCCAGATGAAGGAAAAGATAGCTTATTTTCCAGTGCAACGCTTGTTAATTTTTTTTTTTCTTGATACTGTCTTGCTGTGTTCTCAGGCTGGCTCTGGACTCTTGGGTTCCAGTGATCTCGCTCCAGCCCCTTGAATTGCTGGCGCTACAGGCATGTGCCCTTGCTCTAGATTAGCTTGCTGAATTTTAATAATGATTTGCGTGTTCGTTCCTCCCCTCCCCGCTCCCTCACCTTGCCTGGCCACATGCTTGCCAGTGGTTTCACCAATCCAGATTCCCTTTGCACTTAGTGAATGAATGAAAGGCATAAAGGAGCAAAACGTCTGAGGTTTTACCTTCTTTGGGGGTCTCTAGAAGCAGAGGTTGAGACTGGAGTAATGTGTAGATTACTTTGAGAGGTGAACCCAAGAAACAAGGAAGAGGCTATTGAGGCAGGAAAGCCGGGGTGTTCTTCTCTGGAGTTGTTGGCATGAACAAATGGAACCCTGGGGGCTAGTTGGAGTACTTGCCCAGTGACCCCCTTTTTTACACCACTCCTGGCCCAGACAGCTGAAGTATTGATCCCCAAGTTTTATCTGCCATTGGCTGAAGATTGCTGGATTGGAGGTCTAGGCAGCCCATCTGGCCTGTTTGTTTCAAGTGCTCAGAGGGCTGCAGCAGCCAGCATGGCTAACAGAGCAAGGGATGTAGGAACTGGCAGTGGAAGGCCAGGCCAGTCTGCAGACATTGGGAAGTGAGTCAGGTTCCTAGAACTCTGCTTCATGTTGGCAGTGGGTATTTCACTCGCGTTTCTCGAGGGCCCTAAAGCCATAGTCGAAAGGTTATTCAGTCTCTGAGTACCTGAATTGGACCAGGTTCCTTACCTTTCCTGCATGGGCTTTGTGACTGAACCTGGCACTGTTTACTCTGAAAGAATGCAGAAAGAGAAAAAGGCCACTCTTTTGTCTATGTACTTCTCCTCATCCTTTAAAGCTGAGTCACAGACCTGTGGCCTTGGAGGAGCCCAAGATGCGATTCTACATTTGAGTGTTCTGAGGGCAACAGGGTGCCAAGTTCTGAGCAGGTGAGTTGAGCGCTTCCCTTTTATTTATCTTTCCCTTGAAGGCTCATGGATTGGGAAGTTTGGTGCAAATCAAGTTCTTGGTATAAGTTGCTCATCAGACCGCAAACCTTACAATAAAGGAATAAAACCAATCTTGTCTCGAGCATCTTCTAAAGCACCAGGCACTGTGGTCCATCCTTTATTTTCATGGTTGTATTTGGTCCTCACAGGAAGCCTGGCTTCTGGCTTCTGTTGGCTCCACTTTGCAGGATAACTATAATAAAGAAGACAGACAACAGAAAGTGTTAGCAAGGACATAGTGACACTGGAACCTGCATACACTGCTGGTGGGAACTATAAATGGTACGGTCACTTGAGAAAACAACTTGCCAGGTCCTCAAAGTTAAACTCAAGTGTAGAGTTATTATATGGCCCAGCAAGTCCACTACTAAGTACCTTCCCAAAGGGAATATATGTTCACATAAAACCTTGTGTGTGACTATTCGTAATAGCCCCAAAGTAGAACCAACATGATGGCGCCATCAGTTAGTGAAGGGTACATAAAATAGAATATATCCAATCAGTGGAATATTACTTGGTCTTAATGAAGCCATGATACACTGTGGGTGGAAGTTGAAACATGCTAGGGAGGGAAGCTGATCAGAAGACCACACACTATGAGTCCTTTTATACGAAATACCTAAAATAGGCAGTTCTGTGAAGTCTGGAGGCAGATTAGTGGTTGCTTAGAACAAGAGAGGGTGGAGGCAGGGAAACTGACTGCTACTCCAATAAGGAGATATTCCGCGGGGGATAGGAGGCTCTGGACTGAGACGGTGATGCAGGACTTGTGGGTTCACTGCTCTGAACTGCACAAAGAGGAGAAGTTTCTTATGTGTCCGCTCTTTTAACAAACAACCCCTCAAGCTTCTGGTGACTGTATTTATGTTGGTAAAAAGTGAGCAGCAACGCTAGCCCAAGGATGTGGGCTTCTTGGCTAATGTTTTGGAAACATTCATTCATACTGTTACAAAAGCCTATGTAATTTCTCCTTGTCCAGGCTAATATGGTGCTTTATTGGTGCCTTGGCTTTGGATATCTTTAGAGTCCTTCAATTAAAACCAAGTCCCTCAGCTTTCAGAAGCAAGCAGGCCTGTCCTTTCATTTGCTTCCCAAAGGAAGACAGTACGGTGGGCATTAACTTGCAAAGTGGCTGTGCTGCCTTAGGTAGGGGCTTTGTCTGCTGGAGGACAGGGCCAGGCTTCATACTCCAGGGAGGTGGGCTTAAAGACCTGCATACTGCTGTCTAAAGGATGTTGTTGGCCGAGCATATGCAGGCTAACGGAGATGGGCCTTTGTCACCGCAAGCAGGCGGGATGGCTGCTGAACATGTTTGGCTGGACCGCAGCTTCCACAGCACTGGTTCTTTGTTCAGCGGCCTAATTAATTGTGAGCACTCAGAAATAATTTAGAACTGACAGGGAACAAAACAGGGAAATGTTTAAAGAAAGAACCAGAGACTCGTGCCTTTTGTCCCTTTGTCTTCCTGTGTAGAGCGTGGGTGACTCAAAGCAGAAGTCTTAGTGTTCTAGGAAGCAGCCTGGAGTCTAGACCCCAGGCACACGCTGACTGCCTACCTGGCTGTCCTCTCTCAAAAACGGCCTTTGGACGCTGAACAATTTCAGAATTTTTCTTAATATTTTTCTCATCATTTGATATGGAGCCTACATCTGCTTTTTCCTTGCCAAGATCAGGTGCTGTCTGTCTGTCTGTCTTCCTTTCTTCTGTTGACAGACGTGCTTGCCATAAGCATACCTACTAGCTTTCTTGTCATTTCTGACTTCTTCCCAGATCCCAAGTTCTTTCCTCTGGCTGTAGGTCACCACCATGACCACGTCTAACAGCGAACTGCCATCTGTCTTTTGCTACCAAGTTACTTCAGACTATTTTCTTAATCTCAGAGCATACTGCTCGGACTCTCCTGCTTTTTAAAACAAATACAATTGTGAATCTCTTAGGAAGATAGCACCAGGAAAGGAAGAACAGTGGAAATCAAAGCCTCAAAAGTCTTTCTACAAAGCACAGAACTGAAAGTATGACTGGCTTTCCACTTTGTGACACAGGGTGGTCACATCTCATAATGTTGCCACGAGGAGTGAGATGGAACATGAGTGGGTGGGGACCATTGGCTGGACCACTCAGCATGGAACAGGTTAGTGAGGCTGAAAGAAGCCGTCCTCTCCTGAGCTCTCTTCCTGCACTTTTGAGAATGAAGTCATCCAACCATCCACGACTATGATTGCTTTCAACAACCAACAGCTCTCCAGTGGAAATGGTAGTTTTTCTTTTAGGTTTATCCTCTTTCTATCCCTTTTAGTGAAGATGAGGGAAAACATTCAAATGGTGGCTTTGATCATAGCTCTTGGCCAATCTTAAAATTGTTCATGGATTGCTTCTTAATAATCTATTTATAAGAACAACTAGTTTTATGTCCCTCATTCCTCAGTGTCCCTCTTGGTACTCATTCTCTGAACATGCCTGGACCTTCTGCTTTCCTTTGTCCTTTGCTGTTGAGTTCCTAGCAGGCGGGGGAACAGTTGTTGGGTAATAGGTCAGATGTATTAATAGGCAGGCCATATGGTTCACAGACATTTTGCTCCCAACAACTTGTTAGGAATTCTGGTGGCATGATTTTTTTGTTTTTAATTTTAACTAGAGAAGTGTAAAGACCATCTGCTATTATTTTTTTTTTTTTGTATGTGATCTTGGTAGGTCATTAATTTTAGTGCTCTGCTCCCATGCAATTGCACTGCTGTGCATAGAGACTTCATGACAGTGCTGGCAAGCTTCATTATCGGTAGTAATGAGTGTGGAGTGTGCTATCCAGATTCCTTTCATGAGGTGCAGTGGATTTGCCTACCTGCTTAGGATTTGCAACTTCTGCTGTAGCTGGATACATACTTTCATTGCAAAGGACCATTTGACTGGTTAGAAATAGGTGCTATACTCATTGTCAGGAAGCAAATCCAATCTTTAGGTTATAGTTATGCCCATGTGGGGTGGGGTTGCCTTAGTTAGAATCATGGAAGCCCTGAAGGGTGGAAAATGTGAGGTATAAAGAATGTGCACGTTGTTTTCTTTGTCAATATGGCTTAAATTAGAGTCGTCGAAGATGAGGGAACCTCAGCTGAGAATGTGCTTCCATCAGACTGGCCTGTGGGCATGTCTTCAGGAGCATTTTCTTGATTGATGATTGATGTGGGAGGGCCTAAGCCATCGTGGGCAACACCATGGGCAGTGCTACCCTTGGGCAGGTGGTCTAGGGCTGTATAAGAAAGCAGGCTGAGCAAGCCAGGGAGAGTGCTCCTCCATGGCCTGTGCATCAGTTTCTGCCTTTAGGTTAGTGCTTGGGCTCCTGCCCTAGTCTCCCTTGATGATGATAAGATGTAATGATCCTTTTCCTCCTCAAGTCGCTTTTCATCATAGTGTTGGATTACAACAAGATAAAAGCAATGAAGACAGTGGTTCATAAGAGGTAGCCGGATGCAGGTTTGAACTAAGAATTCTAAGGGGAAGGGAGGGTTATCAGGGTAGAAGAACAGCAGGGTGCCTGGCTAGGGCGCTTTGGCTGTTTTGTGTAAGAGGTTGATGGATAGAATTGTGTGGTGTAGATACTAAGAACTGATAATGTTGGGATGTATCCCAGATGGGGATCTGATACACACTGAGCCCTAGGTGTGCAGTGTGAGGATCTAGGTGATTGCTGGGATCCTCAACTATGGACAGTGTGATGGTTCTCTTTTGGCTAGTTAAGTTTGGGTGACTAAGGGCCACCCACAGAGGTGGAACTCTGTAGTTGGCATCTGAACCTGAACATTAGATGAAGGCTGAAATAGTCATTTAAACTTCCTAAAAGCCAAGAGCACAACCAAGAGCTCTAGGCCAGTACTCCACCTGAAAGACATGCTAGCAGAGGGCACTGGCATGTGTGGTCACCGAGGATGAGAGGCCATGTGCTGAGAGGCCACCTGGGAGGGAACCTGTCTTCAGAGGCTGGCGACTGGTGGCTCCATCCGGGTCAAGTGCCAGTGTCCGGTACCTACACAGCCATGGTATTTGAATTTTGTCTTGTAGTTGAGAATGATAGAACAGGTGGATCCATTGCCTGCCTACAGAGCCTCAGCCATCGCTGCAGCAGAAGCAGTAGACTCTTGTCTTCTTAGGAGTGCTGGGGCAGGAAAGATCTTTGTTCCTGTTTTGATCAGAATTTTCCAGGTATTCTTACTATTAAAACATGTGGGTGGGGGTGTGGGGAGGAAAGAGAGGGGTGAAAAGAAGAGAGGAAAGGGCAAGAAGAGGCAACTGTATATAGAGTTGATACAAGTCAGCTCTCTGAAAGTGTTCAACAACACTAATCTCTCTCTCTTTTAATACTTTAAGGTTCATTTAAAAACAAAAGGCTGTGTAAGTATCTGAGCGCATGAAGGACCTGACATGCTTACATTTTTAGCTGATGTGCTAGTTCTGACAAGATGAGTCCTGTAACAAATTATTTTCAGAGTTTTATCTTTTTTCAGTGTCAATCCAGCCATAAACTCTTGAAGGCAGTCGCCTTGGGTCTTGTAAAAGTATCAGATTGTTTGTCAGTTGATAATTATATTAATTTCAAGGGGGAATGATGAATTCTTCTACCTCTCCTAAAGGAAAATATACTGTGTGACAGCAAGCATTTCAACTGGAAGCAAGCCCGGGGCATCCTCTCTGTCTGCACTGTACAGCATATTCCAATAGGTCACCTTTCCTGCTGCGTAAAATACGCTTTCTCTAAAACTGACAGGAGGGTGAGCTGGGGACAACACAGTCTGCACTGCTGCTCTCTCTAGGTTTGCAGGAACAGTAAATTTGCTTGAAGTCTCCTGAGGAGTCAGTGGATATTCTCCTGGTTTTTAGTGCATGAGATGGACCCCAGGGCCTCATGGGTGCTGGGTAAGAGCTCTGCCACTCAGATATACCCTGAGTCCTCTGTAAATGTTTACTTTCACTTTTTACTCTCCTGGTATTGGTTGATTTTTTTTTTTACAAGATTTTTTTTGCCATTTTAAATTGTATTTATGTGTTTGTGTATGCGTGTGTGGCTATGCATTAATGAATACTGGTGCCTAAAGAGGCCAGAAGAAGATCTTTGGATCCCAGGAAGCTGGACTTGCAGGCACTTGCAACTGTAAGTGCATGGGTGTTGGGAACTGAACTTGGGTACTCTGTAGGAGTCCTGCTGACTCATAACCAAACTGAGTCTCTCCAGCCCCTGATATTTGATTGACTGTGAAAATGGATAGAGCTAGTAAGACAGCTTTATGAGGATTTTGGTGAGGAGGGTTTTTTGTTATTCAATCAAATAAATACATGGTTAATTAACTAAAGATTACAAAACTGAATAAATCATAAAAACGAATGGTGGGCTGGAGAGATGGCTCGCAGTTAAGAGCACTGACGGCTCTTTCAGAGAGTCCAGGTTCAATGCCCAGCATCCACATGGCAGCTCACAACTATCTATAACTTTAATCCCAGGGGATCATCATCCTCACATATACATACATGCAGGCAAAACACCAATGCACATAGTAAAGTAGTAAATAAATTATTTAAAGGAAATAGGATTTTTTTAAAGTAAGAAAATGATCCCCCTTTTATAATTTCTATCGGAATGACTGTACTTCTGCCCCTGTGTATAAAGCCGAGCTTTTCTCCTCCCCTCTTCTTTCTGTTTTCTAAAAATTCTCCATTTTTCTAAGGTCAAATTAGAAGTCACGTGTTTACCTGGCTAGCTCAACTCTGTTTCCAAAGACTAAAAACTCAAACACAGGCCCAAAGCTAGGATTTCCCCTCCAGTTGCCTGGGCCTGTGGTGAGGAGTGAGTAACCAGAAGCCCGGCTGACGGCTTTGTGCTTCCTTGTAGGAAGGTTATAGGACGCAACTTGTCTTGTTCTGGGAGCCCTGGAGAGCAGTTGTCTCCTCAAGGAGTGCCTCTGACCTTGACTCATAGGAGGCGTGGTTTTTAGCCCTCGTCTCTCCTCTCTTGTCCTCTGCCCTTCTTGTTGTGATTTGGGGGTCAGGCTGTGAATGCTGAGGTGCCGACTTGCCTGGGCACTGTTGGCCGAGGAAGCTGTGGTTTGGACCCGTGTGCTCTCCCCCAGTGCTCAGCGCTGTGCCTGGCACTGAGATACCCACCAGTCCTATTGAACAGTAAGCAACGGGGCAGCAGGTGATTTCTTTGAATTTTACATATATAACTGCCAACCAAACTCCTGGACAACAATCCTCCTCCAAATCTCTCATTTTATTGCATAGGAGGGCTCCTTTGTTTTGGGAGCCTCACTCTGATTTAGACATTGCTTCTGTACAGCAAGGAAACTGGATTCTGTGCGATGGTAGCAGTGCTGTCTGTGTACTGAGAATGGCTCCTTAAATCTGATCATGTAATTTCTCCAGTAACTACAATACGGGCAGGTTCTGTTTGTTCGCTTATTTGGCCTGCAGGACCCTGCCTGAGCTGGCTCCTGATTCCCTGCTAGCCATGGCTTGTGGTACCCTCTTGTTTCCTGAGTACACCAGACCCTTTGCCATCTACTCCTTCCATGCCTAGAATGTTCTTCCACACCATTTCATCTTTCTGAATGTCTCGTGATCCTCTGAACTGGTCAAACCTTCCTTACCAGCTCTGGCATCTCTGTCACCTTACTCCATACCTGGGCACATTGTATTTTCCTATGTCTACATTCTTGCCTGTGGCCTATCAGCTCCACTTGATGGACCACTTCACACATCTGCATCTCGTCCAGAGCAAATCCTCAGTAAATGTATTCAAAGGGATGCACTGTCCATCTTCTCATCCAGGAAAGTGTCCCACACTTAAAAATTTGTGCATCCAGGTCCTTGCCGTCCATCACCTGTACCTGCAGTGTACACATGGCTCGTGCTGTAAGGGGCCATGGTGAGGGAAAGGACTGCCTTAGAGAGTGGGTTGGCGATTGAGTTGCCTGCGGTCTAACTGCTACTATTAGTGCTCTTTAGGCCTAAACCCCTAATGTGTTTTCTCCACCCCTTTCTTTCATCTGCTTTCAGCAAGGGAAGCCGTATGTCTTTGACAGAGTGCTGCCGCCCAACACAACCCAAGAGCAGGTCTACAATGCCTGTGCAAAGCAGATTGTCAAAGGTAAGTGCCACTTTGCTTCTTCCTGGGCTTCCACTAATGAAAACGTTAAGCCACACTTGCAGCCTGGCAATCAATGCGCCTCGACGGGAAGCAGAGACCTGTTAATTGGAAACACTAAATTGCTGCCTTGGCCCTGGCCCTTACTTGCTGTGATGTCAGTCATGTTATTCAGCCTCCGAGTTTGTTCTCTCTCTCTCTCTCTCTCTCTCTCTCTCTCTCTCTCTCTCTCTCCTCTCCCCCCCCCCCCCCCCTTTCTCCTACCTGTTTGGGGGTTGGTATTCTATTACCTAAAAGCTGAAAAGCAAGGTGGTAACTGTTTCTGTCATGGTCTAAGGAGACTGCAGGTAGAGTGCTCCTCTTGCCTTTGAAGCAGGAAATGCTTGTTTCTTTTGCTAGTAACTCTGAGGATAGAGTCTTACAGGTGAAAGGTGGCTCTTGCCCTCAGGGGATATTCGACAGTGTCATGAGGTACAGTGGCCACCCGTGCCCAACCGCCTTCCCTGACTTTAATTTCATCTAAGCCACTTTCAACCATCCTACCACATTCGGTCTTCTAAACAGGTAGCCTCGAGCTCTTCTTGCCTCTGTGTCTCAGAGAAATCAGTTCTTTTTGCTCGGTCTGGCCTTGGCCCTGGAGGATTTGTGTCAAAAGAACAGCAGGGCGATGAAGCAATTTGCACATTGCTCTCTCTTGCCCTTTCAAAGCAGGAGCAGGTTGCAGCATGCGGTGGCAGGGCCTGCCATCTGGACAGAGCTGAGGGGTGTCTCCTGCCCTCTTGCATCTCACCATCAAATCCTCACCTTCAGATTGGAATGCTGTGGCACTCATGTGCCCAAAGGTCCTGATACCGCCGCCCTTACAGGCAGCTGTGGATTTAAAAGACAGAAGCACCACGCTGCCTTAGATCTGTTGTTTTCAGAAGCTGAGCTGACTAACCTATTTGAAATTCATGAGATTCAGCCCTGGTACATCTGTTAGATTAATTCTGACCTCGGACACCTGCGTGGGAGATTCGCGTCAGCATGCAATGTTCCTTGCTGAGATGGATGTGTATTCACATCCCTATCACAGACATCAATTAATTTTGAAGGTCTTCTCAGTGAGACTATTATAGAAAACGGACAAGAAAAAATAGGGCTGTTCTGCATGAACAGTTTTGGCCTCCAGGGGTGGGTGGTGGCTTTTGTCTTTTGCCCCCTTCTTCTTGCTTCTTGCCCCCTTGCTTCTCTTTGAGTGTTTTCTCTTTGGGAAGTATGTCTTCCTTGGCTTGCTCCTATTCAGGCCTGCCTTCCCCGAGCTTGTACACTTTTTTTTTTTTTTTTTTTTAAATTAAAGTAAGATTAATCACACATGCTAGAATTTCCATCCTTTTCTCCCCCCCAAGTTCATTATCAGAAGCAAACAGTGTTTACCACATGCTGTGCTAAGCACGAAGGCCATTTAAATATATGCAGCTACCTCTGTGCCAACGTAATTAGAAATGGATGCACTCCATTAGAAAAAGCTGTGATTAACAAACAACGGTAACCGTCTATGAGTTTTTAATTCACTAGTGTGTGGTCTCTTTCAGCGTTTAGATTTTCTTAGTTTGCAGTGTCAGAAATAGACACTCTCATTCTCATTAATGTGTACCCTTTGTGTGTGTGTGTAAAATGTATAAACTAAAACATAAATTAAAAAGAAGCAGTCTCTGTGAAGATAAGTCCTAACTCTAGGTGACTTGCTACCCCATGTAGAGGATGGATCTACAAAGAAAACCATTTGGAAGGACAGGGCTCAGCACATGATAAACAGACATCTCTAGGGCACTAGGGCTATAATGTGAATGTATTAGTTTGGTAGCAATGAGGAAAACCTTATTCTCCGTTGAAAAGAAATTGTTAGGGTGGCAAAGGCCTGATTGAACATTTGTTAAACCTTTAAAAAATAGACTATTGTTTATTTATTCTTTTCATACATGTAACAATACACCTTGATTATTTGTACCCCTAACTCTTTCCTTTCACTCTACCGAGAAATCCAAAACTCCTCCCTTCTTCCCACCCACTCACCCCGTGTACCTCCAGCGTGTCTCCCTCACTACTTCATGCCCCCCCCCCCCTTTTCTCTGGACACTGAGTTTAATTAGTGATGTTTGTTGGAATGTTAACTCATCTCATAGCTGCAGTGAGATTATGGGTGTAACGGCCACATCATGTCCTGAAGACAGCATTTTATAGCAGTCCTGGTCCCCCAACTCTTTTCTGCCTCTCCATGTTGTTTTCTGAGCCTTGGCGGATGTGGGAGTAAGCTATCCTATTGAAGGCTGAGCACTTACCTCGCACTTACTCTCAGTACTTTCATCTGTGAGTCTCTACATTAGCTGTTGACTACTGAAGAGAGAAGCCAAGATTGAGGGCATAATATTTACAAGGCAGTTTGATAACATGACTGTTTAGTAAAAACAATAATAGCATGTTCCTCCCTGTGGACAGAGTCAGGGCCTAAATTTACAGTATCAGGCCTATATTCTTTCCTATGAAGTAGGCCTCAAAACCAAGCCAAAACCAGTTGGCTACCATTAGAACCTTCACACCACTATTTACTGGAGGGTGAGTTTTACCTGACAGGGTGCTTTTGTAGCATGGAGGCTACAGGCATACTGTTGATGCCATTTTCCCCTCAGTGGCCTTCGTAGCATCTTCTGGCACTATCAAGCTAGCTAGCAGGGAGGAAGCTTCCAGCTCAGTTGCAGCTGATTTCTCTATGTAGCACAAGTGATGTGTTGGTGTCTTCAGGAGTGAGGTCTCATCACCTAGTTGTGCTGTATAACCAAGAACAATGGCACCCCTGAATTGTTTGGGGGAACCTCAGAGCCTCCCTGACCAGTGACTTGTAGTGCGATATCTCATTCTTGGTACTGAGATTTTATTTAATAATGAAATCTGTGTCTTTTATAGGGATCATTGTCCACTCATGCAGGGTACCTATGTAACTCTTGTGTGTGTGTTTGTGTATGTGAGTGAGTGAGTGAGTGAATGTGTGTGTGCATATTTAATTTTATTTTTAAATAAATTTATCAAGTAGTAGGTTTCCTTTGAGGTTCTTTGCACAACCTTAGTTTTGATTAGCCTACCTCCTCTCTTTTCATTTTCTGTCTTCATCCCTGTGCAAAACGTTAAATCCCTGTGTCCTCTTCCCTTCATATTTTATTTATATATATTTTTCTTGTATCCACTTCTTCCTCTTAAGACCTCTTCACCTCTCCTTTTCATGGGCCCTTTCTGCCTTCCTGGACTCTACAGATATCTGGCTGAATTTTTTAAAGTAACCCCCAAATCCACTGTGAGAGGAAATGTCTTTCCTTTCTGCATCATCAAGGTAAAGCATACATATATAAGCAAGACCTTCTCAGAGTACACAAGGGAGCATAGCTGGCTGCTCTCTTGTCTTAAGTGCCCTGCCTAAGTTAGGGTTGGGACAGGGTCCAGTGAGCCCCTTTTCCTCTAGAAACTGAGATGTGAATCAAGTGAATCTGAAGACCATCATAGTCTGCTGACTCATGCTGCTGTCACGGGCTCCCTAGTCTACTTAGACCCTTAAGGAGCCCAAGGATCTATTTGTGATTGCGGAGTCCTGACATGTCCCATACTCCCATCTTTGTTGTGTTTTTCAAAATGTTGGCTGAAAGAGCATGTAGGTATCTCCATTTCTGTGGGAAGAGGTTGTAAGGCTTGTGACCATAATCACAGTAAATAGGCTCGTGTGGGTGCCTAGGCATTAAACTCCCATGGTTACAGGATGTTATTATTGAGGCCCTGGTAACCATATCCCAGCCAGCAGAAGCTGCGCTGGACCTTCGCCTTCCAAAGCAATTGAATGTGGACTGTCCAAATGCTAGAGAAGGTGATCTTTTATTTTCCCAGTTTTGATTTCTCTAAGCTACAGTTATTTATTTATATGGGTAATATTAAGTGCTTGCTATGTGATAAGCACTGCCAGGGACTGCAGTCACCAAAACATGTAAGACTGCCTGTTAGGAGCTCTCACTATAGAAGAGGTAGGTGCTTATACCATTACCATGCACACAAATGTTAGGTTAAGAAGGTGTGGGTACAATGCCAGGACAGCACAGCGGAGTGCCACCTTGTGACAATTTTGGTGGTGAGGGGAGGCAATGGAGAATTAAGGAAAGCTTCTTGGAAATATTGGGCCATGGAGACTATAGATAATAGTGGAGCTGCAGCAGCAGTGTGACCTGCAGTGGCATCAGGGACACATGGTGTGGCATGCTTGGGTAGTTCAGAGGGAGTGGTGTAAGGTGTCAAGTATATTGTGGGAAATAAGGTTGTCAAGGGCAGTCTGCATCCTCTGGTGGACGTGCTGGACTTTATCCTGTAGGCAGTGTGGGCAGAGTGAAAAAGCTTGGAGCCTAGGAAGGTGTATACTCAGATGTATTTCATTATTTTGTTTGCTCTGTATTATGTCTGCTCTTAAGCACTTTAGATGTTGCGTCTTGAAGCTTCAGTTTACGAGGCGTGAAAAGATTACTATTCCCACCATATTAAAGGGGAATCTGAGGCTCAGAGAAACATCTGATGCTTTGGCCAAATCTAGAAGAACGGTGGGTCTGGGGCTTGAGACCTGTGCTCTCTGACTCTGTTCTGAATTACCTTGATTTTCCTTTCTGATGGGTCCACAGTGATGATTTAAACACGCACAGTCACCAGGTAATTATTTTATCACTTGTTCTTTTTCAATCAGGCCATATGGACTATTAGCTAACAGGCCACAAGGTCAGGGCTGGAATGAGTGTGAGAGGAGAGGAGAGGAGAAAGGACAGCCGCTGTGGTCCCCGGGCCTTGTGCTGCTCAGTCATGGGGTGGGCTTCCATTCTGAAATGCAGTGTTCCTTTTGCTTGGATGTGGTGTCCTGCAGACAGTCTGGCCAGAGTGCAGAAACTAAAGCAAATGTGTTTCTTGGTCCAGGAACTGCCAGCCATTTACTGCAAAGAAGGTGTCTTTTTGTGGCCATTGGTGCTGCTTGGATCGTCATTCCACAGTCATGGCTGGCTTGAATTGTTTGGTTTGCTGACAGGAGACTTGGGATCCCAAACTGAGCATCCTTCTTTCTCTGTTGTTAGAAACCCCAGTGCCCCCCGAAATGCCATCATTTTACCTGGAAATGCGTAGGTGGGATGAGCTGTCCCCAGGTTCGTTCTTAGCAAAGGGCCAGTCTTGCTCCCCCCACACCTGTATTCAGTTGTGAGCAGACCTTAGGATGCTTGCTTAAGCTTCTGCAGAGGGTGAGTTGAGATCACACCATGCCAGACACCATCACAAGGAAATGTTCTGTCTGGAAGACCATGGCCAGCATGTGGAAACAGTTACTCTACTCGACAGAGACTAAAGCGAGTACGCTTCTCAGCCCAGGAACTGTCAGCCGTCCGCGGCGATGAGAGCGTCTGTTTCTGGGCCTTTTAGTTAGGAGCCACAGTCAGGCCCAGGAGGCCGTATGTGGGCCCAGTGTAAGCCAGTGCACGAGTCTTCTCTCGCCAGATTCTGTCCTGGCTCCCCTTCCAGCCCCAGAACTGTACTGTTCACCCATGGCTTTCTCTTGCCTGTGCCCTCCACCCAACATAAAACATAGATTGACTAAGCAGACACACCGCTCAAACCCGAGAAAGCAGACAGCCCTGAGTTGAAAGGACCTCATCTTAAAAATCATCTTTTAGTTCGGAATTGAGTCGAGAGAGGGCAACATCAGCTGCATTCAGTTTTGACCCAGGATGTTTTCAAAAAATGTATTAATTAATTGTAAGATGATTCTAGGTACTTTAAAGGCCAATCAGAGTTTGCTTCAGTGGGTTTTATGAGTTCTCTCTTAAAAAAAAATTATGTTCAGTGTTGACATAATAAAGAGAAAGGGCTTTCTCTGAGTACAGTCCTTCATGCCTCTCAGGACCTCAGCCCAAAATGAACCAATGTCACTCAGGGCATGCTCTTTTTCTTTCTTTCTCTCTCTCTCTCTTTCTTTCTTTTTTAATGGGCTCTCATTTAGCTCAGGCTATCCTCAAACTCTCATGGTGCTAAGGATTACGCTCTGATCCTCTGCTTCCATTTCATCAGAACTGGATTATAGGTTTGTACCATCACTCCTCAATCACGGGGCACTGAATGCTGAAGCCAGTGCCTGTGTCCACTAGAGAAATACTCTACCAACCCACCCAAGACTTGATGCTGTGACCCAGTGCATAAACACAGGAGAACGGGGAATAGAAAGCACCTAGTTGGTAAAACTATGTATTGTGCTTGGCGAGGGTGGCCCAGAGGCTTCGTAGAGATGCCAGCCTCCTTCTCTCTGCCAGAGGAAGTAGTGTGGGTTGGATTTAGGCCTTGGAGTCAGTTTCCTTGATGGTGTCATGGGTTGTACAGAACCGCCTCAGACACTGCATGTCACTACTGTAGAGAGCAGGTTGCCACACTTGAGAAAAAAAGTCAGGAGCCAACGGATTCTACATACATGTGAGAGTGAAGTAAGACAGACTCTTCAGTTTGAGAACAGATTCTCTTTTTTTTTTTTTTCTGAGACAGGGTTTCTCTGTGTAGCCTTGGCTATCCCAGACTCCATTTGTAGTCCAGGCTGGCCTCGAATTCAGAGATCTGACCGCCTCTGCCTCCCCAAGTGCTGAGATCAAAGGCCTGCCCCACATCTGGCTGAGCAGAGATGTTTTAGTGTCTAATAAATAAACACTTCTGTTGCATTGTTGCTTTTCCTTCTAGTTGCCTGCAGTTGTTTGTGTTGTGAGTGCTGAACTTCAAAAGCACGACTGAAGGATGGAACCTCTTTCTTTGGGTTCCTCAAAGTACATGTTTGTGGTAGTGTGGAGACACACCATCCTGGCTCCGTCACCAGCCCCAGAGGAACTTTTCTCTGAGAGTTGACATTTTCATGGAACTGAAGCGTAAACCTCTAACCCTAACCCTGACTTACTTCTTCAGGTGTTTTTTTTTTTTTTTTTTTTTCCTTTTCTCTTCTTTCTGCTGTTACCAGGGAAACCACTTCTGGAAACCCATTTCTGGAAGACCGATATATGCGAGAATTCCCCACAGACAGCTTGATACAAGCTCCTAAGGGCTGTTAGGACTTTTTTTCTTTTAATCTTACTTATTTCTTGTTTCCTGTTTTTAGCTCCCTGAAAGAAATTCCTTTCTTCTCTGATCCCAAGTCATACTCCTACGATCTCAGATTAGTTAAATATGTATTCTCATTGCCCCCCTCCCCTCTCTTTTGAAAACCTACCGAACAACAACCACAACAAGCCAGCATAATAAGATTCAGAGAGGGGACCGTCCGAATCTGAAATAGGTGGAGTTGACTTTCTCACATGGCCCCAAATAGCATCCCCGTACAGGGCACCTCTCACTGCCCTGGCCGCCAACCGCATTAAGAATTCCTCCCTTGGTGTAGAATGGTGGGTCAAGGATATTAATTATGCATTGTTTCCCTTTCTGTGATGGTTGTATAGCTGAGTGGAAGGCAGGAGGGAATATGTTTTAATCACCTCTGCTGCTTTGAAGGAATCCCCCCGACGGTCTCCCGCTCCGCAACATGAAGCAGCCCCCACCTGCACACATCCCTGCACCCCTGGGTGAAACGGAAGCCAGCCTGCCATGCCTGTGGGCTTTCACAGTGTGCTTATTATGTAATTACGAGATATTCCTGGTGTGGATAGGCCCAGGCCATCTCGCTAGCAAGGCAGTGAAAAATCACAGGCATTAAATTTAAGTCAGGCCCTGCTGATTTCCAGGGTGGTTGGGTTGTCTCTGGAACTCGATCTGCAGCGTGCTGCCTTTCCCTCCCCTGGTTCTAGTCTGTTCTGATGATGGGACTCTGGTGAGGCCTTCATGGGAAATGTCCTGAAGGATCCAGATTGAAGGTGACAAGACCTGCTTTCCCTCCCCAGTGGTCTTGAGCGACAACATAGAGATGAAAGCTTCAAGTAGCTAAAAATGGCTCTTCCCGTTCAGTCATGCGGGCTGGGGAAATGGGAGTCCCTTTATTGTTGGGGGACAGCAGGCGCTCATTTCTGTTCTTATTTCACAATCATACTTAAAAAGCACATGCAGTTGGCACACTTTCTTTGTGTAAGAAGAATGAGTTGAGCCATTTGGAAACTGCAACTTTAACTCATACAACCAATACCAGTGTAAGATCAAAGTCATGACTTAATTTTAATCTATTTCATGCTTGCAGATGTCCTTGAGGGTTATAATGGAACAATTTTTGCATACGGGCAGACTTCATCAGGAAAAACCCATACCATGGAGGTAAGTTTGTACTGTCCATGTCTGAGGTGCTTTCAGCAAAGCTTGAGATGCATGTAACAGCAGTGATGGTTAGGTTTACCCAAACTGTTCTGTCCTTGGAGATTTTTAAAATAGCAGCAATAAAGCCTCAAGTACGTAGTTTTAAAAAACCTTTGATCCCTCTGTCCAATTGAAACAATACATTTTTTTCAAAAATAGTCAGATATGGGGGTATAGGTTAGTGGCAAAGAGCTTGCTTAGCTTGCAGGAGGCCTTGGATTAGATCTCCAGCATAACACGTGCGCATGCGTGCACACACACACACGCACAGACAGCATGCACGCTTGCACACACACACAGACACAAACACACAGACATAGACACACATACACACTCACACAGACACAGACACACAGAGACATTCATAGACACACACACACACACACACAATACATGTACACACACAGACACACACACAAACACACACACACACACACACTCACACACCCTGCTGCTACTGCCACCACTGTCATCAGTAGGTAATCAGTGATGTGGCTCCTTACAGACTGCAGTTTGTTCACCCTAACTAACAGGACCTGTTGCAAAAGTCATTTGCTGTGGAGAGCCTCCAAGGAAGCCAGGCTCCTTAGAATAAATTAAAAACAAAACAAAACAAAGCAAAACCCTGTAGGTCAGACACTTAAAGAGGTTGGGTTTTAGACCAAATTGAACCAACAGATACACTTTTGACTGGCATGATCTCTCTCTCTCTCTCTCTCTACACACACACACACACACACACACACACACACACACAGATTTAATTGCTGGCAATTTTAAAAATGGGATGAGTTCACACAATTCTATTTTTTCCCATGATTCTGGTTTTTTCATCTTAGATTAAACACTGAAGCTTTTGCAGCACTGGGTGACTGTGAGGATAGCAGAAACTGCAGTTTTCTAGATCAGAGACCTTCATTGTCTTCTTTATCTTTGTGACTTTTTTCTTTTCCTTATTTTTATTGCTTGGCTTGACCCCAGAGACTTAGGCTCCCTAAGCAAACACTTTGCCCTCGAACTTTGCTCTGTGCCTAAGTCCATCTTTCTGTTAACAGATATTAATATTAGCTGTCATTGAGAAAGGCCCCATAAAGTGTTTGCTCCCACATGTGTTGGGGGGCTGGCTTCTCCCAGAGCCCTCAGTGCACTTCGCTCACAACCAGAGTGACTAGGAACCTATGTGCCCCTTCTCATGTGAACTGGTGAGGCACACCCAGACCTGTGTAAGCACTGTCAGGGACAGCCCCATCATACTTTGAGGAGCTTTGTGGCCTCAGTCTGTCTTCCGAACAGGAACTCTTCATTGCCTCCTTTTCTGTTTTTTAACCACGAACTCCTGAAGACCTCTCATATTGGATAATTTGTCTAAAGTAGTGGTTCTCAACCTGTGGGTCAAGACCTCTTTGAGGGTCGCATATCAGATATCCTGCATATCATATATTTACATTATGATTCATAACAGTAGTAAAATTACAGTTATGAAGCAGCAACGAAGATAATCTTATGGTTGGGAGGGTGATCACCGCAACATGAGGAGCTGCATTAAAGGGTCGCAGCGTTAGGAAGGGTGAGAACCACTGCTCTAAAGGCTGCCTGCCTGACAGGTGAGGAGAAGAGAGGACGCTTGTTATATGAAACAGTACCACAGAGCAGGTCTGGAGAGCTCGGCTCAGCAGCAGCAGGGGAGGAAGAATCCTTAATCCTTCAAGCTAAGGGTTTTCATTTATGAATCCCTCCTGGGAACAGCACCGAGCTGGCTGCCGCAGACTAGGCTTAGCTCATGAATCATTCCTATTGAAGAGGCTATTTCAAAGGCACGGGACTAAAATCTTTAGAGCTCTGATGTTCTGTGCCCTGATTTGAGTGTGGGGTGGGATGCTGGGGAATCTCATTTCTGCGCTGTTGGCTTTCATTTGCCCATTTTGCAGAAGACAAGGTGGTTTGGAGACCATGCAGGTTAGAGTCCCATTGGCCATCTTGTCTCCGTCAGGACTGTTGCCCAGCACGTGTGCTACATTAGCCAGGGTCTCCACACCTCACACCCCAAGCAGTACATTCCAGAAGACCTGGCCTTGGGGTCTCCATGCCCTACTTTGGGCCCCATCTTTCTCTCTCTTAAGGGCCCTTGATCTCGCAGGCACGAGCAAAGTTGCAGTTGTTTATTTTCCCAGAGTCAGTTTTTCTGAAGATGGAGGATGGGAGGACTGACGGAGTGGACGAAGAGGGGAAGGGGAGAGAGCAGGTTCATTTGAGATCTCAAGAGGGAACCCATCCACTTTTACGTTTTAGAAAATTGGTAAGGTGCACACAACATGAAAGAAAGACCCTTTACTATTTTAAATCCTCAAACTATTAGGGGATGCTTAGAAGAGTGAGTTCTGAGCTTTGGGATTAATTTACCATCGAGAAACTTATCACTGAGAAATTAATTTATCATCGAGTGGAATATTTGCTAGATGTCAGAAACTTAAAGATTGTAGACATTGAGAGAGACTGCCACATAGAGGAAGGCTTTGTAGCAGAGTGGGTGGGCATAGGTGATGGCGAAGATGTGTGTTAGTTCTGTGCTGCTGTGGTGACACTTTGTAAAGTTAGAGGCTCCTTAGCCTTTGGTGCGTTCGGTGTAAATTCAACTCGCCTGTCTTTGAGCACACTCTGGAGGGACCTGAGAGGAGCTGGATTCCACACTGGTCTCATCTGGGTTCCCCAGATTCTGTCACCTATGCGTGCTTGTCAGTTGTCATGGGTTGCTTCTGTTGTGACTTTTGCCTGCAGCAGGAAGGAGTTGGCTCAGTCTTGTCCGTGTCACACAGCCCCATGCTGGACCCCACTTCTCTGTGGGCACTGGTGAGCTACAAGGAGGTAGAGCTTTGCTAAGTGGAAGTCAGAGGAAGTGGGTTGCTGAAAGCTAAAGCTATACACTGTAGCAAACAGATATTTAAGACCCTGGAATGCAATTAAATAAGAAATGTTCTGCAGGGGTTGTGTTTCCTAACAGGAGGATTTTATACATTCAGAATCGCACACAATGATCTTTCAATGCATTCACAAGGGATGTTAGATCCCAAGTGAGCAGACTGCCGTATTTTAAAGCCTTCTTTTTTAATTCCCCAATTTTGGGTCAGGCATCCAGCCATATTTCCTTTATCATCTGTTAAAGAGAACAACACATAATCCTCCATAAAACTGGAAAGATTAGCTTCTCATGACGCTGCAGCTAAAGGAGTTAAGGTAAACTAGGACTCAGCGGGCAGTATTGGTCCCAAGGATGATAGGCATCATGATACTAGGTGGACTTATCAGAATATGCAGGTTGGTAGAGAGGATGTTAGGCTGCTGGCTGTAGACAGGTTGAGGTCGGAATTTGTCTCATTGCTTTGGTGTGATGCGATGCTTGGAAGGGATGTTCTTTGGTCCAGGCACTTAGTGGTCCTCTTCAGGATGCTGGAGACACCTTGTGATTTTTTTTTTTTCTATTTAGAGGGAAATCTGAAGGCTATAGGAATGGTGTAGCCTTTCAAGCCACCTTACAAATCTGCCTAATGATTCTGAACAAAATGAAGACTGCATGGTGCTCACATGCTGCCGGCTTCTTGCTTTGCCATCTACAGTATTTGGGGAATTTGTGGAAGTCAAGGAGGCCACTGGCAGAGAACAAAGAGAGTCCTGTTGAATGGCCAGTGGAGCACGTCTTGCTTCTCTTTCTGTACCTGCTCCTGGAAGGCTGTGCTCAGTTGGAAAAGTTTCTGCAGAGTCATACAGAGCACAGCTGTAAAGTGTTTGTCCTATTTGCTCCCTTGGAGGAGCAATAGACAGCAGCTCGCCCCTCTGCACTGTGCCTCTCTTCTTCCTGAGTGACACTGTACCTTGGCAATCTCTGACAGGGCATGCCTCTTCTCAGTTCCTGTTTTAGGTGCTGCTCGCTCACTCCTGCAGCCCACAGCCTCTGCCCAGCCTAGATCTCAACCACCCTGCACACTCTAGGGGCTCCTGAGGAAGCCATGTCTACTATCTTAGCTGGAAGTACTTTTACATTTGCTGAATTCACTTATTTTCATGGCCTGGTGGCCACATTATGTCTGTGCATGTATGCTTCATCTGGAATCAGTTAGCTGGGACGCAGTAAGATCTACACATACACACACACACACACACACACACACACACACACACACACACACCGAGACAGACATTCCATATATGTCTTACATATATTTTCCATATATGTAACGCACAGGTAGTCCACATATATCACGTGCGTCTCTGAAAAATACATTGTATAGGCACAGACACGCCGCACTTCTGCAGGGAAGCTCTACATGTTTGTATATATGTGCCACACACACACATTCCATATACACTACACAGACAGAACATGTACCTTTCAGACGTTCTTCACATATATGTGCCACACACATATACATATACCCTTAGACAGATACATACACATTATAAATCTCTCTTCACACTGCCTCACAACAAATAGACACACATCTCACATATATTGTAGCCCCTCATGCACCACACATATATCCCACGTATACATGTACGTTTGTCATACCACATACATACACTATTTAATAGCATACTCCTTGCCCTAGGTTATTTTGGAAGGCTAATTTTAAGTCAGGAATCAATAAAAAAATGATCTGTTGGAAAAAAAACCATCTAGAAAAACATATTTGAGTCAATTATACATGACTTTCAGATTACCAGTTATTCTTCTGGGTGCGGACCACTGAGAAGAAGCCTAAGTGTTATCATGGATCATTCCAGAGCCCTGCAGGGTTGGGTAGAAAAGACTTTTCGTTACTGGAATGGGGCAGTGACAGTTAACTGGGAGAAAAACTGTCTTTTTTATCACGGGGCTCTTTTCTGCCAATAGTCTCTGGGGTAGAGTACATGGCCGTGGTCTGTCTTGTTCACATTTGAGATGGCCTATGTGATTTACGTGTGATCAAGATCTGAAGCTCTGAATCTCAGTTACTTGGTGCTGGTTTCCTAACATAACATGAGGTAGCAGCCTAGAGTAGAGTGTTGTCTTATTCTTCTTAGGTCAAGGGAGTCCCACCCCAGCTTAGTGAGGGCCTGTTGGGAGCTGAGTGTTACAGTGCTAACATGTAGTGAGTCCTCCTTCCTGTGCCAGTGAACACCTTTTGTACTCTGTCAAACTCAAGCTCTGCACTAATTTTATGCAGACAGTACTTTGCTAAGTCTCCTGAGTGTAAGGTCAACCCTATTTTTAGTGTGTCTAAAACGCAGTGTAAAGACACCATCTGATTTCTTGTTCTCGATAGACGAGGCCAGCATGCCGGAATAGCAGGATATGAGAGTAGCCAGGCATATCTGAATTCTGCGTTCCCAGTGCCTGTAATAGAGTAGGAAGTCAGGAGGCAGACATACCAAGAAATCGTGGCACCAAGTGCTTGGTAGCATGTCTTTAACACCTCTGTCCATGTGGGCTTTTGCTCTTGAAAACTCAAATGTTGACATGGAAGTTACTTTTAGGAGGACACTGTGTGATGAAGACCCGAAGGGAAAGGGGGATTAATGGAGGAAAACAAAGTTGGCTTTCAAGGTACTGGGCAGATGTGGACCAGGTGTCTGGGCCGAATTTGTAAAGGTTTTTGGGCATCTCCATGGACTGAGGAGAAAACTGGCTTTGGGGTTATTATTTCTAGAGGGTTATAACTTCCCAGAAGTCTAAAACTTATTCAGGGAGACCATCATTGTAGACCTACAGGCTGTGTTCATGGCAGACAGGTTGTCTAACATATGGAAGAGGACTTGACTATTCATTTGTCTGGGATTAAGAGAAGATTCTGTGGCCTTGGCTTTAAATGCTTCTGGATCCCTTTAGAAGGAATTGTAGGATACTGTCTCTCCCATCCCCTCTAATAATGAGGGATCCCAGGGCTCCCCACATCTCCATACTCATGACATCTCTTGAGAGCCTTCATAGGTGGGAAGAGAAAGTCTGGACATTAAGAGTGTATTTAATAATGTTCAAAGAGGGTATTTTTCCCTCTTCCTGATAGGTAAATTGAATAAAAGTGGTAAAAAGAAATATGAGAATATCTTTTAAGTAAGTTTAAGTATTAAAAGGAGTAAAAAAAAAATATTTAGAACAATTCAGGCCAAGAAGTATAGATTTCAAAGAGAGATCAATGGAATAGATTTTCTTGGCCAGTCTGTAAAATGATCCTGAAAAGGGTACTTTGAGAGTGAGAATTTTAGGAAAATTTGAACAATGATTAAACTTATATGTTCCCAATGGGGTTTAATTTGGGATTAGCTTATCTGGACTTGTTTCATTTTCTAAATAGTACAAATTAAACTAAAGTACCCTCACTCCCTCTCCAACCTCCTTCCTTTTCATTCTTTCACTGCTGTGTGTGTAGATTTGCCCAGGAGGAGAGATGGCGCCCTCTTCCCCCAGCCAGGATAGCCAGCGGTCTGCCGGATATAAAGGGAGATCTGCAGGGAGCCAACAGCCTGTGTGTGGTTGCTTTGTGTTTTGTAGGTTCTGCTTCATAAGCCCTGGGTTGAGCCAGGACCAGTGTCTATTTATAACCTCCCCCACCAGTCGTTCTAGAAACTTCTGTTTGTAGTACAGGACCCAAGCAAAACATGACTCACAAAGTCAACTTGGATTTTACAGATTAAATGACATTATTTGAAAATGGAAGGCTCCTGTTCCTCCCCAACACTCTATTGACTGTCTGTGTTTGTATTTTTCGCTCACAGGGGAAGCTGCATGACCCTCAGCTTATGGGTATTATACCGAGGATTGCACATGACATTTTTGATCACATCTATTCCATGGATGAGAACCTGGAGTTTCATATCAAGGTAAGTGCTTCTGACTAAGAACAAGACAGGACACTGGACCCCAAGTCATACTTTTAAGTCTTCCTCCTATTATACAGATATACAAGAGGGTTTCTTTTAATTCAAGTGTCATTCTGTGGGCAGCAGACCCCACACTTAATGATTTAGGTCGGTGCCAAGCTTTTGGAGTGGTTTGCTGGAAACAGGAATCTAAAGAAAGTACAAGCCCCAGGATGGAGTCAGCTTCCTCCTGGATTCCCCCTTCTCCCTAAGCATTTCTGAAAATAGTTGAGGAATATGTCTGTGTGTGGGTTAGGACAGCGGTTCCCAATGTGAGTTCCATGGGACACAATCCTTTGTCTTACCAATAGAGAAGCTGAGGGAGAAAAGTATTATGTGGCCAAATAAACTTGGACATGACTTTTTTGACCAGTGCTAAACTCGTTTCAAGTTCAAATGCTGCCTTGAAGAAGGTGGCTCTCAAAGGGAGTGTACACCCCTCCCCTGGGTCATGACACCTTCGTCCTCCTCCGAGAAGGCTTGGAAGGGGGTGCTCCTGCCTTTTCTCTCTTCCTCTCTGTTATTATTTTTATTTTAACCCGGAGACACTAATCTTGCTTAAATTTGAATTGAGAGGGAGACCGCTACTTTATTATTGTTTCTATTGAATCATAAAATTTGAACTTCTTTGTAAATTCGAGAAGGCTACTTGTTTAAACAGAGAGGCGCGTCGTAAGGTAGTGACTATGGCCAGCATGGGACAGGCTGTGGAGATCAAGGAATTCCTGCCCTGGTGTTTCCTTTGGTTTTAAATAGAGAGAGAGAGAGAGCAAGAGACAGAGACAGAGAGAGAGAGAGACAGAGACACAGAGACACAGAGAGAGAGAGACAAAGAGAGAGAGAATTCATATGACATTAAATTCACCTGTTAAAACCATAATTTTGCAGAGTTTAGTATATTCTCCAAATTGTAGTCATCGTCCTTAAAATTTCCACCCTCCCCAACAAACTATACCTTGTATCCCCACTCTCTCCCCCACTTTTACTTGCCTCTTTGATTCTAGACTACTCTCTCTGTTTTGGGGGTGAGGGTCTTGGGTAGCACAGCAGTCCCCCCTTGAATGTTCTCATATTTCCAGTCCTGCCTTCTCCTGGGAAGGGGATGACTGGCCAGCCTAGGGCAATCCCTGCGCTGCTTCGGTGTTCCCAGATGCACACAGTGTCTGCTTCTCCATCTTTGTCACTAGTGGGGTCACAGCAGGTGGCAGAGAGACTGTTCTAAGAAGGCTGAGTAGGTGAGTGGAGAGACTGTCCTGAAGGCTTGCCCCTTAGTGCACACGACCCTGTGGGCTAGTAATGAGGGAGCTGAAGTTCAGACACAGATAGTCCAAGCTACAAACAGACTCCAGCACCAACTGCTACTTGGTACCTTTTTCAGTATATTAGGCTTCTTTCTGGGCTGGCGAGATGGCTCAGTGGATAAAGGCATTTGCCGCCAAGCCTGACAAGCCAAGCTTGGTCCCTGAGCACCACACGTGAAAGAAGAGAACTGACTCCCACAAATTGTTCTCTGCCTGTGCGCAGGGCTCACAGCCACACAAAATAAATAAATGTAGCAATCATAAACGCTAGCCCTCTCCTGATTTTTTCTACAACAAACTGTTCCTAAATTTACACTTTAAAACGACATTGCTGTTTGCCCAGTGATGAATTACACTCCACACACCACGTGTCTCTTCGTCGCTGAAAGCTTGTTTCTCCCAACCTGGCCAGGCTTCCGTACAGAGTACAGAGCTTGTTGCTTTGATGGGATCAAGATTTAGAAGCTTAGTGCTTCTTTAAGGCTGTTTACCCTGACACACTTTAAACCACTGTAGCGGTCTTAAGCGATAATCCTGAGTAAGATGTTAAACCAATTACTGCCCTGGAAATAGTGTCTTGTGTCAGAATCTTATTATGATTAAGAATGGTGCTGGCGTGAGATGGTTGGGGCGGGGGGGGGGGGGGAAGAATATTCCCTCAGGCTCTAGAGTTAAATCCTACAGCACAGGCTCCCATGGTGCATTTCATTGTTGAATTCGCTTTTCTATTACTAAGAATTGTAAGCGGACAAGTGAGCTGTGTGAACTCTGCATTCTGAACTTACATGCTGACAGAAAGGCTAATCCGAAAGAGGCCCGATTCAGGCAATATTGAAAATCTACTCCTTAATGCATCCCACACAGGTTTTGAACGTTATTTCTGATCATGCTATTGTTTTTCCTTCTGCTTGGTCTCACAAAGCATTTGAAATAGCACAATGAATTTTGACACCTCACAGAAACTGAAATTAGCAAATCAGAATTCTGTGTTTAACTTGTATTAAACAGGAACAGGACTTTAATTGCTAGGCTTGGCAGTGCCTGGCTCATGACTACTTTTTAGATGTACTTTGTGGACATAAAATCACATGTTTAGGATCTCCAAAGTTGAGAGGTGAATATGACCAAAATGTATTGTATGCATGTATAAAAAACATTTTAAAAAGTCTCAGAGGTACTGGAAGAGCTTAATGGCAGTCAGACAATCATGAATTCGAATAGATTGGCACCAGAGTGAGGCTGGCTACTGGAAGAGCCTAGTTAGACATGGCCAAAATTGGGCTCTGGGGACTGGACAGAGGGGAGTGCGGCAACTTACAAGATTACAGAGAATGGTTAAAGGCTGGCAGTATAGCTCAGTGGTAGTGAGGCCTTGCATACATGAGGCCCTGGCTTCAAGCCCCAGAGGAAAAACTAGATGCTCAGAACAAACTAACAAAAACAAAGACATGGGAGGAGACACTTCTGAATGTCAGGTAGGTGTCCAGAGAGATGGAATGAGGAGTTTGCCGGGTGAATAGACAGGTGCTGTTAGAGGTGCAGGTGCCCAGGAGCAGGTGCCAGGATGCCCAGCTACTGCTTGTAGATTTCAAAACAGGGATCGCAAAGCTGCCTGGAACTGGGAAGGTGGGTGGTTCCAGAGGGCAGCACCCAAAAGCTAACAAGCCAGGGCTGAGCTGGAATAGAGGTGTCTTCACGGTCCCCAAATCAGAGGCAGAGTTGGTCCAGTCCTGAAGTTTCTCACCTGGGCAGACACAGCCCAATTTTGTAAGTGTATAGCCACACTTATGGCTGGCCTAATGATGGGGCATATCCTGAGAAGTTTGTTGTAAGACAGATTTGTAATTCTGTAAGCATCATGGATAACTTATGCAACAATCTCACTAGGCGATATGATCTTATGGGACTGCTGCCATATATGTGGCCTGCTGTTTAATGTTATCATGTACACCACGACTATAGTTTTCTTTTTGTCCACTTCAGAGATGCTAATGACTATGAGGGAAAATGTATCTGGGAGGAAAGAGTTGGATGTAAACGGTGTGCTTTTTCACTTCTTAAAGTCTAATGACTTCATTTGCCAGATCAGGAAATTGAGGCTATGTGTACATTAAATTTCTCAGAACTCATTCTTAGTTTAAAGCATCTCATTACTTCAGCTATCAGACGACTCACCTGAGAATTTGGATGCCCACTTCTGGGTTCCGGTGTCTGAGACTCTGGTCCAGTAGAGTTGGAGTCATTTTCAGGGCTCTGTGGTTCTGTAGCTGATATTGATAAAAGTGGAGTTGGACTAAAGCTTGAGAATAATTTTTTGAAGCCATCCTTTTCCTTCCACAGTCAAACCATCTTTTGTTTGGCTCTGGTTTTTGAGAAAGAGTATCATTGTGTAGCCCTGGTTGGCCTTAGATTCATGGCAATCTTCTCACTCAGCCTTCTGGTCTGGGATTATAGGAACAAGCCACCACAGCTGGCCAGTCATCTATATTAAACCACATTGTTCAAGCCTTCACAGACTCCAAGCATGGTACCTTCATCAGTGCTCTCCAAGGAATCTTTCTGAGCTCCTGTAGTTCCAAGCATCCTTAGCCTTTCCTTCATGTTAACGTGTAAGCTGTGTTCCCATGGATCTGACAAGAAATTTGAACATCACCTGTTTAGGATACTTTCTCTGGACGCTGTTCCCACACATGGACATTCGCTTTGTATTAGGCTGGGGCAGAACTTGGATCCTCTTATAAGAGGCTATCTAGCACGTGACATAAGGAACACCTGAATGGAGACCAGAGGATCCAAAAGTGCGGAGCTAGAGAGTGGTCCATGCTTGACAGATGCGCAAATCACAGTGACCAAGTAGGACCAACACGTGAGGATTGGCTGAACTCTATGTTCACGACTCTGACCTTTTATTTGGTATCTCCTCTTTTCAACCACAGCAGAAGTTGTCATCAGTTTAATAGTGATGTTTTTGAAATGTGATGTGACACTTCTATTCCAATTTCAATTTGTCTTTAACTAGGTATCCTATTTTGAGATCTACTTGGACAAAATAAGGGACTTGCTGGACGGTAAGTTCCACCTGAATGCGGCTGTGTTTGCTCTGTGACTGAAGTCCAGGCGGGTTGGGATGAGTTAGGGTGCTTCTGCGTGGACTGCTGATGGAAATTTAGAGTGATGTTTGCCTTCAGGCCATGTGCTTTTCTCACCCACAGCTTAAATTTGTGAGCTGTGAAAAGATTAGGCTTGCCTATCTTTTTTTAACCATTGCTATTCCTCTTGTAACACAGGGTTTTTAACCTTTCTTTTCTTCTTTGCATGCCATCATTTTTTGTCACTACAGTGTCCAAGACCAACTTGGCTGTCCATGAAGATAAAAACAGAGTGCCCTATGTAAAGGTATGAGAAGACTTGGGATGATGCTGCTGCTACTTGTCTGCCGTCACCATCCAAATATTTATTATATGAGGTGCTATAGAGAATATCCGAAGGCATACTTAACTCTGAGCCTTATCTGTAACATGAATGTGGCTACAAAATCAACATTGGGCATCTTCAACTGTAGCTTTCCTGTATGTAAATTATTTTTATTAGTTTTTGGCGCTGGGGATGTAATCCAGATCTTCATGTATATGCTATGAGCTAGTATATCCAGCCCTCTTTATGAAAACCCTTATGTAAATATTACTATTTAGTATTGTTCATTTCAAAAGAGGTTTTGGGATTGAATGCAATGGTTTATGCTTTGTACCTTGCGGGAGTCTATTGTAGCATCACGTCTACTCTACTGATGGCTGAAATGGTAAATAATGATTTAAGGTGAGGAAGTACCTTCCTCATTTCTTCTCCTCTCCTAGATTTTCTTCTTTTAATTTCTGCCTACTGAAAGCATTGCTTTAGGGTATGAACATGAGCTTTAAAAGAGCTTCCTCCAGTTTTACATCGTTTTCCCAGGGCTAGCTCCTGCTTCTCTTTAATGTAGAATCCAAGCCCCAGGCAAGGTGGAGACACTGTTGGTCAGCATCTCGGCCTCTCCATTTATCTGTACCTTTAGAAAAAAAATGTTTAGCTGCTTTGAAATGCTGTTGCTCTTCAACGGTGGTGGTGGCCAGCCTGACCTGCTTTTGACTCTTGCAGGGGTGCACCGAGAGGTTTGTGTCGAGCCCCGAGGAGGTCATGGATGTGATAGACGAGGGCAAAGCAAACAGACATGTGGCTGTGACAAGTAAGTGAAGTGACGATGTCTGTGCTGTCACGTGGAGTACCAATATCCGCCCTCTGCGCAGGACGGCTGAGTGATGGGGCATTCATGGCATTTGGGAAGGCAGCAGTGGGCCATGAGCAGACAGACTCTGGCCCATGCGCAGTGTGAGTGTCCGCAGCACTCTGAGGTCTCGAAGTGTTAGTTGAGACTCCTTGGGTTCTGATGCAGTGCTTAAAAAGAAACTCAAAGCTAACAAATTTGTGTCAAGCACAAGGAAAAACTGTTGGCGTTCTACCTCTGTAGAAGAAGAATAAGAGCCAAGAGGGAGTAACAGCAGTGTCTCTGCTCACGCTCACAGAAGCTAACAGTGCTTCTGCACATCGGTCACGTCTTAGGGAGCTTCACTTGTGAGAGCAGCAGGGGCTCCTTAAAGAGACCAGCACCATCTTTTTGCAGATCGATGTGGACAAAGAAGTGTAAATTCACAGAAAGCTGAAGGAACTGAGCCTTTCTAGTTATGAGGAGAAAAAAGAAATCAGGAGAGGAGGACGTGTGTGCAGCGCAGGGCAGTGCGTTGATGTTCTGGGATCGGATGCTGAGGAAGATGTCATGTGCTGCTGAAGCTAGCGAGGCATGCTTCACCAATGGTCAGGAGAACTCTCTAAGCCTGGTAGCTGCCCCAGGTGAACCTGCCGCCAAGTGAGGGAGGGAGTCACTGTATAGAAGAGGGTCAAGCAGTAGTTGACCACTGCTTGACTCTTCTAAGAGCTGGTCTAAGGCTCCTCGGTGGATGGGGTGCCAGCTCTGGGACTGAGAACGGAAATTCTTAGCCTCTTCTCTACCTCGTGGCTTGTCAGATGACACCCAATGCACGTGGCAGTTTTCAGAGCTGACCTAGGCTTGGGTACGGGGTAGGAAACACTGCTTCTCTCTGTCCTGCCTGAAACTCGCATGCACACAAGAAAACTTCTCCCTGTGTTTCCTAAGCTGTTAGTCATGAATTAATTATTCATGGTGTACCAGAATCGGCTGCCAGCTTCAGAGGGGAGTGTCTAGCTTGGTGCTAGTGCTCTTATCATTCTGTCAGGGTTTTGTTTTTGTTTACACATTATTTGTGTGTGTGTGTGTGTGTGTGTGTGTGTGTGTGTGTGTGTGTGTGTGTGTGTGTGTAAATGTGCATGTAGAAGTTAGAGAACAACTTTTGGGAGTGGGTGCTCCCCAATATGTGAGCCCTGGAAATTGAACTCGGATGTCAGGCTTGACAGCGAATATCTTTCCCCATTGAGTCATCTCACCAGCTCCGGCTTCTGTTTTAGTGTGGAAAGTATATTTAACTGTGCCCCTTTGTTCAAAGTCCATTTGCATTGTGGGCAACATTTCACCACGTGTCTCCACAGTGCTCCATCTTCCCCAGCTGAGACCCGAGACCTTCCCCAGCTCAAGCCTTTGAAGCAGGTGCTGTGGGGGCCGTGCCGTCTCCCCAGCTCCTATTTCAATTTTCATGATCAGCTTGACTACTCAGGATGCTGTGAGGTTCTGTAGAATTTAAAATTTTTAGGATAGATTTTTTTCTCTATTTCTGTTGAAAATACCATTGAGATTTTGATACAGTTGTATTGCATAGATTAATTTGGCTATTATTTACATCTTTTTTTTTTTTAATGTGTATGCATGTGTGGTATATGTAAGCAGGATCACATGTGGGCAGGTCCGTGTGCGTGTGTGTGTGTGTGTGTGTGTGTGTGCGCGTGTGCGTGTGTGCGTGTGTGTGTGTGTGTGTGTGTATTTAGGCCTGAAGTTGATGTTGGACATCTCTTTGGCTAGATCTTGACATTTTCATTTTATTGAGGCAGCGTCTCTCACTGACGCAGAACTTACCCGTTCAGCTGGACTAGCTGGCCAGCTAGCTCCGGGCCTCCTCCTGTCCCTGCCTCCCAGCACGAGGATTACAGGGAGCTGCCATACCTGCCCAGCTTTTACGTGGCTTCTTGGCGTCCAAACTCCAATTCTCGTGCTTATATAGCAAAGCTTTACCTTTTCAAGCCGTGTCTTCAGCCCCGATTTTGACACCTTACCACTATTTAGTCTTTTAATGAATGAATGGTTATGTTTCCATTCATATTTATCTGCTTTGATATCGTTTAAGCAACAGTTTGTAGCTTTTTGTCTAAAAATCTGTCATTTTCTTTAAGCTTATTCATATTTTATCCTTTCAATCGCTATTGTAAATAGACTATTTTCTTAATGTTTCCAGGCCAGGAATTGTTAGTAATATATAGGCACATAAGTGCTCCCACATGTTGATTTTGTAACATGCAATACCGCTAGATTTGTGACTTTTTAAAAAGAGACATGCAGAGCGTTTTTTAGGAACAGTGTGGTAAGATGCTTTTTGAGGGACGGTGAAAGGTGAACATGACACTCGCCGGGCTCTGGTGGAAAAGGAAGCATTTCCCCGGGCACCCTGACCTAAAGAAGCACATTCCATCTGTGAGGCCTCTGTGTGTTTATGGAGGTGTGTGTCTCCATCTTCCTTGACGGAAGCCTATGGCAGTCCTGGAAAGCCCAGGCTGCACGTGTGAATAGGACGAACCGGATCAGGTACTGCCATGTGAAAAAGTCCGAAGGTTTCCACAGGCGAGGAAGCAGTGAGAGCGTCTTGGTGGGTGAGAGTAGAGCAGGGACATAGGGCTTCCGCCAGACCCTGAGCATCTCCTAGCTTAAAATGCTCAACCAGAGTGTGAGGTTATTCCCTTGTTACTTGAAGACATTCTAAATCTGTCATCTCTAGAATGAGTGAAATTTTGTCTTATTATTGTTTTTCTTCTTTAAAGAGGAAATGCTGCCCTCAGATACACTCTGAGATAAGCTGTTCTGACGACGGAGAACTGCAGCCCCGAAACACTATTGGTTGTGTTTCAAAGACCAGGGCTTTGTTACCTGTGCTCATGTGTTCTCTGTGGAGCGATAAACCATTTTTCTTTCCAGACATGAATGAGCACAGCTCTAGGAGTCACAGTATCTTCCTGATTAACATTAAACAAGAAAATGTGGAGACTGAAAAAAAACTCAGCGGGAAGCTGTATTTGGTTGATTTGGCTGGGAGTGAAAAGGTAATTAATTGGCTCTTATTTATTTGGCTATAATATCCCCCCTGTTATTTGCTCAAGTGTACAATTGTAATTTTTGTTCCCTTTACTTCCTGGTTTTTTTTTAAAGAGGTTTAAAATGTTGAGGCGTGGCTCTGTAGAGTTTCTCTGTTCTCATTATCTTCTCTGGTCTGAAGGACCCCTGTCTGGGTCAAGGGCCTGTGCTTTTAAGGCTCAGATTCATTTATGCTTCGTAGCCTATGGCATTAAGCGGTCCTTAGTGTCTTGGCCTGTCTTCATAACCTATGGCATTAAGCAGTCGTTAGTGTCTTGGCCTGTCCTGTCGAGTTCCCGTTCCACGGACTCTGGTCTGAAGTCAAAGGTCTCACGGGAGTGCCATTGGCTCCTGTGGGCTGTGAAGCCTTCTTTGGCTTTGTTGTGACCCTCTTTCCAGGACTGTACTCAGTTCCGTGCCCCCAGGCAATGGCTAAGGTCATGTCCAGAATTACCACTCCTCCCCTCCCAGCCTCTTCCACAGGGCACAGCCCTTTTAGACACCGTCACAGAGTCAGTACGCACACACAATGCCTATTTTTGCCATCACCAGTGACATCAGCTGGTTGTCCTCATCAGGGCAGGCCTTGAAGCTCAGTCAGTCTCCCTCGCTGTTCAGGCGATTGCCACTTACTGCCTCATACTGCTAAGTTCCTGAACCCTAACTATGGCCACAAACATCCATGTAAGTCATGGTTTTGGAGTTGTCCTCTTACTTGTCTTTGTTTCAACCGGAAAGGCATCGGATATTCCTGCCTGGGCATCTCAAGTGTGATGTGTGTGAGCTGGCCGAGTTCTCAGTCACTCGTCACAATGAAGGGAGCACATTGCTCAGCGCTAGACTGACCCTACTAACTTGACTGCCACGCTGTGTACAGGCCTGAAAGAGAGTCATGTGGGATGATTTAGCTACAGCTGAAATACACCTGGCAGCTGCCTCTTGTTGGCAGTTGGTCCTTCTTGCTAATGGTTCTTAGGAGGTACTTCAGGTGTCCCTCCTTGGCCTGTTGTTGTTGTTTGTTTGTTTGTTTTCCTTTCTCTCTGGAAGAGTCCCTATGAATGTACTATCTTGAGAACAGAGCTCTGGGCCTTTATTCCCATCACCCCAGAGGGCCATCCTCCCATCGGGCTGGCAGAGTGATATCACTGCAGCTCACTGTCCTTGCCTGTCAAAGGACAGTGATAGCACCTGCTTTGAATATTTCATGGAGTTAAGATGCTCAAATTAGAGATCAACTAAATACTCCAGTAATAGGCTGTTGCTTTCTGTGGCCCATGCCTCCATGATATCTGTCTGCAAGCCGGCTGCCCTCCACAGTTCCAGGACAGAAGGCATCTGTCCTGCTATAAACCCCCTCTGTTATTGGGGGGGGGAGGAGATTCTCCTTCATATGCATTTGAATCCATCTTTGTTCCATTTAAAGTTATTTCTCCTCTTTCCTTTATTTCTCTTCCTCCCTTCCTCCCTTCCTTCCTTCCTCCCTCCCTTCCTTCCTTCCTTTTTAGAAAGTGGCTTTTCACCATGCTTCTGCCCAGGCATCCAGGACAAATCTTACTGAATTCCCTCCTCCTCCTTAAAAAAATTGGCAGCACTTTAAATATGCTGTAAATATGAATGATCTGTACTAACGCAGCAGAGGAGGCATCGTGCATGGCTATAGAAGAACAACCAAATTTCCAGTGTAACACACACATCCTTGTCTTTTCATATCTCCCCAAGTCTTTTGCATCTTATTTATTTATTTTTAATTTTGAAAAGATTTTATTTATTTAATGTATGTGTGCTCTATCTGCACGGATGCCTGCATGCCAGAAGAGGCCATCAAATTCCAGTATAGATGGTTGTGAGCCACCATGTGGTTGCTGGGAATTGAACTTGGAACCTTTGGAAGAGCAGACGGTGCTCTTAACCATTGAATCATCTCTCCAGCCCCCATCTTTTGCATCTTAGATACCCCTTTTTCCTTTCTTTGCTCCCTACTCTCTGTTCTTGCTACAGAAACAAGAAGAGAAGGGATAGAATCAGAACACCCATCCCATCTCATTAGTCTTTTGCCTGAAACTGGGGCTCATAAATGTTCTCCTCACTGTGCCCCGCCAGGCCCCATCTGACTGGGAGGCTGGGGTTTAGTCTCCCAGGACCCAGCTCAATATGGTGATAGCGTTTCTGGAGCCTGGTTTTCCTGGATGGATGTCCCCCAGGGAAGTATCTGCAGTTCTCCCACTTGAGGCATTTCAGCCATTCCACTAAAACCCAATTGAGAGGAAAATGACAGCAGGAGAGATGGAATCCTCCAATTCTGGCTCCAGGGACAGCTGTATCATGGCGGTTTTTTACTCACTTTCAATCCTTGCTTTCCTGGAGGGTCTGCCTACTGCCCCTCTGTGAGTTTGGGTTTTCTGCTTTGTGCTCTCACTGTCCTTACTGCTTTTTCTGTCCTTTGATAGGTCAGCAAAACGGGTGCCGAGGGAGCTGTTCTTGATGAAGCTAAAAATATCAACAAGTCTTTGTCTGCTCTTGGAAATGTGATCTCTGCCTTAGCAGAAGGGACAGTAAGTAATCCTGTCGCCGTCTATTAAATAGTACTATGGGAAGCCGCCTTTGGGATTTATGTATTCTCTTTGCCCAGACATCATTTGTTTTCCTCTTTGCAAGACAGCAGAGAGCAGAGGGAGTCCTGGCTGGGGTGCCTGTTGCTAGGAGATCCACTCCACTAGGAAGTGTGGATGGTGATGCTGACTTTCTATGCCACAGGTCACAGAATGGGCACTCTTTGGCAAGATCCAAAGACCCAAAACAACCAAAGATGTTTATTGCACATGTTTCTAAGTTTGGCTTGCTTGCTTCTGTAGTTTTCCTTTGAATGGGCTGTCAAAACCAATACGCCTTCTTTTCTTAAATAGAAAACACATGTGCCATACCGGGACAGCAAGATGACTCGGATTCTCCAGGACTCTCTGGGTGGGAACTGTAGAACCACGATTGTCATTTGCTGTTCTCCTTCAGTTTTCAACGAAGCCGAGACCAAGTCCACGCTGATGTTTGGACAGAGGTGCGTGTGGGGTCTCGAGACCGTGCTCTCAGCTGGGTACTAGGTCTTAGGTGTGGATGGCTTGGGGCAATGATCAAAGGAGCAAATAGCTATTCAGTTGCATCTAGCAGGTGATCTGTAAGCTTCAGGCGTTATTTACTGAGGCCACAAGGATTGTGTTTTCAGCATCGGTCAGGAATGTGACTATTGGAAGAATGAGGTTGAACAAATCCCAACTCACTGGTACAACTACCTTTGGCCTTGATGGACTTGAAACCTAACCTTCAGTTCTCTATACAATTCATATATATAAATCTGAAGATTGATCATGGCTTCTAATTACAGAATTTGGAATCCATTGCGAAGTCATTCATAAAAACAACCAGAGTAGAGGCATAAATAATGGAGGAAAGGAATCCGACGCATTAACAGTGAGGGGCAGAGGGGGAGAGGCGTGAGGTGTTGGTGAAGGAAAGGGGTAAAGAGGGACTACCTTCTCAGGGCGTGGAAGGCTGAGGTCAACATGCCGCGCCTCTGAATGTTAGCAGTGGGCAAGCATGAAGAGCTTGGTAACGCTAATGCAATGTGCACACGTGTGGGTTGGTTCACGCCTTCCTTACCTTTCCTAAGGCTAATGCGATGTGCATACATGTGGGCTGGTTCATGCCTTCCTTACTTTTCCAAAGGCTAATGCAATGTGCACACATGTGGGTTGGTTCACACCTTCCTTACCTTTCCTAACACACCCTTTTCCCCTACCTAGCCCTGCTGCCCACAGCTGACCGCCTTCAATCTTGTTTGCTCAGTTACACAGACCCCATCTTCTCAGCTGTATTTTGGGGCATTAAGCTTGGGATGCTGTGCACCTGGTGATCTAAGCATCTTTGTTACTCACTGCTCTGAGCCCAGACAGATGTGCTGGGGTGATTCTCCTACCATTGCTACATTCAGGAGCAAACATCTGATGAGCTATCTTTGTGTGCCTTTACTGCCTCAGGTGTTAGTGGGGTGTTCAGTACTCCCCTGCTTTAGTCCTGGGAGTATGTGGGGTATGGTTATGTCTAAGAAGTAGTTTCAGGTGGGGCAGATGGGGGTGGGCATTCTGTGTGGGAAATTGCTACAACTTATTTGAATTGTATCACATAGACATTTTCTGAGCCTCACCAGGACATAGGATTATTGGGTTGATAGAATGATAATTGTGTTGAAATGTTGTAGAAATAATCTATTTTTTACACTAGATTTGGGTCCTTTGCTTCCTCCTAAATGACTTCCTTGAATAGGCAAATGCTTAAGGCAGTGGCATTGCAGTAGGGTGACACCTTTGTTTCCTGGCCATTGAGCCATTCTCATTGAGCCTGACTCACATTTCTTTGTCATAGAGATGGAGTTGCTTCCATTTTCACTTTGCCAAAGGGCTGCTGGTACGGGGGAGGCTACCACTGTAGCTCACCTTAAACACTCTGACAGTATGGAGGGTTGGAATGGTCACTGTAGTGCATAAGACTAGGCTGGAAATGAGAGGAGCAGCACTGCAATATAAAACACTGATTTGAATGAAATAGACTTTCACTTCTGGAACTAATAGATAAACAAATGCCACTGTTAATTTGGGATGCTGGGAAATAAAATGTAACATCAAATACGCTTCTGGATGAAACAGTCTTCTTTTATCAGACTCCGAACTGCATGAGAGCAGAGAGTGCATTTGCGTTGGCATCGACTTTCCAGCATGAGCCGTACATAGTAGTCAATAGTTGCATGCTTATTGAACAGTGAACAAAGTGAGCCCCAGCTTCCCGGGGCAGGACCCTCGCTGAGCTGCGTCAGTCATCACTGTACCTAGACACTGACCTGCATTTGGATCTAGTTTGCTTTCTAGTCAGTAGTCGACATATGTAATAATTGGTTCCTTTTTTTTCTATCTACACGATAGTGAAATTCTTTAAAGACAGTGGCTTCTTCTATGGGACTCTCTCTGCTTTACTGTTAGCTATATGCACTGAACCCAACTATACAGCAGACATGGGTCTGCTGAGCATCAGATTAGACATGGCATTTGAGAGCTAATAAGATTAAGCACTTTAAACTCAAAAGCTGCTGGGTGTGTCCCAAGTGCCAGATAACTGGAGTTCATTTTGTTCTTGCTGCAGAGCCTTGGGCAGTGTGAGTTCTATGGTCCTCCCAAGGACATGATGGGAGTGTATATTTTTGCTGGGCTGAAATGCACTGGTGCCCTGAGTAAACAGCAGCAGGCGCTTTGAAGTTGTAGAAATGCAACAGAGTGCACAGGTGTCTGATGGCACCCTGTGCAGAGCCTAGCCAGCCTTTGTTCAGACGCTAGGTGTCTAAGTCTCATTTGAGCAAGCTTTGTCCCTTTAGCCTTCTGAGTGCCCAGCACTGTGCCAGTGCAAAAGCAGACATTGCTGTCTGTGACACAGACAGTAACAGGTAGTCCTGATACCTGAGAACTGAAAAGCCAAATTAAAATGTTTTTGTGGATTATTTTCGAGACATGGTATTCTTTCGTTTTTAATTATCTTCCCTAGTACATTTTTAGCATTTTTTCAAAGAAGATATTTATAAATTTCAAACGTGTGAACTCAAATCACCCCATTATCCTGGAAGTCTGTTAAATGTGACTTGATTTGGGGGGGGTGTGTGTCTGTGTGTCTGTGTGTGTGTGTGTGTGTGTGTGTATGTGTGTGTGTGTTGCACCAATCAGCACCTTGGTATAGCACCAATAATTCAGTCTCTTTGTATGTTGAATATCCAAGGAGATTGGTAACTTGAGGAGAGTGCTAGCCTTTGTGTTCCTGGTGTGCACTGCTTTCAGGAGGAAACCATGCCATGGTTTTAATCAAGCCACCTGCCACAGTGACAGCTGGATTCAGGAGACTGACTGGTGTGCATGTAAAATTCATGTCACAAGAGTGTCAGAGCACATTACCTGCAGAGACAGAGTGACCAGTTTAGCCAAGGCATACACTTTAGTGCACTTGACGTAAAACCAAGAATTAAATCACCGCTGTGGGAGGACCAGTTGCTGGGACCGAAGTGGGGTAACTGCAGCTCTTGGAGGGAGAGATACTGTATGAGGCCAGCTCTTCACTCGTCATCAGAGTTTTAATTCCTCCTGGGTGACTAACCTTTTCCCTCAAGCATCAAGCAGGGAGCCGTTTCCAGGCCAGGAGAATGCTTTCGAGCAGAAGTGTGTGCTGAGGAAAGCATAGGTGTTTACACAGCAAATGAGACTCTGGCAGACCAGAAGTTGTGATGTAAATTTTGCACTCAAATAGCTAAGCTCTTTAATCAAACACTAATCTGGCTAGTGCTCTGACTGTGTTTCTTTAGGTGGTTAATGTTTGTACTCAGTAACCCCGGGTCAGGAGCTTGGCCCTCCTGATCAGTTAGGGGCCTTGATGAGCAAGTCCTGGGGTTTCCCAGGGAGAATTAAAGAGCAGAGTGTACACTTGCACCTGCATTTCCAGCAGGTTTCTTGGACCTAACTTAACTTTGTGGCCCCTACAGACATATGAGCCAGTTTCCTTAGGAAACAGACTACGTTATGTCAATTGGGGTCTATAGCCTCTCCATCCCTCCGTTTCCTTGGTAAACCCTGACAAAGGGAGATGGACAGGGATTACCCTCCTACCCTCCTTCCCTCCCTCTCCTCTCTCTCTCCCCTTCCTCTCCTCTCTCCTGTTCTTCCTCCTGTCTCCCAAAATTTCCTGTGTAGAGCATGCGTTACAGACTTTTATGCGCTGAAGGTGTGATGTCTTATTCAAATACTAGATCTGTCTGGAACGCCTGGAGAGCAAAGGAAGATGCTGAAGCGAGAGGTAGCGAGAACAGGCATCTTCCGGCTCCTTAAGGAGGCCAGAGTAGTTAGAGGAGACTCTAAAAATAGCCAGCGTGCTTGTCACTTAGACCAACAGCCAGTGAGTAGAAGTAGAAGAGATCAATAAGGAAACAGGCAAGGGTGGGACTTTCCGAGCCGCTGACTGTAGGTGTTTTCTAATGTGCCAAGGACCCTTTTCAAGTGCTCGTGATGGGGATGCCTTCAGGGGCTCGGGTGTGAGTGCTCAGCCCCAGCTGTTGAAGTAGACGTGCTTAGCCCTCTTAGAGCCCGAGTGTGTGCCTCTTCAAGTGTTTCCGCCTTCTCTTTTCACCTTCAAGCACTCCAACATACCCCTCCTTGTTCTCTTTCAAATTCATGTCTGTTTTCATTAGTTGCTGTTACATATTTTTATATTTATATTCATATATACTTCTAAATATAACCTACTCAGTCTGTATAATGCAACATGCATTTGGTATTGGCTAACCAGTTGGTGTGCCAGTCCTTGGAGAAGGTTGTTTCTCTCATTCTCGGCATTCCTGAGTTGACTGTAGTTCTTTGTGTAGAGTTGAGTTTTCCTGGCCTTGAGTAACAAAGAACATGGAGTTGAGTTGGCAGGAAAGTAGGAAGGATCTAGGAGGAGCTGGGGGAAGGGAAAGAATGGTCAAAATATGCTGTATGAAAACAATTTCTAAGGCAAATAAATTAAAACCCCAAACAAACAAAACAAGATAAAACCAATCAGAACCTAGGGCTGGCTTGAGACATGACTTAGGTTAAAAGTACTTCCTGCTTTCACAGAGAACCCAGGTTTGGTTTCCAGCACCTATATAGTAACTTAAAGCCATCTGTCACTCCAGTTCCAGAGTATCCAATTTCATCTTCTGGCTTCCTTGGGCCCTAGGCATGCATGTTGGACAAATACATACATACATACATACATACATACATACATACATACATACATACATACGTATGTGTGCAAGCAAGCATTCATGCCTATGAAATTAGAAAAATGTTTCTTTTGTTTGTTTGAGATAGGCTCTCTCTGTATAGTGCTGGCTTTCGTGGAACTCACCTTGTAGACCGGGCTGGCCTTGAACTCAGAGATCTGCTTGCCTTTGCCTCTGAGTGCTGGGATTAAAGATGTGTGCTATCACACCTGAGTGAAAATAGATCTTATTATTAACCCACTAACCTACTTAGTTATGTAAATGTACTCTGTGCTCCCACTGTGTAGCCTACACCGTTGCCACATAGCTGGATGTCCACAGAGGAAAAGCAGTCAGCATAGCGAGAGCTGGGCACTGATGGCCGTTCTCTTACTGTGTCCAGGTTTGTAGAGTTCCTGGGAAAAGGACAGAGAGATTGTAGCCACCCCACATTGCTTTCCTTCAGGTCTCTCAGGAGATCGAGGGCCAGGAACTTTTTATTCCACCCTGCAAGATTGTTTCCAACAGCCCTAGACAGAAGAATGTTTGTTCTATTAAGAAAAACCCTCTGGGCACAGAAACCCAATTTCTTTTTCAGTAGCTCTGGTTTGTTCCACAGTCTGGAAATGCTTGTATCTGATGTGTTTCTTTTCCTTTAAAAATGTATTTGGCTTAATTCTTTGGGAATTTCATATAATGTATTTGGATCATGTTCACCCTCAGCTCTTTTCCTAATCCATCTCAGATCTGCCTCTTACCTATAACTCCTTCCAACTCTGTCCTCTTTTTTTTTTTTTTTAATGACTCATAGGGTCCAATCTGTAGCTTCTGGTAGGTATATTATATACCGCCCATGAATACATACATACATACACACATATATATGTCTGTGTGTGTACATATATATATGTGTGTAAATATATATTTTTTAATGAATATAGCACACATATAGTAAAGTGTAAACTTAATGTGTACAGTTTATAAACATTTGCAAATGCTTTCACTATCTTAGAAGCCGCCCCTTTGCACCTACTGAGCCAGTCTGCCTCCCTGACTTCACTAGGCATGGATTGGAATTGCAGGCCTTTGAAGCTTACATGCATACGATCACACTGCACCCCTTTTTTAATCCAGCTGCTTTTGTGCATCATCGTATCTGGGAAATTCATTCACCCTGTTGGGCATAACAGTTTAGTGTTTATAATTATAGAGTTTTTTGGATTTGTTCATTGTGCTGTTGGTGGCTGTTTGGACTGCTTTCACTTAGGGCTGTTATCAATAACATTATGGGCGTCTCTTGCCTATGAACACACCTGTTAGGTAAGAGTAGATACGGGTCATAGGATGTGACATAGTTTTAGCTGATGCTACAAATCACTCTTCTAAAATTATAGTAGCAAACCATACTCAAAGCAGAACGTCAGAGGTAAACTCTGATCCTTTCTCACTAGGTAGCTCTCCTGTTGGGCATGGAAAGGCATCCTGTCATTTCACTTTTCATTTCCCCAGTAGTCAATGGTGCCTAGTGTTCTTTCTGCAGTGTTTATTGGCACTTCTTTCAGGAGCTGACCATTCAAGCCTTTGCCTGGTTTTTCCTTCTTGGTTTATAGGAGTTACACTGGCTAACTCCCTTGCCTGTATCTGTATGTATTTTAGTACCTTTTTCTATTTTATGACTTGCCTTTTAACTCTTTTACTGGTGCACGTTAATAAGAGAAGTCGGGAAGTTTCTATAGTCAATTTTCTATGTTGTAGTCAAGAAATCTTTACCTGACACAAGGTCTTGAGGATATTCTCTGTGTTTTTAAAAAGACATTATACTGTTTTACCCTAGGATGCATCCAGAATAGAGTTCTTCTTTCTTCTTTCCTCTTCTTCTTCTCCTCCTCCTCCTCCTTCTTCTTCTTCCTCCTCCTCTTCCTCTTCCTCCTCCTCTTGTCTTTTGAGACAAGGTTTCTCAGTGTAGCCTTGGCTGTCCTGGACTCACTTTGTAGACTAGGCTGGCCTCAAACTCAGAGATCTACCTGCCTCTGTCTGCCCTAGTGATGGGACTACAGCTTGGCTACTGGAATAGAATTCTTAAATGAACCTGGACTTTTATTACCATATTTGGAAAGGACTATGTTCCTTCTCTGTGGTACGAGCACTTCCTGTGGATCAGAGGGCACTGGTGCAGGGTGTGTCTGTCTGGATCATTTGTCTATTCTTTCTCTAAGAAAAGCTTCTGACTGTGATCATTTTAAGGACTATGGCTTTCTAAGTAGTGATGTTCATTCCTTTAATTTGGTGCGGATGCGCGCGCGCGCGCTCTCTTTGTCTCTCTCTAAGATATGGGAGATAGCTTAAATCTACAGAGCCATTTTGGTAGAGTCACCTCTCTTTCTGTTAGCTCATTTCTCCATATCTGGCCTCAGGGATTGCAAAGGTTTTCTCAAGTCCCATTTGGAGCCGAGAACATTCTAGGGATGCAGCATGAGACTTGGGCTCCCGCTGTTGCCTGAGCTCCAGGTGAGAGATGGGTTGCATTATGTTCCATCTCCTCTGACTCTGCTGTGTGGTCCCTGCCCTGCTGTCTGCTGCTCTGTTGAATCACTTCAGTGCCCCTTACTTCTAGCCTCTAAGCAGGTCAGGCCAGTAAGGAAAAACCAGAGACCGAAGGAAGGCGTTCAAGGTATGCATTTCCCTGCAGGTGCATCTTGGGCTGGATTGCCCTAGACCATAGTGCATTATGAGCTCTACAAGCAAGTTATCTCTTGTAGCTCTCTGTTTGAGGCTTGCTTCTCCCATGGCTACTGATGTAGGCATCACGTTGCCTCATGTTTCTTAGCATCTTTCCATACCTTTGTTAAACTTGGCAGATTGTGCAAGTTGAGTGGGTCATCTCCTCACGGCCAGGACTCTGGTTACCACAGATATAGAGGAAGACACTTCCCTGGGCATCTTAGAAGCCAGAATCATTTTTCCTGCAGTAAACTTGATAGATCTGCTTGAGGAATGTGCCTCTGGGTAACTCTGCCTGGAGACAGCACAGGGGCTCCATCCTTTTCTCTCTGGGGACTATTTATGACTTAAGTAAAATTGGTAGTCTTAAAGTGTATTCTTCAATGACAGCAAGCGTCTTAGCTATGAGGTTTTTTTTTTTTTTTTTCTTTCACTTTCTGACTTGATAACAGTATGGACAGTGCTTTGCTTCTGCTTGCACCAAGATGCAGCCACCACACTGCCTGAGGATGTTAGAAGGCAGGGTGAGAGAGCCAGACTGCAACAAGCCTTTAAGTCGTAATAAAATTACTGTTATTGAAGAACTGGCATTGAGACAGTTCTGGGGAGAGCAGCCTCAAGCTACAGCAAATGAGAGTTATCCTAATTCTTTCGTGAGTCTAACACTGATGTAGTTTAACTCCTCTTTCGACAGTTGAGTTATTTAGTTGTCTGCTTTAGGAATTAATTTTGGAATGACATCTGTAGCACCAGGGAGGACTGTTGAATTTCTTGCACCAAAATAGAAATCCTATCTCAAGTGTCATTTGATGACAAGGGTAATTAACCTGGATCACACATCAGCTGTACCAGCAAACATGACAGTCCTAGAATTGTTTGGAGATTAAAGTGAAAGTGTCAGTAGCAAGTAAGACAGAACATCATATATTTTCACACGAGCTTTGCCTGCTTAACAAGTAGGTAGCAAATGGGCTTCTACATGAGGACTCTGCTTGCCCCTGGACATGGCTGGACCTGCCTGCTTCTGTCCAAGCCTTGGTGAGCCAAGCCTTCTGTTTAATCTCACCTAACACAGATGCTGATTCTTTTCTCCCCAGCTTCTCCTTTCACTAACTGTTCATCTCTCATGCACATGACGTCACACCCCCTAGGCCACATGCCCTAGGAGATCATGGAAAAAATGGTGCCCATGAAACACAATTGTCATACATTATATATCTTAAAACATTCAGAGTTTGGAAATACAAACATTATAAATCCCAACTTCTGGCTATTTTTAAGCAATGAGATGATTTGAGAAAAGCCGGCCCTTTAGTGTGGCGATACTTGCCTTTGATGAGGGGATCTGTAGGACACCATGGTGTCCCCTAGTCAGCCTCCCTCACTTGTGTGACCCACCTGCCCTGTAGCTCTCTGCCTTGGCACCTGCCAAATGCTTTGATTCTAGGCACCAAAGGTGAATAAACTGATCATTCATTTTTCATCACTGACAAAAGAAACCCCAAACTTTAAGAGGCCAGGGAAGGTGTCCATCTGTCTGGATATGTCCCCAGTGTTTTATAAGTGTTTATTGAATTAATTGGGAATTCTGTTTAGAAGATGAATCTGGTAATGGTCTGCAGGATGCTCAAAGGAACATGCTAAACAGTGGGGTAAGCCTATAACTTGAGGGCTGAAAACAGAGTGGGGTGCAGAGGACATTAGACAAGATGGGACCATGAGACACAACTTAAATAAAAGTCCATTGGACTGAAAGCCTGATGGAATATGAAGGAGAAAAAGAAAGGATGGTTTTGGAGCCTTAGGGTGTAACAATGTGAGGCTGGAGAGATGGCTCAGCAGTTAAGAGTGCTTGTTCGCTCATGATGCCTGAAGTTCAGACCTCAGCAGCCACATCAGACAGCTCACAAACACCCGTAGCTCTCGGGCCCAAGGATCCAGGGCCCTCTTCTGGTCCCTAAAGAGTGGGCATGTGCGCATGCATGCATGCATGCACACACACACCCATGTACATATACTCAGACAGACACGCAAACATAGAAACACATACCCCCACACACTAAATCTTTAATAAATAAACTGAAGTAACCAAGCTTTATGGCTTGTGGGTAGAAGCCACAGGAAGCCTTTGCTATCCCAGGCCTCTTTGGATGTGAAGGGAATCTGAGGCTTGATTATTTATAATGCATAAGTGCTAATGGCTGTTTTCACCACTTACTCCCTGTGTTTTAACCCCAGAGCAAAGACCATCAAGAATACAGTCTCTGTGAACTTGGAACTAACAGCAGAAGAATGGAAGAAGAAATACGAAAAAGAGAAAGAGAAGAACAAGGCCCTGAAGAGCGTCATCCAGCACCTGGAGATGGAGCTGAACAGGTGGAGGAACGGTGAGAGCGAGCGGAGCGGGGAGGAGCAGGATGCCTTCTCCTTCCTGTGACTGTCGGCATCTTGGGAGCCTCTTGGGAAAGGGGGTGATTGTGGATTTAAGCATTCCCAATCCCCGTGCTGATGAGTGGTTTATTATTTCCCATTACTAATATGTTTTGTTGTGCCTAGGCACCAATCCACACCTCATTTCATCCTGTGGCCTGTGCACAGTGGTGTGGACAAGGTGGCCTCAATCAGTCAGTCAATCTCTTTGAGTGTGTGTGCGTGCATGTGTGTATAGAGGGATGCGCATGTGTGGGGAGGGGTTCATGTTAGAGTGTATATGTGTGTGGAAGGCTGCATGTGTATGGGGAGGTGTCTGTGTGTGTGTAGAAGCATGTGTATGAGCATTCATGTGTATACACATATATGTAGAAGCTAGAGACTAGGTATGGGTATTATGTCCAGGGAAATTATTCATCTCCTTTGTCACAGGGTTTTTCGTTTGCCAATAGCTCCCTATTAGGCTAGAGCTAGTGAGGCCTCCATGGATCAGCCTCTTTCCACCTCCTCAGCTCTGGGGTTAGGAGCACATGCCTGGCATCTTATGTGTGTGTGTGGGACGGAACTCAGTTCCTTGTACTGAGCATCAAATGCTTTCCCGGGAGAGCAGTTCCCAGCCTGACCGCAGTCTGCTCCTGATGCTCTGCTTTCTGCATGCTCCTGTCCTTCACTTTGTCTATGTCCCTGGCTTGGTGTTTACAGAGCAGCTTTTGAGAGTTTGCTTTGACTAATACAGATTGCTTTAGCTAAACGAAAAATAGGATTTGTTTCAGTCTTGCCATTTGTTTGTGGTTAAAAGTCACCTCTGGCAAGAACTGGCCTTGTATGACCCGCCTCGCTGTATAGTTCTTCAGAGTGAGATGTAGTGGGCTAAAAAACAAAAACAAAAACAGAAACAAAAAACCCTTTTCTAAAGTGGACTCTGACAGGCCTGCTTCATGACTAGCTTTTTTCTCCCCCTTTTCAAACAGTTTCTTTGGTTTGTTCTATAGGAGAAAATATCTCAGAGAGCTGGCGTGCAGCGGGTGGGTGGCTTGTGGGGGAGGTGTCAGGAGTGGCTTCCAGATCCCAGGGCAGACACATTATTTTGGTGACTTTAGCATGATGACGGAACGCAGACGATAGCAGTCTGTTTTAATCTGGAAGTAAGGCAGGTTGGAGCTGTGTCACAGGATGGGAAGAGCTGGAAGTCACTTGTTCCTTTGCTTCCGTGGGGTGTGTATTTCCGCAGTTACTGCAGCCTGTGGCGGCTCCAGAGTGGGAGCCTGGGGGTTGCTGAGCAGGTCTGGAAGAAGCACGCCTGTTTGCAATTGTGCAGTGAGCTGGAAGGCAGTTGCTGGTGACGGTACTCGCTGATGCTTCTTGCTAGTAAGGATTGTGTATCAGCGAGCTACTTATTTAATTGAAAAGCAATTACGTGGCAAACAAGAATTCAAGAGAGGATCAAAAACTGACCTAGTAGCCTGAATAGTAGGAATTACATCTTTGCAGAAGCGTTTCTAGCTACACATGTGTTTCAAAAGCTGCTAGAATAATTGAATAACTCAGCACCTGCACTGGGTAACGGTTCCGTGGAGTTCGGCAGGAGCAGAGGAGTGGGGAGTGTAGAAAGCGAGATGGGAGGTGGCTGTGGGAAGCGGTGTGGTATTTCTGGAATCCTTTTGGGTCAGTTCTCTGTTGGATGACTGGGTCATTTAGTAAAAGCCCTTTAGTGAAGGGTTGGCTCGCTGGCCTTAGCAGCATTGTGAGTTGGACAATGACCTTGTTGTTTTAATCATTTCCCATCTTTTGCCTAACTCTGGCAGTCGAGTGCTCCATCTCATATCCAGTGCCACACTGTGGAATCTGCCCTGCCTCGTTTGTCTGACATCCAGCATGCATAGCATCTTTTGGGGGTCCTGTATCCCCTTCTTGGTCTCTGCATGTACCATCACTTTAACTGGATGTCCCACTTCATCAGCACTGCAAATCTTTAGAAAGTATGATTTCTGTGTGTTTTGGTGAGATCCTACATAAATCCTTAAGCTACATAATTTGGGAAAAGTAAGGCATAGTTTTTTTTTTTTTTTTGTATATAATAGAAAAGAGAGTGTTTGCCCAGAGGTTTTATATTGGGTGCTTGACCTCTTTGAGAAGCCAGTGAGGGCTTCCATGAATAAGCAACATAGAGAATGGACCGGCGAGAGCAGTTAGCTGGGTGAAACAAGAGATATAAAGTGGTGTGCAAGCTTCCTGTGGAAGGAACCGAATTGACGGTGAAACAGGGTGGGGCGTCTGGGATGGGAAGCAGTGGCCATGGGTCAGCTCAGGCAGGTTGATAGAGGAATTGTTCTTGAAGCTAACTTCTGGCCATTACCCAGAAAGCAATGAGAAGCCACTTAGCGACTGAACCCTGAAGAAGAGTGGCATTTTTGAAGGTCTCTTGGTGGTTCTGGAGAAAGGACTGGAGTAGGCAGAAGAAGATGAGGTAGACATCCGTGGGCAAGGAGAGGGCAGCTGAGTTGAGAGACGGGAGGTTGACTAACCAGGTATAGGAATAGACATTTGCAGGCTTTGGTGAGGACCAGCCATGCAGGGAGGATGGCGTCTAGGTGGTTCTGAGGGTTTTGTCTTGGCTCAGTTGGCTGGGAAGGCAGAACCATTCCTTTAGACTAGAAATAGAGAAGAACCAGACTGGGGAGTAGTGAGGTGAGGCGGAAGCCTGGGGTGCCCGAGAACATCCAGGGAAGAGTCGCATAAGAAGGTAGGTCTGAGGGTCTGGAGTTTTAGGGACTTTGTGACCTGCAGAAGAAAACGAGTATTTCTCATCTTTGGTAGTGGCTGAAGGCAGAGGTGGAGAGGCAAGGCCCCTATAGGAGATATAGTAGAGTAGGAGAGAGAAAGTGGAGATTGACAGCTCCACCCCCCCCCCCCACAGCCTGTGGCCTTGTAACCACTGGGCAGCTGAGATGGGAGGTATTCTATAGAGTACCTTGTCTTCCAAGCTAATATTTATATTTTAAAGGTGACTTTTCTAGAGGCACAGGTTCTTAAGTGCAGAGAATGTAGGCGGATGGCAACTGTAGGAGAAAAGGGAGTAGTGAGGGAGAGGGAAGAGCCTGGTGTGGCCTTAGGACGACCCACTTGGAAGTGTGGCACTGCACCAGTGATTAACTGAACATCATGTGATGTGTTGGTGCATACCACATGTACAACAAGCCAAGGCCAGGCTTTGTCCTCTGCCCAGGTCAGTCCTTTCTGTCGTCACTGCTGTTACACGTGAGGCTGGCACTTGTGATGGCGTGCAGGCCAATCAGATGCGTGAGGAAGGTGCCACCCCATAGAGGGAATGGGTTGGAAGCCCTTTGTACCTGAGTCCTGAGGCATGGTAGCCACACGGAGAAGAAAGCTGGGATGGAGACAGTGTCAGCTCTGCCTACTCATCTCAGAATGGCAGGATATTGCCAGGTTCCTTTTGAAATATGGAATACGCGCATTGGATCTAAAGTTCTAGGAGCTACTTAATTCACTTCAGCATTCCCTGGGTATTGATATTTCCATGTTGGCATCTAAACAAGTTCTAGGAGCCCTGACAGTGTATGCATTCCCTGGGAAATATAGTGCTTCCCTTGCATGGTGTGCTCATAAGGAAAAGCTTCATTGCTCTATTCGAGCCACGGGAGAGCAAGGAAGAAGTGTGCATACATATACGCCTGTGAATGCTTGGACTGTCTCCCTTTGCTGTCATAGAGAACACAGTGGCGGTACAAGGCAGGAGGAAACTGCAAATCAGGTGTGGACAGATAAAAGGATAAACAAGGACACAAGTCTAATCCAGTTGGTAATGACAGGTGATGCAGGACACTACCAAAGAAAGATGCATGCCCTACTATATGCCTAGATGCTGATCTAAGGTCTAACCCCTCCTACCTCCACCTGGACCAATTTTCAACCTTAGAAGCTTGATTGATACTATACATTGAAAGTTTATGTTCCCTTCAAGACACATGTTGAAATCACCATTCCTGGGGTGATGGTATTGGTGAGTGGTTTCTTTGAGAGCTGTCCTAGTTAGGATTTCTAGTGCTGTGATGAAACACCATAACCAAAAGCAACCAGGGGAGGAAAAGGTTTATTTGCCTTATACTTTCACATTGTAGTTCATCACTGAAGGGAGTCAGGGCAGGAGCTCAGTCAAGCAGGGCAGGAATCTGGATGTAGGAGCTGATGCAGAGGCCATGGAGGGATGCTGCTTACTGGCTTGCTCCCTGTGGCTTGCGCGTCTTGCTTATATAACCCAGGACCAGCAGCCCAAGGGGGCTCCTCCCACATTAATTACTAATTTAGAAAATGTCCTATAGTCTCGCCTGAAGCCTTTTCTTATGAAGGCATTTTCTCAGTTGACATTAGCCCATGTCAAGGTGACATAGAGCCAACCAGCACAGGAGGTGACTGTTGCCTTTGTGCTTCCCATGAGATAAAAGGAGGTGCCACCTGCAAACCCAGAAGAGCTCCCCCAGTCCATCCACGAACAGAGCTGTGTTGTTACCACTCTGGCCCAAGACTTCTAGCTTCCAAGATAAAAGAAATGTATCTGTTGCTTAGAAGATCCCATCCTGTGGTACTGTGTCACAGTAGCCCCGAGTGACTAAGATGGCAGCCCCTTCAGAACTGCAAGCTGGGCAGTTGTCCCTGCATGCATAGTTGGGCCTTGATTCTCAGAGGAGGACCTATGACTTGGAACATGTATTCTACAAGCCTGGCTCCTGTTGGCATTGCTGCTGAGGCACGCTAGCTCTGTACACACGCATGGTGTGCATAGTGACCTAAGGAGAGGCCACACCTTTTGTTATTTGTTTAATTTTATTTATTTATTTATTTATTTATTTATTTATTTATTTATTTATAATTAGACAGGGGTTCTCTGTGTAGCCTTGACTGGCCTCCAAGGCTGTAGAGTAGGCTGGCCTTGCACTCACACAGATTCGCCTGCTTCTGCCTCCTTGAGTGCTGGGATTCAAGGCGTGCACCACCACACCTGGCCACCACCTTCTTTTTTTTTTTATTAAGGAAGGAATGAGGAGAGCCACCTCATTATCATGGCTTCATTCTCCAGTGAACCAGGCGTTGTCCTCAGCTTGCAACCAGCAGCAGCAGCAGCAACCAGCCCCGCCCAGCTTAACTGGGAAGGAAGCCTGAGAAGAGTTAAAGGAGACGCAGGGTCCAAAGTGTGTCTGAGCACAGGGCTGAAGTGGGGACCAGAGGATAGACCCTTTCCAGATATTGTTTTCCCTCATCATTTTGAAGATTTGGAGGGTCAGGATAGAAGTGGAGGTAACATGATTTGTGTGGCCTAGTCTGGGAAAGACAGGGTACTTTGTTGTATGATAGATAAAGTCCGAGTTTAGTCCCTGGGGTAGAAGGAGAGAACCGGCCCTGTGGATTATGCTCCCCCTCCACATGTGTGCCATGACACATATGTGTGGTCGTACACTAAATAAACACATAAATGTAAATTTTAAAATAAATCAAGTTCTGGCATCATAGCTCACACCTGTACTCCCAGCATTCTAGAGGCAGAGGTAAGAAGGTTCCATGTTAAAGCTAGTCTGGGCCACCAAAAGACCCTGCCTCAAAAGGAGTCATGAAAGAGGATACAAAGCTATTTCTTTCTACTTTCAACTCCATTTTTTTAAAAAAAGAACTTCATGGATATGTGAATAAAAATGTGATTTCTAAGAACAAGAATAGTTATTACTGCCAAACTTAAAATTTAAAAATTACATGTATTTATTTTATGTGTGTACGTACGTGCATACATGCCACGCTTCACCTGTGGGTGTCATAGGACAGCATTCAGGTGTTAGTTCTCTTCTTCTGCCATGTGGGACTGAACTCAGGTGACAAGGCTTTGCAGCAGGCATCTTTACATGCTAAGCCATATTGTTGGCCCCTAAACCGAAATTTTTACAGGGGTTCATGTCAAGGAAAAAAAAAAAAAAAAAAAAGACTCCCAACTCCCGGTGTCAGGATAGCAGGGAAACGGCAGTCTGGTGTGTCTGCTAACTAACTAGGTTAGGGTATGGTGGGTTTCCGTGTGTGTTGTCTGTGGAAATCACGCTGGTTAGTGCTTCCTTTTGTTTGGTTTCCTTTTTCTTTTTTTAAATATATTTTATTGATTTATTCATATTACATCTCAATTGTTATCCCATCCCTTGTATCCTCCCATTCCTACCCCCTTCCCATTTTCCCCTTACTCCCTTCCCCTACGACTGTAACTGAGGGGGACCTCTTCCCCCTCTATATGATCATAGGGTATCAAGTCCCTTCTTGGTAGCCTGCTATCCTTCCTCTGAGTGCCCACCAGGCCTCCCCATCCAGGGGATGTGGTCAAATACGGGACACCAGAGTTCGTGTGAAAGTCAGACGCCACTCTCCACTCAACTGTGAAGTGTTGCCCAGGCTGGCTTTGACCTTTGGGCCTCCTGCCTCGGCCTGCCAAGTGCTGGAATTTCAGGAGTGGACCACTCTGCCTGTTGAGATTTGCTTTTTCAACATTAAGCCTGTGGCGGATGCTGGGCCACTCTTGGAGCCATCAGTGTGAGCTCACAGGAATTAGCATTTCAGTCAAGATGTTTAATTTGCCTGGTCCTCTTTCTTCCTTTGCAAGAGCGGCTACACTAATAGAAATACTAACTGCTCAGCAACCCACGTAGCCTATTCAAAAGGCCACGAGTGTAAAGAGGGCGCAGGATCAGGCTGGCCGGTCCGGTAGGGCATCGCTCTAGACAGGATTGGAGGATGCAGAAGCTGCTTACAGTATTTTTAAGACTGAGGGTGAAGAATGCTATTTTTATGCAAAACAGTCTCACAAAGGAATGATTTTTTTTTTTTAACTTCACATTTATATAATGACACCTTGTAGCCAGATGCTCTTGCCCATCTGGCAACTTAAAGATTTCCTTTAAGTGCCTTTGGTACAGAAATTGCTCACCGTTAGGGTCGCCACTAGGCCTGTTTAATTGGTATTCAAACAAAACACTTCATTTGCCAGATCTACAGTGGGTTCTGGTGGAAGCTGTGAGTGACCTGCAAATCCCTGCCCTGGAGTGGCTGAGAAAATGCAATTACCTCTCTGTGCTCTCTGGAGGCTTCAGGGACTCAACTTAGGAAAGGAGTAACTAGCTTGTTGCTATTTCATGTGTGAAATTTTAATGATTTCCTGGCAGCCTAATGGTATTCCTAAAGAGAAAAAAGAAGAAGAAGAAGAAGAAGAACCAAATAAACACATTTTAGAATTTTTAACTAATGGACCAAATGAGATTTTTTTTGTTGTTGTTAGTCTGCCATTCTCATCCATCAATGGATTTCCATTTTTGCTGAAATGTTGTTCATGCTCTCTAAGGGTTTTCGTTTTATAATTAGAAGGTTCTGCAAGCCTTACAGGTATGCTCCGAGTGAATGCTTCTGTGTAAACACAAATCTCCTTAGTCCTTAGAGGTAATTACAGCTGACAATAGTAAATGCCAGGATGCTTATTTAAAGAAGGGAGGCCTTTCAGCTTAGAGAACCAGACGGTTTTTTTCCCCCAAGGTTAGAAGCTCCTCTATAGGCGGCAGACACAAGCCTTGTGGGCTGGACTAAAAGAAATCTGCTTTTAATAAAGCAGAGAGAAAATAAAAATTGCTGCTAACCTTCACTTGGTGGTCTTTCTCCCTGGCTGATTGCAAGGCATTAGCCCTCCAGGGTTGGCTTGCCGCTCCCCTCCCTTACCGTCAGTTATTCTGTACTCATCTCGCGAAGTACACTGCAGTGCAGGGAATATTCTCGCTTAACACGGTGAGATTGCCATGGAGACGGATTGCCTGGTGTCAGCTCTTGCACTGAGTTGGGAATTTACAGTCCCTCGACATCTTTGTGAGTTGGATGGGGAGTTGCCAGGGTCGCTTCTGGAAGCCATTCCACTGGTCCTTTGAAGGGCAGCAAGCGATGTTTGGAAACCCTCTGGTTCCTCGCTGCCAGGAGCTCTGCAGCGTTGGCTTCTGCCTGTGGCTGCCTTGTTCAGCCCCATCTGCATGGCTGCTGCTGAAAAAAAAAAAACCAAAAACAAACAAACAAACAAACAAACAAAACAAAAAACAAAAAACAAAACCCTTGCCTGCCTGCCTGACCTTTAGAATATGAACTGGCAGGAGCTTGCTGTTCACACATAGCTTTGTGGGAGACGTGTTGACGCTTTGATTCAGAGGGCTCCTCATGAGAAACCAGAAAGGCTGCTGTGGGTTTCAAACGCTGTTTTAATAATGATTAAAAAAAAAAAAAAAGTAAGCTGGAGATGGACTTGTATAACTCTTCAGTGGTTTACTTTTTAAAAGACCTCTTGGCCACATGGGCATTTTGGAGATGCTAGAAAAATTAACTCAGAATAAGGAAAAATAACTGAACTACCAAGCACCTGAAGTCGCCCACTCGTTAGGGAAACAGAGGGAGTAGAAGGTGGGCTTCAGATCGTGATGCCAGCCGTGCTTGTGACACCTACTGCCTTTGTGCATCTTCAGAACAATTCTGTGATGAAAGCAGTGTTGCTTCCTCTTTTATTTTATTTTTATTTTTATTTTTAAACAAAAAACAAATGACGGGGCTAAGCAGGGTACATACCTGTGATTAACTTGCCTTCAGAATCTTGTTGTGGCACTGGAGATGTTTGTGAGTCTGTTCATCATTTCAGGAGGCCCATAGCAGTACTGTCAGCTTGCTGGTCCTCTGTAGCCTGGGACGCCACCCACCCTCGCTAATGCTGTCATTCCTCTTGACAGCTTTTGGGGGAATCAGATCTGTGACTTTTGGTTTGAGCAGGTCACTTGTAGGTCACAGGAGTTAATCTCTGGCCTCTGCCTACCCAGATTAATTTTTTTTTTTTTTTAAAGGGAAGCCCTTAGTTCACCTAGCCTACAGATATCATTGCCTGTCCAGCCATTTGGAACCAAAGCACACAGGGAATGCATTTCTTCCACATGCTTGTGGATCTTATCCCTTTCCCTGCAGTGAGTGTGTCTGTGGATAACACGGTCGTGCTTGGCTGGCTTCTGGGCCAGTGCAGTTAAGAATTTCACCCTCAGCATGTTGAAGCAGGGAAGGTTAAGTTCGCAGTGTACTAGATTCCTGTGTTTGCCAGATTTTTACAAGCTATTCCTGAAAAATCCAAATGTCGTCAGTGGCGGATTCTCAGGAGGAACAGGATTAGGAAGGAGGAAGAGGTTCTGATCTATGCTGTGCGTTGCCTGAGTTGTCTGAGGGCGTATTCAGAATTATCTGTGTGGTTAGAAGTTATCGGGCTGTGTCTTCATCCATCCACTCACCCACACATCTGTCCATTCATCCGTCGAGTCATCTGTCTCGCTGCTCTCCTAGCTCACGGGTTTAACAGGCGGTAGAGACTATAGCTCGGTTAATTGTATGAGATCGCTCCTCACACTAAGGTTGCTGATGACTGCTTTAAGTCAGGGATTGGAGCTAAGTGATATACTGATCTGGTTCGGGTTCAGCTTAAAGGTTACCGTGATCCAGTCTGATTTCAGGTCAATAGTTTCAGAAAAGCACTTGCAAATAGTCTGTAGTCCAGTTGAAAGGGGAAGGTAGCGGGGCTTTGGTTTACACGAGGTGAGGCGTGGGTTCTCTAGGGTTTGTTTCACGTTGCTGTTTCGGATGGAACTGATGAAGCAATAGCGAAATCGTGGTGTTAGCTCCACTTACCCAGAAGGCTGCACATAGGCAGTGAAGCCAAGACATCCTGGCATTTCGCTTATACCGAGATATCGTGCACTGTGTTCAGGTGGGTTCCCTGAGGCATGAAATATACCATACCATTCATGAAAGTGCAGATTAAGATCTCAGTTCTTCGGTCTTGGTCCCCACTTTTGGCTCAGAGCGGTTTTTCTGTGAAATGTTTGCAGAACTGTTGTCATGGACTGAGACGCTGAGAGAGGCCTGGGATGTCCTGATGGTTGGGGGCTGGAGTTGCTGGTAAACACTGTCGTGGAGAAGGGTCTTTGGCGTGGGGTTGCTGTCCAAGAAGACAGCTGAAAGATGGAGTCGGGCCATGCAGTTTCCATGGGATCTGTTTCCTGCATTCCATCTTTGCATGATGATTTTCCTGTTGGGGCAACCCTTAGCTCCCCCCCTCTACGCCCCCATTAGCACTGTCAAGTTGAGCAGTGCTTCCTTTGAAGGCCCAGCAAACTCTTTTCTGGAGGCTGAGAAGTGGTGTGTAGATTCTAGATTGGCTGCCTTTTCTTTTCTTGGGACTACCTGACATCACAAGAAATTATTCTATTTGAACTCTCCAGCAGAGCCAATTAATTCAGGCTTCCTGGGGGAGAGTGTGGTGGTGGACAGCGTGATTGTGCAGGGCTTGCGCAATCCTTGAGTCCAGGCTGCCCTGACTTCCTCCCATTGGCTCCCTAGACTCTCAGATTGGCAGAACTGGGGTCCCACAGCTTTCTGGTTAAATAGTGGCACTGTGTTTCTTGCTTTGGCTATTTCTACTAATGACACAGTAACATAATTAATTGGTAATTAGGGTGCCTCAGAGATCTATTTCCCTTTGAGTCGGTGACTAGAGAGAATATGATTCTAATAAGTGCTAACATATTTCTCCACAAAAGGAAAATGTGTGCAGAGCTCCCAGGCAGTGCTGGGGTAGATCAGTAACCAGTCTGTGACTAGTGGAGCCATTTCCTCTCCGCCATGCATCCTTGGTCTGGCATTGGGCAACTAGCTGTACCTTTCTTCCTAAATAGAAAGGACAGAGTTTGGCACTACACAAGGACTCTATTGTGTCTGCTGTGTATTTGTCACTGGAATGACTGGTTTTTGAAGTCTTCCTGGTGGGTTGCGTGCTTGATTTCTTTAGTTAGTCCTCAGCACCCCGCTCTGCTGTGTTTCCTCAGGGGAAGCTGTGCCTGAGGATGAACAGATCAGTGCCAAGGACCAGAAGAACCTGGAACCCTGTGACAACACACCCATTATAGACAACATCACGCCTGTTGTTGTCGGCATCTCTGCTGAGAAGGAGAAGTACGACGAGGAGATCTCCAGTCTTTACCGGCAGCTAGATGATAAGGTCTGTGGTTCAGGGCAGGAGCCCCGTCTCTGTCTGCGGGCCCTCAAAGACTCCGCTCGGTCCCAGTGGGCCAGTTGAAGAGATAAGCTATCTCCTAATGCTAGAGATAAGTAAGAGGAAAACTTGACACATGGTGCCACATCAGGGGGAAGGAATGCGTCAGGGCCTCCGTGAGCCCAACTCCATCTTCAGGGCACAGACCTGAGCAGTAGCTTTAAATAGGGGAGGCATTGGGGCAACAGGCAAGAGGTACACATAATGAAAGCCGTTCCGGTCAAGGTGTGGCCGTTGTCTCAGTTTTGGTTCTGCAGGATGCTTCCAAGAGGTACTGCCTGTGAGCACGAGTCAGTTCCTAGTTGCTGAGAGCTCTCATTTGAAGACTGATCCCACCCTGTGCTAACATGTTTGCAGAGCTCTGCTGATAATGGGATCCAGGGGCGCTGCAAGTTTAGGTTAGTGACTGCAGACATTCAGGTACCCTTGAGGGAAGCCAGGACACTGGCAAACCGATGGTAAAATGCCTCTGTCACTTTCATCTTTTTTAGTCTTGGAGAGGGATGAGATAGGTTAAGTATCATGGGGTTTTTCCAGTAGACCCTCCTTGAATGATTAACACGCTTCTGTGCAGAGTTCCTCAGATAAAAGTAAAGAGAGATACAAGATGGAGATCGAGATGATAGGCTTTTATCCTGCCTTTACTTGCCTTGTGGGGCCAGTGCTTTTCTCTAAAAGCAACTCCCGTGTCTCTATTTTATATATCAGCCAGAGGTTGATAGCTCTCGCTCTAGTACAAAGACGGAAGGTGGCAGGCGCGCTCAGCCCCCTGGAGCTGAGGTAGGCTGCAGACCACTGTGGGTGTCGATCTTCCTGGTACTCCTTGTCTAGCTTGTGGGAGTAGAAAACGTCACAGAAGTTTGGCTAGAAAAGCCAGGTAGGTTGGTCTAGACAGACAAGTCCTCAAATCTAGAAATCTGTCTACGTGGATTACTCCAGGAGAGTGGAAGCTACCTGAGTGTGCTCGGCTGTGTGTGTCTCTTTCCTCCTCTGTGCGCCTCCCTTTCTTCTTGGGAAAGTCAACAGCAGCCCCTCTAGGGACAAGGAAGGTGACTCCTACGACTCAAGTGTGCCTTTAATCACATTTGTCTAAGGCCCTGGGCTCCAGACATAATCACAGGAAAGACTGATAGCCTTTCTACTTGTGAAGCTCCTTTCAAAGGGAGATCGTTGAGTAATGTAGTTTGACCAAGTGAGTTGGGGACATTTAAACTTACAATAAACTGTTAGGGCTGACATGGTCACATAACTGAAGAATAGAAAAAGACGACTCCTTGAACAGTATGTATCACTTATCCACAGCAAAGGTCCAGTTAGGAACCCCAAAGGCCCAGAAACTAAATCGGTATGTCATGTGATCCTGGCATATTGCTCTTGGGATACCCTAGGCTCTTTTAGCTCATTGCATCAAGGTTGCTGATATTTTCAGGCTGGTTTAATCTTTTCTGTGGTGGTTTGGCTCAGGTGCTATGGGGACACCTCTGGCCTGTATGTAATAGCTTTGTTCTGGGAGTGTCACCATTAATCTTACAGGGCTCTGTCTTTGGGATAAAGCCTGGAGTCTGGTCTCACCCTCGCAAGCTGAATGTGACTGGTTGCTTTGGTGACTCACCTTCCGCTAGTTTGTGGTTCTGGGAGTTACGTAACACCCAAACATTACAGCAGAGTCACCCTACTTCTCCGAAAACACATCTGATAAAATATCCATACCCATGAGAACTGCGTACTTTGCCCTGCGTGCTCTGGCTGTACTCTCCCCACCCCACTCCCTTTTTTAAAAACCTGGGTAGTATAGTCAACACTTCCATGCAAAAATAGTTTAGTAGTAAGTGAAGAGTTCATGCCAATGTCTTGATTTCTCCAAAGAAGTGCTATTGTTTTAAACAGTGAAGAAAACCCATATGTGACCTCCTCCTCACCTACAGATGCCCTCATGTACAGATGCCTTGGGTGGCAGATCAGAATTGGTTCTGTGATGCTGAGAGATAAGGGAGAGAACAGGGCAGAGAGGCGATGCCCCAGAGGGCTCATGGTCTGCTCAACTTTTGTTTACCCATTTGTGAGCTGCTTGTTCGTATCCTATCAGCTGTCATTTTTATGTGTCCACTTCAAACTCTAGAAGATAGCTCTGTGTTTCTGGTGATTTAGGTGTTTAGATACTTTGAGAATGCATGAATTGGGGCAGTGTCTTCTTGGATTATTGAGTGGTAGACCTGGAAATGTGTGGGATGACGTGAGGCATGAGCAGGGGGGTCTCATGTCTGAAGTTCTCACAGCCTATAGGTGGCAGAGCAAGAATGAGTTCCCATAGCTCGCCACCTTGAGCCCCACACTACTTTCATTTTGGCCTTAGCCCTTTAACGAAGGATCTGGTCATTCTCAGTAAATCTTTTTAGGACACAGTGGGAGAAAGAGTACGCAGTTTCTCCAATTCCCTTTGTGTGGTTCCTCATGGGTTTGAGGAAAGAGGAACCCAAGGTCCAGATACTTGATGGAAAAGCATGCACTATGCAGCAGACCCGTGGCTTGATGGTAAGAGGCCAGGGAAGGTGCCCCTGTGTGCCTGTATGGTGCTCTCATCTGTAACAGGGCTCACAGTGTCCTCAAGGACTGCAATGGGGATCAAAAGTCATTAGGACATAACAGCTCCCAGGTTTCTCATCAGTCTTCTGCTGTGCTTGATGGAGAAGACACATCTTATGGGGACGTGAGAAGAGTGTTAGCACGATTAGGGGGCTGGGTTATAGCATAAACATTTTGATGTTGGCCCTGTCTTTCCCATCGGAGGAAGTACGCTCACGAGCTGTAAGTCGATCACACACTGTACTAATGACTGTTTAGCAAGAACATCTCTGAATTGGTGACTTTTTGACAACTGAGGTGACTGCATTATTTCATGTATAAGACAAACCCACTACAAAATTAATTTTTTGAAAAGTGCTTTGAAATCTGTTATCACAGTGAGAGCATGCTTAAAGTTGTCCTTAAGAGGTACACTTGACACGCAGAGAACAGCACACCTTATTCAGAAAGGCGTAGGAAATTAAAATGAAATCAGGACAGACAACACTAATTCCTCAGAAAGTAGCCTTCATAAAGGGCAAATCTACTTCGGGAACTGTCTCTAGTCCTGATTTGCTCTTTAATGGAGTCCCGTTTTCATCCTTCCCCAATGGTTTTTCATCACGTCTTAGCTTGTCCCCTGTCAGGGAGGAGGGCTGCATCTGCAGGCTTTGCCAAGAATAACGTATGAGAATGCAAGGCACCTCACCTCTCCCCTTCTTTTTTCTGTCACTTGGGGGTAGTTGTGGGTTTTGGGGTGTTTGGGGTAGGGGGGTGGTGTTTTTTGTTTGTTTGTTTTGTTTTCACCTGGGGGAAGAGATGAGGTTGGACTTCCTGCACCTTTTCTGTTAAGCTGTTCACTCTTCTCATGCTGAGGAGCAGAAATATAAAATTGGTCCATGCAACTCACATGCTAAATGTATGAAGTTGAGGGAAAACATGTCCCACAAAATAGAGTTAGCTGGGGAGGTACCAATTCTTGGCAGTTTCCCTGTGCTGTAATTTCCCTAATTCTTCTGCCAGAAATCTGAGTTGGGAGGGAATAATCAGTATTTCATACAGCCGCTGGAGAAACCCTGGCGCACAAAGTTCAGGGAAAATGGGCTTTCTGAGCCTAGGAGTGAGACCAAGTGTGTAGGACCAAAGACACAGGATTAGGGTGTGCAGAGCTGTGCTACAGACATGAGGATGCTGGTGCTCTTTGAAGGGGTACTAGCTATACCCTCCCCTAACTCTATGCCAGTGCTGACATAGACTCCAGCACACGTGATGTGGATATCTGTAGGAAACGGGTTCTGTGGCCGGGTCCTGTCATTCACCCCTCTCACCTCACCTCTGAAACAGACCCAGAGTGCAGGAGAGGGTTTTTTAGTTGGGGGGAAAACCCACAGAGGTAGGACCTGGCACAAAGACAGTGTAATACACTGAACTGGATTTGACTGCTTGGGGTGCCTCCCGAGACAGGTTATCGCTTAGGATTTATAACTGAAGGAGGGGTAAGCCTGAAGCCTGTTGTCATTTTTCACAGACTATACTTGATGTTGCATTTGAAATCATGAAAGCAGAGCAGAAAGGCCACCTTGGTTAGCTGACAAGCCTGCTGCCTGTCCTTCATTGGGGGCGGCTTGCTGGTGGTGGGGGGTGGGGGATGGGGCTGTATTCTTGCTTTCTCAGCAGCAACACCTAGTGGCGAGGAAGAGAGTAGCAGCTTGGAATGAGGCATTCCTGCCTGCACACCAGTGGCTGCAGGCCTTGTTTCCTTGTCTTGTCTCTCAATTGACAAGACTATTGGTTGCCAATCAAGAGGGCTGTCCATTGATACCAAAGAGCAAACCTCAAGCAGGCACTAGTTTTTCTTCTGTGTTAACAGGTGTGGTGTGGGACTAGTGACTTGGCAGATGTGCTAACAGCCCTGTCTGTTAGCATCTTTGTTTGGGGAAAGGATGTCTCCAGAGTCCCTTTCAGTTCCGAAGTACCAGACCTCTGATTTCTGGATGGGCAGGATTTGAGTTCATTAGGTAGATACTACATTTCCTAGAAAGAAAGTTGGTGAAGAAATACCCTAGGAACGGTCTCCTGGTGGCCTTTCCCCCACCTAATGTGTGTTACTCAGGACTGGCCTCTTGGTGTCTGATTCTGGGAGGGAAACCAGGATATCGAAACTGGCAAAACTAACCAAACATTAAAAATGATGTTTCATTTCAGGATGATGAAATTAACCAGCAGAGCCAGCTGGCTGAAAAGCTAAAGCAACAGATGTTGGATCAGGATGAGGTAAAGAGCACAATAAATTCTTTTTTAATGAAGATTTTTTTAAAATTAGTTTTTGTTGTTACTATTAGCCATGAAATATAATTTGCAAATAGCTTTTTTTCAAAACCTTAAACAGGCTGTGGTGTGGAAATAGTGATCCTTCCTTCCTGTCACTTGGCAAAGTGGAGAACTCTTGGTAGCCAAAGGTTGATTTTGGCTGTGTTTAGAAAACAAGTGCGCGGCTGCTTAGTACTCTGAGGCCTATGGAGTTACTCGGTGCTACACTTAGCCCCGGGAGGGAAGGGTGGTTCTTGCTCAGTCCCAGCATAGCCGCACGGCGCTATTTTAGGATACGTCACCTCTGCAGATGAACTGCCTCATGTAAACAGAATGGGTTCCATACAACAGTGTAATGCACTTTGTTTATCTTCACCCCGTTATCCCCTCCTGTCTCACTTTCCTCTCCTACTGCTCTGCTTCCTTTTCCAAGCCCTCTAGAGTCCACATAGAACAGAAAGCACATGACATTTGACCTCCTGAATCTGGCTTATTTTGCTTAACATGATGATGTCTCAGATCTCTTTCTACAAATGACATAATCTCTTATTTATTACTAATTAGAACTTCATTGTGTGTATTTACGTATCCGTCATCATCATCTGTCTCTCATTATCTGTATACCCATCATATATCTACCTGCTATTGATTTGTCCATCTTCCTTCCACCCAGTCTGCCTCCCTCTCATATTTTCTCTGCCTAGTCATCTGTTAATGGACACCCAGGCTGGCTCTATATCCTGGTATCCTGGCTATTACAAAAGTCTGCTTTTGTGTTTTGGCATAGACCGCGCTCTCCTGCTGTCCTCCAGGAAAAACAAAACCAAAAGTAGATCAGAGAGGGAAAGCCAAGTGGGGCTGCAGTGCTGTTACTATACATTTGGTTCACTAAAAAGGAGGTCAACTGCTTTCAGTCTGCTGCTGCCCGCATTCAGTTCTGCCGTAATGTCTTCATCGCACTGTGCTCCCATACAAACAGGAACTCAAGCAAAGCACAGCCAGCCGATCTACCAAACCTAGATAATTAGAATTCTCTTGCTGAGAATGCCTAAGTATTTTTCTCTTTTGTGCTTTAAAGGTGCTTTTCGATTCACTGCCAACGTGCTGTTGATTGCCTCATATGGTGACGGCAGGTGGCAGAGACTGATGTCCTGGTCACAGCTCCACACACGCGGGAATAACTGTCCCTGCGACCATTTCCTTCCTCTTTGCTTCCCATCATCTTTCCAATGTAATGACTGTGATTTTTGCAAGGAGAGAGTCTGCGCCTTTGGTGTCACGTGAACCGCATCTAATGGTTCCTATCTTAGCTGTGGTTGAGGCCACTTGCCTATGGCTTTGTTCTCTGCATCCATCTCCAATGTGGTACAGCTGCCTCGGATCAATTCCTTTTGTTCATGTTCAAACTATAACATTTTCTTCCCTGCAAAGCAATAAATGTTCATTTTAGGGGAATAAGAAAATAACAATGGTAAGAAAGCTAAATAAAACACCCATGAGCCCAGGAGCTCATGTTAGCGTGTGTTCGTATTGGGGGTATAGGCTTCCATACACTTCTGATATACAATAAGGAAAATGACTTCACTTTAAGTACTGTTTTGATGATTTTAAAATCAACTTAACATACAATATGAAATCATGGCACTGTTTTCAAAAGATCTGCCAGTATAGTCATGGGCAATCGTTTTCCCATCTTTTGTATAACATGAAAGAGCCAACTAGCTATATGTGTGTGTGTGTGTGTGTGTGTGTGTGTCTGTGTGTGTGTGTGTATCTTTGACTTAAGCATAAAATTCTCACGCTTAATACAAAAAGAAGAGAAAAGATTTTTGGAATAATATTTGAAAACATATTTAGCATTTGTAATATACAGTGAGAGTTCCCTACAGCCTGAGCACTCCCAACCTCTCCTCCTGTATCTTGTTTTAAATTGCTTTACGTGAGTAGAGCACAAGTCATTGACATAATTAGTGGATTCACCATGCCTGCTCATTTCCCCAGCTTCTAGCTTCCACGAGAAGGGACTACGAGAAGATTCAGGAGGAGCTGACACGCCTCCAGATTGAAAACGAGGCAGCCAAAGATGAGGTGAAGGAAGTTCTCCAGGCCCTGGAGGAGCTGGCTGTCAATTACGATCAGAAGTCACAGGAAGTGGAGGACAAGACCAGGGCCAATGAGCAGCTGACGGATGAGTTGGCCCAGAAAACGGTTGGAGCAATAGTGTTAATGGGGGCGGGACTTCCTTGTTGACAGACTTATATAGGAAGGCAGTTGGCTGTAAGACTCAGATTGCTCTCTGAGGCCTCAACCACAGTCCTTCACCATAAACTGCCTGTGACAGCTGTTTACACCCAGGAAACCGATAACCATTGTCAAGAATGCTTTCCAGAAATAGCCTAACGTGGATTCTAGATCCAGGGAATGCTCAGTGAAAAATTTGACTTTATGACTCTTTGGCCTCAGGCAAGATGTTTAAACATCTGGAGGGTTCGTGGCTTTAACTATCCAAATGGCAGTAATGTGCTTGTGTGTGTGTCATAGTTACGATGACCAATGCAGGCTCACTCAAAGGGGACACCTACTCCACTTCAGCTCACGGTTTTCCGGGGTTTATACAGCTCGTCCTTTGTGTTTCGTGCTTCTTAACGTCAGACAAGATTTTCCATAGTATGTTTCTCATTTTGTGTCAAACAAGCTATCATCCAGCTGCCTTAATAATACTGTTTTTAGAAAACTGTAGCGGCTAACTGCAAATGCCTTTGAATTAACTTGCAAGGCCCCGGGAGTAGAGGACTTGCACCTGCGCTGGCTGAGCTAGTACCAAGATGTTAAAAGAGGGGCCTGTTCCATGGCTGTGAGCTAGGAGCATGCTGCTTCTCCCGGTAACAAACACGGGAGGGTAGAAAAGAGGCTAATTTGATGAAGCTTGGTGAGGAAATAGAGCTTTCTCTGCTTACGGAGAGGCCTGCTATGGAACTTGAGTGACATGGAAGAATGACAGTATTTATTCTGGCTTCCCGAGGAGTGGGCAGTGTTCTGCGTTGTTCTCTGTGCTCATTAACGCTCGTCTGGGCTGCTGATTCCAGACCCGTTACTCAGGGGGTTTGGAAGTTACCCGGGGGGCAATTTTTGTTTGAGAAAGGAGCTGGGGATCCTGAACTAGAACAAGGGGGCTGAGACAACACGCGGTGAGTTGGAAAACGTGACTGAGCACTATTAACACCAGGGCCTCTTTTCGTGCCAGTGTGTGCATGTGGAGGTCAGGGGTCAGCCTCCAGCATCTGGCCTTGGTTTTTTAGACAGTCTCATTCTTCTGGAGGTCACTGAGTATGCTAGACCGGCTGTCCAGTGGGCTGTAGGACTCCGTCCCAGCCCTGGGACAGCAAGTGTGCACCACCAGACCCAGATATTTTTATCCCGTTGCCAGGAATCAAACTCTGATCCTCAGGCTTATGCAGCGAGCTCCTTAGTGACTGAGCTATCTCTCTAGCCCTGTATTTCTTCAAAAGTCCGTATTAGGTTTTATTTAATTTTGTGTTTGTGCACTGTGGTGCAGGGGTGAAAGTCAGAGGACGGTTTGCTGGAGTCAGCTCTTGTCTTTACCCACTGAGTCATCTTCTGAGCCCTGGATTCACTTTTAGTAACGCACTCTGCTGACGTAGGTATTGCCAACTAGAACACACCTGGTTGTACAAGATAGTATCTGCCCATTAAGTTCCTCTACCAGAGAGCCAAGTGCGGAGCCGCAGCTGGCCTTCCGAGTTCTCCTCCATGGAGATGAGAGGAATGATCGAAGAGTCCGGTCTGCCGTGGGCTGTTGAGCTCTGCAGGCCGCAGGTAGGACATTCACGGGCCACGCCAGTCACTTGCGGTTGAATTTCTTTTCCAGACAACGCTGACAAGCACACAGCGAGAGCTGAGTCAGCTACAAGAGCTTAGTAACCACCAGAAGAAGAGAGCCACCGAGATCCTGAACCTGCTGTTGAAGGATCTGGGGGAGATCGGTGGAATCATCGGCACCAACGACGTGAAGACTGTGAGCCAGACTTCTGTTCTCTCGTCCTACTCTGTCTGGTGTGATCCAGTCAGGCTTCGCGGCCCTCGAGGGCTGGCGCTGTGCGCTGCACGCATGGCATGCTGGGAAATATGGAAGGCAGGAAAAGAAGAGTTGGCCCATGGATGGGGGGGGGGGTGGGGGGGGGGGAGGGGTGGAGGAGAGGAGCAATTTGTCTTTCAGACGTGGGGAGCATCTTCCAGTCTTGGTTGCTTTTGTGTGACTTGGGTTTTTTTCCCCCCTCAGCCTTACTTGCAGTGTCGCCACATTGGGGCTCAGCTGGGGGAAGCTGCAGGCCAGGTCTCAGTTGTCTTCCCTTTTAAGAACCCAATGTGGTGAGCATTCTCCAGCCAAAGAGGAGGGCTTGGGAAAGCTTCCAGCTGAAAGTCATAGGCAGCTAACAGTGGCTTAAAGAGCAAACCACACGTAATTATCTGCAACAGGAGAAGCCAGGCGCCTTGTTAGTCAGTGTGATGTGCATCACCTGGGGCTAATTAGCAGTATGGACCCCAGGCTGACCTCAGACCTCCTGAAGCCGAATCTTCCTTTTAATAAGATTCTCCAGCTGACTCGTGGCTTATTAAAGCCGGAGAAACAAATTTTGTTTCATTGAAGTGGCTCAGTAATACAGAGGACCCGGCCATTGTGTTTCCTTGCTGGCTGCCCTTAGCCTGTCTCATTTTCATATCTTTAAGCATTTGCCTCATGTAGCAAGATCACTGCCGTTATCACCAAGAGTCGGATCTTCACTCAACTACATCCGAGGCAGGGTGGGCTCCCACACTGACTACTTTTACCCAGGAGGGAACGATGTGCCAGAAACCCCAATAGATGTAGCCTGTACTTGCTCTATGGAGCATCCCAAAGGAAAATAAGATTACCATGATGGCGTATAGCCGGGAGTTATGCACACTGCTGTTCCTGAGGACGAGGAAGTGAGAAAGTGAGAGAGATGGAGGGTGGTCTGCGATTGCCTCGGAGCTGGGGTGAGAAGGAAAGGAGAGAAAAAGAATGTTACCAGCCAAGAACAACAGTGATTGGCCACAGTACGGGTTGTTGTCATAAACCAGAAAAAAATAAGATTGAGAATTATGAAAACAGCTCTCACGGGGTAAACATTAGGTGGAGTCAGCTCCACACTTTTGAAGTGTACTGTGGGATTGTGTTCTGGGGATGGCGATGACCCCCAAAGCCTGTCACTCACTCCCAATGCTGGCACCTCACAGTTTGGATAAGCCTAGCTCTCCAGTGACAAAGTATCTTGAACTGAGGAGTTTTGAGCTTGTGGATGACACTAGGCGGGACAATGGTGTCTCTTGACTTGCTGCTCAGGAAAACAAAATCTTTTGCATGTAAGCATTTTACGTTTACTCAATGATCCTTCACAGAGTTGGCAGTGGCTAAACACTGGGAGCCCCCAGTCATTTCTGGGAAACAGGAAACACCTGGGCAGTGCCGCACGGTAGGCTGAGCAGCTAGCCGAGTGTTCCTGAGTCCCCATGAGTGAAAGATGCAGCATTTTCAGGCCCTGCCAAGCTAATCTGTTAATCCCAGCTTGGCTACTCTGTCAGAGGGGAGGTTTTTTTTAGAGCTACGTGTTGATGTTGAGCGGTGCAATTTTGACATGGGGCCTGATTAAAGGCCTCACAGGACCAAGTGGAGCTGACTTAGGGGAAGTTTGGCACCTCCTGCTGCTAACAATAAGGAAAGACATTTTATGCTAAGTGCTAGCATGGAGCTGATGAACAGGCTAATGAAAGCAAAGCTTGTCTGTGCTTTGCCATTAACGGTCCTTCCTGCTGGAAATCAGAAGCATGATTGAAAGCATTTTAAAATACTTAATTGGATGTTTGGAGATTATTTTTAGGTTCCGGACACTGGGTGCCCTAGTTAGTGTCATTGATGACTCTCACTTATGGATCCTGGTACTCTCAGAGAACCTTGTTCTGTGCCAATGACCAAGGCTGCAAGTGTTTTCCACTCAGTGTTGCATTATGGGAGGGATGGGGTAAGAAGCAGTGTTGGGGGTGCAAGTCCCCAGCAGTCACAAACCCAGCTTGAGCTTAGCAAGGGCCTACCTCCATGGAAGGGAGTCACAGATGATAATTGTAGCTTTCCCCACCGTTAACTTAGTGTCGTGCAGGAGTCACTGTTAAATACTGTTGAATTCTTACAAGGTTAAAACCACAGCAGCCATGCAGAACTGTGTACTTCATATTCAGGGCTCATTCCCGATACCGTTTTCTCTCAGCTCTCAAATACTTATGTAGAAAAGATATACGATAAGTTAATGACAGCAGTAATAATATGAGGAGGTGGGAGGGGGTGAGGAGGAGGGGAATAGTGAGAGGACATCAGAAACTAGAGTTAGAGTGATTGCCTTCATCATGAGCTAGTTCTCTTGGGCTGGATTCTGCAGGGACATACATTCTTCCTAAGGTGCAAGGCTGCCCTCTGGTGGTCAAATACAATACAGCAGATGGGTCTATTCCAAATACCTTGTTTCAGGTTTTGGTTTCCAATGGGGCTCCGGAACTTAGAACCAGATATATCTCATTCAGGAGTTCTGCCAGAATCATCTCTTTTCAGTGTGAATTTAGGCTTGGTCTTAGATACCTTACTGAGTAGGTTACTGTCTCCTTGGAAGGGCAGGTGTGAAAAGGCAAAGAGAAGAGAGTGGTAACTGCAGGTATTTAAGTAAGGAAACCAGGAAGCCGTCGCCATGAGGACGTGCTGGAATGAATGGTGCATTCCCAGGCATTAGAGGTTCTGCTTGAAGACTGTGGAGACAGTCTTTTATATGTCAGCCACTGCACATAGACAATGGGCTACTCACCCCTGTGCAAAGTATGGAGAAGAAATTGAAATGCTGGGCTGAACTTCTCTCCAAGTGGGATTAAAGCCCCTAAAGGGACACTGCTCTCACTGTTGTAGACATGTAGGGTAGCTTTTCTTCCTATGTCCTCCCTTTTTTTTCCAATCACTTAGAAGGAAATGCGTGGTAGACTGAGGCGTGTGTTTGATGATGGGTTTTGATGGGAACTTTCTCCTGTGTAGCCTCTGAGGACTTGACAGTGACTTTGTAGCCTTCCCTTTCCTCTTCTCCTGTGACTAGAATTTTTCCCAAAAAGCTAGGGATGTCTCAAGGACTCATGGCCGTGTTTCAAGGGGTCCATGACCTTCTCATGTTCCCTTCCGTGCTCAGCTGGCAGACGTGAACGGCGTCATCGAAGAGGAGTTCACCATGGCACGCCTGTACATTAGCAAGATGAAGTCGGAGGTCAAGTCCCTCGTGAACCGCAGCAAGCAGCTGGAGAGTGCCCAGATGGATTCCAACAGGAAGATGAATGCCAGCGAGCGGGAGCTGGCGGCTTGCCAGTTGCTTATCTCCCAGGTAGGCTGTTGGTCCATCCCTGTTCACACTCATCTATTGAGATCTGTTCCCTCCAGTCCCTTTTTGGGGCTAGGGAGAGTCAATGCATCAGCCTCATGGGAGCATGGCTTAGGTTATCTCACACACACACATGCACACTCACACACTCACACACACACACACACACACACACACGCACACACACACACTCACACACACATACACACACACACATGCACACACTCACATACATACTCTCACACTCACACATACTCACACATCCACCCACCCACATACTCACACTCATACCCACACATACACACACACACACATATACACATACACACCTTTCTTTTTGAGACTAAAAGTTCACTGTGTAGCTCAGATTGGCCTTGAACTCATCATCCTCCTGTCTCATCCCTACATTCCCCCACCCCCTGCCTGCTTGAATCGGGGTGATAAGTGTGTGTTACCAAGCCTGGTCTCTGTCTTCAAACCATCTGTCTCTATTTCTCTGTCCACTCGGATGACTACATAAGTTGGCGCATATAATGTGTCTCTAAGTCTCCTATTAGCTAAGGAAGCATTCCTGCATTTGCCCATCATCCCTACCATGGGCACAATTTAAGATGTGGGACTAGAAACTGTTGTTGAGGGTGGTGACAAGGCACTGCTTTGTTCTTTGTCACATGTACACATGGCAGTAAAAAATTTCACATGCCTTTTCTTGCTTGATCTGTTTTTTTCTTTAAGTAATTTAATTAGATTACATCTCAGTTGTTATCCCCTCACTTGTATCTTCCCTTTCCCCCATCCCTCCCTCTTTCACCCTATTCCCTTCCCCTAGGTCTGTGACAGAAGGGAACCTCCTCCTCCACCATATGATCACAGCCTATCAGGTCTCATCCTGGTAGTCTGCTTACTTCTTACTTGATCTTTAAAAAGTTTGGTAGGCAGATTTTATTCTTGTGTTTTAGTATTTTTCCTAATAAAGATGTGATTGTGGTTAAATACGTTGTCCAAATACATGATGGCGGAGCTGGACATAAGCCAAAGCTCGTGTCTTGGTCTCTCAAGCTCGGCATGTTTCGCAGATGTGTCAGCAAGCCTGCTCTTTTCCCATTGGAGTGAGGTCATCTTCTCAGGAGGGCAGTTCAGAGGACTATGGAGCAGCTCTGGGCTGCACCGATACATAAGCTTACTGTTTGGGTTTGAGCTGGTACCAGTGTGTACTGCTCACTGCCTTGTAACAGAGTCTTTGGGGAAAACAGGTGCTAGCGTGGACCACATGCCACACAGTACTAAGAGGCAGACAGAAGAACATCACAACCTGATAGGGCTTTAGGTACATAGAGCCCCAAACTAATTGCCTAAAGTGGATTCTACAGGAGGTTTATATATTAAGATGTAATTTAAAGGGCTATTCAGTGCTGATAATGTGGTGGAAAGCTGATAAACATGCGGAACTACAACTTAGTAATCCTTTTGAAAACCACTTGGGAAGTATGAAACCAGAAAAAAAGTAAGTCTGTTGTTTCTATATGTGTGCACGCGGTACAGGTGTGATGGCACCTGTGTGTGTGCTCATCTGTATGTGCACATGTGCCAGGGTTGACTCTGGGTACCCTCCTCTGTTGCACTGCTCCCTGCTGTTAGTGATACTAATCCAGTGCCCATGTTTTGGCTAGACAAGCTGGCCCACAATCCCCTGGGACCCACCCATCTTTGCTCATCTTCAGTACTGGGGCAGGAGGCAAATGCCCCCACTCTCAGCTTTTCTATAGCTGCTGGGGATTCAGGTGTAGGTCACCATGAGGGCGCTTCTACGCTTTGTGTATCCCTAACCTGTAAGTGTCTTTTGTTCCAGTAATTTTATACATATTATTTTTCATTGGTAAAGGAGACATTGAAATTCATGTGGTATTATAATTTCTTGATTAAAATGTTAAAAGCTTATGTGGAAACTGTTGGATGCACTATTATTTTACATTATTATAAAATGTATTACCCAAATACCTGTTGATAGGCAAGTGATGAAGTTATGTGTAAAATATTACATGTATTTATAAAAATTCATAGAACTTGGGCATTTGGAAAGTATAATTTATATAAAATTAAGTTAAAATGAAAACATTGAGTTTAATATATGTCATTTATATCTTTGTAAAATATATCCTAATTTGTAAGGCAGAGTTGTTTGTAGGTACAAGTCATAGTGCATTTTTGTAGATTGCTCTATAGTTTTACAACTACATTGTCATTAGCAACAAGAACTTTTTTGTTTTTTATTTTCAGCAAGACATTTATATAATATATAAAAATTGAGAGAAAAAGATAAACATTAGAGAAAAGTACAGGTCAACTCTAGGTTCCAGGTCACCTTTGAGACTATGGCACTGGCTTGGGGGTACTCCTAGCCCTTTCTGTGTCCAGCTGGACATAGCAGCTCGGTGCCCATATCCCTCCTGCACACCACACACGGACATGACTCCTCGGGTCAGCTGCGCCCTGTGTTGAGTGAGTGAGGAAGAGGCAGCACCCTCCCCCCAGGGCCCTTCCTCAAAAGGCCTGCAGGGAATACCACTGAGGGAACTGAATCCTGCTGAAGGAAAGGCCTGGATGGGACGGCAGGGAGGCAGAGAGGAGAGGCGCTGGAAGCGAGGAGCCAAACAGGGAGTTTGGGCAAAAAAGGGTGGGGCACTTGCTAGCCCCTTTAGAGCTCCTGGGCAAGGGCAAGACTCCATCTGCAGTGCTCAAAGTGTGCCCTAGATGTGCTCATTGGCACAAGTGCACTCAGGGGAAGGTTCACTCTCAAGTGTGAGGTTCTGGCCTCAGGGTGACACTGACTGATATATGAGAGCAGAGTTATAACCAGGATGCTTTAAGGCCGGGAAACTCTTCCTGTGTTGGCGTTGAGTGCAGCACCCACGGCTGTTGTACACCCTGCTTCAGTACAGAAAGCCACTGGCTCAGTCATTAAGTCTCAGAGGTTTGATGCTGATAGAACCGTGGCTCTTCGTGTCTTGGTGTGCTTGAAGGATTCTAACAGTATCCCTCACTGAAGTTTTCTTCTTTGTGTGTATCTCCCCCCCCCCAACGCTGTTTTCATAGCTCTTCTAACTATATTTCAGAGGCATGACAGCATCAGAATTCATTTCGCAGAGTCTTCCTGCCTTAACACGAGTCCTCAGATCGAGAGGGGGAGCAAAGTACATATCCCATCTGTCTAGAAGCCACCATTGTGCCTGTTTAGCCAGTGAGCTCACGCCCATCTACTGACCCATCTCACTGGCATTTACTAAGTATCTACTCTACACTCTCATGAGAGAAACAAAGAAATCACAGAGAAGCCAAGAGCTGTGGGAGAATTCTGAGGCCTGCTTAGGAGCCAGCTGGGACATGGTGGGTGAAGGCTACTGGCACAGAGAGAGCGGTCCAGAGAGCGGAACCCCAGGATGTAAGGTCTCTAGTGAGCAGAGTTGGTGAATTATGTGTGAGGGCCAGAAGAAGAGCAGATGTGCCATTGTCCAACAAAGGACGCCCTCAGCCCGGGATGTTTCCTAGCTCCTTCAGCGTACATGCTCCTCCTCCTCCCTCCTTACAGTGCCGGGATCGAATCCAGGCCATTGCTCATGCTAGGCAGGTGCTCTCATTCTGAGCCCCACCATTAGCCTCTCAGCTTTCCTGATGAGGAAGGAAACCTGGGCGGGCTACAGTCTCCACATAAGTGGAAGAGTTGGAGGGCCATGGCTGTGCAGCATCTGTGGAGACTGAAGCTGCAGGGTACGGGAAAGAAAGAGAGACCTGCCTCAGCCCTCACTTCTGAGTCCCAGGCAAAGGACAGACTGTGAGCATGGTGAGGTCTCTAACTTGTCTTTTCCTGTTGGACAGCTCCAGACCCTAGGTACTCACCTTTCCTTCCCATCTGTTTTCTTGCTCAAAGCATGAGGCCAAGATCAAATCTCTGACCGACTACATGCAGAACATGGAGCAGAAGAGGAGGCAGTTGGAAGAGTCCCAGGACTCGCTCAGTGAGGAGCTGGCCAAGCTCCGAGCCCAAGGTAAACACTGACTCCTTTGCAGGTGTCAGACACTTGGCCTAAGCCACTCTCCGGCTGGCTTGAGTCCTGATGTTTAGTTTTGTTCGACGACAGCAGTTCCGTGTCTGCTGGGAACCACAGCACAAGCAAAAGCAGAAACCCATGCTAGCCTACTGTGTATCTGCTGCCTTCCCAGCTTCCTCTGTGTGCCCAGCCGACTCACTCAGCACAGCTTGTCTCTTACGCTTGTTAGATGCCTCTCTGCTCTGCTCATTTCTTTTATGATTGCCCTAGAGCAACCTGGTTAGGGATTGTGGCTAAGTCAATATACTAAGAGGTCTCATCGCAGTGTTCTCTGGGCTGCTGCATCCCGGGAGCGACTCTGTCTTATGTCTGACCTTGCATGGAGTGTTGAACTTGCACTGTGGCCTAGACTGGAAACAGCTTTTCATCAAGCTCTTCCCGTAGCTGTGTGGCACCTGACACGTAGGAAACAGTTAATAAACGTGAGCAAACAGAAGCAAAAATTAAGTGGCAATCAGAAACGTAGGGTTTAAGGGCGTTGCCATGTGCAGAGTGAGACCAGCAACACACAGTGAAGGCTGAAATGAAGATTAATTTTGTGGAGAGCAACTTGAATAAGCACAGCAGGTCTGCATACCATCTGATCCTCACATTTTAAGTATTTGTTTGGGAATTTTATTTTATAATTTTAAAGTGTGTGTGTGTGTGTGTGTGTGTGTAGGTGCCTGAGGAGCTGAGGAGACCAAAAGAGGGTGTTAGACGCCCTATAGGTGGAATTATAGGTGTATGTCAGCCACCTTGTGTGAATGCTGGGAACTGAGCTATGTCCTCTGGAAGGACAGCGAGTGCTCTTAAATACTGAGCCGTCTCCTCAGCTCCTCATCTCAGACCTTTAGATTAGAAAAGCATAAGCAAGAATGCAGAGAAGAAGAAAAAAGCGAACCAGCCAAGCATCTAAAAGCTCAATAGACTTTAACAGAACATCGGACTTCACGTCGGAGGCAAAGCACATGTATGTGCTGACGGTTACGATGCAGGGTTAGGTTGAAATCTTTGCTGCAGTTATTAAAAATAAATGGACCCTTTTGTATTCTTAGAAATGAAAAGTTCAAGTAGTAGGATTGATGATGTTATTATTTCATTTCTTTTATTTTCATATAAAGCTATTTACTGGAGAAATGCATGCTGCTTTAGGTTTACAGGCAAATTAAGTAGAAAGAGCCCTGCCATAGCTTTGTAACATTTCCTTTTTATAGTAAGGAATGAATGTTGAGTGGAGCCTGCTGCCTAACACTGGATAAAAGAAAGCATTTCCCCCTCTTGCATATGTTTGCTGCAGTAGGGCCACTGAGTGTGAATACAGTCAGGGAGATGTAACATAGAACAGACTGGAGAAGTGATGAGTTTGACGTCACTGTTCAGACCTTTGCTCTCTGCCTGCACATCCCCAGCACACTGAGCAAGAGTACAGGGAGACAGGAGCACTGGCAACAACCCTGCCCACCGCCGCCCTCTAGCGAACCAGAAAAGTGTTAGAACATAAATATGTTGCCCTTGTTCTCATCTTTAGCTTGTTTTCCTGCTCCAGATTCTTAGAAAAGCAACAGCTACTCCTGGGAGGTAAATTAACTCCCTATGGAATTCCACCAGGGACATGAATCCAGATGTCACCTCACACCCACAGGAGCACGTCTGCACCCTTAGGGCCCACTTCCTTCCAGAGGCCAGGAGGGAAGCAGCTCTGGGACCGCATACTTCTAGTTAGCCCCTTCCTTTCCCTGGAGGGATGCAATCCACCTGGGGTCCCAACTGCCAGCATAGGCCACAGGAGAGGTCAGTCCGAGGTGGCCAGTGCTTTGTCAGAAGGCGCCTCGCTCCTCCATGCTGTTTTGCACTGGTGTTTGCACTGTGTCATGGTTTTGTCATATGAGTTTTTGGTTCGGATATGAGTCCCACTACTTAAAAACTGAAGCCACTTTTACAATTTGAAACAGAAAAAATGCATGAAGTCAGTTTCCAAGATAAGGAAAAGGAGCACCTGACAAGACTGCAGGACGCTGAGGAGATGAAGGTCAGTACAAGTGTATTTGATGTGCACACATCTGGGAAAAATCTGTCCTCAGACCTATGCATGTCAGTGTAAGACAGGACAGCAACCATGGCAGGGCCTTCAGAGCAGCTCCCAGGGGGCCTGGTGTAGTCACGAGATGATGATGGGACTGTCCAGAAAACCAGAACCATCTGTGGATATGTTTATGTTGCATTGGTGTCTTTGTGTTCCCTGGTCCTGAAGAGGTTAAGTGATGTGTCGCTTAGGTGACTTGGGGTCACTCGGGAAGCAAGAGAACTGTGTGTCCTGACTGGCCTGGCTGGGAAAACCACGCATCTCCAAAGGGCAGGAACAAACTTTCAATGCTGTTATTGGCATCTCCAAAGGGCAAGAGCAAACTTTCAGTGCTGTTATTGGGCTGGTTTGCCTCTAGGGCCCACTCAGGTTTATGACAGATCTGTGGGGTTTGCTGTGCAGATGAAGCAAGGCCAGGAGCTAGGGGACAAGAGCTAGAAACAGCCTTAGTTTGGGGATTTAACATGTGAGGGAAGTAGACACGAATCCAGGGCTTGTCACTGAGCGGGCAGAGTGCTGACAAATTGACGCCACGTCTCTCCTGGCCCGGCTTGCAGAAGGCTCTGGAACAGCAGATGGAGAGTCACCGGGAAGCACACCAGAAGCAGCTGTCCAGGCTTCGTGATGAGATTGAGGAGAAGCAGAGAATCATCGATGAGATTCGGGAGTGAGTTGGCTAAGGGGCTCACGGGATGTGGGCAGGCGTGCTCAGGCCTGGTGAAGCTGACTTCAAGGGCGTGGCTTTTGGCCAGGGGCCCTTGTTTCCTTGTGCTTGGGCTCCTCTGTGCTCTGCCTGGGTGGTACCTGGGTAGAGGCTCTCTCACCTGGAGCCCAGCCTCCTGGAGCTCTGGTACACCAGGTGGCAGGTGGGCCCAGCTGCCTTTTTGCATCACCTCAACCTGGGGCAGGATCAGTTCAGGGGAGACTCAGCTTGGAAGATACATATACCCAGGAGGCAGAGAGACTGTTTGAAAGTATGAGGGGAAAAAAAAAAAAAAAAAGGACTATTCCTCCCTCCCCAGGAATTAATAAGCACTCCAGAGAAGCCATTTGGCATTACTGCGTCTTCACCCCAACAAATAATGCACATGTCGCCACCCTGTCACCTGTGTGCACATCTCCAAGACCTATGCCAGTATGTGTCTGTGCATGGTAGATGCCAACATAGTGTGACGCTGCTACCAGGATGGCAGCATTGCAGCTTAACTATGGGTGCTGCCTCCTGGCCACATCCTGCCTTCTCAGAGACTTTGGGGAACCCCTGCTCCAGAGCACCCTTTTCTGTAGCACAAGTCCCCCAGCTGCAAAGCTTCCTTCTGGGGGGATCTTACTCTTGCGGGGGGGGCTCCTTATGTACTTCGCATAGTGGATCTCTCTGGCAGTCTCTGAACCCCTTTGCAGAATGGCCTGTGAAGTGCTCCCCTGAAAGGCATATATTACAAAGAAAACACATCTACTGAAATAGAATTTCACCCACTGCCCATCCCCAAGCTGGGGGCAAGTCCCCCCCCACCCCGACTACCACCACCACCACTTTCTGTAGATGAAGAATTAGATATGGGAGCAAGGTTGAATTATTTATTTAAGGTCACACTGCTAAATAGGAATCAGACTGGAGCTAAGCGTTTAATTCTCCAGGCTACTGATCCAAATCTTTTCCGAGTATGTGAGCTGCTTGCAAGTGCATTTGCATCTTGAGTGAGAAGGGGGGACGAAGCGGGAGTCTGGGTGGCATGCTGACTCTGTGCAGTAGGCCCGAGGACGGGCCTCGGCATGCCCTCCCCCCACCCCTGCCCCTGTCCCATTCCAACACACCTTGAACTTCTTCTGGACATGATTCTCATTAATCTCCCTCGAAACATGCTCCCAAATGTGAGGGAAGAAAGGAAGGAGACAGAACACCAGTGCATGAGTTTCTGCATCGGGAGCTTCCTGGGCTTGGGATCTTGGGTACTTATGGCTCTGTTCACACAGTCCTGTGCTCTCAGCCTCACAGATGGTTTTCTGAGCGCTGGCAAGGTACAGAAGTGAACGAGACACTCCTGTCTTAGAGCCTCTATTGCTGTGATAAGACACCGTGACCAAAAGCAAGTTGGGGAGGAAAGGATTTATTTCAACTTACAGTTTATAGTTCATCCTCCAGGGAAGTCAGGGCAGGAGCTTCCGGCAGATGCTATGGAGGAGTGCTGCTTACTAGCTTGCTCCTCGTGGCTTGCTTGCTTGCTCGACCTGCTTTCTTACTGCAATCAGGACCACCAGCCCAGACCACCAGCCCAGGGGTGGAACCTCCCCTGTTAGCTGGTTCCTCCCACATCAGTTATCAATTAAAAAGGAGGAGGAGGAGGAGGAAGAGGAGGAGCAACAACAACAACACTACACACTTGCCTTCAGACAGACCTTATGCAAGAAATCGTGGAGCAAGAGCCCCTCTTCCTAAATGGCTTTAGCTTGTGTCAAATTGACACAAATTTGATCAGCACACTGTGCACAGGGTCGGGTAGGGGATTGGTGTTTGAAATGGCCAAATAGTTACTTGAGTAAACAGCTATCCTCTGGGTGGTTACAGCAGCAGGATTTGTGTGACAGGGTGCTCTCTCTCCCCCACCCCCTCTCTGTTTTCAAGGCCCAATGCCATTACATCCCCCACAGAAGCCCTTGCACACAAACAAACTATAAATACACCCTCAAAGCCTTTGCTTCATCCCATGCCCCCTAGCAGCTCCTCAGAAATTAGTTTTCACTTGGGCAGAGAAGAAGCTGTGAGGTTGTCTCTGAGCCCTCACAATCCTCCCGAATTGTTGCCTTTATTGCACAGAGCTAATGGGGCTAGAACTGAACCAGCGCTTTCAGCGGATGACTCAGAAGTTCAAGCTGATCTGGAATATATTGCTTTTTTCCCCTCTCAATTTCAGTTTGAATCAGAAACTGCAACTGGAACAGGAGAGGCTCAGCTCTGATTATAACAAGCTGAAAATAGAGGACCAGGAGAGAGAAGTGAGGCTGGAGAAACTCCTGTGAGTGCCTGAACCCTTCCTGGCTCTCTTCCTGGGGAGGGAGATTCTGGCCCCATCCAGCTGTGTAAAGCAGCGGTGGGGCTGTTTGTTCTTGGCTTAGCCTTCTTCCTTTGCCTCAGGTGCAAATTGCATCTGCCCCGATTCTGGTGCTTCTCCCTGGGTGGCTCATGATGCTTTTCTGTCTCTCAGGTTGCTCAATGATAAAAGGGAACAAGCCAGGGAGGACCTCAAGGGACTGGAGGAGACTGTGGTGAGTCATCTCCCACCTCAGTTCACTCTCTGAGGCCTGATTTGCTTGTGATCTACTGAATTGTTTACTCCGATATTTTATCTGCGCACCCCTTTCCTTTATGGCGTTTAGACAGAGCGTTCTGGCGGCCGACTGAGATTTATAGATTGACGCTTAACAGAATTAATTCATTGGTTGATTAGTCAGTCAATAATGCTGTAATCCTGAAATATGTAAGAGTCGAACTACATTGTAGACTGGTCTCTGCCCTTTGTGACTCTGCTCAAACTTTCAACACATATTTAGCAAGCACCTGTGGGAGCCGGCACTTGTCTGGATGCTTGGGCACACAGTGTCGGGAAGCCTTGTCCTCCAGAAACTGACCTTGATGAAGTGAGCTGGAGGAAGGAACATTCCAGGAGCAGTAGCTTGTGGCATGCGCTGGTAATGGAGACCATTCAGTGTGTGGCTGGGCGAAAGTGAGTAGCAGGCAGGCACAGGAGGACAAGCGCCGGAGCAAGGGCCTTGCAGGAGAGCCAGAAGGAAGAAGAGAAGACCCCGCTTGCCTTGGCAGGGCTCATATTTGAATTTGTTATTGGGTTTCTCTGTGCTGTGCCTACGGCCTTTGGCTTCCTCTGGCATCTTTGATTTCAGTGGCTGTGCAAGATAGCAGCTTGGCCACGTGTCACAGCTGCGGCTTATCACATACCGTCCTAACGGCATAATCGGATGGAAATATGTTTCGTCTCGCCCTTGTTTAAATTCAGCAGATACCTTCTGATCCCACTCGGACCACGTGAGTCTGTGTGGGGCAGAGCCCATGTCCAACAACCTAGAGACTCAGGCTGTAGGCAGATGGCTGGCTGCTCCCATCTGGGAACTTGAGGCTGCCTGCTGGCTCCTGGGACAGGGGTCAGATGCCTGGGCTGACAGGGAATTGGACCTTTCAAGGGTGAAGTCTGCAGGGAAAATAGACCCGAAGCCATGAAATTGCTTCATCTACATAGTTTAATAGAGCAGTGTATCCATAACCGAATCTTCTTGTATAATTGCGGGAAAATATTAAACACTGACATTTTACTAGATTCCTGCCGTTAGGGATGTGTGTCAGGATGTTCTTTGCTTGTACCCATGTGCACCCCTACACCCGTGTACACTTGTTTACCTTCTGTATCGCTGCTGGACTCACAGACAGCTTGCACATACATGTGCACATACAGATTGTCAGCGCACCACACACTTACTTCCGTAGTGTCTTCTGCCCTGATTGCCCATATGATGTTCGTATACCTTCCTAGACACTCACAGACAGCTGCATCTCACTAAGGATCTTTCTCATTCAAACACATCCTGTTCATTTACACAAGTTGTTGTGTACTTTAAATTCATACCTGCTTGCCTTTTCTCATAGCTCTCATCACACTTACAGACCGATATGCACAAATGCTCAGTAATCTCAGATATATGCACATTCAGTCACAGCTCATACTCACCCAAGTCACTCTCATGGGTCCTGCCCCCCCCCCAACACGCACACACATTCTCTCTCTTACACACACATACTTTCTCTCTTTCACACATCACACATACATACACACACAATACTCTCACACACACAATTTCTCATACATAATACTCTCATACACACAGTCTTTCACATACACGCACACACACACACACACACACACACACACACACACACTTTCTCTCTCTTATACCCACACACGTACCCTCCTCTCTTTCCCCCACTCACATCCAGACTTACGTTCTCACACTGACATACCTCCTTGTTCCTACCCCTATAAGCATGATAAATAAAGGATTAGTAGCCAGTTCCTTTGCCTTTTAGGTGCTTGAATATGTATTAAATGGCATATTTTCTCAGTAGCCTCCATCGACTCAATTATTCTCTCTCCTTCCCTCCCACAAGCTCATTTCCTTAGTAATCTGGCTGTGCCCACACATGCTCGCTCTCACAGGCCCCCCACTTACACACGTGTCCACCCATCCCACACACAAGGACAGACCCACTAATGTGGTGGCTCCTTTTCCTCTTCCTCTTTCCCTCACCCCCCCCCCATCCCCTCCCTTAAACTCAGGACTAGATTCCTGCAGTGTGTGCTGTTTTAGACTCAAATGCTTGCCGTCAGCCTTGGAGTACTCCCAAGCTGACTTGTAGACAGTCTTCAGAGATGGGCTCCATCCATCCTTGGCTGTCCGTTCTGTTCTCAAGGCCTCCCATGCAAGCCTGCCCTGCCTCCTCCTTATGCAGAGGGGCAGGATGTTGCCCACAAATTGGACTCAGAGTGTCGCACTGCAGAAGGGCAATCCATGGTGTTCTTTGGCTCAAGGCAGGACACTGGCCACTTCCTCTAGATCCCACCTCATGCCATACTATCTCTCTAGTGCCATCCTCACTGTCCACCGTGATAGGAAGCTTGCCCTTGAGCTCTTGCATGGGGACAATAGCCTCAGAGGAGAAGAGAGCTGGGGCAAGTTGGGGAATAGAGAAATAATTATGAATGTGATGGAAAGATCATTGCATCAGGAAGCCAAGCGACAGCTGCCTAAGTATTGCCATCCGGCAGTACAAAGCACCTTCAATGCCTTTGACTGCCCCTGCCGAACTGTTAAAGATGAGAGAAAGGGGCCAGATCAGAACCTTTATGTTGTATTCACATCCTAAGGAGAGGTCTGGCTTGTGGGCAGGGTGTCAGGCCTTCTTGCCTCCCTTTTGTGTGATGGTGCTTTTCATTGGAAGATGGTAACTATGATCACAGGGCAGGCAGAAATCAGAGATCTGAGGCCGAGGGACAACATGCAGGGCATTTGTAAACATTAAGGGATGTTGGGTATGAACTCTGGCAGGGGTCTAGGGCAGCCTGGAGAATGGTGAGCACTGTACTGCACCCTTGTTCCTGTGCTGTCAGGCGGCTCACTCACAGATGACACCGTGGGCATGCTAGTCACAATACCAGACCTGCTTGGCTTCCTGGAGAAAACAATTTACCTTAGCCAAGGATGCAATTGACTTTAGATGCTTCTTATTTCAACACAGAATTCAACCTAATAATAAGGCCTTAAATTAAAAGAGAATCTTATTCCAAGAAACAGCTTCCTTAACTCTGGGTTTTGTTTCTACTTTTTTAATGTAAGCATGTCCAAGTTGCATCCCCTGACATCCTGTCAATTTATATAGATGAAAACACTGAAAAGCCCCTCTGTCTCCTCCTCACTTATAAGGAACTAATTTACTCACTATGAGTGGGCAATGAAACTAACATCTCTTGTAGAAAACATATGAAAACCGAGGTTGGAAAGATAGTGCAGCAGTTAAGAGCACTTACTACTTTTGTAGAAGACCTGAGTTCAGTTCCCAGCACCCACATAGGGCAGCTCATAACCACCTGTCATTTCAGCTCCAGAGGAGGCAGTGCCCTCTTCTCAAATCTTCCAAAGCATGCACATGTGCACACAAACACACACTAAACCTTGAAAAGGATAGGTGTAGTAGTGGTGTTAACCCAAGTACATGAGAGACAGAGGCAGGAGGATTTCTGTAAGTTTGAGGCTATCCTGGTCTGTATAATGAATTCTAGCCCAACCAGAGCTACAGAAAATAAAACCTTGACTAAAATTTATATATATGTACATATACATTATATATAATTATATATAGACTTGAATAAAAGAAAACATTTTGATCTTCCAGTTTTGTTAACCAAAGATTACCAGGTTTGGTTCAAGCCCTTATCTAATCACTCGTATTCTTGAAGTGTTCATTCATGGAAAATAATTCAAGGTGAAGGAGAAGATTGCCAGCCCTTGAGATATGAACGATTATTAGCCATTGTGCTGGCCACTCACTGAGGCCAGAAGTCGTCCTAAGAGCTTTCTAGATCTTCTTGCTTAGTCTTTATGCCAGCGAGTCAAATTCTTTTTATCTTCACCTTAAAAATGAGAAAGTACACAGGATGTTCAGGTGACTTGCCCAGGGCCGCCAGATGAAGAGCCACTGCCTCATTCATGAGCTGCTGGTGTGAAGCAGACATGGTTGTGGATGAGGCAGAGGTGGGTGCAGACTCACAGAAGATGACATCCCGTTTGGGTGAGAGGAACCAAGGCTGTTTGTATGGTATGTGATATTTATGCAGGAAGTAAACAAAAACAAAAGGAGCTGCCATCATCGCAGGTAACTCACCTGCCATTCGGCTCCCTTGAGAGTAGACCAGAGGAACTAACTGGCTGTGCTAGATCTTTTAGCTAGTAGTTAGACTCCCCAGGCTCCTGCACCATGTGCTCCTCATAGCTGTGTGAGCTGAAGAGCGGGCATGGCACAGATGGTACCAGGGCACCAACAGCATCAATGGCAGCTCCAGCAACAAAGTAGTGCCATGGGGAGGGGGGTGGATACTGAGCTCTATAGCAAATGCTACAGCAGCTCACTGATGCTGCGTGTGAAAACTCTCTTCCAGTCTAGAGAACTCCAGACACTTCATAACCTGCGCAAACTCTTTGTCCAGGATCTGACCACCCGGGTGAAAAAGGTGAGTCCTGTCATTTCTGAACAACTTCAGGAGAAAAGTTGGGGCCACGAGGCATCATCTTCAGTTGAAATATCACATGCTCAAATTAGGGCTGGTTATACTTAAAAATTAATTGCCTCATACCATAGAATGTTATTAAAAGAATGTGCTTGGGGGCTGAAATTACTTGGAAATATTTTACCATCTGATTTTCCTTCTTAGGAAAAGAAAGTTTTAATGCTGTCCCTGGCTGGCCTTTATTTAAAATGACATATATTTGATTGGCCTTGCTGTGTGAAAGTCACTACTTTGGGCCAGAAAAGTCTGAAACATTCTTGTCAGAAGACAGCACGGTCTCGGTCTACAGAAGTGAGATGACCAGAGCCTCATGTTTGTCTATGCAATTTGTGGAGTGTGTTAATACCGAATTTGTACTTGTTTACCCCAGCTTCCTCAGTAGGTTGCGGTGCCCCTGCCTGACAGGTGTAGATCTAGGCTTGAGTGTGATTGTGGAGATAAAAGAGTCGGGCATCAGTCTGCAAATTCTAATCATGGTGATTGTAGCGAGTCTTTATAGTGGTCACTCAACAGGTCAGCTCAGAAATCTAATTGAGAACACATGGAAACATGGTGTTATGGACAAAGCAGGGGGTCATGGAAGAGGCATGAAAAGATGGAAAGTATTAAGGAAAGCATGTGAGATGTTTAGTAAAAGCATATACATGCCTGAGTATGAGTGCACCTGTGTTCTTGTACACATGGGCATGTTTGAAGAAACAAAGGAGAAAAAGTCAAGTATAGTAAAAAGGCAGCAGTTGATAGAAGCAGGTCTGAGAGGGACAGAATCAAGAGCCCAAAGGGATATGCTACTTGGTAAACAGAAAGCACTGAACTTTGCAGAGGTCAGAGAGAGTCAAGCTGGGAGCATTTGTGAGAAACTCTAGGACAGTGGAAAGAGGCCACATCTGATGGCTGGTATCCTCAGTGGAGGAAGGAAGAGAATGTGGAGCCAAGGAGCTAAGGGAAGATGCAGCCAGCTGTGCATACAGTCTACTAGGGACGAGTCAAGTTGTTGCTGAGCAGTGGTGTGCATGCTCCTGTGGCATGCACCTGCGGCAGCATTGAGCTAGCTATTTGGAATCCTGGTAATGCAGATATCAAAGGCAGAGACTCATGGGAGGTTTTCAAAGCCTGGATGGCAATGGTCAGTCTACTGTATGAGAACTGCAGTCTACAAAACACATGTTACCTAGGGGCCTACACCAGGGAGGAGAAGCAAGAGGCCAGCGTAGGTGTGTGGTAGGCAGCAAGGGCACCTGATGAGAGCTTATGACAACAACGAAGATGACCCCTGTCCCTGGGGGGAAATGGAGTGCAAGCCAAAGGAAAGGTTAAGAGATGGAATCAGTATTCCTTGATTGCATTTTTGAAAACTTCCTAAGGATGACAGGCTTTTAGACTTTCAGCCTGCATGCCCCCAGAAGCTGCATCAGCACCACCTGGGAATTTGCTCAAATACATAATGCACCCCGGATGGGAGGAATCCGAGATGGAGGTGGGCTCAGCAATCTGAGGTTTAGTAAGTGTCCTGGGGCTCCTCCTGGTGTACATTCATGTTTGAGAGTTCTGTTTTGGGCTGCACTGATGGTAGAAGCCACAACCCTGCTGGAGGAGGATGATTTTTTCTCCTGTCACACCAGACAGACGCGTTTTGCTATTTTTGAAATCTGGGTTGTGTTTCCACATGCATTTCCTAATTTATCTGTGGCACCTTGCTTGTCAGGAGTGTGGTGTAGTTGCCAGCTTGAAGATCTGATAAGTCTGAAGGATTTTCCCAGCACCTGGATGCTGTGACAGGGCTGAGCCTGACTCACTGAGGAGCTGCATAGCTTTGGGTGCTGAAGAGACAAGCAGAGGCCATTAGGATTTCCCTGTGGCAACAATGCCTCTGGCTGACAGGCTTGCTAATTTTTCATCTGATCCTGATGGCTAACCTAAGCTTGAGTCTCATGCTTATTTTCACACTGGTTCTTCTTAATAAGTTGTGAGTGCTTTCTTTTGAAAAGAGACATCTCCTTACCTGCAAGAAAGAGGTACATTTCATTAGAGAGAAATGTGTGCAGCATACAAGAGCAGACCCCAAGGTGTTCTTATTCCAACACTCTACAATGGCTCCTGCACACAACAGTTCAGTGCAAGCCAAGGAAATTTATTAGGAAGTTCATGAGGTGGAACCTTTCACAGCTTTTTTTTGTTTTCACTTTCAGACTGTCTTTTAGTGGGGTTGCAATTCTTCTTCAAGAGCGTTAATGTATTATGAACACTTGGTAGGTGAGTGGGGCAGCGGGGCATGCCACTAACTGTCATGTATGGATACAGAGTGTGGAGCTGGACAGCGATGATGGAGGAGGCAGTGCCGCCCAGAAGCAGAAGATCTCCTTCCTGGAGAATAACCTGGAGCAACTCACCAAGGTGCACAAGCAGGTGGGTGGAGCAGCTCACCAAGGTGTACAAGCAGGTGGGTGGAGCAGCTCACCAAGGTGCACAAGCAGGTAGGTGAGCTCCCTGTGCCCCGCCCCAAGCCTCTGCTCTCTTGTGGGCACAGTAGGGGCTCGTTGGCTGCAACACAGAACAGTTCTGCTATTGGATGTCTGTATGTGATCAGAGAACACGTGTGCCGTGGGAAAAATGCTAGTCCTTGAAAATCCCTGCATCTGGGCGGGAACGGTGGCTTGCACCTGTATTCTTGGCTACTAAGGAGGTGGAACCATCATTCGAGTTTAGGTGCTTATGACCAGCCTGAGCACCATAGTAGGATCCTGTCTCAAAGTGACAAGAAGATGGTAGATGTAGGAGGACTTAGGGTGAGGAGTGAGGGGTGGATGTGATCAAAATACGTTGTTCGAATTCTAAAAGAATAAACAAACAGAAAAAGAAAGCCCATGCCTGTAGCCCCAGTATCTTTCTTTATATATGAAAAACTTCCCTTGGCTAACAAGATGGCACATTACATAGTCATGTGCTGTGTGCTTGATGGTCTGAGTTCAATCCTGAGATCCCACACAGCAGAGAAAGAAAACAGATTTCCGCAAGATGTCCTCGGACCTCTGCATATGTATGATAGAACACATGTACCTGCAAATACACACAGAAGACAAGACTGTATGTATGTATGTGTGTGTGTGTGTGTGTATGTATGTATGTATGTTTGTATATATGTATATATGAGAGAGACACTGACTTTCTTTGGTGGAATCCATTTCTAGAGAAGGAAAGGGGAACTCTAGGGCTTGGAGAGAATAAAGTGTTGAGACTTATCTTGTTTTCTTTCTGCCCTTGGATACTGACTGGCTTTGTCCTCCTCCATGACGTCTCTGAGGCATCTCTGTAGAACATTAGTCTCCACAGAATGCATGTGCTGATCAAGCTGCCTCAGGTCCCTTATTTTATAGCTAAGGAGACATTGCTTTGTTTCACAGATGGTGTTGTAGGTTAAATGAGAATGGCCCACATAGTTTCCTGTATTTGAATGCCTAGTCACCTGAGAAGGACACTATTTGAAAGGATTAGAAGGATTAGGAGGCGTGGCCTTGTTGGAAGAAGTGAATCGGTGGGGGTGGGATTTGAGGTTTCAGAAGCCCAAGCCAGGCCTGAGCTTTCTTCTGCGGCCTGTGGATCAGGATGGAGAGGTCTCAGGCCTTCTTCAGCAGCACGTCTGCCTGCGTGTTGCCGTGTGTCTGCCTGCATGTTGCCGTGCGTCTGCCTGCGTGTTGCCGTGCGTCTGCCTGCGTGTTGCCGTGCGTCTGCCTGCGTGTTGCCGTGCTCCACATAATGCTTGTAAGAGACTAACGTCTGAAACTGTAAGCCAGCCCCAGTTAAACACTTTCTTTTATAAGAGTTCCAGTGGCCATGGTGTCTCTTCCCAGCAATAGAACAGTGATTAAGACAGGTGGGAACCCAGAGAACGTAACCAGCAACCTCTGAGGTCTGTTGTCCTCATCCTGCTCTGGCCATTTTGGGTCTCACTTAGGATTATCGCCCTGACATCTGTCTAGAGTTACAGAGAGGAATATGTATGTCCAGAATACCAGTGGCTTGGGCATGCCATTTGCCTTCCTTCTTTTCTATAAATGCCAGTATGCCTGTGACTCTTTCCAAGGTTTGATATAGGGTACAAATAGTCTTAACTCTTTGGGTCATGTGGCTGAGGGCATATGACTTCTCTTTGACTTGTTAGATTTGTTTCCGTAGGGCTGGTGATGACATTTTTCCCTAGAGAGAAGATGGCAGATCAACACAGTGAAATCATTCAAGGAAATTGATAATGAGAAATACAGAAGCAAAGACTGCCAGGCATCTTGAAATGTGGCTCTGCAACTCATTATTTTATTCATGAATTCAAGGACTATTTATTAAAAGCCAAGTCTGCCAGGCATGGAGCTGCTACTGGCATAAGCAAAATAGGTCAGAACAGCAGTAGCGTGCTTTGATAGTTTTTTTTTTTTTCTGGTTTTTGATCCTTTCCCTGATCCATATGGATTCCAGCAATTGTAACTGGAGTTTAAAGTGCAGATTCCTGGGCTCTGGCAGCGCCATCAGGCTAGGGCCCGGCAGGTCCCAAGCAAGGTGACCTGCAGTGCTGGGGCCCCGCCTTCCTGATGATTGTTCTCATCTTGGGTGGTGTGTTCTGCAAACTTGCCTGTTACTGGTATGTGTGTGTGTGATAGTGTTAGTCCCTTGTCACAAAGGTATTTATGGACCAACCCTGCTGCTCTTAGAACCCAGGGTAACTGAAGAGGAAAGACTAAGGATAATGACTCCCGTCTGTGTCCTCAGCCTTGAAGGGGCTGAGACAAGTTGGGGTAGGGGTGGTAACGCAGTAGTCCGGTCCACAGAAAAGAGACAAATGAAATGACGGCCGACCCTCGGCCTGCTTTTTCAAAGTACCCCAGGGGCCCGTGTTACTTACTCTCTCTTCCTTGTGACCAAATACCTGACAGTAAGCAACCTTAGGGAAAAGAGATTTGGTATTCATGTTTGAAAGTGCAGGCCACCATGGTAAGGGATACATGGACCCAGGATTAATTGACAGTTGTGGGGTATTAGTAGAGCTCGTAGGGTACAAGCCTGGACCTCTGATCCTAACAAGCTAAGCTCAGCCACTGTCATCAATAATACCAGTTAAAATGACGAGTGATAGTGAAAGGCAGGGAGATATTTATCCAGCGAGGTCAGACTGGGATGAGGACTAAGCAAGGAGGTGCAGTGATCCCTCAGGTTTGTCTTTGGAGTTCTTACCTGAGGTTTAGGTTTAAATAAAGGGCAAGAGAGATGTATGACTAAGCTGCCCTAGTCAATGTATGGCCACACCCATCAGTGAGCCGTCATTGTCTCTGTTTCTGCTTCTGGTATGTCTCAAAAATTGTTGAAACTGTGTGAGCTCGTTTCCTGAGAAACAAGATCTTCCACTGAACGGTACCAAGCCTTCAGCCTTTCCATTTCCCTAGCATGAAATCTCTGGGGAAATTCCAAGTTCTTGGGGACCATTATCTCAATAGTCTAGCAACCAAAGGAAGGGATACAGGTGTCTCTCTTTAGGGCTTCACACCTGTCATGATGGCTACAGCGGAAGGACGTGCTCACGCTCTGGCAGATGGAGAGACAGAGAGTTGATGCTGATGTCAGCCCCCCCTTTTTTTTTTACTTTTCCCTCAGTCCAGGATCCCATAGGGTGATGATGCCTACCACTCTGGGTGGGTCTTCCGTCCTTAGTTAAACTCTCTGGAAACTGACAAAGACATACCTAGAGGTATGATTATAAAGACGGACATGCTAACATTTATGCATCATAAGTCCTCTACCTGCCAACTAAACACTCTCAAAGACCAATTTTATCTTATTTTTAATTTATTTCTGTTTTATGTGTATGGGAATTTTCTTGCATGCATGCCTGTGCCCCATGTACTTGCCTGTTGCCCAAGGAGTCCAGAAGAGGGTGCCAGATCGCCTGAAACTGGAGTGTGAGCCACTATGTGGGTGCCAGGAATTGAGCCTAGCCTTGCTCAAGAACAAGTGTTCTTACACCCTGAGCCTTTTCTCCAGTCCCTCGATCACCTTTAAACCAAAACTTTACACCCCTGGTTCTTAAAGATTCTCATGTCATTATTTTTATAAAACAGTATTTGTTTCTCTTAGCTTATTTCTTAAGGCGGCTATCACACAAATAATTGAGACACTTTTATATTTGCTTATAAAGCTATACAACATAATCTTGAGCCATTTTAGTCTGTTCATAACCCTCTGTGTTATGCTGACTCCATCTTTGCCACAATCCCCAAGTTACTTGCCTTTTAGTTCTTTTATCGCTCCAGCTGAATCCTTCTCATCTCTCCTGCACCTCTGCCTGTGGCTGAATCTCCTGGCTAAATCCCTAACTCCTCCTCCCCTGGGTAGCTGGAAGTCCAACCCTATTCTCTCCCCTGCTCATTGATTGGCTGCTTTATTGACATGTCAGGGGGACAAATGGGAGCAGAGTTTATACAACATTGAGACAGAAATCAGAATGTCAACTGCATAGTAACCTTATGCTGACATTCTTATAATGCAAAATGTATTGTTCATCTCTAAGAATCCCCTAAGTCTTACCTAAACAAACATTTTTTTTTTAAAGCCCAAGTTTGTAGTCTGCTCTGAGATTCAAGTGATATTTTAACTGTGAACACTGGTAGGGGGAAAACAAGACAGTGCATGCATTTCTAATCTGCAGTGGCAGAGAGTACGCATCTCTAAAAGGAAGAAACAAGGAAAGCATAAAAAGATTGCTTCTGGCATGCATACCGACAGAACACTCGTATCCATAAAGTAAAATTAAAAAAAAAAAAATTGGACCAAATCAGCAGAGCAAACATCAAACCCTACTACTCCGTATCCAGCACCTTGGGTGTGTGATAGCACCATCTGTGCTGCAGTGGGCTTATATTGCCCCACTCCTCAGCTCTGCTGCCATGTGTACCTGTGGCCGCTCCCTTTGGGCTGGCTCTACTCAGTGCCTGCACATTTCTAGATTTCCAGCATCCTGATGTTTCCATTGCAGCTTAGGCTTCACCTTCACAGCTCGATGCACAACTCACTCATAAGTTCCATTCAGGTAATCTTCCCTTAATACACACTTCCTGGCCTTAGTTGCTTTTTGGAACACTGGTGCAAGCTTCTGTGACACTTCCCCTCACTTTTGGATGTTACATGCCTTCAAAAGTCAGTATGATACGAATGGTACAACGTTCTGCTATCCACTCAAAATGTAGCCTTGCCGTGTTGGACCACAGCTACAGTGATGCTTGTGTGTCTTCCAGAGTGAGCCTGAAAAAGCCTTGCCTAGGTGGCCCTACACCAGCAGCACGGCCTAGAAGCTGTTTTAGTTCAAGTTCTCTCTTTCCAAAGGCAAGTTTTTCAAACACATTTGTGTCCTTAGACTCTGGAGCCTAGGGGTGGGGTGGGATCTTGCTCCAAAGGCAACTTCTGTGCTGTCCGACTTGCAGTGCTTGAGGTTTCTCCTTCATGGTTTTAATCACTTTAACAACATAGCCATCTTGTCCACATTGACTTCAAACTCACGGAGGCTTTTTCCCTTGTCAACCTTCGATTTTTAAAATATCTTTCTGTTCCTTTCCACCATAAATCTGAGGACAGTATGCAATAACCCTGCCACAGCCTTAATGTTATACCATCTTGAAATTTTAGCGCATTAATTTTGAATTTAGCTCTGCTCAAAATTTCAGGGAACAGATAGAATACAGCTAGATTTTTTTTTTTTTTTCTTTTCTTGCCAGAATATAACATGAATGGTCTTTAGGTTGGTTCCTAACAGAGTCCGTGTTACTGTTACTCACATCGCTTCATGAGCCTGGCCCTCACTGTCCTTTTTGTTGTCACCCTCCAAACTCCCACTAGTTAGTCCACTAAGCTCTGCTGGCGGTACCAGAGGGCCCCTTAAACCTGCAGGCCCACTGTAGTGCTTTTCCACATTCCTCCCACAAACTGTCCCAAAGGCCTGGGAACAGCAGGCTTCTTACTGCACTGTCTTCCCACCCCACATCCTCTTTTCTGTATCTGCTAACTGTGGTCAAGAAGCAGGTCAAGGGAGGAAGGCTTTCTTCTGTCTATGGCTCCAGGGTACAGTCTCTTAGGACAGGAAAAGCATTGTGGGTAAATGGGCTTGTGCCTGTGCTGGTAGACGTTTGTTCACATTTCAGCCTATGAGGAAGCAGAGAAGATGATCACTGGTGCTCAGCCAGCTTTCTTCTGTCCACTTTCTTTTTAGTCTGGGGCCCCAGCCTATGGGGTGGCTCTGTGCATACTCATAATGGATTGTTCCCCCATTAAACCTTTCTGAAAATGTCCTCAGAGATGCACAACCTGTGTGTGATTCTAAATCAGTTTATGTTGAAAATGATGATGAGCTACCACAACATTCAGGTTCAGTACTTTTTAGTGGGGACAGTTTCTAAGTGACTGTCTCACGGTGGCCCTTTTGTTTTATGTATGCAACACCCAACACTTGGAGGGACTCGGCTACTTCTCTAACTCAGGTGGCCGGAAGTGACAGCACTGGCATTGGAGCCCCCTACTCATGTAGGGTCAGCCTGTTGCGTCTTGATTATAGGTCCTAAGTGAAAAGGAGCCAGCAGTCCACTCCCATTCCCTGTGAGCCTCTGGATGTGCTGCCGAGCTGGGTTTCAACGCAATACCAGTCTGCAAGAAGGTCTGCAGAGACGCTGTAATGTGCCCATTCACTGACTCGGAATTTCTCAGCTCATGCATACATCCTAGAACAATAAATTTCTCACAGCCCCTTCCTTTTCCAAACACATCCAAACAAAGAGGGCAAGTCCTGTCCCAGAGGAAGCCTGTCCTGTGGCTGCATATGGCTTTTGCTTTTATGTGTCCTCTCATTACTGCTGCAGAGAATCAGAGTTATATAGGCCATCAAAGACAACCTAGTGGGGGGACAGTTCATCTGCTGGGCAGGGCTGTCTCCTCTTGTGTGTCTTCATCCCGCCAGGGAGTAGCACAACCTTGCTCAAAATGGGCTTCTCTGCCTCTCTGCTGCAGCTGGTCCGGGACAATGCAGATTTGCGCTGTGAACTCCCCAAGCTGGAGAAGAGGCTGCGTGCTACTGCAGAGCGTGTCAAGGCCTTGGAGAGTGCACTGAAAGAGGCCAAGGAGAACGCCATGAGGGACCGGAAACGCTACCAGCAGGAGGTGGATCGTATCAAGGAGGCTGTGCGAGCCAAGAACATGGCTAGGAGGGCACATTCGGCCCAGATCGGTATGGGAGCTGCAGGGACCCTTATGTAGGATCTCACTCGTCAGAATGGGTGTGAAAGAGCCTGCGGGGCCACAGTGTTCATCCTGGGAAAGCACGGAAGTCAGGCACCACCATCCTCCTCAATAGCCCTGATATAGTGTGTTCTGCAGAACTGCTCTAAGCCCTAGAAGCCAGCTATGCTGTAGCTTTTGGCTGTAAGCAGAGGCACACTCTTGGGAGTAGAGTAATATATGAGTATTTCCCATCAGGACCATGAAGAAGACCATCTGTCTGCCTCAGGGAAACCCTCTGGTTTGGAAATAACTGGAAAGAACCTGGCTGGCAGCACTGGGTGTTGTTGCAAGCCCAATGGTGGCCTGAAGTTCAAGCCCCAGGGCCATGGAGTTGGGCGTTCTGTTGGAATAGGAGTGGTGGGTGTAGCTGCTCCATCCCAGGTGCCAAGCTAAAGCCAGAGGGACTTGCAGGTGTTGTTTAGAGTTGCTTTTAACTGAGATGCCCCTAATAACCTGCAGCATCATTTCTCATCATAGTGCTCTGTAGCTATGTTGCGAGACAACATCTTTGTGTTTCCATTTGCTTGGTGATATGTTAGGTTTATTGGGTTTCTTACCCTCTGAGAGTCGATCGAACATTGTGGCCTCTTTTCCCAGAAAACCCACCACAGGTGGAGTCCTTGTGAAATCTACAGGGAACTGTGGATGTACTGCAGATAAAAACCAAAGTCCTTTGCTTCTAATTCTCATTCATTTTTGAAAAATTTTCACCCTCAAAAATAAGATGATTAGGGCCTGAAGAGATGGCGCAGGGGTTAAGAACACTGACTACTCTTCCAGAGAACCCAGGTTCAATTCCTAGCACCCACATGGCAGCTCACAGCTGTCTGTAACTCCTGTTCCAGAGGATCTGACACCCTCGCATGGGCATACATGCAGGCCAAACACCCATTTATGTAAAATACAAACAAATAAGTTATTAAGGAAAAAAGAATATTAAAATAAGACGATTAATATCTAAGTTTCCCACTCCCTGAATTATGTGCGCACCCTTGGTTTGCTAACTGTACTTCTCAGAGGCCAGACCTGCTGTTCCCAGAAAGGTCTCGGGGTAGAGAGGCAGTGCAATGTTGATAAACACGTGACTGGTTGCCATCAATGATGTTGTTCTCTCTCCTTTCTCTGGGATACAGCCAAGCCCATCCGCCCAGGACATTATCCGGCATCATCTCCAACAGCTGGCCATGCCGTGCGAGGAGGAGGTGCCTCTTCAAACTCCACTCACCACCAGAAGTAAATACAGAGTGAGTCCCTGAAGTCTGGCGTGTTTTCTCTTCACAGCAGCCCAGCCCTGATATAGAAGCAGAGTTCTCTTATCACTCTGGAACTGCACCCCAGCCTTCAGCCACCTGTTCCAGGAGAGGCGAGAAAAAAAGTCATGACCTAGCTTTGCCAACATAAACAGCCATAGGGTCCTCTAGCCAAAGGTCCCTGGGGTTGGTTCAACCCCAAGCCAGGCCTGGCCTTGTCACCTCTCAGGATGATGAGTGCCTCATCTGAGCTTTGGCTGTAGGGCTTCCCTCTGTAGCTGTATTTACAAAGCCAGACAGAAGTAGGGGGTGGCTTCTAGTCTCAGGAACTGAATACAAAGAGCAGGCAAAAGTCACATTTTTATACTTACAGTGAGCCTTAACAAGTGAAGTTTTGAAGAATGTGATTTATATTCAAGTGGGGCTAGACCACTTTCTCTGAGACGGCGGTCTATGAGCCCCAGTTCTTGCAATCCATATGCTCACCATTGCTCTAACAGCAAAAAGAGGAAAGTGATATGCTTTTGAGAGAGAAAAAGGAAGGGCCAAGCTTGTCCTTAGTAACTGAATAAAGAGGTTCCTGGTTGGGCTGGCAAGTGGACAATAGAGGACCCGAAAACTTGGCTCAGAAAAATGTATACTTTGTGTGTGTAGATGGGATGACCATGAACGTTACTCCTGGGCTCTGAGCCCCCACTAGGGAGGCTAACTGACAAGGTGTGTGAGCATTTGTCAAGTGATGCTTTCATTAAGAGCAGCTGAGGACTACCTGGTTTATTCAGTCCTTTTTGAATCAGCATATGAAATGAATTGGGGCAGGCAGTGCTCTTGAGCAAGGCACAGTGACAGCCTTGCTAAGGCCCAGCTGAAAACTTCAAGAAGGGAGCTTTAGCAGCTTTACACAAACAGCAAGGACTAGGCCAGGGCCTGACCAATGAGTGGGAACCAGAGGGCAGGCCTAGGCAGTTCACAATGGGACAACACACCCAGCAGTGTGCCCATGTCTTAAATGAGTTTGCTACTGAGGCGCCCAGTCATGTCCAAGCTGTGCTTCCAGTCTGAAATAAAATAAAATTGGATATTACTGAATTGATTTTGATTGCATGCTGTCAGTACTGAGGACGAAATCTGAAAGGTGGTTATTTTGGGCAGTTTAGCACAGAAAAGCCTCAAATTCTGATGGGTGGAAGTGGAGAGCGGGGGGGGGGGGGGGGGGGCATACATTTAGCATGTATGGGACCTGTGTTCAGTACAACACAACAGTAAGAAAGGGGCAAGCTTAGGAGGGTGGACGAAGCACATTGGACAACAGGCCAGGCTGCTAGTGGGATGGGGCCTCCCTGGGCCTCTCTGGTTTTTTTGTTTTTTGTTTTTTTTAAACCAAGAATGACCAGTGGTTTTGATAACCACCAAAATGTAATGCCAGCTTCCCTGTAGTAACCAGGGCTCATATACAACACAGTTTGTTTCTCATGAGAAGGAGGAAATTGCTGGTAAGGTGCCCAGAGACCAAAGAAACAGACTGCTAGACTCAGTCCTCTGAGGGGGCCTCCTTTTCTCAGGGTCACCTTAGGGTCTGCAGAGTGACTTCTGCTGGACCTTCAGCCTCAGCCTTCTTCCCAGGTATATCTCAGCTGGAAGCCGGGGCGAGGCTAGGCAGCACTGCTGGCTGCAGCAGCCTCCCTCAGAAGCCCATGAGAACTGAGGTCTGCATCGCCATGTCTGGATCAGAGGCACATGGCCACAGTGGAGGCTAGAAAAGGCTGCGTTAGCTGGCTGCATCAGCTCCAATGGGAGTGAGGTTTTATATTGCTGGGACCATAAAACCCACAGAGATGACCTATAGCACAGTCTGGCTCCTGTGTCATAGAGGGGAAGGCAGTAGAAAGAGCTTCATTCCTGGTGGTAGGAGCTGGTGGTGGAGCTGCTCATATCATGCTGGGCTAGGGACCAGAGATGGCAGCAGGGAGCAGGGGCTGCACCTTCTGACTGTTCCACAATCTTTCCAAATAGTTCTACCAACCAGGGAACAAGGGTTTCCAACATAAGCTGGGCTGCAGGGGATTTAGACTATAACAAGAGTAATGTTTTTAGGAGGATGGGGATGGATATGGTGCAGTGGATACTGGATTCTTAACAGTCTGAGTTTCTGCGCACCTGTTGCACAGCATCTCTGGGCAACCTGTAACATATAGGTTGTCATTTGATGAAAGCACGCGGTAAGTTCTTACCTTCCAACAAGTTCTCACTTGATATCCTGGTTTAGGGATTCCAGACTCTGCACTGAATAGGCACCTTCCTTGTGGAATTCAGTAAAGCTCGGCCAAACCCACAGAAGTCCAGGTTGACCCGGAACTCCATATGTAGTCCAGGCTTGCCTTGAACTCACAACAATCTTCCTGCCTGAGCCTCCTGACTGTTGGAGTCACAGGCGTGAGCTACCATAGTGGATTTAAAACTCACATTTTGTGAAAGGCGTGCCCAACCAAAGGCTGATCATTTGTCGCTGGTGTGACCTCTTATACTAAAGACTGAAAAACCAGAGCTTCTCAGACCAGCATGGTGTGGTGTTCCACACTTTAACTCAGTGTTTGCAATGTAAAAATAGGAATATCAGAAATTCAAGGTCATGTTCACATCCTCAACTATATTTTGAGTTCCAGACTAGCCTGATGTACAGAAAGCCTGACTCAAGGAGGAAAAAGTCAAAACTGATTAGAGTGTCACGGACTTCAAAGAAACAGCCATAACAATTCATTTCTTTCTTTACTCAGTGAGTTGCAAGTGATTTATGATGACTTAAGCTGAAATTGAAGTTCCTTAAGCATACTTTGTCCATCCAGGTTCCATAGCTGGGTGCTTTCTGTGTACCTGGTAAGTTTCAGGGACTTTCCGAGATTAGTGAATTGTTTACATCCTAAATGTTAATGAGCTTCCTTCCAGGGTAGAATATTTTAATTCAGAAGAAATTGCTATACAATGTTCCATGCCTTCCTCTGGCTTTTAGCATTCTTTCTATCTCTCTTCTGCGATGTTCCCTGAACCTCAGAGGGCCTAGATGTCCATCTAAGGCCAAGCATTAAGCTACTGTATCACAGCAACAGAATATCGTCCTTAAGAGCTTTCCCAGAGGTTGTGAGGTTCTGTGGTGTGCTGTCATTTACAAAAGAAAGTTTCCCTCTATGACCGACTTCTGAGCGCAGCAGTGATCCACATGTGTGCACGCAGATATCTAGAAGGCAGTTTGATAGGCACCTTACATCTACTTAATAAAACCATGGCAGCTGCTTTTCCAGCCTAAGATTTACAGTACCAGAAATGAATTCTCTCCTATAGAGTGGGCTTTCAATCTAATTGGAAAGCAGCTTGTCATACCCCAAACCACCTGTGCCGCTATTGTGCCTGCACTCACATCTTGCTTGGCATCTTGACAGTGTGGCATGCAGGGTCCAGTAGGATTGTTGGTGACAGTTCTTCCCCAGCAGCTTGCATAGGACCTCTCAGCATTATGAAAGCCAGCCAGCAAAGGAGAAAGTTTCTAGTTCAGTCCCAACCTGATTTCTCCATTTTGTGACCGATGTGTGCCAGTAATGTCTCACCATTTAGTTCTTGCTGGAACTAACAGCAGCGCCAATGGCCTTTTGCTATTTTGGGCAGTGGGGTGAATTCTCTCTAGCCAACAATTCCTAGAGAGTTAGCCCACTGCTGTCACTGAGATTTTTTTTTTTTTCACTGTGACTATGAAACAATATTTTGGCTTCTAGAAGTGCTCTGTCCTGCTGCTGCACGGTGCCTTAACTGCTCTTCCACATGCTTTTATTTATCTGTAAGATGCTCAAGAGTTGGTGTTATATAAGGAAATCTTTTTCCAGAGTGTGGGCAGGACCTCTGAAGCACCATTGTCATCCATTTCAAGTAAGTGCCAGTTGGTCTTGAGCAGCTAAGGGCATACCAGAAAAGAAACCTTAACAAGATCTGATACAGCACATAAAGATCTCATCACATTTATAAATTCTTCAAAATGCAATGTTAGAAGCTGGGCGCGGTGGGCCACACCTTTAATCCCAGCACTGAAGAGGCAGAGGCAGGTGGATCTCTGTGAGTTTGAGGCCAGCTTGGTCTATAAAACAAGTTCTAGGACAGCCAGGGCTACACAGAGAAATCCTGTCTTGAAACAATGCCTCCCCTGCCCCAAAAAGTACAATGTTAGGTTACAGTGGTAAAGATGGGTGACACCGCCTTTTAGCCATCTATATAGTATCTACAGACATGACCCTTGAGCCATCCGGCCTCCTCATGCTGCTGTTGTCAGGGGGCTGCTGTGCGTCATTTTACCTGTGCTGCTGTCAGTGGGGTGAACTTGTAGGCTTAGTCCAAAGAGGGCTGCAGTCTACGCCTGCTGCTGGAACTGGCTCCTGGGTTCAGATAGGCTGCAGCGTGGCACTGGCGCCCTTGCCTTTTCACCAGGCTGGGCTAGGTCAATATTCTGCGCCTTGACATAATTTGTATTGTATACTCTGCTCACCTCCGGTCACGTTTAATCTTTGGTCATCTATACTATTTTATCATGCGTATCTTTTATGAACTGCTGCTCAGGCTTTAGAGCCTTTTATAAGGAAGCTCGCTAGCACAGCATTTGGCTAGCACGGAGCTTGCTACGCTTGGTAGCCCTTGCAGGTCCCGTGCCTCCTTTTCATCATTGCTGTTGTGTTTTATGAACCCAATTTACACGTTGGCTCTGTTGTTCAGATCTGCCAGAGCTTCTTTTACATGCACAAATGTTGTATTTCACCACGGTGCTCAGCAAAGCCACCAAGGCCTGATACCATTCCCGGGGTCCCCATTGAGTCAGTCTCTTTTTTAACTTCGTGTTAATAGGCCCATCAGGCTCAGTGAGCCACACTGCCTCTCCCGAGCTGATTCTCTCTGTGACACTCCTTTTATCATCTTCCAGCCCCTTATATTCACGAGGGCCTCACCTGGTGATAAGCTTGAGCTCTGATGGTTCCTATGAGCTAGCCCATCGGACATTGGTCTCCACATGTTGATAGCTCCGGTTCCCAGCTTTTGTTTCAAGATACCCCAGTTAGTTTCTTCATTGCCATAGCACTCAGATTGATCCCATCTGCACCCATGTCTCACATCCTCACAAGCCAGGCTGTGACAGGCCTTTTTATAGCCTGTGTAGAATCTTTCCCAGTTCTAGAAGCTGAGAGATAGACAATTCCTGGTTATCATGGCCTTGCATGGATTTCTCTCTGTAGCCCTAGGCTGTCCTGGAACCACTCTGTAGACCAAGGTGGCCTTGAACTCACAGAGATCTGCCTGGCTCTACCTTCCAAGTGCTGGGATTAAAGGCGTATGCTACCACCACCCAGCTGCATGGGCCATTTTATGGCCCCCATGTACACATTGAATCATGAGTTTTCCCTTTCTCTGTGTTAATGTTCAGACCTGAGGGCTTTTGAAAAAATAAATCATTTTCACTTTGTTCTTTACTCCCTGACTAGCTGACTTCTTCCACTTCCACAGGCTCCAGCTGTTTGGATCTCAGGGCTCTTTAACAGAGTGTTTTATTCTCATATCCTTCCACAGTGGCATGGCAAAACCTCCATCTCGTCCTCTTTTTTCCCCCCTTTTCTCTCCAAATCAGAAGAAAATAGAATCAAACAGTTACTACATGTGCTTTTCCTGTTGTAAGTCCCCCTGAAACCATAAAGTTCTACCTGGGAAGACAGCGAGGCCTCAGCCACATGCCTTTCCACTCATACCAGGGGCCAGACAACTGATACCATGGCCACTTAGGGATTTCACCTTATATGTGTCACTTTCAGAGACTATAACACATTATTGAACCCATCATCTCTTTGGAGGCATCCCATAGTCATAAGGTAGACCCTGTGCATCAAGGATTAGTGCTGCCCCATACCAAGCAACGGAAGATGGCACTCTGGGATTCTCCACAAAGATGGCCTTGTTTTTATGTCCTGTCATAATTCTCATGAAAACTGCAGCCACCACTTAGAATTTCTCTCACAGATGTTCCACCCTCTCATGGATCAGCCTTAGTTACGTGTCTTAATACTCATTTCAGGGGCCATGCAACCATTCCTCCCCATCTCTTCATTGTTGTTTTTTATTTTATCCTTAATTAAGTTCCATTTATGTTGTGTGTCTCCATTCCTGGCGATGCAACACAAACATATTTTCATGCCAGACAAGGAATTGATGATAGACAAAAGTAATGATTGCACCAAAGTCCAACTTGGTGAAACAGTGAGACTCATTAGGATTACTTACAGGAACAAGGATCACTCAGACAGCTGCCTCACTGAAAGCCCACTCTAGCTGGAATTCTGATGCTCTCTACATGACTTGTAGGTAGCTTAGCCAATGGGAGAATCTCCTCTGTAGTTCTTAGGGCTTATCTCACCTTGCTGGAGTAGGAGAGAATGCTTATATGTCTTGTCAGTTTCAGGGACTTCCTGAGACTTCTGTGTTGCTTACTTCTCTAGTCTTAAGAATAGAACTTTTCAATTTGGAGGAAGTGCCTCTCTACAACAGTTGGGCAGGAGTCTGCAGCTCAGACGAAGACCCACGTATGTTGTTTAAGATATGATGTCTGACAGAGAGACTGCAGGGTAGAGAGGAGAGTGGAGGGTGGGCACAGGTAAACTGGCCTAAAAACTGATAAGAAGGAGGTCATGAAAAGGAGGTGACATCAGAGGATGGTCTGAATAGGAGGATGTAAGGTCACCAGGAGACAGAGGTTGGTGAAAGCCAGATGGTAGTGGCATTGGTCAGTTTTAGGGTAATTTGTGTGGAACTGGATGGCAAGTGGCAGAGGTGGCGGTGGTGAGGGTGAGGAATGAGTTGGCTACTGTGGCCTATATTTGATGGAAGACAGAGATGTGGAGGAATGGGGTTGATATAGGTGCCATTCTCTTAACAAGTAGATTGTATTGTAGCTGATTATCAACTCTTGGTATCCATCCGGCTAAGGTGCCAGGGCTGGAAGTGCAGGTGCAGCAGGCAGGCAGGTGAGGTGGGCAGAGAGGTCAAACTGTTCAACATTTGGCCTCCTCTCTGAAGTGAGAAGCATAGATTATCAGCAGGGAGGGAAGGAGGGGAGAAGGGCGTAGGCCTGAGAACAGAAAGGATGTGAAGTGGTCCTCTCAGGCAGCGTAGAGTGCTTGTCTGAGGCTCCACACTGAGTGTAGACACCCAATGAAACATTTATCCAGCTCTGGTTTGGAGGGCCCTGGACATAGCTCCTCTTCTTGGCAATGCTTTGAGGACTTGTTTGAATGTATCCACCAGATGGCGCTAGGAGGGCATTGCTGAATCTTCGTTTATTAGATTTGTCTTTGGTGGCCCCCCATCTATGTGCGTGCACATGTGTGTGTGTGTACACGCACACGTGTAGATGTATAATAGGGATATTTATCTACACACACACACACACACACACACACACACACGGGGCTGGATGGGGAATATCCATCTGTGCCTTATATATAACTGTTATATGTTACATTTTCTCCAACATTAAAGGTAAAATAATATTTCTAAAGAACACAATTCTCAGAGGTCCCCAATGTTGAGTGAACTTACTTTATTATAATACTTAGATGTTTATAAATTTAAAATAGTATACATTCCCTGTTCTTACATATTTATTTTTGTTATTGAAAAATGAAATCATTCATATTACATCACATTTGCTATCCCATCCCATGCATCCTCCCATTCCTCCCTCCCTCCCGCTTTCACCCTGATTCTCGTTCCCTATGACTGTGACTGAGGGGGACCTCCTCCCCCTGAATATGATGCTAGGGTATCAAGTCTCTTCTTGGTAGTCTGCTATCCTTCCTTTGAGTGCCATCAGGCCTCCCTATCAAGGGGACATGGCCAAATAAGGGGCACCAGAGTTTGTGTGAAAGTCAGTCCTCAGTCTCCACTTAACTGGAGAATGTTCTGTCTCTTGGCTAGATCTGGGTAGGGGTTTGATGATGACTGCACGTATTGTCCTTGGTTGGTGCCATAGATTGCGCAGAACCCCTGGGCCCAGATCTGCCCATCATAGTGTTCTTCTATAGGTTTCTAGGACTCTCTGGATCCATCTATTTTCCTATCTCCTATATTTCTCTCACCTAGAGTCGCATTAGGATGTCCTCACCTCTATCCCACTTTCCTGGTAAGTGAAGACTTTCATGGGATATGCCCCTTGGGCTAGTGTCCAGTTATAAGTGAGTATATACTATTTGAGTTTCTCTGCTTCTGGGTTAGCTCACTCATTATGATCATTTCTAGTTCTGTGGTACATTTACACTATGGAATACTACTCATCTATTAAAAACAAGGAATTCCTGAAATTTGTGTTCTTGCATATTTAACACAAACATGAAGTCAAAACAAATTTAGAAATTATATTAAAACAAAATCACAAGTCAGAAATCCAAAACTACTTAACCTTAGCATAATTTAATGCAAGATAAGTTGAGTTTTTAGTGAAGACAAACAGCAAAGTACAGTGTGGCTGCTGCAGCGTCTGATATGCTCTTGCTTGCATGTGCCTTGACCAGGCCAAAGTATCTACCTCTTCTGCTAAACCCACAGCATGCCATTTCCTGTGCCTGGAACACATCCTTTCCCTACTGAGTGGCTAGCTTGGAGACAGTTAAGGTCAGCAAAAAATTGAGTATGGAGCAGTAGGTGTGTGGGGATGTTTTGGTAAGCATCAGTCACATGTTTGGTGCTGTAGTGATTGGTAGTCTGCAGGGACTCATTTACAGTCAGGAAGCATATTTAATGAAGCAAATCAGTGGGGTTTTTTTGTTGTTGTTGTTTGTTTTTTTTGTTTTTCCTGCTCTGGCTTCATGTTTTGAAACATAAGGAAATCACTCAGGCAGCCACTTCCACAGACTGGCTGGATCCCCTGGTTAGCATGGGCCCAGAGGAGCCAAGGTACCTCACTGTGACCCTCTGTCTGTCTCTGCTCCACAGGACACCCCCTGGGCTGGTAACTCTCACTGAAGGATATCTGTCCTATTTAAGGTCCTACTTTTTCAGCTTCTCTAATGTCGAAAAATAAATAGTTGTGAATGATCAGTGTAAATAGAACCTTTGAATTCCTGGATAATGGGGTGGAAATAGATAGATGTGTAAGGAAACTCTGCCTGTGTTGAGTGCCACTTTGCTGCCTCAATAGTGAGCTGTGACCCAGCCTGAGATCCCGACTCCCTTGCCGTCTGGCCTGTGTGCCTGCTCCAGTACAGACCTTTGCCCTGCCCTGATGGCCTCATAACTTGGAATGCACACACTGCTCTCTAGTCTTATCACAATAAATGGCTCATGCAAGGCAGCTCCCAAACGCGCAGCAGGGATACAAGATTTAGAATTCTAATGCAGCCTTTCCTGCATGTTTCCTCGGCTCCCAGTGCCCCGACCCTCTCAACATCTTCACGTACTTGAAGCTGATGCCATAAACTTTAGGCTCAATTATGGCATGGGTGTGTGTCTTCCTTTGACTAGAAGAAGCTCCAACCTCTCCAGAACTTAACCTTCTCCACTGCTGCCCTTTCTCCACCCAGGTAGCGTGGAGTTTCCTCTTTCAGTGCTTGGCTACTACAACACCAAAGTCTGCCTGCCTTTTTAGGTCTTCGGCTGTAGGCTGAGCTCCCAAGAGGATGCTCACTCATTCTGCCCTTGTCTGTCTCTGTCTCTCTCTCCTGTCTCTTCATCTGTGACTTCTTGTCTTAATCACCAGAATCCCATTTGTCTTGCACCATTGTTAGGGTGACCCTTTACTGTCACCCTTTCTTGGTTGTGACACCCAATCACAAGTAAATTATCTTGTGTATCCCGAAGATGCTCACACAGCTATCTGTCCTCAGCAGGAATGGGGTCACACTGCATAGGGCAGGCAGACCAGATGTGCCTGTCATCTTAGCCCCAGAAACTGACACTGAGTCTTATTGATGGCATGCAGGGATCCTCCAGACAGGTGCAGCCCACCTCCAGACCATTCATATTGCTGTGCTAAAATTCTGTCCCTTGGTAACTAGATGACCACTAAGTTCATCATTCAAGGAACCCACTACAGGCAGAAACAATGACTAGAGTCTAAAATGGTGTGGCATCACCTTGATCTGATCCTGGCTCTTACCATCTGGCCAAGTCACTTTGTCACTATGTCTCTGTGCTTCTGTGTAGCCAGTACCTACTTACAGGATCAAGTGTGTCAGTGTGCGCCTAACGCTTAGGGTCTGTGGGCCTAGACCAGGCATTTGTAAGTCTCATAACCAGAATAAAAGTGTAGGTTCCACCAGCAGCCCTGGGAACCTAGGCTGGACCACCTTCCCAGCATGCCAGGCAAGGACCTAGGCTGGACCGTCTTCCCAGCATGCCAGGCAAGGACCTAGGCTGGACCACCTTCCCCGCATGCCAGGCAAGGACCTAGGGTGGACCGCCTTCCCAGCATGCCAGGCAAGGACCTAGGCTGGACCACCTTCCCAGCATGCCAGGCAAGGACTTAGGCTGGACCACCTTCCCAGCATGCCAGGCAAGGACTTAGGCTGGACCACCTTCCCAGCATGCCAGGCAAAGAGACAGGAATGGCAAAATTCAGAGACAGGTTTATTCAGTGTGACAACATTAGGAAAGGGGACAAATAAGGTCTACTGATCCCAAGTCTGTCTCAGGGTTCCTGGCCTAAGTTTTACGCTTGTACACAGGGAGAACTGGGGCAGAAGGCAAGAGGTGTGTACGCATAGCAGGGCGGTCATGGTCAAGGTGTGGTCTAGTCATTTGTCTCAGTTCTGGTTCTGAGGGAGGTCTGCAGAAGCCCTTATTGCTGATGGGCCTGATGTTTCTCAGGACGGCGTCACTTCTATTTCGGGCTTCTGCTACCTTGACCCTCATGGATAATTGCCTTCATACAAGAATAGGGGGTCCAGGAATACAGGTGTCCAGGGTAGGGAGTTAGGGGGAAGAGAGTTAACGTGAGGGATTTCCTCTTCCTGAAACCCAGTGACTGCAGGTTAGGACAATGACATCGCTGTGCCTTTGGCTAGGATAGACTGAGCTCTTCCAGTGGTTAACATGCCACACTGGAGAGGTAAGCAGAGGACCCAAAAGAAAGCAGGAAGGCACAAAAGACCTAGATGCCATGTTTTCATTCTGGTTTTCAGTGACCTTGTGGGCCCACAGGAAGTCAGTGGTTGTTAGCGGAAGCAACCTCTGTTCCCTTTTCTGTGCATGCTCACACCATCTAGTTTTATTTTTAATTTTGTGGATGTCTATATGTGGGAATGTATCCATTAGTACAGATGCCCCCAGAGGCCTGAAGAGGGGGTCAGATCTCTTGGGAGCTGGAGTTAGAGGAGGATGTGAACCGACTCATGTGGGTGCTGGGAACTGAACTCTGGTCCTCTGCAAGAACAGCATGTGTTTTTAACCACCGAAGCATCTCTCTAGCCCTTTATTTTATAAACAATTTATTTGTATTTAATTATGTGTTTTGTGTTTTTTCTTGTGCATATGAGTGCAGGCAGCAATGGCATTTTTAAGGAAAGGTTACTTTTGAAAACTCTTAGCTAATTGGCATTGCTTTGCACTTTTGCACAGCTCTTCGTCTTAGCAGATAGTGGCTACCTCTAAGCTGCTTCTGCATTTGTCTCTCTGCATGAAGAGAGCATCCATCCTTGTCACTTGAGAGAAGAGTCCTGGCTGTTGCACAGTGATGTAAGGGTGGGTCCTTTATAAGACTCTGATAAGACAATATGGAAGGAATTTTAAAAAAGAAACCCAGACAAGAACTTAGCAAAACTTTGATCCTCCCAGTACTTACTAATCTCACAGTAGCTGGGAGGCTGGGGTCTAAAGAAAAGTGGATCTGCAGGGCCCAGGACAGAGTACCCGCAGAGGGCAGTGCTGGTGGCTTGGAAACTACCACAGAGAGTTCAGAGACTCAGTGCCACCAGGAGACTCGGTGGATTGGGTTGTGTGATTCTCCTAGTCATAAATGCAGAACGATTCCTCTGCAGCAGATTGCACCACAGCGATGAGCAAAGTGCAACTGGTAATTCTTATAAATGGGGATTGACCTGTAGAAAGGCAAAGGGAAAGATAAAACTATGTACTGTTTGGATTAAGCTTAAATCTACTGCAAGCAATTTCAAAAGGCAAAGGTGAGGGTTGGAATCTAAATACTTCTTGCAAAACTTATATATATATATTCTTTCTTCAGCCTTCTCCGCCCCTTCTAAAGCAAGGTCATTTTATTCCTTCTAAATTTGGTCACACGTTCCCACTCTGAATTGCTGGCCTCAGGTTGGCAGAGCCTCAGGTCAGCACACCGCCTAGTCTCTTGCAACTGTTAGGTGGATGAACAACTTTTCTACAGCCTAGAAAGGCCAACAGAGGTGGGGGTTAAAGGTCTCAGGATTCCCTGGCCTCCTGGGATGTAAACAGGCAGGTGCGGTTTGGTTTTGGATCTTTTTTTTTTTTTTTTTTTAAGGAGAGAAATGATTTACCTTCAACATTTACTTCCATTTTTTGTGGTGCACTCATGGAAGGAGGGAGATGGGGTCAGGGTGGAGTGGGATGGATGGAGACAGCCTAGCTGACCCAAAACAATCTGAAAATTGGAGTGAAGGAGGACACTTCACTGTAGTGACAAAAGCAACATAGCTCGGCTTCTGCTTTTCTATTCAGCAGCCTGTTACAATCCATGTCCTTCGCACTGCCCTTGAGGTGACTGAAGTAAGCAGGGTGGGCCTCCTTTGTGGTCCCCATTTCTTTCAGTCCCTCAGCTCAAACATGCTGGATCTTGTACATGGGGTGAGGGGAACATTTGAATGCCATCTTTCTGGTGGAAATCTCCTCACTTCATGGTCTGCTGGAGTTATTGAGGCTGCGGCACAGCATTTGTGTGCTGAGTGCTTCCTGTGTCAACATGGGTTACCTGTAGTCGTTGTGGCAGGCCAGAGTCTCAACGTCAGGTATGCGCGCAGCACCTCCCTGCCTCCAGGCACACAGGAAGACCAACCCCCTCTGCTGAAGATGGTGTGTTTGGAGGGATGAACCCTGAGGTGTAGTGGGATCTCACTGCTGTTAGTCCAAAAGGCTTCCTATTGGTTTTCAGCTCAAAGTGGATTGTAAATGAGAGTGTCATTCTACACTCAACAGGAAGTGTGGAGTCTCTCAAGAAGGGCTGGATGTAAAGCATGTCTTTCCTGCAAACAGTTTCATCGCTCTGTAACTTCTAGAAATTACAAGATTATCATCAAAGGTTAAGTCCCTTATAATCAGACAAGGTTAAAACCCAAGGAACGACACTGAATGAGATCCCTGTATATTTACCGTGTGGGTCAAGAACTAATGGCTGTTCTTAGAAAGCACGAACTGTCCTCTTTCCTGCCCAGTTTCTCTTCTGTTCCGTGATCCTCTTTCCTTTTTTGTATTCATGCATAATTTATGTTGTTTACTTAAGGGATCCTGCTTACAATATTTTAAATGATGGGCCTTTAGAGAAACCACATGGAGGAAGTGTTATGGCAGGACCGTGAGACACTGGATGGAGAGCTGGGGGTAAGCAGGAAGTGCAGTGCGCCAGGTTATAGAGAAAGGATGAGGGTTTCTTTGTGTCTGTCATGTTTCCTGTTGTGCCACGTCCCTTGGCTTTACATGATGAGGCTACACCTGCCCACTGTGTCCGCTACCTCTTCAATCTGAGGGTACCAGGAGCTCTGCAGGAAGTCCACAGGCTTGATTACAGATGGGTCAGGCCCGCAGGATGCTGATAGGAGTTGACTCTTTGGTATGTTGTGAGTGTTGAGCTTATTGGGGTTAATGGAAGACCACTCAGGGCTGGTTTCCAGTCAGGAATGGTCTAAGACTCCTGTCCTGGGGACCTGCCCTGGGTCAGATGGACAGACCTATAGTAAGAGGCAGAGTAAACTCAAAGGGGGTGTTATATTGAAACTTTCGTGGCTCCATTGGAATGAAACAACACTTCCAAATCAGTTCTCCATGCCTGGGTCAGGACTGTGCCTGACCTACCTACTGGTGGCCGTACCAGTTAATGAGTCATGTCTGCTTGCCCCTTAGGACAGGAAGTACTTTGTGCCACTCTGATCACACCCAGATTCAGAATGTAGTGACTTAGGACAGAATACTGAGACTGTGTCAGGACGACAAAACACTTAAACCCAGGATGTGGGAAGCGGTATTATCCAGTACGTTAGCCAAGTCCCAGCTGAGAAGTGCTGATGGTGAAAAATAGGCACGAAACTGAACACAGCCTCAGGGGCGGGTGTGTGTGTGTGTGTGTGTGTGTGTGTGTGTGTGTGTGTGTGTGTGTGTGTGTGTGTGAAAATCTCACAATGGCAATGCTGTAGTGAAAAACAGCTGCATATGAGCATATTGAAGTCATATTTTAATACTGGACTACATAAATGTATATTATGATTAACTTTTCCTCTCAGTTTTATCTTTTAATGCAGATAGTGGGAGAACTACAGACAAGTGATTCACGTTGTATGTGCGTAGGACAGCTCTGCTCTGAACGTCTAATCTAGAGCAAAATACAAGGTCTGAGGAACAGATCCCTGCTGCTCCCTAACGCCTGTGTTCTCTCTCTCTCTCTCATTCTCTCTCAACAGGTGTGACTCCACGTAGCATGAGGAGGACTATATTAGTCACAGTTCCTTTATTCCCCCCTCTATACAGTTTCCATTACTTTTTACACTTGCTTGCCCCGCTGTCTGTAGTACACCGGATTCAGGTGTTTGCGCTGTGTAGAATTTGTGTGTACAGATCCGTGCTTGGATCCTTTTCCTAAGAAATTGGAAGGAGGTGGTTTTACACAATACCCACTTCCTGCTCGGAACGATGACCACTTCTCTGCCTCCAGGGTTGCGTGGTCTCTGGAGGCCCCTGCAGTGCACTGACCCATTGGAATGGAATGCCCTCTGTGCCATCCTAGAGGGACAGCCAAGTGCTCTGGAACCAGTGACCATGCTCTGCCTCGACTGTCTGGTTTCCTGTAAAATAAACACATTACTTTATATTTTTAGGAAACAAAAAAGTGCTGCTATAGGGTTCAAAATTTTCATTCTGAACACTTTTCCAAAACCAACCCCAGAGAGCATTTTAAATATCCTGGTCATATCTTTGGATCTGTAAAATATACCTTTTAAAGTATGGCACCTGTTAAAATGCAAAGCAGATTTCTTCAGGGCAGAAAAAACAGTTTTGACAAATAGCAGTGTACAATTTGCTCATCCAGACACATCTATGGAAATGCGAAAGAAGAGTCATACAACTCACCTTCGAGCTGCTTGCTGGTGAACCTGCAGTAACTAGTCTCTGCCAGCCCGGTTGTTTGAGCACCATTCCTATAGAAGTGTTGGAAATGCTGCAGAGCTGGCTGAGTACAGATGGGCTGCCTCCCCTCCTCGCCGCTTCCTCCGGATCCTCCGAACCTGCATTGGGATAGCCTCTTCCTCTAGCAAACCACCGTTTGCTTGAGATATTTCTAATGAAATCCAGCATCATTCCGGTAGCTGGGAAAGAATTCCCCCAGGGCAAAGTCATTAATGAGATTTATGCCTCTGTGTTTTTATTGTAACCCATCATGGCAAACTGCTGCTGTGAATTCTTTCTTTGGCACCAAATAGGCTTTCTTCTTCTTCTTCTTCTTCTTCTTCTTCTTCTTCTTCTTCTCCTCCTCCTCCTCCTCCTCCTCCTCCTCCTCTTCTTCCTCCTCCTCCTCCTTCTTCTTCTCACAGCTAGAGAGTGGAAAAATCAGTATAACTGGATTGGGTTGTTTTGAGTTTTTTAATTTTTAATTCTTGGTACTTTTTGGTTATTATTTTATGCAGATGTGTGAATCTAAAGGTGATTTTCCCTTACTTTCAGTTGGAGGTACTAAAAGGATCAGTTGCCAAATAGCAGAGTTTCAAGAGAAACCGACAAGTTTAAGTAACTTAAATTGATACTATGTGCTGCTATTTTCATTAATTTGAGGTTTAGTTAATTAGTAACATTTCCATCCATCTCAGAGAAATTACCCCTCCTGCCATCTTAGGTGTACCCTGTGCATCTTAGTTGTCGTCTAAGGAGCTCATACTGTCTTCTGCAGCGGGCACCACTGGACTAAAGTTTACGCCTGGGAGACTTTGGACTTTCTCATGGCTGTGAGGGTAGGGGTAGAAAATGTGGATGTAGTTCATGTGTGTGCTCATGCACATGCATGTGTGTAAAATGTTGAGGGTCGTGTATATTACTTTCCAGATTCTTTTTGTATAGACTTTACCTAACAAAGCAATACTGCTTTGATTTATTTTTTAGATGTTTCCCCTTATCTATGGTGTTCGTTTTTTAACTACGCATGAAAAGACTACTTCTATTGAAGTATTCATTTTACAAAGATGGTTTTGTGTTTAACTGTGTTCACTTTGTTTAATTTCGTTGCCACTGTCTGCTTGACATAACTGCTTGGCTGCTATTTGGAGTCTGATGGAAGGGTTCTTTGCAGTGCAAGTTTATAAGCCTTATCAGGTACCAACTGATGCCGGATTAAAGCTTGTTGTCTGAGTTTGCCTCTGACTTTGGAAGCTGAAACATTTGCCTTTAAGAGGACTACCAGTCAAAGGCTTTATGTCTGTGGGACCTGCTATTATCTTTTATACAACTGGGCTACTTTGTGTTTGGAAATTGGGCACAGGTCAGTAATATCCTATTCTTGGCTTTCATTAATATCCATTATAAAATGGATTATTTTCGATTCTTTCCAAAGCAATTTCCCCCTAGGTTCCCATTTTCTACTTCTGAAGAATGTGGGGGCACTTTCAAGTTTTAAAAGGCAGCATTCATTTGTAGTTCACATTACTTGATCTCTCCAAGGGCTTTACCAAATTCACTGTACTTTTATTCACACAGAAAGTTAGCTTTGATGTCTTTTAGAGATAATTCTGCTAGCTGCTGATCAGCCAGTCAGTTCACCTAGCGCTGGTCTTTATAAGACTTCTAATCTAATTTTCTCACACTGTGACTAAAAGCTAGGCACACCATTAGAACAGATTATGCGGTTTATTCAAGCGATCCCTTAATCTCACTTTGTCTATTAATTCTCTTATCAGGACAGTGTACTCCCAGGCAACTTTTAAAAAGAGGCCATGTTTATAAACTTTTCATTGCTGCCAGACTATTATATCCTATACTCTAAATGTAAAAATCTCATTCCTGAGCAGCCACCTGGACGGTCCCATTTTTGGTCATGTGCTGCATGTTGCTGGTGTACATGTTAGCTGGACTCTCCCGAGTAACTCACTGTTTCACACCTACTTCCTGGAGTTTACTGTGAGGCGCTGTATGAGATAGTCAGATGGTTTTTTTTTTACAAATAACCTCTACCTGCAGGACAGTGGGGTGCTAATTATGGATGCTACTGACGATAGAAGTGATGGTTGGGCCTTACAACACCAACTGCATTCGGTCAGTCCTTAGAGACTCCTGTGTGTAGGTCTCATCTCTGCCCAGGCTGGCCGTTCGCCTTGTTAGATGGCAGGTACTACAGCAGTAAGGGGCGGTAGGCCTTTTAAAGGATATAGAATCGCGTAGTGAAGAAGGTAAGAATTTGTAGGAATGTTGGACTAAATAAAGGGATAAAAAAAGTTTGTCTAGAATGTAGATCCAGCCGCTCCTTGAAGCCTTTAAGTCCATATAGAGAAGTGATTTTTTTATTATTATTATTATTATTTTTAGTCTCAGGATGATACCAAGGCTTCGTCAGAGCTTGAGGGGGTAGGGTTCTTATCAGCTTCACTTTCCTAGAAGAATAGCTAAAAGGAACACAAAGCTTCAATAATTTCTCCCATTGAAGGGCAGGAACCACTGGGACTCTAATGAGAAGACATTGGGGAAGCTTGTAATTAACAGAAGTTCGTCATTCGGCGGCTCTCACCTCAGTGTCTCACCCTGACCACCTTGAGCAAGCTTAAGAATCATCACTGTTTAAAACTGCGAGTTTTTAAGCAAACATTGAGTGAGAACCAGGCAACCGCAAAAGGAAGCACTGGTCTATGAAATCTGCTTTATTACTGAAAGTTGTGTATCGACTTTAAACTCCTCCCATGTGTGCAGATACAAGGGGGCTACGGCTTTCTATAGAATGCTGTCTAGTTGGTAAAGCGTCGTGTGTAGTGCACATGTGTGTTCTCTGGGCTTTATGTTCTTCTGTACAGTAGATCTCATTGAGAAAATGGTGGACACATGTGTTTCTGTGGTTTGATGGGGGGGTGGCAGTATGCATTTAAATAGCTACCCTGTGAGATAGAAATTCCCCGAGGATCTGGAAGCAACCCTCCCTGGCCCTGGGGAAACTCTGGCTATCTCCTAGGTTCTAAAACGAAAATGTATGGATACTCTGGCAGACTGCATGTTGTATAATTTGAAAATACTCAAAACTGGACAATAAAACTGAGTTCAACTTTGACTGGCCTGCTGTCCTCATTTGAGCCTTAGCAGGGTGTCTGGTTGAGGTGTCAGGAAGTGTGTGTCAAAACAAATCATCTTTTAAAATAAGCTCATTTCAAAGGAACAGGTACTTCAGCACACTGCACCACCTGAGTCAGCCTTGTGCTCCCCCCACCCCACACCCCCTGCCTTGGTATTTGTTTAAATTTGCTTTCATGCCTGGGCGGCAGTGGTGCACACCTTTAATCCCAGCACTTGGGAGGCAAAGGCAGGTTGGTCTTTGTGAGTTTGAGGCCAGCCTGGTTTGCAGAGTGAGTTTCAGGAAAGCCAAGGTGACACAGAGAAACCATGTCTCAAAACGAAAACAAAAACAATGCAAAACAAAGCAAAAAGAAAACCAGAAAAACAAAGCAAAAAAACAAACCAACCAACCAACCAACCAAAAAAACACCAAAAATGCTTTCACAGTAAAACCAAAACCAAAATAATAATTTTACCTTTAAGTGTCTTTTCTCATCAGAATGATAAAATTAATGGAGGAAGAATTATTTTGGCTCCTGACTTTAGAGTGTCTCCACCACAGAAATGCAAAGCATGGCTGAGAGGCTTAGCCTTGGCAGTGGGAGTCCTGTCAACATCATGGTTACTCCGAAGCAGAAAAAGGAGGCTGGGCCCCCAGGCAGGTGTAACCCTCAAGCAACCCTGATGACCTGCTTTGGTCAGCTGGGCTCTACACCCTTCAAAACAACCCTACAGGCTGGAGACCAAGTGATTAGTACATGAGCCTATAGAGGATGTGTAAGACTCACCTTAGTCTGGGTGCTGGGTGGTGGCGCACACCTGTAATCCCAGCACTCAGGAAGCAGAGGCAGGTCGATCTCTGTGAGTTCGAGGCCAGCCTGGTCTACAGAGTGAGTTCCAAGACATCCAGGGCCACAGAAGAGAAACCCTGACTCGAAAAACAAAGCACACAAAAGATTCAAATAGTAACATCAACTATGTAAAAGCACCATCACACTAAAGCTCAGTAGGCCAGCAGGTAAATGTTTGAATTTCTTCCTGCCTAAAAAAAAGGCATTTGCTTTCATGGCAGGCATAGGGCACTGAGACATCCTTCATCTGAGGAAACAGAGCCCTGTTTATGCTGAACACATCCTGGCATCTTCTGAGAATGATTGGGTCGTGTGCATTCCTGTTTTGTGTTGGTTCTTAGTTTTAAGAGAACATCTGAAAGCCCACAAGAAGACTCTACAGTCTTAGGCCTTTGGAGAATAACCGGTGCCAGGACACAAAATTTGCTTCATCGCATTTTTCAACAAGAAACCTTCCCTGCCTCCAGTCACTGGTGTCATGTGACTCACATGGAACTGCGTGTGTAAATCATCTTTGCTCTTGGGGTTTTGTTGCTATTGCTAATGGGGCATGGGAGCCAGCCAATAAGCCTCTTTGCTCAGTTAAAATGGAAAAGATGGGGACTGCAGTGAAGGCTCGGTGTTGAAGAGAACTAGCTCCTCTTCCAGATAGATGACTGGGGTTCAATTCCCAGCACACATGGCAGCTCACAGCCCTTTGTAACTCCAGTCCCAGCGGATCTGATGCCTTCTTCTGGCCTCTGAGGGCACTGCATGCACATGGTTCCCAGACATACATGCAAGGAAAAACACTCATGCTACATAATAAAACAACTTAAAGGATTTTTAAATGGGAAAGAAGAATGTCAAATGAATGGTTAAATAGGGGTACTTTGGGGCATGGCAAATGCTGTGCTCTTATGATGTCATTCTACCTGTCTAGAAATATATTCTCCACACGTTATTGAAGGTGACTTATTTAGTTAACTCCTCTCCTGTTTGTTTAACATGGGAAGCAGTCCTCTGAAAGAAACAGATCACTCAACATGTTTCAAGGTGACCCCCACATGTCAGGAACATGGCCCCGCTCTGCAGTGGGGCTACCATGGCAGTTCCTGGGACCTTTCTCTAGGTCTTTTGTGCCTGGCTCTGAGATGTACCAAAGTTTTCCCCAAAACCTCTGAGCTGAAGCATCCTTGGGACAGAGTGAACTGAAGAAGTATCTGCCAAAGCAGTCACTGGTGACATGAGTGTGGCAGGTGTCATTCTGACATTTGTGACAGCCACGTCTTGCAAAGCATCTTAGGTACATAATACACTGAAGAAGAGTAGGAGGTCTTGCTCTGACACCTGGGATGACAACTTGGGATCCCTGACAAGAGGCCTCTGGAGCTGTGAGATCGGCATGTTCGCCTCAGTAATTGGTGACCTTCATCCAAACTGCAAAGAAAACACCAATTTCTGTGTGGTTAGTTGGGCTCAGAGTCCTTTTATCAAACATGGGTCCCCACTGTTGGGGGCCTCAAATGACAACAGCTGGCCTTCTACATTGGCTCTACGTTGCTTGGGAAAGGTGTTGTTTTATTTTGTTTTTGAGTCCCAGATAACGTAGCACTTGCCAAATCCTTACCGTCTCCATGACAGAACCATACGATTCTTTTAACACAGCTCTTAAGAAGATTTACGCACAGCAAAATGTTATTCCTGCAGATTGTATAAATGAGGGAAATCTACAAACTTGTTTTGGATGACATGTGACAGCATCAGGAACGCAAAATACCCAGAAAGCCACCAGTAAGCAGTCAATTAATTTTCAAGAGCATTCTGGCTGTGTGCCAGACACCATTTTAAATGCTTTACACGTATTAATCCACCTAATCCTTCTAATAACCGCGTGAGGTAGGCACTGTTATCTTCTTTTCACAGGTAAGGAAAGGGCACGGAAAAGGTTAAGTAGCTTGCTCAAGTTCTCATGGCTGGCAAAGCGGGGAGCCAGGATTTAAAGTCTGGTTCCCAAGAGTGTGTGCTCAACAGCTCTTAAAACTGCCCCTCAAAACAATGACCGTGTATGTGCATGTCTCACAGATCAGTAAACAGCCATCAGCCTCAGAGATCCTCTCATCAAGAATAGATAAAAAAAACTTCACACTTTGGTAGCTTTTCACAGGAATTGAAGATGGCGATAGTATCACTTCAACCAGTAAGGGAAAGATAAGGAGGAGGCTGCGAGAGTGCCTGTGGACACTGAGCCCTGGGAAGGAAGGCTACACCTCAGAAAAACCCTTGACCCTGGCAGAAATCTCGTTAATACATAACACACTTAGAATCGCATCAAGCCTTGTCATGACTTTACTTTACTGTGTGTTTGTAGCAATTTAACATTATGTATACGGTTTTCTCTTCAAGACAATCTTTGCATTTAAAGTACATAATGTAGTTCTCTGTTTAAGTCAGAAACGACCGGCATACTCTCGCTCTATGTCAGCAGGCTTCCAAACAAAGTCTAGCGGTGCTGCTGGACAGTGGTTCTCTGGTTCTGAGCAGCCCGTGTATCCCCTGCGAAAGGCTGCTGCTCCACACCCTGGCCTGTCATAATGATGAATAGGATTTCATTTTAGAGCTTAAGTTTTAGTAAAAAGCAAACATGCCAATCATACCACACATGTATATGCAAGTCCAGCTACAGGAAGAGGTGGAAACAAAGTGGGGCTCCCTTACAAGCTCCCCACTTAGTCACAGACTCCCATTACCTATGCCTGGCCTATGAGGACCCTTCTGATGAGCTGCCAAGGGTTGGCAAAGGCAGACTGGATGCAGATAGTAGCTGGCTGACGGGATTCTAACCTCATCAGCTCCCTACTCCTAGAGTAGAGGTTACTGGGCACAGATTCTGCAGTTTTCCACAGTGGAAAGGAAGAAGGAACTTGACCCTGGAGACAACTCTCAGATTCTGTTTGACCAGCTGCAGGATCATAATAAGCATTTAACTTTGCAGACTCAAAGACCTCATGTCCATCCCCAGATGATGAAGATTAAGGTCACCGCCCTCTGTATACTTCTTTGTATTGTAGAGATCAAAAGAGATCTCTACATAGGAAACTTTTTTGTAATAGTGCTACTTATATATAGACATAATATAGATGCTATTATCACAGACATGCCAGGAGAAGGCATTTTCACCTCGAGCCCCATCTGCTACCTTCTCTGCATCTCCCCCAGCACTTAGGAGAAGAGCAGACTATGAAGGGGGCGTTGGGAATCACTGACTTCTACCCAGTGAAGTCAAATTTCTTGGTTGCCCTGTGCTTAGAGGCTTGCTTATTATTTTCTAATATTCTCTCTCTCTCTCTCTCTCTCTCTCTCTCTCTCTCTCTCTCTCTCTCTCTCTCTCTCTGTGTGTGTGTGTGTGTGTGTGTGTGTGTGTGTGTGTGTGTGTGTGCTGTAACAAAGTGTCACAGACTGGATGACTTATATACAGGGAGTCCAAGTCAGGATGCCAGTGTGGTTGGGGTCTGGTGAAGGCCCCTAAGTTGCGTCCTTCTGACTGCTCTAGCGTCTTAACATCACAGAACAGGGGCTCTCTGGAGACCTTTTTCATAAAAGAACTAATCCCCGTTCATGAAGGCTCCACTGTGGTGGCCTGGTTACCTTCTGTGGAGGTTTGAATGGGAATCCCACCCCCCACCACCACCTCCCCCATAGGCTCATAGATTTGAATGCTTGGTCACCAGGGAGTGGCACCATTTGAAAGGATTAGGAGGTGTAGCCTGGCTGGGGAAAGCATATCATTGGGGGTGGGTTTTGAGATTTCCAAAGCCCATGCCAAACCCAGCCTCTCTCTCTTTTCTGCCCAGGGAGCAGGATGCAGAACTCTCAGCCATTTCTCCAGCATCATGTCTGCCTGCATGCCACCATGTTCCTCCTCACCATGACGGTGATGGACTAACTTCTGAAACTGTAAACGAGCCCACAGTTAAATGCTTTAAAAATAAAAATAAAAATAAAAAAAAGAGAGGAAAAAAAAAAAGAAAGAAAGAGTTGCCTTCACTGTAATAGAATAGGGAGTAAGACACCTTCCCGTTGGCCACAGCTCCACACACCATCACACTGGAAGTAAGTTTTGGCGTATGAGTTGGGGGTTGGGGTGGGGGTGGGGATAAGCAGTCTCTTGCACCCCCCCCCCCCCCGCTCTTTTCCCTGGAGGAAAAGCAGCTATGATGTTACAGGGGTGGAGCGCATGCCATAAGTCTGTGCAGTTTCCCATGGATGGAGGAAGAAGCAGGGTAATCACAGTTAAAGCCAGGAGATGAAATGCCAGCAGGATCTTTGAAGGAGCTTAGCAAGTTCCCCACAGAGACACCCAGGAGTCATTAAACCAAGTCCGGCTCCTGCCAGAATCTAATGTTTTCTACAGCAAGGCCAGGTGTGTGGCGACTCCCTCCCCAGCTTCACAGACATAAGTAGTTTCCCACAGGACTGCACCAGCCACTGTGCCCACAGGCTTGCTGCACATTAATACGGGATAGCTGTGGTCCCAGACCTAGCTCTGTATGCGTTGTCTCTGGAAACTCACGAGAAACCCCATGTTCCAGGAAGTGAAGAAACCTGCCCATGTCACACTGTTACTTTTGATCCCAGAGCTCAGGTTCTTTCTGTTATGGGTCTATCTCAAAGGTTCAGGTTGGTCGCTGTTGCTGAACGCCACTCACTCCCAACTTCCCCTAGGAGTTGTAAATAGAATAAACAACGCCTTTCAAAGTGGTTTTCATGTAATTACATGGAGCAGATAAATGGGGGAGCTCTTAAAGACACATCAGCCAATATGTAGAGGCGGCTTGAGGGGTCAACTGGCAGACTACAGAACAGCAGGCTGGAAAAGGGACTCACAGAACCAGCTGGTTCTACTCAGGACAGATGGCTCCCCTCACGCCGTGCATATGGCAGGCACAGTTAGTCCAGGCCCAGAACAACCGCTTCTCCTCAGGGTCCTGTTCTGCCGAAGCAATCCTTGGTGCATCAAGATCAAACTTGCAGCGCAGAAGGAGGCCCCCATCCTTTCTGACATGGCCAGTCGCATCGAGATGGCACTGTGGAAATGCCTTGCCACAGTCGTTGGGCTACAGGCCAGGGATCCCAGGACTAAGAGTGGTTCTAGGCAATTTAAAGAGTAGCATTCCAGTAGCTGCTCCCCTCCTTTTGTGAATCAAATAGTTCAGACATGTGGCAAAGTTCTGGTACCAGGCCCGGTTTGTTAACGGACAGTGTTACACGGGAATCCTTTCCAAGGACAGGTGAAGAGCATAGAGACTAACAGCAGAGTCAGGAAGTTGGTGGGGCAAGTGCCAAAGGAGTCCACATTGATTTTGTTGTTGTTGTTTTGTTTTGTTTTTCGTTTTGGTTTTGTTGTTGTTTTGTTTTGTTTTCAAGACAGGGTTTTTCTGTGTAGCCTTGGCTGTCCTGGACTCTCTGTAGACCAGGCTGGCCTTGAATGCACAGAGATCCACCTCCCAGAGTGCTGGGATTAAAGGCTTATGCCACCACATTCTTGACTGGAGTTTCTTGGGGCCACGTGGTTGCTTAGGAATAGAGGAAACCAAGATCAAACCCTGCTTCGCTCTCAGCCTCGGATCCAAGCTGCCTCAGTTGAGAGCATGTAAGTTCTGCATGAACTAAAAAGAGGGCGCAAAAGTGGAAGGAATCGCTCACTCTTCCTACAAACATCTGAACACAGTGCTGGTTGTTTTTTGTCTACTCAACACAAACCTAAACGTATCTGGAGGGGGAAACCTCAATTGAGAAATTATCTTCGTCGTATTGGCCTGCAGGTATGTCTGTAGGGCATTTCTTATTGAAAGATTAAAGCGGAAGAGCCCAGGTCACTGTTGGTGTAAGGTGGCACAATCCCTGGGCCTGGATTGGATGAGAAAGCAAACGGAGCAAGCCGTGCAAGCAAGCTAGCATGAAGCATTCCTTCATAGTCTCTGCCTTGGCTTCTGCAGTCCCTGTTAACCTGGAACTATAAACTGAAATTAACCCATTCCTCCCTAAATTGCTTTCGGTCATGGCAACAGAGAGCACATAAGGATTAAGTGCCCACCTTGTAGTCAGCAGAATTGGGGAATGAGAAATGAGACAAAGCAGTCTTCATTTTCTCAGGGCAAATTGCAAACCAGGGAGCAGCGCTCTGTCAAACAACTTAAAACATTCCAGTGCTGCGAAGAAAATACGGTGCAAGGAAGACCCCTGTAATGGAAGGAGCCCACTGTGAAGGCTCCTGAGGAAGAGTCTAGCTGCAACAGTAATAGTGGTTTCTAGAACTGTTTTTTTTTAAACACAAAGATGTTTCCCCACACTACTATGGAAAACAGTGTCTCCTCTACCCACTCACTTAGAGGGCTGGTAAGTGTGTTTGGGTTGCCTTCAAAAGTAACATAAATCAAAGTGCTCAAAAACAGATCCCTGCGCCGAGGACCACAGCATCAGGAGCTAGTGATGTAGCTCTGTGGGAGAGTGCCCCTGTGAGCCTTACCTCAAAACATGACAAACAAAACACCAAAAAGCATTCGAGTATTCTTGTTGCCAGGACTTGTGTGAGCAGACTCCGGGCTGGCAGCCCATGCTTCGGTGCTGATCTGAATTCAGGCAAAGTACAATAAGGATGTTCCTCATGGCTGGACTTTACCCAGCCAAGCAAATTCATTCCGGTCCCCGGTGGGACTGTGAAGAATAAGACAGACTGAAAGATATGGAAACGCTGGTTTGCTGCTTAGCTTCAGGAGGGGACTACCACCCTCATCTTTTTAAAGTCCCCTCAAGGGTACAGAGCTACAGTGTGCCACCTTGGAAATTCTGCATGCTGCCCTAGTACGTGAGATGAATGTCCAAATGTCCAAAGCACTTTGGGAAGGTTACTTCGACTTTTTTTTTTCTATATCAGGACTCCGAGGAACATCAAAAATCTCAAGAAATGCACAATCCTTGGCTGTCTTTGGTGCACGAGGCAGGCTTCACAATCAGTAAGAGGATTTTGGATTTTTTCCCCCTTCTTATCCCTGTGGAGCTGACATCCCCCCCTGGAAAGGTTGCTTTGATAATCACTCCTGCTGTGTTTGCCTGATCCCCTCTCAGGTTAGACCAGCATGGCAAGAAAGTGGCTTTCCAGGTGAGGGCCACACAACTCCATGGCATTATCTCGATTCTGCAGCCCCACCCCAAAGTCACATGTCAGTGTTCACTCATCCTTAGAGTGTGACGTGTGGGGTTTCATAGACTTGCCATATGAACAATATTACCAAATAGTTTCAGCTCTTCAAATAGTGATGCTAAATGTAATCTCAGAGGATCAAAGTACGGAGGGTCAGTTTGCAGAGTCTGGGGTTCTGAGATAAGGCTCTAAGCATTTAGAACAGTGCCTAGAACTGTAGCCAGTCCCTTACAGTCAGTTATGACTATTTTACATCTTCCAATGTCTCATTTACACCCACATGCTCTGATCCAGAAACAGGGAAGCTGAATCCTAGATGCTTGGCTCCTTCTGATCTGAATCTTTCTGGCTATTTCTCTATACTACTCCCATGTTAACTATAATTAACTGAGTAGCTTCTCAGTGCGCAGAATTCTACACACATAGTCTAATATATATAAATATATATATATGCATACCAAGAGGAGAGTGTGATATAATGCCAGCACTTGGGAGGCAGAGGCAGGTGGATCTTTGTGAGTCCTACACCAGCCTGGTCCACAGAGTGAATTCCAGGGTAGCTAGAGCTATACAGAGGGACTTTGTCTTAAACCAAACCAAACCAAACAAACAATAAGTACACAGAAGCTGACAGAGAGTATTAATGTATAGATGAATTAAAAAGATAAATGTAAGCTGGGCATAGTGGTGCATGCTTGTAATTCCAGCACTCAGGGAGGCAGAGGCAGGCAGATCTAAGAGTTCAAGGCCAGCTCGGTCTAAAAAGCAAGTCCAGGACAGTCAAGATTACACAGAGAAACCCTGTCTCTAAAAACCAAAAAAAAAAAAAAAAAAAAAAAAGTATCCTGGGGCTCATTTTTAAAAGATTCTGTGCCTCTTTAGATATTATCTCTTTTTATCTACACTTCATTATTATTCTTTGTGTGTTGTGTATGTGTGTGTACATGTTCATGTTATGAGGAGGCTCATGCACATGTGTGCTGTGTACTGAGGCTAACAGTCCCTGTCGGTTATCTTCTTCAGTTACTATCCACATTATTATTATTATTATTATTATTATTATTATTAATCATTATTATTGTGGCTAGGCCAGAATCTTCCTGTTTCTGTCCCTCTAACCTCCTACCTCAGCCTTGCAGTTGCAGACCCATGCTACTGTTCCCGGCTTTTACCTGGGTACTGGGGACTCTGAATTCAAGTCCTCAAGCTGATGCAGCAAACACTTTTCAGATTGAGCCATTCCCCAGCCCCAGTTTCTCCTTTATTACTCCATCAGAGAACTAGACATTGAGAGAAAAAAAAATTGAGTTCAAACATAATTTTCCTAGGCACCAGAAAGAATAATAGCAAGTAGAGTAATTTGCAAGAATTACCTGGTTGATCCTAGATTCTTCAGGAATCCTTCAGTGGTTTTGTCCTGCTCTCCAGATCTTTAATACCTAGTAGAAGCTGGTGGGCTCTGTACCCTGGCAGCCAGAGCCATGGTGGCGATGCAGTGAGCCTTATGCAGGTGGACTGTACAAAAAATGCTCCTCAGGCTTTTTTCACCCACCGTCACAGCAGCAGCAGCAACAGACCTCCAGATTTCATCAACTGCTTTTCAGCTGAGAGTTTTCAGAAGAAATCTTGTCAAGTTTTGGGGCTTCATATTTTCCAAGCAGAAGGATAATAATTCTCCTTCCTGGTTGTTGTCAACTGCCCAGAGCTTCTCAGTAAGGAGTGGGCTGGGAGAGCACCTTAATATCCTATTAAGAAACAGGTAGGCAGGAGAGATGGCTCAGCTGCTAAGTGACTGCTCTTCCAGAGGACCCAAGTTCAATTCCCAGCACCTGCATGGCAGCTCACCAACATCTATAAGTGCGTCTGACATCCTCTCTTGGCATGCAGGCATACTTGCAGACAGAGCACTCATACATCAACCACATAAATAGATAAAATTAAAATTAAGTAAAGGAAAAAGAAACACGCTTAACTGGTCTAAGTGCTGAGAATGAGAGGCCTAAGGGGGACCTCTTCCTCAGCACCCGCCTCCCTGGCTCTGGGAATATTAGAGAGATACTCAGAGCCAGATGATGGCAAAGAGTACTGTGAAATGCAAACTTCCGGCCTTGACATAGCAGTTGCCGTTGTGAACTCACACCGGCTGTGGTCACCCGCACAGACCCGACACAGGTTTATCCAGACAAAGCAGGTAGGGGAGGTGCTCTCCCAACTCGTTCCTTACTGAGAAGCTCTTGGCCTTTGACAGCAGCTGGGAGGGAGAATTGTTCTTTCATTTAAAAATGTGGCCACTGGTAGATTTTCCATGCTCTGGTGTGTCACCCCACACCCATATGCATGTGGGCAACACTCATTGGACTTGGTGGGTTATCAAAAAATTAAAATACAAAGAAAGGAAGAAAAAGAAAAGAAATCTTGAAATTATTGGGCTGAATATGATCATGTTTCAAGAAAAGTAGTGTGTGTGTGTGTGTGTGTGTGTGTGTGTATGTGTGTAATCCTAACCAACTAAACAAACAAAAAATCACCTTGTAGGTAGAGAGAGGAAAGAGGAAGAGGAAAGGGAAGGAGGGATGGGGGGAGGGGAAGCGGAAGGGGAAGGGGAAGGGGAAGGGCTGGGCTCTAGAGTAGAACTTGTGTTTTCTGGAAGCTTTTCAGCACCTCCAGGTGGCCTCACTCACAAGGCTGGCCCATCCATGATCACACACACACAACAGAGGATCTTAAGTCACACGCTCCACTGACTGAAACCAAAACATAAAAAGGGCTCAGCCTGCTTCTCCTGGGCGAGACTTGGAGCGAATCCTTTGTTCAGCCCCACCTGCCGGCACAAGTGGCTGACCCATGTGGCAGGCCTGCTCCACCCCTGGGATACCAGCCTCCGTACCAGCCATGGGGGAGTAGCAGCTGTGGTTAGGCACACCTAGGTGGGGCATCCTCTGTAACTTTTTTTTTTTTCCAGGATGGCCTGTCTAGTGCGGGGCCAGGTAGCACCAGATCTTCTCAAACAGTCCCTTGTGTAGGATTCACTGATGAAAGAGGGACTCGGGCCTTGACAGTGTTGGGCCTGTAGTCAGGCAAGGGGACGGAACTGTCCACTTGAGAGCCACCCACTTGACATCACCTTGGCAGAGCGACTTCAACGTTTGCAGTCATGGCAGGGCGCTGAAATACTTACAGGAAGGATGGGCTCTGTGCATCTTGAAAGCTGAACAGTGCTTTGAGAGCAGCAGACTTGGATAAGTTTTCTCTATGAGCCCACAAATAAAATCAGTGTGGAACCAGCTGTACCTCTTACCCTTATGTGTGTGTGAGGTCATCTGTCTGTTAAATGGAACACTTGGGGGAAAAAAGTCCCACTCTTTTAGAATCTGCCTGGGACCTCTATTAATGACAGTGGCTTAGGTGCCCCTTGACCTGCAGAGCCCATGGGTAGAATTCTCTGTAGTGGCCACTGCCATGCCTTGTTTCTACAGAAGATCTGTCTCAGCCAAGCACCTCAGGGCTCAGGGCCACTCTGCTCTCTTTGGAGCCTGATATGCCTGGACCTCAGACTCAACTCTGCCACCTCCTGGGTCAGTTGTCCAAAGTTGTGGTTGGTTGGTTCTCATTGATACAGGACAGACAGGCCATCTGTGAGTTCTTCTGTGTGTGGCCTCTTCCTAAGTTATTGATTTGCAAGACCACTTAAACAGGTGTCCTGAGAGTGTAGGCCTCCTATAAACCAACTGCCTGGTTGGAAGTGTCGGAACCGAAAGCGGTATAGAGAAAAGAGTGACCTAAAGGCCGGGGAGCTTGCCTTCAAAGGACAGCACAGAGCAACACTGGAGCCAGCCTGACCTGAGGAGCATACCTTGGCACCCTTTTGCTATCCTCACAGCCTTGGGCTGCCCTGGGTTTGTCCAAGGCTTTGGAGATTCAACTGCAGCGAAGCAAGGTTGGATTTACAATCCAGAATTGGGGAAGACATCGCAATCAGAAATTACCTTATTTGTAGAGCGTAATACACTCTTTTAAAAGAGGGAGAGACATCGTTTGAGGAGTGGGTGAGGCGTGGAAGGGGTAGGACCAAACGGGTCTAAAAGGCCTGAGTTCTGTTTCTGAAGTAAGTTGCACTCCTGGTCTCACCGTTTTCACCCCCAAGGGTAACTCTTGCACCTCATTCTGTGAGGGCTGCAGGTCCCCTCTAGCTGCTTTGCTACGGGTCTGCGCTGTTTTCCCAGCCGGCCAGGCTAGGTGGGAGCAACTCCTCGGCTCGGGTGCAGTCAGCGACCTACTCGCGTTCGCTCGGCTTCTTGCTACTGGGCGCAGGACCCGGGCGGCGTCCCCAAGCGGACACCCGGGCTGCTCCCTCCCCTGTGCAGTGCTCACCTGTCGGCCCGCCTTCCCAGGACGCCCCAGGTGGCTCGGGGCGGGGAGGAGCCGCGCCCCGCCCCGCGCGGCCACGGCCACCGCCAGCCCCCGGGGCGGGTGCCCGGAGCCCAGGCCGGGAGCCGAGCAAGTCGCTGGTTGTCGGCGGGCCGCGACCCGCGCAGGTGAGCCGGGAGGGCTCTGCGGACGGCCGCGTGCGGGGCCCGCAGAGCCCGGGCTGGGAGGGGCGTGAGGCTGCGGCGAGCACTGCGAAACGCCCCGCGGAGCCCGGGACTCTCCGGGCCGCCGCGGAGCTCAGCTGCTCACAGCTGGACCGGCGGGAAGCGAGCGGGTCTCCCGGTGACTCCGCGGCAGGAGGCCACGGCTGAGGCTGGGGCCCCACCGCACCGCCAAGTGCGAGCCAGCTCCCGCCCTTCCCTCTGCGGCGCTTTCGCCCGGCCCGCCCGGGCCGCCGCCTCCCCTGCTTGGCGCTTTACTTTTGCTGTTAAAGCACACATCGGTCGGTTAGTTACCTAGGCTTCGGTAAAGCTGGGTCGGCGGGGCTGCCCTTACTCCAGGGGGCATAACATAGTAAGTCCGCGCGGATCTGTGTGCCCTAGGGTGTTGTGGGGGTGAAGGGGTGCTGCCCACCTCTCGGTACCTGGCAATCGGAGTGATGAAGTGGGAAGAGTAGTCCAGAATGGTGGTTAAATTTCAGTTCCCTTACTAGCTCAGTGACCTTGAGCAAGCTCCCTAACTTCTCTGAGCATGTTTCCTCAGAGATAAAATCGCTATTATAACCATCGCATGGCCTTAAATTATTTGATGTCCACGAGTTACCTAGCCTGATGCTTGAGGCTTTTTTCCTACACGGTTATCCGTCCCAGGTGTTAATGTAATGAAGCTACACTTCGTGTCTCCAGAGGTCCCTGCATCTTTCTGAGTAGAAGACATCCAGGGGAAAAGTGATAGTGCCTGTGTGCATCATGGGAGGGTGGTTGGGCACCATTCTGACAAGTTGATGGAGGAGGCGAGGGCGTGAGGGCTGCTAAGATCAAGACGGCCAGTGCACGTGTCTCTCTTGTAGAAGGGTATAATTAGCCTGCTCCTGCCATTATGAACTGCCAGAATTATTTTCTTAGGGTTGGGGTTTGGTGACTTGATGCCTTGTTGCTTTATGCAATGTAGGAACGTGCTGAGTCCTCCAAAGGAAAAGTCTGAGGGTTGCAGCTTCCGGTGTGGCTAGATCTTGTCACTCCTAGGAACTCCCGGGCGTCTTAGTTCTTTCCCCACTAGACTGACGTAGACTTCTGTATGCAGTGGTCAATAGGGCTGGGACCTTATCTTTAGGCTTAGTTCTGAAGGAAAGACGAGAAGGAGTAAAGGAGAAGGGAAAGAGGAAAGGAGGGAGGGAGGGAGGGAGGGATGGAAGGAGAGAGAGAGAGAGAGAGAGAGAGAGAGAGCTTCTATTATTCTATCCTTCAGCAGACCTTCCTGGTGCACTGGACCACAGTAAGTCAATGCCATTTCAGCAGATCGAGAGTAGGTTTCCATAACAGGAGTGTGTCTGTATTACTGAGGTGCCACCAGCGCCATGGAGGATTAGCTCAACCACTGAGATAGACAGCCCTGCCTCACTCAGGCATAGGCGATTTGGAGGCCAGCTCTCAAGAAGCAGTTTCAGTTCTGGGTGACAAAAATAGGACTGTGTGCTGCACACCGTGTCTGCTTTTTTTTTTTTTTTTTTCCTTGAGGACACCTCAAGGAGGCCTTGCTCAGAGTGCAGACAGCCTGGGTCTCCCGTGCGTCAGGGCCACGGCGTGTGCTGCCCAGCTTTCATTCACTGCTTTAATTCATTCAATCATTCCACATTTGGTCACTGGCCAGTGTGTGTTCAAGCCTCTGCCAAGAGTGAGGGTGGATGCTTTGAGGAAAGATGTATGTGCAGACGGCAGTGTTGGAGGTTGTCTCACTGGGCACACTGGGGACACTGTGAAGTCCTCCCAAGGAAAGTGTAGCTTAGCTCTAAACTGGGGACAAGGTAGGGTGTCTAAAAGGCCACACTTTAATGCATATAGTTTTAGTTAGGTCACATTACTTTTCCCCAGCATGTCTGGGGGAGAAGTTGGGGGCAGTTTACAGCTCTGGATTGCTTGCTAGAAATCCCTCTAAGTTTTCTTTGACCATCATGGGGACCACCCATCTTATTGCCTTCATTGGTATAATAGTACCCACAGCAGAGGCCACGCCAGGCCTTACTGTTCAGTCTCCCTTTATGTAAGAAAATTAAATTTTCCTTACAGTTCTTGACATTGGCCATGTGCCATTGGTGGGGAATGGGCAGTCTACCCCTAGACCAACTTTTAGCAACAGAGCTGGGGCTGAGGCTGGGGCTGCTTTTGCCAGACACGCTTCTCAGCTGGGGCTGGGGCTGCGTGTCTGACACAACCGGAAGTCTACAAGGAAGAGCAAGGCAAGGGTGGGCACTCTGGCGCGCATCCTGCAAATCCAGAGTTCAGCTCAGTAGGAAAAGCACAGGGCATGGCTGGGGGAAATGAGAGGGGCTGAGCCTGGCAGCACAGGAGAAAGAGGGGCACCCTGTCTTGGAGCCCACTGTGACATCGTTAAGAGTCATGGTCTCTCCACATGCCCCTTAGGGTGAATGACGGTTTTCTATGGATCGCTGTCATTTAGTAAGCAGCAAGGGCTCGCTGTGTTGGAGGAGCTCCAGGAGGGGCTATGTGGAGTTGAAATCTCACAGATGACTGTGGTCTTTCTCTATCGATCCACCCTAGCCCAGGGGCTCCTCGGGCCTCCCGAGAACACTCCCATGCTTAGAGCCATGGCTTGGTTTCAGCATTGTTACCTGCCTTCGAACGAACAGGCCAGGGCTTGGTGAACACGCAGCTAGTGGGAGATCCTGGGCTAGAAAGCAGGCTCCTGACACTGAACTCAGTGGGTGACCTTTAGTGGATGGAGTTAAGTGCTGCTTTGAAGTATTATATATATATATATATATATATTTTTTTTTTTAGTCCGTTCTCACCAGAGTGCTAGGTGACTGGTGCTCTTCATTTTTCCACTGGACACGGTGGATATCAGTGGACATTTGGTGTTCTTTTGCCAGACACGGTGTGCAACTTCCCACACTCTTCTCTCCTCAGTGTCCAGTTAGTCTAGAAGTTGCAAGAATTGAGTAGTCACTAATCCAGGAGGAAGTTGGTAGAGAGGGACAGTTAGTTTAGCTATTATTATTATTATTATTTTTGGTCAGGGTCACTGTGCAGAAGTGGAGGGAAGTGAAAGGGTTCAAGCCTCGGGCCAGTGTTCATTCCAAAAGGATCCCAAAGCACCTACTATGCACTGTTTAAAGCCTGGGAGATCCTAAATCCTTAAAGATGAGAAAGCCACTGTTCTCATGGGGCCTACTGTCCCCCCAGAAGGAGGCATTATTTATGCTTTAGATAACATTTTGGATGCTGAGTAGTGACGTCAAGGGAAGGGAATGAGTCAGGTTGAGAGTGTTCCTGGAGCACCTGGTCCCAATCCTGGACGTATTTTCTACTGTTGCCTGCAGAGAACAGTGGCCTGAGTGGGTGTGGTTTCTGGTAAAAAAAAAAAAAAAAAAAAAAAAAAGACAAATGTTTGCCTAGCGGTGGGTTAAATTACTTAGAGCATTTTCTTTTTCTTTTAATGTGTATATGTGTCCATGCGTGTGTGCGCACTATGTTTGTGAGACACTAACGTGCTTGTTTGACAGGGTCTCTTGCTGGCCTGGGCCTTGCTAGGTAGGAAGCCCTAGCCGTCTGTCTCCACTCCCCAGCACTGGGGTTACAGGTGCGCACCCCTGCACCTGGCGTTTTTATGTGGGTTCTGGGAGTTGAACTCAGGTCCTTAGGCTTCAGTGGCAACGCTTTCCTGACTGAGTCATCTTTACAATTAAAAAAAAAAAAAAAAAAAAGAAAAAACAGAATTTCTTTCTCTCTTTGTTATATCTTGTTCCTATAGTGACTTGCAAAACATAGAGCCAGGTGACGAGAAATGAGTGAAGACATATGAGCAAGGGAAACTAGGGCCGTTTCTTTCATCATTTTGCTCCATCATTTTCATCATTTGTTTAGTTTGGGTGGTAGCGAAAGAGGAAGTACAGTTACATTACAAATCTGCGCATTTATGCCCGGGGCTCATTATTTGAACAGTGAGAAAATGAATTTTGATGCCTTAGACAATTAAAACCTTTTCAGCATTTTAAAGAACCATTCCTATTTGCTAGGAAAACTTTTACTAAGAACTTAAAAAAAAAAATTTTTTTTTTTTTTACTAAGAACTTAGTAATTCTTTACTAAGAAATTCACATTTTAAAAAAAAATAAATTACATACCTGTTTTACGTTTAGGTCTATGATTAAGCTTGAATTAAGTTTTGAATAAGGTGTGAAAATGGGTCAAAGTCTTTTTGGGCATGTATAAGCCCAATTATTTTAGCATACGTTTTTTTAAAAAAAAATCCAACATTTCCCAACTGAATTTCCTTGGTTATTTAAAAGAAAATCAGCCAGGGACCAGCGAGATGACTCAGTGTGTTAGGGCACTTGCTGCCGAGCCTGATAGCCTGAGTTTGATTCCTTGTGACTTCATCAGGTTGTTCTTATATATCCAAATCAATGAATGAATATATCAATCAATCAGCAAGCAAGTAAATAAATAAAGAACATAGATAAGTACATGTAATGATTAAAATGTATTTTATCCAATTTTAAATATTAAATACGTTAAATAAAATCTGTCACAGTATAACGATTAATTGATTCTAGAACACATTGAGTCTATTCTGCTGATCCAACAGCTGACTATGTGTAAATACTGCCCCGTTTCGCCCGGACTATTTTCTGTTAGTGCCATTTGAAAGTGGCCAGTCTGGTTCAGCAGTGTTGTTCTTTCCCATGTTGTCATGGCTTCTTTAGTTCCTTTGCCGTTCTGTGTGAATAGTGGAGTCATCTTGTCAATAGCTACAAAATCTCCTCTGGGACTGCAGGTGATCTGTAAATTGATTGGCATTTTATAATAAAATATGGTATATATAACCAGCAATTTGTCTCTGGTTTCTATCATCAGAATGTTTTATGGATTTTAGGAAAAATGATTTTGTGCACAAGGTTTTGCTATGCTTATACCTCAAGTATTTAGTTTTGGGGTCTTCAGTCACTAATATAGAAATCTGGTTTATTTTGACATGCTGAATTTGTATTCAGTAACCTTGCTAAAACTACTTCTTGTATATTGTAACAGACTTGTCGGTAGATTTATTCAGATTTTTACAAAGAGAGTCACATACTCTGTGAATAGAAATAGTTTCCTTTTCCAATCCAGGTTGTCTTGTATGTCTGTCTTGCTTTTTTTTAAACTGTACTGGCTAAGAATTCTACTATGTTTGGGGGGGGGTGGACAGCTCCCCAACTTTGTTTCTTTCAGAGGGAGGAAAGAATCAGTTGTTCACTATGAATCTTTGAAACTAAAACAGGCCAGGGGTGGGGCTTGCAGGCTATCCTTTCCGACTCTGTTTCAGACTTTCACTTTTCTCTGATAGCAATTAAAAATAATACAGACTTCCCAGTCCGTGGGGTATTTATCACTGGAGCAGTTTAAAGAAGTCCTCTGTGAGTTCGAGGTCAGCCTGGTCTACAAAGTGAGTCCAGGACAGCCAAGGCTACACAGAGAAACCCTGTACTGAAAAACAAAAACAAAAAACAAAACAAAACAAAACAAAAAAGAAGTCTCTTCATTGCTTTTTTTGTTTGCACGCCTTTTGACAAGAAGCTGTCCTTCTCTGTTCCTTCGAATTTAGCATTGAATTTTCCTCTCTTTGCATCTAAGATTTTCTCTTTGGTTTTGGCTTTCAGGTGTTTGACCCTGGTATGGGGGTGCCCCATCCTGCCTTATGCAGGCACATTCTTTTTAGTTGCCTAGCCAGGCTTTCTTAAACTTTTTGGATTTGTTGTTTGTAGCGTTCATTCATTTTGGAAAATTCACAGCAGCTATTTTTTTTTTTTTTTAATTTTCTCCATTTTATGTTTTCCCCTCCTGAAATTTCGGTTATAATTATCTTACAGTTTTTTGTTTTTGTTTTTTGTTTTGTTTTTTGGCATAGCTTTCCATCTTGGGGTTCCTTACTGTTCTGGTTTAGTTTCGGTGACTTCTATTCATCTCCTTTCAAGTGTGTTAATTTTTAAAAACTTGACTGTGTGAACTCTGAGCAAATCCTTGTTGAAGGCATTACCCCGTGTTTCTGAGTTTGGCCTGTAGAGTGTTCACATTAAAGTCTTTTTTTAAAAAATTGTTTCTCTCTCTCTCTCTCCTCCTCTCCTCCCTCTCTCCCCTCTTCTCTCCTCTCCTCCTCTCCTCTCTCTCTCCTCTCTCTCTCTCTCTCTCCTCTCTCCTCTCCTCTCTCTCCCTCCCTCTCCCTCCTCTCTCTCTCTCCCCCTCTCCGCTCTCTCTCCTCTCCTCCTCCTCTCCTCCCCCCCCTCTCTCCCCCCCCCTCCCCCCTCTCCCTCTCCCCCCCCCTCTCTCTCTCTCTCTCTTTCTCTTAACCTAGTCCCCCCTCCCCAATGGTAAATGATCATGGTGCCTACTCAGTCCACTATAGCCTTTTAATAAATAAATATGATTGTTTTTAATTCTGTCTCTGACAGCTTCAGTGTTTTTATGATGTCAGTTTCAGGTCTTCTTATCGCTTTGTGGTTTTCAGTGTAGTTTTTCCTTGCTGTTCATCTACCCTGCAATCTTGTTGTTATTGTTGTAGTTGAGAACCAGTCATTTTGCAGGACGTTAGGGAAGGAGGTAGAGTGTGGTGCCTGGACCTGGGCATGCCTTCCCAGCGCCGCTTTGTGTTCAGTGTGAAGTCTTAGCTGCCTGGCCTGTAGATGAATATGATCTGACTCCAACTTCCTCTGTCCATGCCGATTATGTTTAGGGCTAGGCCTTTCTCAATGGCCGTTCCACTGCTGATGTCAGGTCTCCCTTTGGCTTTGTGCCTCAGAGTGGTCTGCCTCCATATTCTCCTTCGTAGTCCTTTGCTGTCCGTTCCTTGATGTTTGCAGAAATTAAGAGCCTCGACGTTATGTTTTATCGTCATGTGAACTCTGGGCATTGCTCCTCCTCTTCTTCTTCTCCCTACGCTCTATGAACACTTCCATGCCTTATGCGTCCTAGTGGGTCTCAACCCTTCCTCGGGAGGCGTTGAATCAGCGTGAGAGTGTCAGGACCTAGCATCTCAGATGATAGTCGTAGGCATGTTTGCATGTTCCTCAGGGGATTCACGCATTCATCTAGGCCTGGTCTAAATATCATGTATAGGTTCCCCTCCCATGGGGGTGCTATTCCAATATAAATGGCTGAATGAAACTTCAGCCTATATGTATGCTCCCCCCCCCCCCATGGGATTGTTTTTCTCCCCTCATTGTGCCTCAGTGTTAACGAGTTGCCACTAGGTCTAGACTGATGCGTTTACGGAATGATAAGAAAAATGTCAGAGTTCCCATCCAATTTGGCAGGGTTTGCCTGAGTACCCTTCAGGACAGTCAGTGCTTTGGGTGCCACACGGAATCTTTAGGGGCTGTAACTAACACACACACACACACACACACACACACACACACACACACACACATGCACACATGTGTGTCTGCACAAGTACCCATGGCAAGCATTTATGAAACAGTTCTTATTCTCATTATATGTACCCCTGTACTCCTAAGATCATTTCCTGCTGCACAAATATGTTGCCTCTTGCAGAATGAAAAACACGTGCCCAGCCCATCTCTCTCCAAACAAGCTTTTGAAGCATTCAAAAACAGGCCCCTTTCTGCCTCAAAACGCTGTCGAGTTTGGAATATGTAGTTCTTCCAGCAGTGTTTTGACCTCTGCCTCACTATCTTGGCCAGTTTTATATACCAGGCACTGTGGGAAGTGCCGAGTGACACAGCTAGTGACATGTCATGCCTGGCTTGGCCTGTGTGAAAGAACTCATGATACACATGATGGTCAAAAGTCATTTGGCGAGTGAGTTCTCCTAGAGGTTACACAAATAAGAAAGTTAATGCTGTTGGTAAAGAGACAGCTACTGAGGAGCCCGAAGGTATGTGTATGTGTCTACATATATATCACAAAAATGAAATGCTACCTTTCATAATATATTAAAACTCATTTTTAAGCTTCACACTTAATGAGTGTTTCCAATGCCATGAAATATCCCTTCCGCACCGTCCTTGGCTGATGGTTCGTGTCATTGTGAGGATGTATTGAGTTGCTTCAGAAGCTTGAATTCAGCTTTTTGCCATTATAAACAGCTCTGCCAGGTACATTCGTATAGCCAGGCCTCTGAGTGTGCCCACCGTTACTCTCTTGGGCTGTGTTGTTGGCAGCGTCATAACTGACAGAAGAGCTAGAATGTTTTTAAGGCTCTGGATGTGTCTTTCCACGTTGTCCTTCAGCAAGCATGAGCTGCTCTGTCTTCCTGCCTAGAGTGGGAAGCCTCTTTCGCAAGCCTCCCCCAAAGCAGGATGATTATTTTAAGTCTGTATTAAGAGGTAGGACTTCTGTCCATGGGCCAGTGAGGAGATAGGCAAATCCTCTTTCCTCGAAAGCTGCTATAAATCTGAAGAAAATGAACACACGCCGCCATGTTATCACTCTGGTAATCCATCAAAGTGTGCAATAACTGGAGAGGGCTTTATGGTAGCAACGGCTGAACTCTAAGCAAGAATAGTGGTGTCTTTGCCTGGCAGGGTATGCCCTTCCCTCCCCACAACCCTAGGCTAGGTGCAGCGGTACAGCCTGGGTGGGCCCCACTTCTACTGGGGGGATCCTCAGTCGGAATGAAGTGGGTGACTCCTGAGTCACGAGCAAGCTTTTTTTCCATTTCTTTATTTCAGTTCACCTTCATTTTTCATTTATTTATTTATTCATTTTAAAGATGTATTTTATTGCTCCTCTGTGTGTATGAACACTTGTGTACCTATGTGTGTAGGTACACATGCTTCTGGAAGCCAGAAAAGGCAATTGGATCCCCTAGAGCTGGATTATAGATGGTTGTGAGCTGCTTGGTGTGGGTGCTGAGAATTGAACTAGGATTTTTTTTTTTTTTGGTAAGAGAAGTGCTCTTAATCTATGAGCCATCTTCCCCAGCCCCACATTCAACTTAAAAAAAAATCGTCACTTAAAATAGTTGTTTTTAAAAACATTTGCTTATTATTGAAAAGTTGAAAATGAATATAAAGAAAGGAAAATGCATAGCAACACATTAGCCTTCTTGGGACTGGCTCATTCTAATAGGATGTTATGGTTGGATGGAGACCCTGGTTTCTCCTTGTGGGTAGCCACCGTCCTAACGTGGTGACTTGAACACTTGATGTGGTGCCACTGCAACTGAGGGCCTAGTAATTATATCACTAAGAAGGTGGAGACATGGGCATTACTGTGAGTTTGACGTCAGTTTGCACTACATAGTGAGTGTTAGGTTAGCCAGAGCTACAGGGCAAGACACTGTGTCAAAATAAAACAGCATAACAGCAAAGTCTCCCAGAATTTCGTACCCATTTCTCCAACTCTCAAGAACTCTACCACTGAGTGTTACCAGCAGTATGTGCAAGCGTGTAAGAATTATGTGCAATCAAACTGTGATACACACAGCACAAGCTGACCCTCTTCAAGTGTGCAGTTCAGTTAGCCTTGATAATATGTTCGCAGAGTTGGGCAACTGTCATATCCAAGTCTAGAACATTTTGACACCTCATAAGGAACCTTGTACCCATAACAGTCACTCGGTATCTTTACCTCCTTGAGGACTGGTACAAACTAAGATGCTTCTTGCACTGATTGTATTTGCGTCTTCTGGTCTGCTCATATCGTCGAAATCCTTAAAGCCCTCTGGCTTGTAACCATTTGTGTATAATCTCGTTCACTCAAGTGTTTTCAAATTTTAAGATTTGTAATGGGATCAAGTTGTAGTAAGTCAGTGTACCGTTCTTTTTAATGTCTGAGTAATATTCCTTTACATGGATATGATGTTTTGCTTGTCTGTTCATCAGTGTGTGCACAGCTGGGTCCCTTCTGCCTTTCAACTATTATGATTAATGATTATCTGAATATCCAGGGATATTTTGTGTGGACTGTCTCCATTCTCTTCCATCTATGTGCAGTGACGACTACACCTCTGCACCATATGGTAGGTACCTTTTATGGCTAGCTTTTGAGGAACTGTTACTGTGTTCCCAAAGTGCCTGTTCCATTCGGCTTCCCACCAGCTGTGCACGAGGGCCCCAGGGTCTCCATAACCTTCTCCTACCCATCCTCATCACCATCAATGGCGCCTCTTTGTGGCTTTAACTGGCATTTTCACCTAATGACACTGAGGGTGTTTTCATGTACCAGTGCTGAATTTTCTTTAGAGAAATGCCTGTTTAAATCTGTGGCCATTTAAAAAATTGGTTACTGGCATTTTCACTGTAGAGGTGCAAGTACACACACACACACACACACACACACACACACACAGAGGGGTGGGGGGAGGAATTTACTCTGTTCCTCTCCCCTCTATCTCCCTGTCCCTGTCCGTCTGCTATCCCTGGCCCCCTTCCTGACTGCCATAGCTGAGCAGCTTTGCTTTCCCATGTGACCCTGCCTGAGTTGCTTTCCTTCACCTCAGGATGAAAAGCTGTGGAGCCCGGCAATCACAGACAGAGCCTCTGAAATCACGGGCCCTAAAGTCCTGCCTTCCTTTGACTTGTAATCCTAGGGGTTTGGCACAGTAAAAAAAGCTGACAGGCATATATAGTCACTATGTTTATGTTCTTTACAGTAAAAAATTACTTATTGTGTGTATGTGTGTGTGTGCACATGCACACCTATGTGTGCAAACGGGAATGCCAAGGCACACATACGGAGGTCAAAGGTCACCTTGTGGAGTTACTTCTCTTCTTTCAACACATGAGCTCCAGGCTCAAACTCTGTTATTAGGCTTACCTCACCCACCATTCTTTAAGGCTTTTCATCAGTCTTTTATGATTTCTATTGTACAAGCCTTGAAGCTCTATTATTAAATTCTTTAGCATTTTACTTCTTTATTATCTATCTATCTATCTATCTATCTATCTATCTACCTACCTATCTGTTAGTGCAGTGTGTGTGTGAAAATGTTAGTTGATTTTTGTGTTTTGTTCTTACGTTCTGAAACCTTACTGGCCTTGCTCAACAGCTCTAGCAATGTTCTAATGAATTCAGTAAGATTTTATAGCGACAACATCATGCCATCTACAAATGGAAGTACCCTGACATTTTTCTCATAGGTTTATATGTCTGTTTCCTTCCTTCCTTCTTTCCTTCCTTCCATTTTTCCTTCCTTCCTTCCTTCCTTCTTTCCTTCCTTCCTCCCTCCCTTCCTTCCTTTTTCTTCCTTTCTCTCATTTCATCTCATCGCCAAGATGAATTATTTGAAGAACCTCAAGGTGCTCACAGAGGTGTGTGTGTGTGTGGTGGGGGAGATACACAGGACCATTGACTTTACTAGAAATCACAGTGCCATATTAAATACAAGTGTTGAGAAGAGTCATCCTGTCCCACATGTCCAGTGGTTCTGAGTGTCGCAACCACACTTTCATGTGCCAGTTTCTTACAACGAGAGTCCAGGTGAGTGAGCAGAAGTCACTAGGTCCAGAGAGTAGTGATGAAAACTCCTCTGTCACGTCTGTCAAGAGGTTTAGTGTTGTCGTGAGAAGAAAGAAGTATTGTAGGCGAAGCGTCTGTCTAGTCACGTGACATCCAGATGCCAAGGAGTTTGCCTGATAATAGCAAACATGTAGGCATCCATTATCTGCAAATCAAACGAGATGCGCATTTTCCATCTTCCCCTTCCATATTTTGGGGCCCACTGGGTGTGGTAGGTACTGTGCCGGGGTTACCAAGGTGAATCAATTAGATTCAGCACCTCAACATGCTTACGGAGACTTTGTGGAGGAGACACACAGATATTAGTTAACCATTCCACCATTTGCATTGAAGTCACCTGTGGGAAGGAAACAGATGTGGGATTCACCTTGACACTGGCGGGAACATTTATCTCAGCAGCACAGGGTAAAGCTCTTTAGAACTAGAATCTTGAAAGTTCTCTTAGCCAGCCCTCTACCTTTCAGCAGAAAGACCCTCTTACCTTCCTCAACAGTTGCTGTCCTTTTCTCCTGAAATGCTTACCAGGTGGGCGTGTGTACGTACCTACTCACACTCCCATTGTCAGCAGCCAGCAATCCGTGTGCAGCCCACTCCTGGCTCCAATTGTTGTGTCTGGTGTGGGTAATCTAACACCAGTCCCCACGATCATCTTTAATATGACTCGTCTAGGATTGCTAGCTGCTTGTGCAGAGTGCAAGGTATTGCCCTTCCAGTAGATGCTTATGACATGGGACGGACAAGGAGGGGGTGCTGTCTAACTGCCAAGCTGAGCTGCCGAGAAAGCTTTGGGGAGGCTTCTGTTAGGTTTAATTGCATGTTCAACTTGCAGTGTAAAGAGGACGTGCCATCTCTTTTTAACTTGTCAATTCAGAGGATTAATATATATATATATATGGTCATACCTGTGTGCTTGCTGTAAAGTCATCTTTCCAGATGAGAGTAAAAGTAGTATTAACAGAAGCAATTAAATAAGTCACACCTCAAAAATATTTTACAGAGTTTTTAATGCCTATTCCGAATTTTATGGTACATGTGTTCCCAGTTTTACTTTTTCTATTTAGAAGAAATACTTTGTTCTAACTTTATTGTATAGTATTTATTAGAGCGATGAAAACAGCATCAGGTTTTTATTGTCCCACTGGAGCAACGGAATCGAAACCTTGAGGTCCTGGGCTACAAAAGAAATGAATGAGCCCCACAAACCTTTCAGGGTTAATTAACTTTTAAACAAATCCCAAATTCTAGTTTCCCATTTTTTCTTTTATTGCAGCCTATTTTTTTCCTTTCGATTACGTGAGGGAGTGAGATAAAGCCGCAGAATGGTCCTGGCTTCACGTTGTTTACTGCACGCGACACAGCAACCAGTTCAGTCACAGGGGACCAGGAAAATCACAACTCTATTTGTACCTTGCACATGTTTTGTAAAATCCTGTCCAGTCCCTGTAATGAAGCACTGGCCCCTCTCCTTGCAGACTTCTAAAATAAAATTAAAAAGCGGAGCAAACAGCACTTTAAGCATCAGGCACAAATACTGTATAGGGACAAGCTGAGCAAACCGGAGAACTTCAGGATTGTGGGCAACCCTGAATTCAGTGCTTAGACAGGCAGGAAAATAGGAAAGGAGGTACAAAGGGGTCCAAGAAACTTACAGGGCATGTGGGCCTCTGTTGGCCTGACCCTGTTGGGTTCAGGGGTAGTGAGAGGGGTAGAGTGTGGTTTTAACAGCGCCATCTCTGTGTGCTTATGTGTGTCCCTCATAAGGCTCAGCCGCACGTGTTACTGGTTACCTCGGTTCAGGCTCCAGCTCTTTCCTGGGATTTGCCCCTGGGGAGGAGGGCAGAGCAGGGTGTGGAGGGCTCTCACTGAGGCAGGGGAACTAGAACTGGCAGATGACCGAGGCTGGCTCTTGATTCTCTTGCCTTCTCTGTGTGCCTTTGGATAAGCTACCTGTCCCCTCTAAACCATCCTTGCCACATCTGTAAAATACAGATTTGGACTAAACGTGTCACTCCCAAATGCACAAGAGTCCATTAAGCCATCTCAGACATTAGCCTGCAGCCGCCACTGGAGTTCCTAGCAGTGACTTCCAAAAGGGAAGTGACCCCAGTTTCCTCTGCTTCTTTTATGCTTCTGCAAGGTTTGGTTTGAACAAAATATTTAAATATCAGGGTGCCTGAAGCCCAAGCTTTCTTTTCTCTTATAACCCAGTTGTCGGTGACTGACATTTTGTCCAGCTGTATGGGGGTGTGAGGGAACCCATTACACTGGGGCCATCTGGATTTCTTAGGTAACACAGGAATGTGTGTGTGTGTTTAAGATTTATTTATTATCTATACAGTGTTCTGCCTGCATGTAACAACACCTGCGCTCCAGAGAGGACACCAGATCTCATTATAGATGGTTGTGAGCCACCATGTGGTTGCTGGGAATTGAACTCAGAACCTTTGGAAGAGCAACCAGTGCTCTTTAACCTCTGAGCCATCTCTCCAGCCCAGGAATGTGGGTCTTAAGTGATGGGAACAGATGCTCAGTGAAGGCAAAGCTGCTAGGTGGCATCTGTCTTTGTAGTACCTCACTTTGGCCCACCACACTCACTCTTATTTGGGTATCATGTCCTTTGCTGTAAGATGGGAAGCACCCTGGGAGCCACAGAGTTTTGAAGGCAGCCTCAGTCTACACTTCCTGCCCTCAACAGCTCTTCATGGTAGCTATCAGGCCCTGAGCCCTGGCCCTTTAATGGCAGTCTCTGAGGTTGAGGCTGTGATTAGCGTGTGTCAGCTACCCCTGGGCTTCTGAGGTCAGCCTCTCCATGAACAGCTTGCTAGCTCCTATTAAGTGGGTCCATGCTTGTCTCTGTCAGGCCTTCATGCGTCTACTCCTTACCCTGGGACTCTAACTTAATAATGTGCCACAGACTTCTTACCTGTGTTTTGGGCACAGACCATGGACTTCTCTGTATGGCAGGGAGTGAACGTTCGGGGGCGGGGGGGGGCGGATCTTCATTTTCCCTGCTGTTTTAAGGGGAAGAAAAAAAAAAAAAAAAAAACGCAGTTACCTTTTATTCCTCTCTCTAGACGCCCTGGTGAACACAGAGGCCTTTGAAAGAGGGTTTGGCGCAGGAAACTGTCGTGAAAGAATCATTTAATTGTGGAGTACATAGCTACAGACCCAGGAGTGGTGAGCAGTTTAATTAATGCTTATTGGGAATGAAGCCCTGATGATTTACAAGTGGAAATTCCTATCTCCTGTCTCTCTGTCTGTTTCTCCACCATGCTCTTGCTTGCTTCCTATTTTTGCCAGGTTTTCTTGGGTGCCCTTGGTGAGACCAGGCACTCTGATAACCACTGGTCCTGGGACAGGCGAAGATTCAGACCTTGCCTCTGAGGGGACCGGAGCAGTAGTGGCACAGGTCCCTGCACAGAAGTTCTTGAAGGACTCTGTGTCAGGTCTATGTCCTAGAGCGCAGTGACCAGGGAATCTGGGCACGGGGAAAGGCAGGACCAAAGTTGTGAGGGAACAAGAGGGCTTGGGAAGATGCTCAGATGCTTGCCTGGGACGGGGTGGGGTGGGGTGGGATGGGGTGGGGGGATGCGGGGGAGCTGTGGGGGAGGGAAAGGGGCAGGGCCTGGGGGGCAGCGGCGGTAGGGCAGGTGACAGGATGGAATGAACAGTGGCCAGGCTGTGCTGAGTCCTGAATCTTATACCAATTACTGTGCTAATATGCTGCCAATTTGGATTTTATCCCAAGCTTGTGGAAATGCACAGAAAAATTGTAAGCAGGGTGGCCTCTGAGGCTTCCAAGACTGTTCAGCACGGACGTTATGAGAAAGGACTTTGAGTTGTGGTGACCTACTGGTGTTTGAATCCTGTCTTGACATCCTTCCACTTGTGGGCAGATTATTCCGCTGTGTCTCTGTGGCCTCCTCTTTAAAGCAGAGCTAATAATCCCATTGTTATGAGGAATAACTAAGTACATTCATCAAATGCTCTCACCTGCAACGGCTTATTAAAGCCTAGCCTTCTTCCACTAGTGAAAACCTAGAACCAATCTGCTTAGTACCGCTCCATGTAGCAGATTAGTGGCTGAAGCCATTTGACAAAAGGCTCGGGAAGGAATGGGGGCACTTAGGGTCACTAATGAGGGCCACAGGCAGTGCTCATTGCCTCCTGCATCTGCTGCTGTGTAGATTTTAAGAGGAGACTTCTGGAAGCGATGAAGTCACCACCTGCCTAGGGCGAGCCAGAACTCAGCCTGGCTTCATTTGAGGGCTTTCTTTCTTTCTTTCTTTTTTTCTTTCTTGAAAATATCTTTTTTTTTTCATACAATATATTCTGATCACAGTTTTCCCTCCCCTGACTCCTCTTAGATCTTTCCCCACCTCCAGACACAACAGGTCTGACATACAAGTAAACTCATAGGGACTGTAGCAGCATGCACAGGGCCCTCACAAAGGTTCTAGCCAGACAGAGTCCCAGCCCTGAGGGGGGAAGTGCGCATGCGCATGAGCTCCCATCCCTAACCATGGCGCTAACTTCCTATTTGATATAGGCTTGGAAAGGACAGAATAGTTTTCTCCAATTGAGTCTCACTGGGTATATTAGCCAAACTAACAGGGGAGGCTTCATGGCCAGCAGTATGTGGCCAACTCCAAATGGAACTCAGCGGTATTTCTGTAGATGTTTTTGTCTCAGATTGATTTGTTCAGGCATCTTCTGTTTACTACTCTGTTGCTTGTATATTATGCTTTCAGACTTTGTGTTTGTGTGTTTGTGTGGGGTGAGTGTTTCTTATGCTTTCTCTTTTTACTCTGGCAGGTTTTGTTGATGTTGTTGTTTTGCCTGTTTGTTTTCTAAAGAGAGAAAAAGAAGGCGTGGAGTTGGCTGGGTTCGTCAGATTGCCTTATGAGCCTTGCTGTGCTGGTTCCTATTGATTACCTCACAGGGCCCAGCAGACAAGCCTCTGGGCGTGCTTGTAAGGGACTGTCTAGATTTTGTAACCCTCTAACCGGGCCTGTGAGGGATTATCTTGATCCCTGTAACTGAGATGGAAAGACACACCATGACAGTGGATAAACCACCGCTCCCTGGGCTTGGGGCATGGACTGCTTTCAAAGGGAAACTCTGACTGAGTGTGAGCTATCTGTGTTGTTTTCTGGCGTCCTATGCGAAGTGAGCAGCTTTCTCAAGCACCTGCTGCTGGGGCTTCCATGCCACGAGGGATTGCGCCCTTGAGCCACGAGACAAAAACAAACAATTTCTCCTTCAGGTTGATTTAGTCACGGTGTTATATCACAGCATCCGGAAAAGGAGCCAGGATGTGTGCTAAGATGTTCTTTTCTGCTTCTGTCTATGGTAGAAAGTGCCTGCTTTAGTGAAAATATGATAGTGCGATTGGTTCTAGATCCTATGGAATGGGCTAGATGGCAGCCTACAGTCAAAAATAAATGAGCTGGGGCACTTCCGCAGGAGCCTTCCTCGCACTCTTGCAGGCTCTTGGGACGCAGTAGATTCTTGAGCATGACTGCAGTGAGTGTGAGCTGCTACCATAAGACTGTGTTTAGATTTAGTTTTAGTAAAGTGTGTGCTTGTGAGTTGCTGCGGTTCGGGTGTGGTTTGTTTCCTAAAGGTTCATGTTGGAAGATGTCCCCAGTGTATTGAGAAGTGGCGGCACCTTTAAGGAGTGGAGCCCAGTGGAGGGTGAGTAGGTCACTTGGCATTGCCTTTGGAAGGGAAGGATTAGGACTTGGGTAGTCTTCATAGGAGAGGACTGGGTTGTGCTTGTTTTCTCCTGCATCTGGACCTCCCCCCTCCCTCCCTTCCTTCTTTCCTTCCTTCCTTCCTTTTCTGCTATGTTGCAACATAGCCAGGAGTCCCTTGCACGATGCTGGCACCATGTAATCTGGACTTGTAGGCAAAATTCGTTGTCTTTTTCAGCTTCATGTATCTTTGTAACAGTAACACAAATGCGCAGAGTTACAGATACTCTTTTGGATGTATCTTTCCCAGGGCAGTTGAAGGATCGCATTGTTCTTTGCATGTGCTCTCAGCTCACTGACTCTTCAGTTGACACTCCTAGGCAAAGGCTGGAGTAGAGGGCAGGGTGGGATAGTTGGGTAGCATTTACTACAGTGTAACTCTACCTCTCAGATACCCTGGACTTCTCAGAGACTGGGACGGGGGTGGAACAGTGATGGGATGCATCAAGGAGGCTTCCTCTCTTGTCTTCCCTGGCCTCCCTGTATTGCCTAACAAATAGATCTCTTGTCCATGGAAGAGAAAGAGGGACAGAGAGGCAGGATGCTCTCTTGGGCTTTACTTTTCTCTTTTATGGGATTTAAGCAAGCATACACCAGATTTCTTCAATTTTATTCACTTATTAGATTAAAAAGTTAAGCAATCTGTAGATTGTGCTTAGTGATTAAATAAGGGTATGCATTCTAGAGTTGACTAACAAGGACAACATGTATATAAGAACAAATGTGTAATGTGGTTGGCTTGGCACAGATAAATGCAGCACTGGTGGGCTTTGTCCATTGGGGAGGAAATCAAAGACATGGACCAAAGGGCTGAGGCAACATCAAGTCCTTCCTTTTCCACACAAAAAGCAATAGGAAAACGAACCCAGAAAGTTTAGTTTCTAATAACAAGTGTGTACTTCAAAAGTGATGGCTTTTTTTTTTTTTTCTTAAAGTGGTTGCTTCTAAAAGGCACAATTCAAAATAGTCGCTGCAAGACTAGACGTGCTGAAATCTTAATGGTGCAATGCTGTTTTGATGAGTAAAAAATAGGGTTGGATAATGACGAATCGTAGCTATGCAAATGAAAAGAAAGATCATCATGTCTTGGGCTTTGGGGTGTGAACTGATGGCAAGAACAGGACCATGTTACTCGGTGGTTTTCAGATGGAGTTCTCAATGCTCTGTGTACTCCGGCCCCCTAAACTTCACTTGCAGTTGAAATAGTAGACTAGTTGGCCTGCAGTCAGCCTCCCCACCTTTCCACCTCTGCAAAGAGGTAGCTGTGAGCTCACTTGTTCTCCCATCTCTTCTTCCCTCCCACCCTCTCCTCCTTCTCCCAAATGGACATAGCCCTTGCTTCCAAGACCTTTGATTTTAATGTTAATAGAGAATTGAAGACATGTGCAAATCTACAGAGTACAGATCATGGAGCTCATTTCTAATAGCTCTAGAGGGGAAAGGAAGGTTCTCAGTCTTGACCATATTAAACAATGGCGTCTTCTACTCTTTTGTTTTTGTTTATATATATATTTCAAGCCAAGGGGTGTTATTTCCAGATGTTTCAGACTAAGAATAACATTACCACCCAAGAAGCAATAACCTTGCCCATGAAATAAGCAGAAAATTCAAACAGTAGGCTGTGACTCAGCTAACAGGTACTTACCAACCCTGCAATTACATTCTCACAGCCGTCTGTGAATTGTTGCTAGGTGACTTCCTGCAGGAGTGACTTGATGATAATAGGATTTGTTCACAATTTCTTAGGAAATGTCTTAAAAATAATGTGTATGTTTGTTTCAATATAGTTTAAAAAACTTTAATTAAAATAAGTTGAAGTAATTCCCAAACTATTTTTAGGTCAAATATACCAAAGTTTTTCAAGTAAGATAATAAGTAAGAGTTATTACTTAATTAATGATTCCGACACAGTAAGTGTCAGTGTAGACCCCAGCAAAGATACTGTGCCCCAGAGAGGTGAACATCGCAAAGCAAACTGTGGAAGAACGAACAGAGTCTGTGCAGGGGTGACTGCGTTTATGGTTGAAAGCAAAAGAAATCATTCACTAGGAAAAGAGATTATTTTAATATTTCAAATCTAAAACTTGCACCCACGAAGAAGCAAGAGACTGGGGAAACTTAAATTAAGTTTGTAATGCACACATTTTTAATTTATCTCCTACTGAAACATAGAAGAAAAGAGCTGGTGCCCTAATAAGGTGGGTGTGAAAAATAATAGCCACCACTGAGTGCAGATTTTCCTATGGCCATGTGCATTTGCAGAGTCTGATTATAGTGATTGTTTTGTATTTAGAATGTGTTGTAACCAACACGACCCATGTCTTTAACAGTTAGTTCCGTGGCAGAGTTTTACATGGTTTCAGAGTGCTTACTGGTGAGAGAGTACAGCCCTAGGTTCACTAAGTTTTAAACAGCAAACTAAGTTTTCAATGCTGGATGCCAGGGTTAGGCAAATCAAAGAGATTTTTTTTTTCCCCTCGCACTTTATCTGCTTACGTAGCCAGAGTCCTTTGTTAGAACTATGCTTATAAACAGATGTTTAACAAAACGGAGTGATTTACCAAGAAGCCTGGGAGACTGCTTTTACACACTGCTCTAGAGGAGACATGTGCCATTGAAACCTGCTTGAGCAGGAGAGGAAATATCATTTGAGGTCCCATGATTTTCGAAACATGTCATAGGAATCTTTAAAGGCCTTACTAAAAGAGACACATTAATTACTATCCCAGAGCATCCCCAGGCTTAGCGTGACTGTGGTATTATGCTGGAGCTCTTTGTCAAGCATGCCCATCCCTTATCTTGCTTTTATAGCAGAGGAAATAAAGGCACTAGAGACCTGTCTTTGAGGTCACACAACAAGTTAACAGCAGGTAAACACTAGAACCGGCAGCTCCTGAATTCCCACTGTGTGTAATTAGTTCACCACAGGCCGGAAATGGCAGCACTGGGAATAAATGACAGGTGTGGTGTTTGGAGACCTGATGGTTGGTGGGAATTCTCTGGAGTCTCTTTGAAGGTCTCACTGTACTCCTTCCTTAGGCTAAACGAAAACACTGCGTTCACCCAAGGTATTTGGCGGGCTTGCTGGCTGATGATACTGGGCGTGGGCCTGAGTAATTTAAAAAAAAGCACTTCAGTCACTTTCTGAGGCTTCCTGGAGTTTCTCACTGTGGTTTTTTGTTGCTTTTTCCTAAAGGATCTCAGTGTGCCTGGGAAGGGGAAGGTTGTGTGTGAAGGGCAGGGGCTGCTGACCTGTTTGCCATGCTCTCTGCTTCTGCCCACTCCAGTGTTGGTCAGCACATAATCTGCCTATAGTGTGGATGCTTGCCTTTGTCTTCTTCCGTAGGTACCAAATTTGGGGACATTGGTCCTCAGACATCTGACAAATCCTTGCAGGAAGCAGCGTAGTGCTTGGCAATAAATAACTGCCGAGAACTGGCCTCCGCTTATGCATCGTTCCAGGGAGGGCAGGCGCGCTCGGCCAAGTTAGAGGCAAAGGCTAGGGCCATCCCATGTTCTAAAAGCCTATTAATCCTAGAATCATGCTTATCTGGATTCCACTGACCCCTTGTTAGGACTAAGTGGGAGAACGCGGAGGCATGACCTGGGCTTTCGTGTTTATGCAGAATGTGTCGATGTGCTTTCTAGAAGACTCTACTTTGTGCTGTATCAAACCTGTCTGGAGGGGAGGCGGGGGAGGGGATTGCAGTCTGTAGATTGGCAGCATCGGTAGCACCTGGGCGCTTAGAAACCCAGTTCACAGCTATCTTCACCTGCGCCTCGATGCAGTTTCTAGATAGTTCTAAGCACATTTCAATTTGGGAATCACTCTGGTATAATTGCTGCTTCTTTAACTGGGTAAAACAGCTGGCCATCAGTGAAAGCTTTACCCTGATCCTGCTTTTTACTTATATGCCATAAACCTTAATAACTATCTTAGTCCCATCACATTTCAGTAATTAAAATGTTTCAAATTTGTTTTCTTATGATAAATTAAGACATTTTCATTATAAAAGCCCCGAAGACATATAAAAATGAAAAGTAAAAACAATTCAACCCTCCATGTATTCTAAAAGTATATCTTCATCTTCTTTTTTTGTGCATAATTTTGAAAAACAATGTGTTTTTGTTGTTGTTTTCCTGATTGTGACGTTCTGTGTGGTTACTGCAGCAAAATAAAGTGATGGGGAAAAGTGTGAGGAAGTTTGAAACAGAGATTTGCTAATTTTTTTTTTTTTTTTTTTTTTTTTTTTTTTTTTTTTTTGGTTTTTCGAGACAGGGTTTCTCTGTGTAGCCTTGGCCATTCTGGACTCACTTTGTAGACCAGGCTGGCCTCGAACTCACAGCGATCCGCCTGCCTCTGCCTCCTGAGTGCTGGGATTAAAGGCGTGCACCATCACGCCCTCGAGATTTGCTAATTTAAGCGATATGGTTTTATGTTACAAAGCAGCTTTTCTCAGGCCAGCTTGCTTTTCTTTGGTTTCAGGAAACGTCTTCAGATACCCCTTTGTCTTGGAAGACCGTCATTTCTCTTGTTTTGTATAAAAAGTGTTCTGGTATAACCATTATACTCACTGATATCTGAAACAGCTGGTTTTTTTTTTTTTTTTTTTTTTTTTTTATGGTTAGATTTATGACTTCACTTTCATCTTTGTGCAATTGAAAAAAAAATCAATTGGCTACTCACCAGTGTGGTATATCTTGTGTCCAGCTATATCAGTTTGAGCCAGAAACTTCCTGGACTATGGATGACTTTTGCTTTGGAGGAAACATGGCCTGACTATTCTGTAACTTGCTGCTGGCCTAACCCCTGGAGGGAAGAGGGTATGCGTGCTCGGACAACCTCAGGCCAACTGCTCCGAACATTCTAGATGATCATGCAGCCTCACTGTGAAGAAACAGAACTTGCTAGCTGGGCTTCTTTGTTTATACTGGGAAAATGAAAGGTAGACATTTTTTTTTTTTGCCCATGTGTCTACTACCTTTAAGGCATGAGACCTTTAACCTCTTCAGAGTAAGTGGCTTTTCTGTTTAGTCAGGGAAGAAAGGTCTGTTATGGTTTTCCCTGCAGGTTCTTCCCCCTGTTTTGTTGCAGAACACATCACCACACTAGACAGTGCAGAATGTGTTATGACACGTGAAGAGTCAGGACCATACTGTCTAGTGGACCAGACTGCTAAATTCTAGGTGTCTCAAGAGTAATGCTCAGACGTGGTGCTCAGAGCTCACCTCAGAAACCCAGGCAACCAGCAAGCGTTTCCAAATAGTCACTCTTTCAGAGGATGTTAAAAGGGATTTCAATGTATTTTTAAAAGTCCCAAGATATCACTATGATCATGTTCTCCACTCTGTCTTGTCTCACACAGCGCTTATAATTTCTTCTCGAAACCCTTCATCGCTGTTTGTTCCCTGAAGTTTTGGGAACACTTTAGCCTCTACTACTTCTTTTAACTTTCTGATAGCGTCCCAGGAGAGCAAGGGAGCGACCCAGCAAAAAAGGTTGGTCCATTTTGTGGGTAGATAGTGGGAGTGGCCTTGGGCAAGCTCAGCGGGAAGGACTGTGGCTAATGAGTCATTAATAATAGCATCGTTTTTGTTACATAAGCTCCAGGCCAGGCCCTGTGGTCCACACCTGTCAACTCAGTGACAGACTGTGTATAAGTGGAGTCCCTGCCTTAGAGTTGTTCAGGGACATTTGTTAATGAAGAACTGTTTACACCAAATATGGAACTGGGTTAATCAGGACTGAGTAGAATTAATGGACAACAACAGATCTTAAGGTACCATCCCAGTCCAGGCTGTGATGCAGATCTTGGCTGATAGTGTCATATGTTAGAAGCCATCTGGGCGGGGAGCACGTGAGCTCTGTATATTGTGTGAGCCAGACTGGCTCTGAAGGTTACCAAAGATTTTGAGGCCTTGTCATGTTTTAAAAAGTGGCCATGTGGTGGGTTTCAATGTCCCAGTGCCCTGGGGCTGCCGGGTATCCTTTTTGGCCAAGCTGCCATCTTTGTACAACATTGTCGAGTGTATAGAGGGCGTAGCTGCCTATGGAGCATAGCTGCTTTGCTCTTGTCACACCCGTCCCAGCTCTCTGGAGATTTAGAGTCCAAGCACGAACGGTTTGTATTTGTATTCAAAGAAGTTTAGGATTTTACCCCCAGGCAAATGTGTTTAACTTGATGTATAACTTTTTTTTTTTATCCCCCAAAGTTTCCCCCACCCACCCAAATTGCTCTTTTGAAGTGTGGGTGTGTAAATTCTGGGGGGGGGGCGTGGAGAACCATTGGGGTTTGGAATAAATGGAAATTTGTAAATGGGTGGCTTTCCCATGGTGAGAGCGAGGCTCCGTGTGACCCAAACTCGCACACTTCTTGCTACTTTCCTCTTCCATCCCTGCTATTGATTGAGCACTAGGCTCCACCTCCTTCGTGTTCTGACCTGCTGGCCGTGGTCTGCTGCAGGACCTCGGTACAGATGTTTCTTCTGCCTGGAAGGCTCTTGCCCACTTCTGTATGATCATTCCTTCTCCTTCAGGCCCAAACAGTGGCCCCCTGCTGAGGCTGTCCATGGCTAGCCATCTGTGTCATCAGCCCTTTCTTGTGGGCCTCCCACATTCTATATTTTCTTGCTCTTTTGCCCCTCCTCTTTTCCTTGGAATTATCAATGTCAAATAATATGTTATATTAGTTGTCACGATGACTATGTCCTCTCTCATGCTTGTACTCATCCGATATACTCTCCCTAAGGGCATGGTAGACTTTAGATTTTGACTCCCAGTCAGATTCTAGCATGGAAAGCATCACACTCACTCACTGGGTACACAGAGGGGGAGACGACGTACTAATGGCACTTGTTGGCTTCCATCCGCCATCGCTGACCCCCACAGCTTAGACACAGAATGAACTGGCCGTGAGCGCATTCGCTGTACACAATGGGCTGTGAATCCAAGGTGGGTTTTGAGGCCCCACCCCCCATCTCCCCAACCCCATCCCAACCCCCACCCCTGCCGTCCCCACCAGTCTACAGGCAGGCCTCCCTCTTAGCCTTGACAGGAAGTAAGCTCTCTGTCGGGCCACTGGATTAGAGTTTAGAAGTATGTCAGTGACTCCAGCAGCAGTTCCCCCTGTATATACGTTTCTAGTCTTCCGTACATTTCCAGGAAGTAAACAGGTAGTGACAGATGCAGCCTGTGGATTTCTGTGAGTTAATGACAGGGCGTATTTGCTGTGGGATAGGCAAGTGGAATCTATGGCACTGAAGTTCCATTACATTTTGTCCAGGCATTAAAGGTGTATGACTTACTTATCACTGAGTCCCACACCCAGCATTAGCCCCACTGCTAGGTGAAGGGCTCGGAGGAGAGGGATTCCTGTGTGGCCCTGTAAACAGTGATAAGATGGTAGGATGTGAAGCTCGGCTTGGCAGGGTCTGCCTGGGATCTTGCTGAGTCCACAGTAATACTTAATTAACTGTGCAAACATTCTATTCAAGATAAGACTATAACAGTTGCCTTGGGGAAAATTCTTTGAGTCAATATTTGTTTGATCTTTTATATAGTATTTTGGCTTTGGTATTTGTGCTGTGGCGCAGTTCCTATTATAAATGCTATTTTTCAAGGATTTGCTGTGTTTGCATACCAGGTCAGCCCTGGTACAGGCAAGGCTGGGAATCACTGTTTAAAGAGAGGTTCTAGGCGTTTCCAACTGGATCTTAAAAGGCGGACTTTTTTTTGTTTTGTTTTAAGCAATTGGCAAGCAATTACTAAAAATCCGCGTTACAAGCCCAAGTTTAGTCTCTACTATCATCACCATCCTCACCAAAAAGACAGATAAGTAAAATAAAATAAATGTGTACCAAGAAAAAATTCTGTAGTGAACACTCTTGGGATTTCCAAAATACAGGCTAAGATCTCTGTCTGCTCTGGGCTTGCTTGCATTCTAGCTGCAGAAATACAGCTGGAGTCAGTATATGCAATACACAATATATATCCCAAATAATTACCTGTGGGTGTGACTTGTTGGGCACGGCTTGTAAGAAGTGCTGAGTCACTGGCCCAGGGCTTTTCTGAGGGTGAATTATCACATTTAATTCTCTTGGCAGCCCAGTGAGGTGAGTTTGATAGTTGGTGTGAGCTTTACCGGGGACTAGACAATAGCATGGAAGTCTGGAGAAAAAGGGGGAGGGGAGAGACCAAAGAAATAAGAAACCAGAAGAAAAACGTCAGGTCTCAATGTCTGCTCCTGGTCTGGAAGCGACAGCAGCGATGAACTGGCAAGAGGGAAAATGGCCAAACATTTGCTCTGCTTGCGACGTCTCTGGCTTTCCTGCTCTCAGCCCAGGTCTTCTGCTGAAGGGGCCCACCAACAAAACACACAAGTGGAAAACACAAAATGGCGCCGTGATGTCACACATGCTATGAAAACAGCAGGAAAAAACGAGAAAGTGCCAGGGTTGTGGTGACGGGGATGGGATATGCAATGGTAAATCGGCAGGAGCTGCTGGGCGGGCATTTGGGTGAGGGTTGTGAGAGAAGGAACAGCAAGTGCCGACACCCTGGAATGGCAAGGAAAAGAATTGGCTAGAGGGCTAGAAAGTAGTGAATGGTGAAGCAGGGGCATCTTCGGGGGTCATGCATGCTCATTGCTGTTGGTTTTTGCAGTGACAATAAAGTAGGGTGACAGGAGTTTTTCTGTAACTTTTTTTTTTTTAACCCTGTGCTTTATAGCTCCTCCTGCCCTCTACTGGCTGGCGGGTCCAGCTTAGTGTGTCAGTTCTTGACCCACTGTTGATGTGGGCACAGATGTAATGGCAGATGCAGAGCCATCAGCTGGTAAGTGAGACACTAGCTCAAGTGTGGGAGGAAGCAGATACATCACCCTACTTCCCACCCTGAACATTTTCTTGGCCTGTACTCCCAGGTTTCTCCTTCAGTTTTCTGTATGGCACTGTGTATGGGTCCTTGTGAAAAAGAATGTGAGGCAGTGAGGACCTGTGAGTGCACAGTGAAGGTTAGGGCTAACTTGCCCAGGTTCAGGTTAGAGGCGAGCTAATATTTACTAGTAGGGTCAACCGCCAGGCCACATCTCTGATCTCTCCTCCCCCATCTCCCTCTTCCTCCTCACTTTTGGTTTCAGATTTTCACTGTTGTTCCTTCTATGTGGATCTAAAGCACCATCTCTCAAGTCATTGTTTGAGCAATGATAGCACAAACAGGCTGGATTCTCAGAGTCACAGAGCAGAGTGTGGGGTGCAAGTTTTCTTGCTGCTTTTCAGCCACAGGAACTTGACTGAGAGGGGGTACATGGAGACTTTCCCACTGGGCTATAGTTAGGGTAAGCTCTCTGAGCCCTTAGCCCAAGAGAGGAGTCATAGGGCTGAAGAAATGTTATAGTGAGAACAGAATACGATCCTGGAAGGCAGCTACGTGAAGATGTGTCCCCTTAGCTAGCTTACATAAGGTCTCCCTGTACCTATTGTCTCCTTTTCTGACAAGGAGATGAATTTGAGTTAACATTTACTGAGCTTCCAGAGTCTTCTATGGAATTTCTTTAACATGCTAAAATACAATTTACTTCCTGACTAGGTAACTCACACGTGTGGTTCAGTATTGAGAAGCAGAGAAAGGAGAATAGAGTGAAAACAAACAAACAAACAAACAAAAAAACCAGTCCTCCCATCGCTTCTGCACCACTTGGTGAGTTTCCTTCTTTAAGGCAAACCACGTTCCCATGTTAACACATGAGGCACTGTGTTCAGGCAGTGATAGTAACTGTAAGGGAAAAAGCAAACGTTCTTTTCATTGCAGGACTACCTGCAGATTCCATACCCACAGTTTCCCCTAACTGGGAAATATTTGAAGAAAATGACACCTGTACAGAACACGTACATGTCACGGTCCCCTAAGCAATGCATCATAATGACTATTGACATAGCCCTTACATAGTATTAAGTATTGTCAATAATGTAGACATGAATGAAAGAACACGGGGAGTTGGGCTTGGGGGTTCAGGCCTGCGATCTCAGGTCCTTGGAAGCTGAGGCAGAAGCTTGCACATTCAAGGCCTATCTGGGCTACAGAGTGAGTCCAAGGCCAGCCCTCAACCATTTAGTGGGACCCTGTACTAAAATTTCAAAGGGGCTTAGCCTGTGTTACCAGTCCCACATTAGAACAATCACACAGTATGTTCAATAAGAGCAAAAGAGAATGAAGATGAATGTTGGCTCCATGCAGATTGACATCACTCCACCCAAGGGATTGGGATATCTAGGGACTTGTGTACATCTGAGGGAGTCTAGGAGCCAACAACCCTCACATACTGAGGTGGAATAACTTGATTTTATAAGTCAGAGTGAGTCGGACAATCATTTGTTGAACCTCTCTGATCATAATCCAAGTTATAAGGTACCGAGATGGCATAGAATACATGCTTGCAACCCACTCTGGCGCTTGCAGACCAGGGCAGTGCTTGCATCCCCCAAGCAGGAGATGAGGCAGGGAATCAAGTCTCACCAGACCTCAGGAGTAGGAATTAGTCAGTCCCGTCTATCTGGAGTGAAGCGAGGGAGAGATTGTCCTGAAAGGAGACCTTTGGTGCCCCCATTCTTTATTGCAGGGTTTATGGGCCCTAAGCCCTATAGTTGTGACCTTTCTTGATTGCATGCCTATAATTGGACTTTATTTATTTCTTTTTTCAAAGAGTGTCATCTTTAGCTGCTCAGGCTAGCCTCGAACTTGAGGCCTCCCTGCCTCAGACTCCTGTGCACTGTGGTTATAGGTGTGCACCACTGTGTTCAGGTCTGGGTTCCAATTTGGACTCTTCTTCTCCCTCTCTTCATTTCCTAAATTTGTCTTAAATCTTTGGCTGTTCCTGATGCTACCTTAGGGTTTAGTACTGGTTCTGACCGAGAACAATAAATAAGTGTTAGTAGGAAAATGTCAAAGCAGCTGGCTGGGTTGCCTTTCCATATATGTATGTACACACACACACACATACACACATATACATATACATACACACACACGCATGTCAAAGCTGTGGGAAAAATAAGACTCTTATCTGTTTTGTGCAAATGAAACACTCCTCTGTAGAAGAGATTTTCATAGAGATAACTTCAATTCAATGTGAGGTTTTTCCAGGAACTTGTGGATCATTCTAAAACAAAAACAAAGTGTGTCCCACAAAATGAAGGTTATAAAATTGATCACAGGTCTATTTAGGTGTGTGGGGGAGCAGGAGGCAGATAGTTAAACGAGTCCTAAGTCACTGAAATGTTGATATTCCGAAAAAGCAGGCAAGGAAAATAAAAGTGACTGACATATTTTGAAAAGCAGTGTTAATACAACCTAGTGCGTCAGGATGTCAGGACAGGGTTAGTGGGTGAATAAAAATAAACAGAAGCAAAAGAAAATAAAAATCAAACCCCCAACAGTGAGACTACGTAATACAGCTGCTGCTTAGTGTGCTGTTATCCTGAAACAAGCCAGGCTCATCCAGGAAGTGGGGGTAGGGAGTGGAGAGTGGGGGGGGGGGGTGGTGAGGGTCAGGGGGAGGAGGGATGGGGGATGGCAGATGACCTCCACTGAGAAAGTGCCTCCGCCAGGTTGGTCTGCAGGCAACTCTGTAGGAGGACATTGTTGGGATGTATGATTGATGTGGGAGGGAACAGCCCACTGTGGCTGGTGCTACCCACCCCCCTAGACACACGGTCCTGGGTTATATTAGAAAGCAAGCTGGGCAAGCCAGTGAGCAGCATCCCACTGCAGCCTCTGCATCAGTTCCTGCTTTGAGTTTCTGCCCTGGCATCCCTCAGTGGGGGACCATGCTTTATCACAGAAACAGAAATTGAGCTTGGTGCCTTGGAAGGTGAGCCCAGCTCTGCTGCTGGTGCAGGGAGATGAGAGAGGCAAGCATGGTTTAGAATAAGCAAAGCCCTGGAGAAGAATCCAAGATGAGTGGCAGAATGGCTTCTTTGTTTGACAAATGAAATGTCAGGCTTTAACACACAAACCAAATGTGAGCCCTCTGACGGCGTCATTATTAAAACTTTAAAATGATTTGTCTACCTGAAGAATCACACTCAGAGTAAATTTAATGCCACAAATCTGTTTTTAAGGAAATGCTTGACATACAGATGACAATTTGGCATAAATGTGTTCTTTTTAGTGTAATACCTATTAATCCCAGCACTCAGAAGCAGGCAGGTCTCTGTGAGTTTGAGGTCAGCCTGGTCTACAAAGTGAGTCCAGTGATACAAAGTGATGGCCAGGACTGTTAAGCAGAAAAACACTGGTGTTTGAAAAACAAACAAACAAACAAACAAACACCCAACCAAAACCCCCCACAAAAAATAAAAAAGAAATGTAATACATAATGCATAATAAATAATGGAAAGTAAGATAGTATCTAACGAGAGAGAATCGATATGTGAATCCTAGTGTATCCATACAATGGGCTGTTTTATAGATAAAATATGCCGTTTAGATGTGAGGCAGAATGAAAGTCGTGTGGGAAAATGACAGGAAGGAAACATTAGCAACTGTTGTAAATGTATAAGAAGATTACAAAAAGATTTTATTTCTATTTTTATGTCTTCGTGTGATTATACTAACAAGGATGCCTATAGAGGCCAAAAGAGGCATCGGATGCCCTGGATCTGGAGCTACAGATGGTAGTGAGCTACATGAAAAGGGGGTGTTGTGAATTCAACTTGGGTCCTCAAAGCACACTTAACCACTGAGCCATCTTTCCAGGCCATGTAAGAAGATCAAACAAACAAACAAACAAACAAAACCACCGTCAACAAAACCCACTCTGGATCTGATAGTGAGATATAACAAAGATATACTACTTTAAAAAGTAGAATAAGTAACTAAATACACAAACAAACCTGGAATTGAGAATGGGTTAAAAGTGATGTTATCTTTATTCAGTAGTGGGTGCTATCTTGAGTACTTTGAGTCTAAGATGTTCAAGGCATTTTGGTAAGTTCTTTAGCTGGATAGTGTCTGGGCAATGACATGCGGTTACTAGAGTTGATTCTGTGGCAGGGACCAAGAACAAACTGGGTGAAGTGAACCATTGCTAACCCAAAGTATGGATGACTTGCAGCCTCTGCCTTAACTCAGTGTTTTCCACCATGTTAGTCATTTGCGGTGATGACCAATTGCCTGCTGGCCATAGACACTTAGTGACCTGTCTAGGAAGGAAAATGCCACAGGTAGTGGCTCATGTGACATTCTAGGAAGTCCCTTGCAAAAATGTGCCCGTAAAATGAGCCACCCTTTTCATATCTTTATAAAAAAGCTCTGCAAAGCAGCAAGACTTCTGGCCTTCAGTGTCTAGGAAAGCTAAGAGAACTACCTGCACATAGTGGGTCTACTCTGAAGACGTGGTCTCCTTGTACTTAGAACTTTTAGTTGTTTTACCTTTTGGTCTAACACCGCCCTCATTTCACTATCCCTCTCTCCAGGGAATTCAAACTCCAGGATTTCACTACCCGGTTGCCACAGCTTCTCAAATGCTGGGATTCTGGGTGTGTATCCCGACTACAGTTGTCTTTTTCTTAAGACAATGTGGCTTTTAGAAAGGACAGTATTTTTTAATCTTGTTTTTAAAACAATTTGACACGAATGGCTTTGAAGAATTGCATCCTTCCTTTTAAAAATGTGGTTTGTTACTGAAAGTAAGGGACCATATGAACGCATGCTGTCATCATTGTCTTGGCACTTTACTCTGAGATTGGACCTTCCTTCCTATGTTGCCCAGGGTGGCCTTGAACTCCTAAACTCAAGTCATCTTCTTGCAGAGTAGGACTTCTATGTTCTATGCCAGACATAAGACCTCTATGTCTGGCTTAATTGTCCTCTATTTTTGAACCGCACTGAAAAATGCACACCATTAACATAGTGTTTACGCCCTTTCTTGGACAGCACCATTTTATAGACAGATTTCAGATGTAATAACGTAAACAGCCAAGTTCTCACGTTGTCCAGTCACGCTGGTACCCGTTCTTCCAGTTTGTCAGTAGGCTGAAGGTGACTCTGTGTGACGAAGAAAGAAGGCGTATTGGGATGACAGTAAGACCTGATGGTGGGTGGCTTTAGCCTAAGACCTACTGCTGCTTCCCAAAGGACAGACCTGGGAAGAGGGTATTTCTGTGCTGTTGGATTCTCAGCAGGATTCACACGAGGAATGTGACAATCAACATGGCTAGTTTGTCTGGTAGGCTAAAGATGTCAGGTCACAGCATCTCACCACAGGCCAGCCGAGGGTCCCTGGACTGAGGGAATCCAATTTGCAATGGTGATGGTATTTCTGATGTCATCTTCTATCCTTACCTACTCCAGGAATGTGCCATGGCCCCAGGCAGGGGTCCCTGTGTCTGGCTACAGTGGAATCATCATTTGGCTTGCCTATTGCTTTCTTCCATATTCACAATGGATAATCCATAATCCTCATTGTCTTTGAGGATTTGGAGGGCATAATCCCTTCCTGTAAACTGGTGCTTGAAAAATGCCTGTAAGCTGGGGTAATGAGTGCTCCCCAGTGGTCACGTCTTCGCTTCTTGGCTTCCACACAGCATAAAGGGAGTTTCTATACAGCTCACCAAGGTGAGTCCAAGCCCAGTTATGGCTACTGGTTTCAAAGATAGTTGCAGAGGTGTGACTAATTTCAAAGCTTGGAAGAATAAATAGAAACTTCTAATACTACTGTTCCAGAATTTAACCTGTTTTGTTTGTCTGACTTTAGAGCAGGGTCTCACTGTGTAGTTCGGGCTGGTCTTGAATTCACAGCTTAGCCTCCCCAGTGCTGGGATGACAGGTGTGTGCCAGCACACCAGCTATGGAACCACCTTTGAACTGCACCCTTGTGAGCTAGGCTGTAAAGCCTGTGAGAGCGGAGTTAAGCTATAAAGCCCATGAGAGCAGCTAGTACTTGTTCCACACTGGCCAACCTTTTAGTACCCAGCACGCATGGACATTCTATTAGTGTCTTAAATGAGTGCATTTGCATTTTGTAGAATTTGACTCTAGCCGCATAGTTCCAGCTAATATTAAGTCCAATTTAAATATTACAGACATTTAATGCAATTTGGACTTGAGCCATAGTGGGCATCTACCAGAGTTCAAATCATAAAACCCACCCTAATGGAGCTTGCTTTCAGAGACTTGTTTTTTTGTTTTTTGTTTTCCCGTGGCTGCATTTGAAGCTCACTGCAGAGTGTATGGTTTTTGCTGGACTGACATTTTTGGAAGACAGCATAGATTCATTCTGTGTTAAAGTTCAAAAATGGCTGTGAACTACCAGGCTCCCTAGAAGTCTCATTACTTATTAAAATGCCATTTCCAGTCACCCTCCCCAACCCTGAATGCCTTTTCCCCCAGTAACTACATTCTTTTTTTTTTTTTTTTAAAGCAGATTCAGGTATTTGGAAACTAATTCATTCCCACAGTGGGAATCACCCACAGGAAGCTGTATGGCATTGTTTAGATTTGTGAGGTTAGAAGGCACCTTCAGGAAGGTGCTTTTGTTCCCACCGTTGGCTGTAAGAGAGGCCATTCCACACAGAGGACTCCCATCGGAGTCCCCAGGCTTGGGGAGTCTGTCATTTCTTTTATGCTTTACTTCTTACAGTTTTCTGCAGCGCAGTCTCCCTTGCTTCCTAAATTCTATACTCAGCTGCAGTGTGCAGTTCCAGGTAGTTGGTTTTGTTCCGTGCTTGTTTCTTAGTCTCTTAAGCAAGAGTGGCACTGCTTTGATAGTCAACCCCCCAACTGTGACTGTGAGGGTGTTGGCGCAATAGAACCACCATAGTATTAATGGCAAAGGGTCCAATGGGGGTCAGAGGTAGGTGTGGGAGGACACACACGCACACAGCAGAAACGCTCTGAGGGGAAACTGAAAGCCAGGGCACAGCTGGCTTTGCTCCTCTGTCCCCTCTGTGTCCCTTTCTCCTGCTTTTGGTACTTCCTTGGTTTGTGACAGCATAACTCCCAGTCTTCCTCTGATGTTCTTCTCCCTGTGGGCATGTCTGTACCCAAATGTACCCTTCTCAAGAGGACACCAGCTAGGTGGATGAGACCCCACCCTTCTCCCGAATGAGCTCATCTTACCTAATTATATCTGCAGTGAGCCTGTTTCCCAACAAAGGCCGGATTCTGAAATGTAAGGCTTGAAATGAGCGGTTAGATTTGGGTGAGGTATGTGGGTGAGACCATGACAACGCCATTCAGGGCAAGTAACATCTACTGAGGAAGTCAGACAGCACTGGGAGGTGTGGGGAGACAGGCTGCGCTACCTCTCTCAGGCTCTCTTCTTGCTTTTAGCAATCTGATACAGGGGCTGGAGAGCGGCGTCGGCAGTTAAGAGTACTGCACTGGCACCAGGCACGACACATACACACATTTATTTAAAGAAAGAGTCTAAGAAAAAACAAACAAACAAAACAGGTCTTGGTACGAAATCTTGCTTTGTTTCACGAAGTTTTCTCTCCTGGTTTGTGTGGCTGTGTACAAAGGTGACTAGATCTGGCTTGGGCTGTGAGCAGATGAAGCCACAGGTGGCTTTGTGGAGGCCTCTCTTGTTTATTGGCTTTTTTGAGATCCCAGATAGAAGACATAATAGAAGATCAAAGGCCTCTGTAATTACTTCCCTCCCAGCAAGTCTTGCTAATGCCTGCAGAGTTATTTGTCAGCTGTTGCTGGGACTGTGTCTAATTTCACTTTACATATAGACTTAGATGTTGCCTCCAAATTGCCTTGAGCTCTTCTCTGTCTTTACGTAGATGATTTTATGTAACACCACCATTTCTGGGGCTGCTTCAGATGCTTAGCAGGAGAGCTCTTGGTGCAAGGTGTTATTCTGTATTTACACCTTTATATAAATCTTCTGTCGAAGTGTAGCATGCTTACAGAAAGAGCGCAGTTTGAAAGGTATTCCTGTCGAGAGATAGATCCTTACCGATGACCCCTCTGTCATGCCCCATCTTGGTCACTATCCTTTTCCACTATTGGAATTGTATGTGCATATATGAACAGGCAACTGTTTGTGCAGCATCCTAGCTGGAGACACATGGCCGGCTCCCCGTTGCAGTAACTGTTCTGCATATTACCCTACTGTGCCTTCTGTTCCCACCATGGGCATTCTGCTCAGCACCCCTAGAATCCAACCGAGGGACCTAGTGTGCTCACTGGCTTTGTCATCTGACAGCAGGAGCATCTGCTTCAGGTTGCAGTGCTCAGCCTCTACAGAGGCACAGCCAGTGCAGCCAGGCATTGATTCTCCAATAGGCTGTTTCCATTCCCAGCACACATCCATAAGTGAGTTTTGAAACAAAAAAAGAGAATAAATGTACAAGCACAAGTGGCTGATGATTCCATACTAGCACTGAAGGATATATATATATATATCCATATATATGTTTATATACCTAGGGATTACATAAAATATTTAAAAGGTTATATGTACATAAATATTTTAAAATGATGATGTATTAGCATTATATGGAATGTATATTAATATACGTAGAGGTTAAAGATTTGCACCTCTCCAGCCCAGACTGTCCTAGTGCATACTAAAAAAATGTATATATGTGTATATATATACATACATATATATATATTTGTGTGTGTGTATGTGTGTATGTCCGTGCGTGAGATCTACCTTCTTTGAGAACGGAACTTTCAGTGGCCTGAAGCTCATCTGTGAGCATAGATTGTATGGCCAGTTAGACCCAAGGACCTTCTCTCTGCTCCCCAGCACCAGGATTACAAGTGTGGGCCATGTTCCTGGTATTTGTATGTGATGTGTGCACGCACACACATACGTGTAGACAAAGAACTCATTTAAAAAGCCTAAAAACTCAAACAAACCACAATTCCTAGGCAAAACTAAGCAAAAGTGCTGGGGCTCAAGTTCAGGCCCTTGTGCTTACAAAGTGAGCACTTTACCAATTGGGCCATTGCCCCAGCTCCCATAATAATAATAAAAAAAAATCACATTCCTTTGTTTTCCTCCAGTCCCAGTGATTGGAGACATAGCCTTGGCCATGCTAGCTGAGCGGTGCCCCTTGAGCTACGTCCCGAGCCCCGGGGCGCACTTTAGTGGCTGGCTTCCTTTAGTTGACATTATGTTAGGGTTCATCCATGTTGTTGCTATAGTGACAGTTCATTTGTTCTAATTTCTGTATGACATTCTAGGAAGACTTCCTAGTTTATTAATGACAACTACTGTTTTTTTTCCCTGCACTGTCATGGTGTACTGGAAGCACATTCTGAATATCTTTGTTTCTTTTCCTCCCCCCACGCCCCCCGGACAAACAACAAAAACAAACAAACAAGCAAACACATGTTCATGCAATTTATTTGCTGCTTTCTAAGATTTAATCTTTGAAGGTCTCCCAAGACCTTTATTCTGTGCCCATGGGATGTTTGGAGCTTTTTTTTTTTCCTCCTTAAAAAGTGTTTGCAGTGATGTTGAGGGGAACACCTAGTTGGGTCTTTGGAGCTTTCTAACAGCAATGTGTGGAAAGAAAGATGGGAGCAGAGGCACCAAGGCCACTCAGAAATGCGCTGGGAGCCATGATGGGATGAGGTCATACATCTTTGCTATTCTTCCTTTGATTGCAGCGTAGACTAAACCTGTGTCAGGAAGCAAGCTGTGATTTTGATTGAGGTGCATTCTTTCTCATGATAAATGACTGTGGGTGCTGAGACAGGCAGGAACTTGGGTGGAGGTGGGGCTAGCATTAATGGTTTTAGGAGAGAGGGCATCAACATAGCTCCTGCCTTGCAAAGCAGAGATGACTTAGCCTTCTGGACGCGATTTCTGAGTTCCCATTTTTGCCTTTTATTTGAGTGTTTCATTCACTTCTTGATAGTAGTGCCTAATGATACTGATTAATGATGATGCCTAATCCCACATGGGGATCCATGAATTAGGGTACTCAAGGAGACTTGGTGCCTGGAGGATGGTAAGACCTCAAGAACTCCAGTGGTTGTTATTTGTGTCCGGTGGAGGCTCCAGGTTTGGCAGATTTCTATTTTGTGTGGTTAATGATCACACTGTAGGGAGGTAGCCGGAAAGGCTTGCGAGCTGAACCTGGCTGAGAACAGCCATAATTCAGGCCTCCCTTTCTACACTGTTGCCCTCAGGAAATAAGGAGTTCAGAGTGTGGAACAGCCTTCCCCCTGAATGCTTGGCTGAACTGGCTGGTGGAGGCTGAGCGCTAGAACAGGAAGCAGATGGATTCTAGGTGTGCTGAGCAGAGTGCCCATGGTGGGAACAGAGGCACAGTGGGGTAACATGCAGAACAGTTACTGCAAAGGGGAGCGGGCCATGTGTCTCCAGCTAGGATGCTGCACACTGCTGTATCTGCCCTCTCCTCTCTCATTTCATTTATACTTTCCCACCTCTAAGTACGTCAGAAAGCACCCCAAGAACAGGAACAGTTTTCTAGATCACCAATTATACAGTATCATCCCTAAGAGAATCAACAGCAATCTTGTTTTTAATCATTTAATATCTAGCACATTTCCAATTTTCCCTGCTTATTAAAAAAAAAAAAAAACAAAACAAAACAAAAAAAAAAAAAAAAAACCAATAACAAGCAACTCTCTTTTAGGTTTAAGTTTTCCCCCAGCACCTTCGGTAGAGCTAGGTCTGCAGACAGATAGTGCTTAAATTTCATTTTATCATGGAATGTCTTCCTTTATGGGGACTGAAAGTTTTGCTGGCTATAGTAGTCTGGCCTGGTATCTGCAGACTTTTAGAGTCTATAGTACATCTGCCCAGGACCTTCTGGCTTTTAAAGTTTCTATTGAGAAGTTATTCTAAAAGGTCCACTTTTATATGTTACTTGGTCTTTCTCCCCTGTAGCTTTTATTATTCTTTCTTTGCTCTATATGTTTAATACCTTGGTTATTATGTGTCCAGGGGACTTTCTTTTCGGGTCCAGTCTATTTGGTATTCTGTATGTTTCTTGTATCTCAAAAAGTTAGGGAAATTTTCTTCTATAATTGTGTTGAAGTATTTTCTGTGCCTTTGAGCTGAGCTTCTTCTTCTTACTTTACTGCTATTGTTCTTATATTTGGTCTTTTCATGGTGTCCCATATTTCCTGGATGTTTTGTGCCAAGTTTTTCTTCAACTGAGATATCGATTTCTTTTATCATGTCTTCAATTTCTGAGATTCTTTCTTCCATCATGGTATTCTGTTGGTGAATCTTGCCTCTGAGGTTCCTGCTTGAGTTCCTAAATTTTTCATTACCCGATTTCCCTCAGTTTGAGTATTGTTTATTGCTTCTATTTCTACTATCAGGTCTTTAGCTGTTTCATTCATTTCCTTCCACTGTTTATTTTTTTCTTAGATTTCCTTAGGGCATTTATTCTTTTCCTCTTTAAGGACCTCTATCATATTCATAAAGGCTGTTTTATGGTCTTTTTCTTGTGCTTCAGCTGTGTTGCAATATTCAGGATCTACTGTTGTAGGATATCTTTGCTCTAATGATGACACATTGTCCTGGCTGTTATTGACTGTGCTTTTTACACTGCCATTCAGGCATCCAGGTTTGGGAAGATTGTAATTCTAGCTGATGATATCTGGTCTTGCCTTTGTTGGATGCATGTTTTGTTCTGTGGCTTCTGTTGCCTTCCCTAGTTCTTAGGAGAGTGTGGTGGTAGGTTCAGCCACTGGGTTTTCCAGATGAAAGGTGTTTCTAGGTATTGGGAGCTGACATATAAGGGTGATGATGATGATGATGACGATGATGATGATGATGATGATGATGATGATGATGGGCTGGGGGAGGGAGAGGTATCTCCACTGGAGGGAGTAAAGCAGGGCATTCCACCGGGATCTGCCTAGTCCCCGGGAATGGAGGCAGAGAGTGTGGAGAGGTCTGCTACAGAGCTGGGGATGAGACTGGGGGATTGAGGAATGGAGGGAGAGGTGATGATCTGAAGTTAGCCTACCTGCTTTGCTGATCAGGGTGGCCTGAGGCTTCCCAGGGAACCCAGGAGAAGAAATTCTCTTAATTATATAGAAAAATATTCTGCAAAATGTAAACGACTGTTACAGGCTTCATGTTGGGACCATGAGCAATGGTAACAGTGGTTACAATGGCTAGCAGTTGCAGTGTTAAGTCACTGGCAACTTAGGGAATTTTCCAGATGGTGGTTAACTATCTTAGGGTTGAGACAAAAGAAGTTTTCAAAATGCTTTCATGGAAGGAAGGAAAGTTGTTTTATAGGGGTGATCATTTATTGCATCATCTAAGAACAGCGTCTGGGACAAGATTGTGTAGAGCTACCAATATATTTTCTGGGCATCTTTGGAGGAGCTATTCAAATTCTGGAAGACTCAGCTCTCTCTCCTTGAAAACGGTGATGATATTTAATATCTGCTCAAGTGAGGGGCAGAGGATAAATGTATGCATATGAAGTGTGTGCTATCACACTGGTGTCTTAGAAGTGCATTTGTTTACATACTCCAAACTCTATGAATGCTGTTTCTAAACCAAGAGCCATTTGGCATGTTGTATAACAAACAAAGGAAAGAGAGCACTCCGGGCAATTAGTTTGCTTTGTGTTTTGTAGAAATCTATTATAAGCCTGCCCTGGGGCTGGCTAATAGGTTCTCTTTCAAATTGGAAGGGGCTGGTTGGCATGCTGCATTGAGGTCAGTGAGGTTGCTTCTGGGAGCACTGGGAAGGAAGATCTGGGATAAATCGTCATACAGGTTCTGAAGGGATGAGGAGCATTTATCTATCCTCCCTCCAAATTAGACCTAAATTCTTTGATCTAGTATTGCTTTCTTCCATACTTTCCCCCTTCTCATGTTTGATGTGAACGCATGATCTTGAAACATAAAAGAATTCAATCTGGTGTTAATAGTTTTCCTGAGTGATGCTGGCAATCTATGTGTTTATAGTAGAAAATGCATAGAGGGTATTCACTTTGAATAAATAGAGGAAATAAGTTATTGATAGCTTCTTTCATCTATTGGCAACTTCCTGGTGTTTTGGGGGTTGTTGTTGATTAATTTTAATTGTTGTGCAGTTTTGTTTGTTCCATACCTGTCAATTAAAAAAAAAAAAACCTATTTTATTCAAAGTATTAACTGATCCAGTAAGAAACATTACTCAAATGCTATTAAAAAGCAAAAATCACTTATATTGTAATTTGAATCTTAAAGTCCCCTAAAGACTTGTATGTTAAAAGACTACTTACCAGCCTCTGTGACCTTTGGGAAGTGGTGGGGCCTTAGCTGGTGGCACTAGGGGGAGAAGGTTAGGTCACTGGAGCATTCCCTTAAGGCAGCCATTGGGGACACAGACCTGTCTTCTGTGTTTGCTTCTCAGCACCAGGAGACACACACCAGACTCCTGTGTAAGGTAGCATGCTACCACAGGCCTAAAGTGACACGGGCTAAATGACTTGAAGTGGTGAGCCAAAATAATCCTTCATTTGTTTCAAGTTGATTATCTCAAGTGTTTGGTCCCAACAAGGAGAGCTCTCTAACACAACTGAACTGTACAGAGGCTGTGTGTGTGAAGGTTTGGAACAGTTTAGTGCACCCAAGACATCTCAGACCTAGCATGGAATCATTGGCCACCTGTGTTTTTACATTTATTCTCTCTCTCTCTCTCTCTTTCTTTCTCTCTCTCTCTCTCTCTTTCTCTCTCTCCCCTCTCTCTCTTTCTCTTCCTCTGACTCTGTCTGTCTGTCTGTATCTCTTTCACTCTACTTTCACTTGCTCTCTCTATTTTTTTCAAAACTCATTTGTGATGGGGCTGGAGGGATGGCTCAGTGGTTAAGAGCGCTGCCTGCTCTTCCAAAGATCCTGAGTTCCCAGCAACCACATGGTGGTTCACAACCATGTGATCTGATGCCCTCTTCTGGCCTACAGGTGTATATCCAGGCAGAATACTGTATACATAATAAGAAATAAATCCTTAAAAAAAATCTCACAAATGTGTGATGGTAATGGAGGTGACCTATTTGGAGAATCTAAAATCCGCAGCTCTGCACTGAATGGTCTGTATGGGGTTAGGAAGTTGGGTAGTTCCTTCTGTAGTCTCCATTGTACTTGTGTGGTAAGAGTGTTGTGTCATCACAAGATGCTGAGTTAACAGTAAAAATAGTTCATGTCCTTTAAAAGACCTTATAGTTCAGAAATACATGAATAACTCTGAAAGGCAAAGACCAAGTCCATGCCATTAGGATCTATTTTAGATTTTCTTCTTGTGGCTTAAGAATAGAAATAGTCACAGAATGTTAAGAGTGGAAAACATCTTTGTTAACTTTGTGAATATTTCTATTCTGTTCTCTAGAGGAACAGAGCCCATAGGATGAATATGTATCTGTATCCATATCTACCTATGTCTATATGAAACATTTATTGAATCAGCTTATGGTAAAAGAGTAACCAATCTAGTCTCATACCTGAAGGGTTGAGAACCTAGCAGTGGCTTTCTCACACTGTGGACTCCCACAATCCTGTAGCTCCATGGTTCATATGTTTGGGCCTCTTGGCAGTCCCAGTCTAACCTGAAAATCATGGAGAGCTGCTGGTCCTTAGTCAGCGATAGAAACCTGGAAAGACTGGTTCTGCTACCAGTGAAAGAATCAGCAGCAGGCATGTATATCAAATCCATGGCAGACAGTACGCCAAACAAAGGAATGGGACTGATCTTTTCTCAAAGGGGAGTACTCCGCTGCCACCCACACCCCTGTCACCTGGGCTGTTATCAGAAGGCACTGTCAACACTTAGGTGGGTCTTCCCACATCAGCTAAGGCAACCAGTTCTTAGGAATGGATCCCTATTCAGGTGACTCTAACTTATGGCAGGGCACTCACACATTTTTAGAGTATTTTGAATGGACCAACCAGAACAAATTCAAACAGTAATAATGTACAGTCACATTGGATGTTTTCCTGTGTTCAGTCACTGACGCTTCCAAATGAAATTTTATACACTAAGGTGTAGTTATTCATGCAGTAATGGAGGTCTCCATTCTTGATGTCTTATTTCTACCAAGGTTGTAGAAAGGGACTCTTGATTTTAACTTTGCAATAAAATAAAACCTTATACACATTTTCATGTAAGTTGCTTTGTATTCTATGTTATTCAGAATCTAAGTAAAGGGCCTAAATGAAATCACAAAGTTAGCCTTTGTCTTTATTTAAATACATACATATATTAATACACATGTATTAAATATATATGTAATATAATACAAAACACATTAAATATTTAACACCATGATAATATACACATGATAAATATGCTTACATATCTAGAGACTATATAAAATATTCAAAAGGTTATACATAAATATTTTTAAATGATGTATTGGCATTATATAGAATGTGTATTAATATATGTAAAGGTTAAATATTTGGACATTATCTGGTCTATTGGACTTGGATGTTGCTTCTGAAATGTTCTAATCATTTACCCTTAGCTTGAGGTCTTCAATATTTTAAATTATTAGAATTATGCCTTCTTCAGTTCTGAGCAGGACAGCCCCAGTGTAACAACTTGAGTGGCACCTCTGGTGTTCCTGGGGCTTCTGTTCATCATAAACAGCATCCTTTGTTTTTCAGAGGTACCAATGCACAAATCTATGGAAGCATACTAAGCGGTGTTAGAGGTTTCTTCTGGTTGAAACTTCATAGCTATAAGGAGCTGAGTGCGGAAACAGGAAGAACAAAGGGAAGGTTTGGAGTAAGATAAGAGAAAACTTGAACATAGGGAACTTTCTTCCGTTTACCCAATCACAAGCAGTAATTGTAAAGATCCTATATAATAGTGGGATCTAGGGTGCCATTCGGCGGCCATTTGGATCCATTATCTAAGGGACATTGGGGCCAAGTTTGGCTGCAAAGGCATGTAAGCGCAGAAGCCTTTAGCTTGGGCACTCGGTGTAGGGATTTGAAGTTCTCCACAGTGCATTTCAGTGATGGTGGGGGCTTAGAGGTATGGATGAAGACAGTGTTCCCATGGGTGAGGAGAGGTGTCACGGGCCTGAGCCTCAGGTGTCCCAAGGACACAGATAGGACTAGAATGAGTCAGTACAGGCTGTCCAGAGGTCATCATAGGCTGGCCAGGCATAGGGCAAAATGCCTGAGCAGATATGGTTCACCTAGTGCTAGGATTTGTGAGAGGCAGGGGGAAACCATGTTGGTAGAAGAGGAAACCTGGCACTCAAAGGAAGGGTAAACAGGCTACCCAGAGGAGACCTGATAAGCTGTGATCATATGGTGGGGGAGGAGGTCCCTTCCTGTCACAGGTCTAGGGCAGGGGAATAGGGTGAAAGAGGGAGGGGGGAACAGGAAGATACAAGTGAGGGGACGACAATTGAGATGTAATCTGAATAAATTATTTAAATAAAAACAAGACAAAACAAAACAACCTCCTTCTTAAAGAAGAAGAAGAAGAAGAAGAAGAAGAAGAAGAAGAAGAAGAAGAAGAAGAAGAAGAAGGAGAAGAAAAAGAAGAAGAAGAAGAAGAAGAAGAAGAAGAAGAAGAAGAAGAAGAAGAAGAAGAAGAAGAAGAAGAAGAAGAAGGAGGAGGAGAACCAGGAAACTTTACCCAGGAGAAAAAGTCTGGATGAAGGTCTGTAAAAAGGGCTGACTGTAGCCATAAAGACCATGGCCGGGGTGGGAGTGTCCTTCACCTCCAAGGGTACCAGAGGGGCACTGGACAATCAACAGTCAGTTCCCCGGAGCCAGGGATATGTTTCCACTGACTAGGAAGAAGAAACTCACCAATCCGTTGGGGTTGGATGCAGGAATGTACAGCCTGTTCCAGGTGGACCGGAAATGGGGTCCAGGCACGGCTTCAACCCATGATGGGGAAACACAAACAGCAGGAGAGCCTGTCAAGCCTCAGCACCAAATGCCGAGGTGTAGGTGGCAGAACTATGTGACAGAATCCATAAAGTCACACCATGTGACAGATCTCATGTGGGAGGTTTATTAAGGGAGGGGACACAACTCCACTACAGAGGCTGATACTAATGGCTGCTTGGTGTGCCCAGATGACGAGGATCAACTGTACCCAGGAAATGACAGTGCTTTTAGGCAGCAGGAGGCGGTCTGAAAGCGTGAATGATGCCCGTATCCCTGTCTCACCATCACCTCCTTGCAGTTCCTCCTCTTTTTTAATAACCAAAAAGGGAGGAATGTTAGCAATCAGTCTCTCCATGGCCAGGTCCAGGGAGTTGGCCACAGCAGGACATGTCATCACAGCCGCCAAAATGTGACATATTCCCATTGTTGCCAAGAGCTGCACACCACCTATAAAAGGACCTTTTCTCTTCCCCCACACCCTTTATTTCTCCACCCTCTCCCTGAGGCAGCCTTCATGTCCCCTCCCTTAGTAAACCTCCCATGTGAGATCTGTCACATGCTGTGACTTTATGGATTCCGGGGCATAGTTCCGCTGCCTAAATCTCAACAGGTGGAGTTTATATTATTCTTGTCATCAATTCATTTATGCTGCTGTCCATCATTCCACTCGTAAATCAACGGGCGCTTATTATATACTGTGCCACTTTTGCAAATTAAATGCACAGACACTACTAGCTGTGAAAAAGACCTAAGAGAGGAGAAAATGGCACAAAAGGACTAGAACTGACACGGCTACTGTTTCGGAAACACCTGGGTTAGGATAGAAGAGGTTTTCCTGACAAGATGAGTTGTGGTTCCTTGGGCATTTGGGATGCTGCAGACAGTTTGTGTGAGCTGTGGTACCCGGATAAGGAGAAGGTTGGGAGTGAGAGTGAGAGGGGGCAAGAAACAGTGTAGCTGGGAAATGTAGCAAGAGGAGATGTGGAGGTCTTCTGTGCGACTGGTGCATAGGGAATGGTAAACTGGAATGGAGGAGAACGCCTTGAGGCTTAGGAAAGGACCCAACCACTGGTTACAGTGCTAAGTAGGTAGACTTTCTACACGAACGTGAGAGAAGAAGTTTGTGTCAGGAGAACATGCAGTATCTTTAAGAGAGAACCAAATCTCGACTGAAGTACAAAGTCAAGAGTATTTTGAGAAGACTTATGGGCGCTTGAGCACTGCTATGTGGAGTAAGGCTACTAAAGTCAGAGTCAAAAAAGTCTGGAAGGCAGGGAATAGAGGAAGGTGCTGGAAAACAAAACAAAACAACAAAACAATAGTAAAGGTGGGATGGAGTCCTTGGGACACATGGACAGGAATTTATGTTTTCGATGGAGAACAAAGAAGTGTTTCATATGTGGCGTGGAGGAGAAGCTGGCCTCAAAGATTCTGGCAGGTGTTTGGATGGTCTGGTTACTGCAGATTTAACGTGGGTCTGGTGCACACGTGGAAGTAGAGTCTGCACGTGCTGAAGCTTAGGGCAGGCTTAGACCCTGGTTTAAATGGATCTCTGATAAACTGCCAGATGTTTTATCATATTCCCATGAAGACTGGAAACACTATTCAAAAAGTAAGGGAGTATAGATGATTGCTCGTTGTTGTGGGCCAGTGTGAGGTGCGGTGCTTTCTACGGATGTGCATGCTCTCTGTGCGTGCTCATGGGCCATGTCTTTTAGAAATCAAATGCAGGTCTTTCCCCTTTGGCATTCCGAGCTATCATGGTTGGTTGTTTATTATCTAGACATGCCTGTACCTTTACCGTCTACTAGCACATTTCCTGCATTTCTCATGGCAGTCATAAGAGTTTGCAATTTTCTGTTTGTTTTATTTTTTTGGGGGGGGGAGACTTTTCTCTTACATTTCCTGCATGTGCTGTGAACCTACACTTTTTGTTTTGTTTTGTTTTGTTTTGTTTTGAGACAGGGTTTCTCTGTGTAGCCTTGGCTGTCCTGGAACTGGCTTTGTAGATCAGGCTGGCCTTGAACTCACAGAAATCTGCCTGCCTCCAAGTCCCTGAGTGTCGGGATTACAGGCATGTGCCAACATGCCAGTTGCATTGATTTTTAAAAAAAATTTTATCTCTTATCTGTGAGTAAATTGATGTTTTTCAGTTCATGATGGTCACTTTGAGTTATTTCTGTGCACTTTATCTCTTGTGCTGGTTTAGTGATATATCTTATTCTTCATCTGTGATTCTTGTCAATCACTTTGACACTCCTTTACAACAACCTTATTTTTCTAATTATAATGATAAAAGAATTTTATTTCTGATGAATGCTACTTTTGATATCATGGAGTTGGTTTAATGTGTTAGAGCAATAACGGATAAAATAAACATGTATAATGCATGAGAAAATTTTGTCCAGGAAATAAGAAAATAATTATCTCTTTAATGTTTGGTACTGATTTAATTATTTTTGGTCCCTGTGTGAGAATGAATAGTCATAATAATTGCTACATAAAGGGACATACTTTTTAAATGTGTTACATGTCAGCATGCAGCTTTAGCAAATAAATATACAGGAAGTTTTGACAATGAAATTTTAGCTCCCAAATGAAAAATTGAATAAAAGCTTGTAATTTTTAGAAAACTAGAGACTTGTCTTGATAAAACATTTTACTCATGAAGACCCTAATTAGGTTTGCTAAACCAAACAGCCAAAAGCTTGTCTGAAAAATGCCCTGATAGCCCCTACCCCTGCATAGCCCCCAGGCCCATGCAGGTATAAGATGCTTGCTCCCTTGTGGTTACCCACTTGGGGATTGGGTTCTGGACATAGGATAATTCTGCATTTCCCACGAGGCTGGCCATCTTGTGCACATTTAGTGCCTGGCTTTCAGGCTCTTCGTGAAGAAGAAGAAGAAGAAGGAGAAGAAGGAGAAGAAGAAAAGGAAACGGACCTTATTCTATAGTATTTTAAACCAAATATTTGTTAAAAAATCATAAATTGTAATTAGGAAATATATAACTCGGCATCTCATTTGCATTCTCCAACCTTGTTTCTAATCCTCGTCAACAACTTAACCTGTTACTTGGTTGAGTGAGGGAACCTTAAGTTCCATTATATTGTATTTACTCGGCATTGCTTAGCGATGTTCAAAGGCTTAGCGATGTTCAAAGGCTTAGCGATGTTCAAAGGCTTTCTACGACAGACTTATCAAGGTGGATACAAAGTAGCTCTCAAGGTGATAGGAAAGTATTGTTCTGTCACTATTTTAGCTTGGGTGCTTTTTAATGTTTAAGATTTTTAAGGAAACTATGACATGGAAATGGTGGTCCAATATAGAACTGTGTTCTAGATGAATACAGTAGAAGCCATTTGATTCGCAATGAAAACTTAGCTGTTCTTAAACATATGTGTGTGCAGACGTGTGTGCTTGCTTGTTACCCATGTGAGTGCCGTAACACTGGTGTGCACAGACCTGATGGGAACTTGTGCAAGTTGGTTAATTCTTCTATCATGTGGGCTCTAGGGACTGCCCTAAGATCGGCAGGCATCTTGCCCTCTGAGCCATCTTGCCTGCCTTTTTAATTTTTCTCTCATTTCAAGTAGAAGCTTGGTGAAATTCATAGTGCATAGTGTTTTCTGTGCACATGGTTTGAAAAATTACCCTCAGTGGGTTAGTTATTTCTGTTTGGTGTTAAAGTGACTGGATTCTGTGGGGTGGGAGAGGACAAAGCCATGGCGGGTAGAGTATTGAACAAGAGATGTCAAGTCAGTGAGGCAGGGAGAACGTGTTAAGAAGAGACTTCAGACTGACTGGAGTGGTTAAACAGACAGAAGGACAAGAGCAACAGTACAGAGAAACAGGCAGAGGGATAGAGACAAAGAGAGCAGTGACGGTGAGAGACAGAGATGAGAGACAGCCAGGGATAGCAGTGAGACAGAGAGACATACCGAGATGGAGAGACAGAAGAGAGGCCGAGGGGTCACAAAATGAGGGGGAAGCAAAAGTTACCAGTAGCGGAAGGGAGGGGAAGAGTCAGGGAGAGAAGAGGGAGGTAGAGCCAACAGGTCTGAGGTCTTACCTGTGACAGTCACCTGCACTCCCTCCTTGTGAGTGACGTGGAACAAGCCTAAGTTTATCTTCTGCTGCTAGTTGAGTGGAAAAAATCACCAGAGAGAAAAGTAGCCGATTTACCCCCTGGGTTAACCGGCTTTAGTTTTTACCTAGGCCAGGCTCCCTGATCCTGACCGTGGGTCCTGAGCTGCAGTCGCCATTGCTTAACATGAATGTGGAAATGTGGTTACCAGGCTGCAAGTCCCAGTTTCAATCAGTAAGTAATTATGAAAATCAGTCTCAAAGAGCTGAGGAAGGGTGTTGCTTTCCAGGCAATAATTAAACCTCTTAGTGCTCTGGGTGGTTGATGTTTCATTTTGAGTGAGTGTGTGTGTGTGTGTGTGTGTGTGTGTGTGTGTGTGTGTGTGTGTGTGTGTGTGTGTGTGTGTGTTTCCCTCTAAACTTTTGCAGGTGGAGAAAGAAGCAAGTTGCTGACTGAGGTTCATTTGTTGAGGCAGGCAGAACTCCCATCAGCTACAGCAGGGAATGAATGGAATGGAATGTTTCAGAGCTGAAGATGGAAAAAAAAAAAAAAAAAAAAAATTCAGCTGCTTTCTTTCTAGCCCAAAGAGAAAACTTTTTAAAAAAGTGAATAGAAGCTTGAAAACTCTGGTTGTTTTTATAGAGGAATTTATAAATTAAAATTATTTCTTACGTGTGTGTGGGGGGGGGGTGTGCATGCTACAGCACACATCTGTAGGTCAAAGGACAACTTTGGGGAGTCACTTCTCCTCTTTTACCTTTATGTGGAGTTTGGGGCTCTATCTCTGCTTGCTAGGCTTGAAGGGCAAGCCCCTTTACCCACTGAGCCACCTTGCCAGGTTTTTGAGCAATCCCTCAAAATGTGGAGCTTGCCCTACAGCTTTAATGGGAGCCAGCCAAACATGCTTTCCTATTTCAGCTTCTGTAAAATAAACAGTTGTTAAAAAGTTACATCAGAGGTCCTCTGAAGGACTCCACTCACCAGGGATGGAAGCAGAAGCTGAGTCTCACAGTCGAACTTTTGGCAGAGGGCAGGGAGTCCTGTGGATGAATGGCGGGATAGAAGGATGGAAGGGAACAGGAGCTCCACAGAAGACCAACAAAGCCAACAAATGTGGGCCCAGGGGCCCGGGCGGAGACTGATGCACCAATCAAGGACCATGCATGCAGAGGACCTAGGCCCCCACTCAGATGTAGCTGATAGGCAGCTCGGACTCCATATTGGTCCCCTATTAAAGGGAACAGGCATGGTCGTTGTCACAGGTTCTGTTGTCTCCACTTTGATCACCTCCTCCTGATGGGATGGCCTTACCAGGCCACAGAGAAAGAGGATGCAGGCAGTCCTGATGATAGGTCAATTGGTCGGGGAGAAGGGCTTCCCCTTTCTGAGGACTGAGGGAGGGGAAAGGGGGAGTGAGGGAGGGGGAGGGGACTACAATTAGGATGTAAAGTGCATACATTTTAAAAAATAAATTTAAAATTTAAAAAATGACATCATACAGAAGAGAAGGAGGGTGACAGTGAAAAGATTGACAGGCACCATGCACCCTTGTCTTCTGATGTAGTCTAGACTCAAAGGAAGCCTTTCTCTCTCTGGAAGTGCCAGGCAGGGCTGCTTTGAAGGTCTTGGAGCAGGAAGGCCTGGGGGACGAGTTACAGAAGGAGGTAGGCACTGTTCTTCAACTCTGGTCCTGTCCAAGTTGCGAGCTCTTCTGCAGGATGCTAAAAATATCTTCCCATGTACACCGCGTCCAGGGTCGCATTGCGGAGGGTAGCGTCTTTGCCAGGCAAAGGATAGGACACCTAGTCTAACTTGTACAAAATGACCTGTTTGTCAGAAACTCATATTTGACTGAGAATCCCATGTTTGGTTTTGCTAACTTGGCCATCCAATAAAAGTCACCTGTGTTGGACCCTGCCAGACCCTAAGCCTCTCAACTGGGAAGTAATTAAGCCTGCTATTCCTGGGGCTGTGGGAATTCTTTTATCTTCTAGATGGTAGTGTATGTGGAATTGGAAATAACTGTGAGTAAAGGGAATGGCTTTGTGGATCTGGTGTCATTAACAGATATAAGTGAAGTTGTAGAATAGGTAATAAAAATGGCCTTTAGAAGCTGGGTGGTGGTGGCACACACCGTTAGTCCCAGCACTCAGGAGGCAGAGGCGGGCAGATCTTTGTGAGTTCAAGGCCAGCCTGGTCTACAGAGTGAGTTCCAGGATAGCCAGAGCTACGTGGAGAGACCCTGTCTCGGGGAGGGGGGAAAAAAAAAGACCTTTAGATTGAGTTACTAACTTTGGTGAGGCCCATGGCTGTTGATCAATTTGTGATAATCACAAGTGTGCTCTAATCTAAACTCTCTCTGTATTCTTGTGTCTGAGTGAAGGCGAAAAGACACCTCAGGTGTTCCTCAGACACAGTCCATGTTTTTTTTAAATGACAAATTCTGTCAGTGGTCTGGCCTGCCTCAGAGAATTTCTTGCCTCCACAGCACTGGCATTATAAATGCACTTTTTTAGAAAGGGCCGATGGTGGGTAGGTGGGGGTAGGCAGCTGGAGGTTAAACCTAGTACTATCCCAACTGCTCTATCTCCTCAGCTCCTCGGATGATTCCTAATGCACAGACAGAAGATGCATTAGCGAGGCACTAAATACTGCATTTCTTATTCTGTTGAGATGCTATCTTTCAAAGATCTCAAAAATTACAAACTGTAAATGGTAACGTTGGCTCTTGTTTGATTTTCAGGTGGAAAGTTCGAGGAGTTAAAAGTTCCAGGCCCGTGCTTCCTGCGTGACTTCAGTGTGCTCTGTGAGTGAGTACCGATGTATGCCCTGGATTCCAGTTGTAGTTTTATTTTGAAGTTGTTCTAATTTCTACATTTTGCAGGCTGTTTTGATCCATGTTTTTGAACCTGCTTTTTCTGGGTGGGTTCTGTAGGACATGATCTAGATTTTTAAATGGTTCTGATTTCTAACACAGGTTGCTCTGAATAGTTTATTGTGTGAGCACGTGAGAGAGACAGAGACAGAGAGACAGAGAGACAGAGAGAGAGAGAGAGAGAGGGAGAGAGAGAGAGAGGGAGAGGGAGAGAGTATGTGTGTCTACATAAGGCTATATATGCTTTCTTCTTTTTCTTTTTCTTTTTTTCCTATTGCATTATAGCGTAAAGCTTGAGATGAATGTGAGATGACAGGACTTGTATGCAGGTCATGTCCTGCACTTTTACAAGGTTCCCCAGTCAGTTTCCCACATAGTAACTGTCACAGCAATGATCAGCAGCTTAGGATGCCTCCTGCATTCTTCACCAGCTGCCAAAACAATTGCTTAAGTAAATGGTTCCTGCGGCCAATGACCATTAACACTCCCATCTGCAACTGGCTATGAGCTGAGCCTCTGAGGCCCCAGGCTCGGCTGGCTGCCTGTACTTGGTACAGTGTGGGGAAGCTTGGCTGCTGGCCCTTGTCCCTCCCATCTGTTTCTTACAGAGGAAGAGGGGCTCTGAGCCATCTGAGGGTTCTCTGCTAGTGGGATCACATCAGGGCCAGTAGGAGGCCATGTTCCCTCCAACTTGGAAGCCAGGAGTTAATTCTAAGACTGGCAGATTCCACCTACTGTGTGCCCTGAAGCGGTTCTAACTGCTGGTCATTGATAAGCATGTTTGAAGCCATGAAACAAGGGAAACAAGTTAAAGTGTAGAAATGCAGGCTTATTTGGAACAGCTCTCGGCCGCCATGCATGGGGAGAGGCAGAGAAATTGCAAAAGAAAGGTGTGCCTGGGGTGGGGGTGTGAGAGAAGAGAGTGGGGCCACCAAAATGTCCGGATTATATGGTGAAGGGGGAGGGGAAGCCATTACCCCTGGGCTGGACAGTCCAGGGTAGAGGGTGAGGTATGCCAGCCATGCCCTGCAGCAAGTAGGGACCAGAGGATGCTGGGAGAACCAGGGAGCCAGGTCCAATTTGGTCCAAATGGCACCTTAGGTGGATCTGAAGTTCAGTGTCCATAGGTAGCCAGCTAGGCCCATTCTGGGCCATCTGGAGTTTTCAAAATTCTATATGTGGGGCCAGAAAAAGCTTAGTCTAGGGTGGAACGGTTCCTTTTACAGTGGCTCAACGCTCCTGAATGCACAGATTAAACCCAGAGACTTCTGAAACCTTATTTTCTTTTGACTCAGAAATGCTGTCAGCCCAGCATTGCCCACATAGAAGCTCACTGTGCCCCGCCCTGTGCTGCTGAATGAACATGGCCCCATGCCTGCCCCCTTCTCAGCCGTTTCCCAGGTTTCACGGCCTCCTAGAGCATGCTCAGCAGGAGTTAGCAAAGAGTAGCCTGTCCTCACTGCTTTCAGTTTCACCTCTCTGTTCTGAGGAAAACTCTCCTACCTACTTATTTCTTACTTAGAAGAGACTGGTTGCTGAAGCCGGAAAGGGGCTGCTTGGGAGTCAAGAGTGGCCTGGGATCCAGGAAGTACCTCAAGTTAATACCGGGTTGAATTTTTCCAATTTTTAACTCAGACATAGGCCCATTTGCTCAGGCCTGGGTCTTACTCCAAAACTGCTGAACTCTGTGGGCCTAGCAGCTAATGCTGGGTGCTCGGTACTGGCTCATGGGCTGAGGTCAGATTATTAATGTTGGTTTTGATGGATCTTTTTTTTTTTTCCCCCTCTTGACTTCTTTCGTAAGGAGCATTCCAAAGCAGCTCTATGATTCTTCCCGAAGTGAATCTCATATCCCTTGGCCTTGGCAAGAGAAAAGCCAGGCTGGAAGCAGAGGGCTTCTGCTGGGGGTGGCACAGTGGCCTTCAGGGGAGCTCGGGATATTTTCCCTTTGTCTCACCACAGCTGTGTCTCAAGCAGTGCAGTGGCTACAATGCCTTAGAGGAGATTTACGGACAAATCTTAGACATGTAATTCTTTCTCCTCAGTCCTTCAACTCCCACCAGGACTTATCAGCCAAGTCTATCTTATTCTTAGTTACATTTAAAGATGGCGGCATTATAAAAGTTACTGTGAAGAGCTAAATGAATTAATCATATTTTTGAGAAATTTATACACGTATAAAATGAAATACGATCCTATCCATTCCCCCTAACTCCCTCTAAATTTTCTTTTACACGGTCCTCTCTTAACTTCATGTCTTTTTTTTTTTTTTTAATCCACATGCAGCAGGAAGAGAGAGACTCTGGGATTGGCTTGAGATTTTGAAACCTCAAAGCCCCCCCCCCCCCCCCCCCCCCGCAACACACACACACTGGCATACTCCCTCCAACAAGATCACATCCCCTAATCCTTTTAAATAGAGCCACTCCCTGGTTACCAAGCATTTAAATCTATGAGCCTATGTGGGGGGGGGGGCATTTTTTATTTAAACCGCCACTATTTGCATATTTGAACCTCTGTGAGCTAGAGCCTTGCTGGAGGAAGTAGGTGGCCATGAGTGGGCCCAAGGCTGTACAGCGCCCCTCCCTGTTCCTGCAGTCTCCTTTCTATATGTGGGTGAAGTGTGATCAGCCAGCCTCCTCCTACTGCTGCCCTCTGAAGCTGTAAGCCAAAATAAACTCTCTTCTAAGGCCATTTTGGCTTCAACAACAGAAAAGTAACGAATAGCCTACTAAATCCGGTTGCTGACGCTGGGTTGTCTATGGGTATGGCGGAATCCCCTGAAGCCTGGGATAGCTGCCTGTTAAGTGAAGCAGCCTTTGGATTTATTAGTATTTTTGGAATGTTTAAGAAGACTGGGATTTTAACGTGTGCCCCAGAGGTAGGACAATCACGTGCTGGGGGCCTGCTTTTGGAGACATGGTGAAATCCTGTCCCAGTAAACAACTAAGTAAAATCGACATTAGAAATACCGGTGCAGGCAGGCCTGTGAGTTATCCAGCACTCAGCACGGAATAAACAAGGCAAACAGTCTGCTTCCTTTCTGTGTTACCTCTAGTGTCACCCAGCTCTTTATGCTGTTGGAAATCTACACATGATTGCTTGAACCACCCTTGTGAGTGGGCTGCTTTCTCAGGGTGGAGCCAGTCAAGCCTCTTAAGTTGCAAATCGACCCCCTTGTTAGGTCAGCCGGTTTCAGTAACTCACCTTGACTTGGAGTTCATTAGCATGCCATTGGCGAAAGAGGCATGCTTCCAAGCCTGAGTTACTCAGCCATTCATCATCGCCTCAACTGGAGGATGCTGGGAAGCCTCAGAGGAACTGCTAATGATGCTCTGTCTCTAATAGAGTCTTCTTCTACACCCCCATGGAGCACAGTCCAAAGGATTGGAACAAAGAGGAATTAGGGTGTGAAAAGTCAGTGGGGCACTGATCGTGCTTGGCAAGTCATCATGTAGGGTTGGGTGCCCTGCCTCACAGCATCAGGCCAAGGGTTAAACGTGGCCAACGTCCATCCAGCTCATCAACTGCCTGTCAGAAGTTATGTTGACCTGGAGAAAAGGAGGCCTTTTAAAATTCCCACACACATGATGTCATTGTAGCTTTTTAACTATGAAACCCCTGAGAGACTGTACCTTCTAGTTGAAATAAAGTGTTTATAGTTAAAAAAAAAAAAAAATCCCACACAGGAATCGCGCCCTCTCTGAGCTCTGTTGTACAGGGCAAGAATGACCTGTCTAAAGGTGATACTGTGTCTTATTTGCTTCAGCTGCCAGAACGTCAGCAGAGTAAGCTGGGTTTTTATTTAAACCCTTTTGGCCTCAAGGGTCCTATTCAAAGGAAGAAAGAGTTTTTTATAAAAAAAATAAATACATAAAAAGAAGTGGGCTACCTAAAAAAGTAGTAGGTAAATAAAGATGTTACTTTAATAAAACCCAAGGCATCACTGACGCAGTGACAGTGACGGTGGTCATGGTAGAGGTGGCGGTGGTGGTGACAGTAGTGGTAGTAGAGGTGGTGGTGGCGGCGGTAGTGGTGTGGAGGTGGTGGCAGTGGCGCCAGTGGTGGTGGCAGTGGTGCCAGTGGTGGTGGTGATGGTGGTGGTGGTGGCAGTGGCGCCAGTGGTGGTGGTGGTGGTGGTGGCAGTGGCGCCAGTGGTGGTGGCAGTGGTGCCAGTGGTGGTGGTGGTGGTGGTGGCAGTGGCGCCAGTGGTGGTGGTGGTGGTGGCAGTGGCGCCAGTGGTGGTGGTGGTGGTGGCGGTGGTGGCAGCGGCGGCAGTGGCGGCAGTGGTTGTTATGGTGGTGATGGTGGTGGCAGTGGCGGCAGTGGTGGTGATGCTGTACCACAGCATGAATTTGGATGTCAGAGGACAGCCTTGGATGTTGGTGATTCTCATCTTTTACCTTGTTTGAGACATGGTCTTGTCATGGCTTATGCCAGGCTAGTTGGCCTGTAAGCTTCCTGGGGTTCTCCTGTTTCTGCCTGTAGTCCTGCACTGGTGGGTTATAGACACACTCCCTCGCCTGGCTTTGCATGGCTCCTAGGGATTTGAACTCATGTCCTTGTGCTTTGCACAAAATGTGCCTTATGAACTGATCTATCTGTGCAGCCCTGGAAACATGGATTAGTATGGAGACCTACTGTGAGGTAGAATTATGAGGTACAGAGGCCTGCACAGAAAAGCAGGTTTCTGACAGTTTTGCTAAGGAGCAGAAGAAAGGGAGCATTTGCACTGTTGTGGAGGAGTTGGACTCAGATGGACACGTGCATGCACGTCTGTGTGTTTATGTGTGTGCTCGTTCCCTAAACACATGCTGTGAGACTGTCTGTGGCCTCTGAGTTTCCTGAGGGTAGGACTGGAAGATGCAGCTGCGAGAGCCGTTTAGAAATGAACAATCACCACCACAATCTTGCCTGAAGGGCAGAGGTAGCTAGCTGGTTGCAGCTAAGAGTTTTGGGCAGGAGTGGTGTGGGGTGGGAGGACATCCATGAACTGGTACTCGACTCAGGCTCCCTTTCCGAGTCCCTCTATCCATGTCTCATCCTTTCACTGTTTCTTTCTCTCTCACACCTGAGTGCTTGGGAACCAACCGGCGTGCCAGCGATTCAGATCCACGCTCTGCATCGAACAGTTCGCAGCAGAGGCAGCTGTACGGGCACAGGCCTGGCCCCGGCACAGGGAAATCGGGCATTGTTCTCAGTTCTCTTGAGTGAAATAACACATCGCAGCTGTGGAGATGATTGCAATAAAAGCATTGTTTGGTATCCAGTGGCAACATAGTTTATGTGTACACAAAGAAAAAAAAAGTGTCGCCTGATATAATCTCAGAAAACTGCTGCCACAGGCCTTTGAAACAATTAGTTTAGACTATTTCACAGGACATTAAGCCTAACAATGCCAGTCTGTTCCTAAATGCTGTTCAAGACGCTTTTTGCAATGAGGCCAGAATTTAGGTTGGCAAAGGGTGACCTCAAATAGGCAGTCTTGTCTTATTATTTTTAACAGCTTTTCTGAGGTATAATTGACCTACAATAAACTGGCATATTTAAAGCGTACGGTTTGCCAAGTTTAGACACCCATTGTCTCTGGAATTATCAGCACAATCAAGGTAATGAACACATTTATCACCTCAAATGTTTTCAGGTCTTCTTGGAAATGCTTGCCCCTAGTCCCTCTCTGTCCCTTTCCTGGTGTGGGGGCAGGGGGTGCATTATGTCACTGCAGGACACTTTGCATATCTTCTAAGCTTAAATTAAGAGAGCAGTGTATTCTCTTCTTGTCTGGCCTTGTTCACTGCAGGTAATTTTCTAGGTGAGGTTTATGCCTGTCGTGTGTATCAGTAGCTCGGTCTGGCTTACTGCTGAAAGGCATTACATTGGCATTAATGCCATGATCTGTTTGTATGCTCACCTGCTGATGGGTGTTTGGGTTGTTTTTAGTTTTGGGCTATTAAATAGAAAGCTACTGTGAGCATTCGTGTATAAATCTTTGTAAGTATATTGTCTGTCTATCTGCTATCTACCTATCAGCTATCTATATCTATCTTTTGTCTATCTGTCTGTCTATCTATCTATCTGTCAGTCTGTCCGTCCGTCCGTCTGTCTGTCTGTCTGTCTGTCTGTCTGTCTGTCTGTCTATCTATCTATCTATCTATCTATCTATCTATTGCTTCATTTTTTTTCAAGTAAACGTCTAGGAATACAGTATCAGGGTCATATGTAGTTATAAAGTCACCATGGCTGTTGATTTAATAAACTTTCACACTGTTTGCCAAGGGACACCGTGCTACTCTTTGCTTCCTACAGGTGGTACATGGAGTCCTAATTTCACGGCATCCTTACCCAAGTCGCCCAGGCTGCCACGTGCTGAGGATTCTTTATGGGTGCTTGATTCTCTGTGTATTTTCTTTGGTGAGGTGTTTGAATATTTGTAAATGGTGCTGTTGGCTCTTCCATTTTTGAGCAGTTATATAAATTCTAAATCAAGCCTTCTATTAGATATATGTTTGGCAAATATTTCCTTTCTTGTCTTCATTTTGTATTTTCATGTTCTCATAGTGTCTCTCAAAGAAGAGACATTTTGAATTTTGATAAAGTTCAATTTTTCAACTGTTTTGTTTTCTTGGAATAGACCTTGCTTTTTTGCATGTGAAAATGAAGAAATCATCCCTTAGCCCAAGGCTACAAAGATTTTTCTCATATATTTTCTACTAGAGCTTTCCTGATTTTGGGTTTTACTTTTGGCTCTATGATCTACTTGAGTGATTTTTTTTTTTTCCACATAGGGAGTAAGATCTGGTCCATCATTTGCACAGTTATATTTGTTCAAGCACCATCTTGTGAAAGCCGATCCTCTTACCCATTGACTGGGTCCTGCACATTTGTCAGAAATCAGTCACTTGTCTGATTTTCCATCTGCTTCTATTTCCGGACTCTGGTTACACTGATCTGCGTGCCGACGCTGTCTTGATTGCTGCAGCTGGGTAGGACGTCTTGAAATCAAGTTGTCTTGGCTAGTCTGGGTCTCTTTGCATTTTTAACGTAAATTTTAGAATGAGCCTTTAAGTTTCTTCAAGAAGCCTGGCTGGATTTTGATTGACAGTGGAATATATATAGATCGACTAATGAAGAATTGCCGCTTTCCCCTTTGAGTGCCTTACAGCCCATGGCAGCACTCTGTAGCTCACTGTTTGTTTCTTGTACTCCTGCCACATTGTAATGTCACTTATAGTGACTAGTCTTTTCATATTTTGTCAGACTTGTCTTTCTGTGCTTCTTTTGGGAAGGCATAAAAAGTGATACTTTTTTTTGTTTGAAATTTTAATTTCTGATTGTTACTGGCATATAGAAATACAAGTGACTTTCGCATATCGATCCTGAACCTGATAGTGTTTCATATGAAATATAGTTACCATAGCTTCTGTGGTTTTTGGATGCTCATTTTAACACATCTGTGTTCCGGGTGGTTTTAGTTGATTAGCTCCTTGTTTGATTGCGTCATTCTGCCTCCTACTGTGACTCATTATCTTCAACTGGATCCTTTGCATGGAGGATTTTTATTCTGTGCAGTGTTAGCTATTTTTGCATTTCTGTAAGAATTGTTTTTTAAGTAATATTTTCACTTCATTTGAGAACTTCATGGTATATTTTAATCATATTTTTCCTCTTCCCAAGTCCTCCCAGAACCTCCCCCACCTCCCTAGCAACACAAATTCATGTACTTTCTCAAAATAAACAGACACAGAACTCAGTTGTATTGGGTAAGTACTCCTGAGCCCAGGTCCTGACCTAGAGTGCTGTTGATACGGGGCACTTTCACGCCACTGAAGAAAACTGACTTTCTCTCTCACAGCAGCTGCCAATTACAAATAACTTCTTGGCTAGGGGTTAGTCTTCAAGCCCACTCCTCCATCTCTGTGCCGGGCTTTGTCTGGCTTGAGTTAGTGCGGGTGTTACACGTACTGCCCCAGTCTCTGGAGTTCATACGTGCACCTGCTCTGCTGTTATCTCCTACCTCTCATAATCCTTTTGTCCCCCTTTTCTGCATAGATCCTTAAGCCTTGAGGGGCCTTTATGTATTCCTGCACTTTGTTCTAGGAAGAATTTAAAGTTCCTGGCAGCAGTTTGCTACTTCGGGTGGTATTTTGATATTTGTTAAACTCGACTATAGCAGCACTTAGTTTAGGGCTAATTATCCGTCACTACTGGGGAACACTCTTTATTTGCTTAGTAACTATTTTTTAATTATTAGAAGCAATAACACAAAGTGGGATTATAATGAAGTCTGGGATATGGAAATGCTTAGAGGTAAACCTGCCTCCCACATACATCACCGCCATCTCCTATGCTTGTTTATTTATTTGTAATATGGTTACAAGCCCACTACCATCGTGAAGAATTTATATGTGACCTAATGAAATAATGTATGCTGGGGCTGGAGAGATGGCTCAGAGGTTAAGAGCACTGACTACTCTTCGAAAGGTTATGAGTTCAATTCCCAGCAACCACATGGTGGCTCACAACTATCTATAACAATATCTGGTGCTCTCTTCTGATGTTCAGGCAGAATGCTGTATACATAATAAATAAATAAATCTTAAAAAAATAATGTATGCTAAGTGCCCAAAACCTATTAGGTTCTTGGCCATTATGACATTTTTCTAATTTTCTATATATTTTTTTAATGTTTTAAAAAGGACAAACTAGTCATACATGACTATTTTAACTTTAAACAACTGGAAAAATTGGAAACATACTGGAAGAGCATAGCTGGATGTTAACAATGTTCAGTTCTAGGTGATGAGAATATAACGGATACTCATTTTCTGCTCATTTTGAATATCAATTTGGGGATGGAGAGATGGCTCAGAGGTTAAGAGCACTGGCTGCTCTTATAAAGGTCCTGAGTTCAATTCTCAGCAACTACATGGTGGCTCATAATCATCTGTAATGAGATCTGGTGTCCTCTTCTGGCGTGCAGACAGAATACTGAATAAATAATAAATAAATAAATATTTGAATATCAATTTTTAAAATTCATCTGCCAACAAAAGGAGTTTAAAAAATACCTATGGTTGAAACAAAATAACTCGGCTGATACCTACAGTTTAAAAACCAGTTAGAGAAAGTTGAATATATTATTTTTTAGAAAGATGAATAAACATGGTATTTCTGGCAGAGAGCATAGCCTGGTTGCGGAACATTAACCTAGCAAGGACCCAAGGCAATGGGTCCAGCACTTGGTACCCAAACCAAAAAGTTACTTCATTTACAGATGAGCCTCTCGGGCTTCCTTTTGTTCTTCAAGCTGAAGTCTAATTGTGAGACTGAAGGAAGGCGGCTTCTAAGTGTGTCCTATTCATTTGCTGCGGTATCATTGCTTATAGTCCCCCTTTACTTTAAGAAATGCCTGAGGTGGGCTGATAAATGCTGTGACCCCTGTATCTCAGGAACAGGAAACTCCTAAAGGGCTCCACACATCCCCGTGATGCTCTTTGGTGGGATTGTGCATATACCATTTAGTGGGGAGTTGGGTGGTTGGCCAATGAGATTTTTTAAAAAATCAAAACAAACAAACAAACAAAAAATCAAAGTCAGGGGCTGGAGAGATGGTCTCAGAGGTTAAGGGTACTGGCTGCTCTTTCACAGGACTTGGGTTCAATCCCAGCAGCCACATGGCAGTTCCAGGGGATTGGACACCCTCACGCGGACACACATGCAGGCAAAACACCAATGCACGCTCAATAAGAATTCAAGGTCAATTTCTGGGTTCAGATTTTTTTTTATGGCGAAGTAGTGAAAAATAAACAGCGCTCATGTGGGAAGAGATTTTCTGTGAATGTTTCCGTCCTGGCTAAGTGAGCAACACAGGAAGGAGTTCTTACAGTTCAGGGGAATTATATTAAGTGAAATATGTTGCAAACCATTAGGCTCAGAAGATTCCAGTGCACAGTCTTTCCATGCATGTAATTCTATCTGAGTCTCCCCATATTCTCTAGTGGCAAGCTGAAATTGATAGAGGAGCAAGCACTTAGATTTTTCTCGTGCTCTTTCCGTGGTGACATTCCTCTGGGAGCCTCCATCACGCACTCTGGCAGGGCCTTACGTGACAACAGAGTGAGCTGAGGTGTCTTTCTGGAATAAGCTGTGTGGCTCCTTTCCCGGTAACCAGGTCATCTTCACTATGTAAATGGTCCTTGCTACATAAAGCCTTGAGAAAAAGATATGGGGTTTTGCTCTGAACTCGCTTGTTTCTTTCTGAGGTGGACTAGAGGTTGGTTGAGCTCTGTGAGAGTTGGTTGTGTGCCTTTCATCTTGACATTGGAAGTGCGATCCCTTTATCTGGCTGTTCAAAAGCTCCGCAAACAGGAAAGGGAAGCTGTGGACAAGACATCGAGGACTCAACCTGGTGCCAGCTGAGGCTCTTGTTTACTGCTTCCCTCAGATACCAGCTTCTGAATGAACAATTATTGCATGGAACTTAAAGATTAGAATGCGTACTATTTGGAGAAGCGTCTTGCCGTCCTAAGTAATGCTTTTATTTCAATGCCAAGTTGTATTTTGTTTTGGGTCTCAGAATCTAGCGTTTTCATATTTCTTTGGCCAAGTGTTAATTCTGTGCTGGAGAATTAAGTAACTCGTGACAGAAAGACCCCTCCCCCCCTCCCCCGACTGCAACTCATTGCTGCTGGATTACAACTGTACCAAGGCGCTGCATAGCTGAGAGAAGGAAATTGTACCTTGTGGCTTAGCACATAAGTCATAAAGGCTCCTGTAAAGCTGGGCTGTCAGCAGCCTGCAAATTAGAACTGTGGAGAATGTTGAAATCCAAAGTTGATCATTACCACGAAGGAGGTTCACACACAACTATTCTGAGTGCTAATCTTCAGTGACAGATGCAGAGACAGGAGACTCAAGTGTTATTGGGAAACCCCGAGCCTCTTCCATCCTGAGCCCTTTTGGCTTCCAGTGTAGGCATTTGTCAGTCACCGCCAAGAATGTGTCTGAACGAACTGATCCCAGCTATTTCAAAAGGCTATCTTTTGCATAATGTACTTAGCGGATCACAGAGTGTTACATTCTATGGCATACATACCGTCCTGAGATTTCAATCACCTTGATGTTTTTCTTCAGTTAATACCAATATCAACTTGTGAAAAGAAACTTTATATAGCTGAGAGACAGTCCTCATTATAGAGGCTTGAATCCTGTATTACAACTAATTAGGTAAGTTGATGGGACTTTTGATGCCTCATTGGGTTTGGTGGTACTGCCAAGCAGGTCTCTCTCCATGAGGGCTTCTTGACTGACATAGATCCCAAGAATCCTCATAGCATGTGCTTGGCTTTCATGAGAAGGCCATATAAGTGACCAAGGAAGAAACTCCAGTTTAATTTACTTTCAGAAGCCATATGTGAAGGCTGGGTAATATCCCATTGTGTATATGTACCATATTTTCATTATCCTTCCATCTGCCGATGGATATCTGTGCTGATTCTATTTCCTCGATATTGTGAATACAACAGTTATCAACATGGATGAACAAAATCTTTATAGTACATGTCCTGAAGTGGTAACTGGGTCATATGAGCTAGATACTGCATGTTTTATATTCAGAACTTCATTTCTAGCTTTATATGTGTGTGTTTATGTGGGTGTGGTGGTAGGTGGGGACTATCTGTAGATGCCAGGAAATTAGAAAGAGGCCCATGAAAGGAGGGAGAAGGAGAGTTCAGGGAAGAGAAGCAGAAAGGATAACAGACCATGTGTGATGGGAAAGTGAAGAGGGTGGTGATGGGGTGGAAGTTGTCTAAGTGGGGAGAGGGGCAAGGTGATTCTGGAAGGAGCTAGAGAGAGGGTCAACTAAAATCAAGTATGTAAAAACAACAACAACAAAACACTGTAAGGAAACATGCTGCTTTCCATGCTCAATCCAGGTTTTGGTGATGTAAGTTTATAATCCTGCCATTCCAGAGGCTGGAGGCTGGAGGCTGGAGGCTGGAGGCTAGAGGATCAAACATTAAGGCTGGGCTGGGCGGGGAGGGGGTGAGACAGAGAGAGAGAGGGAGAGAGACAGAGACAGAGAGAGAGAGAGAGAGAGAGAGAGAGAGAGAGAGAGAGAGAGAGAGAGAGAGAGAGAGAGAGAGAGAGAGAGAGAGAGAGAGAAGAGAGAGATGCTTATTTAAAAAACAGATATGTTGTGCCTTCAGTTGCATTGAATTCTAGGACATATTTAATTTCTCTTTTTATTTCGTCCCTTACCCAGAGGTCATTGAGAAGGGAGTTGTTCAGTTTCCATGAGTTTGTATAATTTGGTTGTTTCTTTTGTTGTTGAGTTCCAGCTTTAATCTATGGTAGTCTGATAAAATGCAAGGGATTATTTAGATTTTCTTGTATCTATTGAGGTTTGCTTTTTACATCTTAGGTGCAACACATAGATATGATTCTATAGAAAGATAAGGTAGAATAGTTAGATAAGGTCTTCAAAAACCTCAGAGACATACAGAATATGACATTTAAAAATGTTTTTATTATTTTAAAGATTCACTGACAATGAGACAGGTTAATGCCTAGCAACACCCAGTCTACCTCAAAGAGAGTGATGAGCATCAAAGAACCTCCTTATGGAGATGGCTTCAAATGTGGCAAACAAGTCACTGGCCAAAATGTCCTTGTTTCTACCACAGACAGAATTCTGCCTAAAAAAGGGCAATCTTGGATGCAGGCAGAGACAATAGCTAGATCCTGCCAAGACAGGGTAAGCAAGTCCTCAATAGTTCCTGCCTCACAAATATGTCTGTCAGATATATTAGGCCAGAAGGCTGAAGATGATGCTCCAACGTTACAGAGACTGTTCAGGCAGCAAACTGTCTCTGTCATCTTCTTACTTGGGAAGCTACTAATCTGCACTCCCTGTATACTCAGGTAAGCAATTTTATTCCTTCTCAAGTCTCTGATGGGGTTGAAGACTAGATAGTTTAGTTTTACAATTAAGCTTAGTTGTTTAGGAGATAAGATGGTTTTAGGTCTAGATAGATGTTTTAAGTTGATAATGATGAGATAGGATAGATATTGGTTTACATTCAGAATTTTAGATGCACCAAGATAGGAAAGATGCTTTCTTCAAGGCTGTCAAATACAAATAGCCAAAACACTAAGAATGTAACATTTATATAATTTCTGATTGTTTCATAGTTCTTCTTGCTGTAGTAGTTTATTGCATATATGTGTAATACTATAAAAGTATATGTAAAATATTTAATAAAAATAGAAAAATAAGCTTCACAACACACACACACACAAAATAAATAAAAAATGGAGAGGGAGAAAGAATAGGAGTGGGTCTAAGGCTACTTGGAATCTTGATGTTTTGAGTGAAATTTATTTCTTCTCTTTGGAAGAGTCAAGATGTCCCCCATCTTTCCAGGGTTTGTAAACTATATGAAGTGATCGTAGATCCTGTAAGTCCACTCTGACTCACAGGGTGAGGCACACAGTGGGCTTTTTACACATAAGACTGATGTTCTTTGTTTCTGGAAAAACTAAATTGTTGATTTAAACAAGACAACAACAACAAAAACAAAAAAGCAAACCTACATGGGCTCGTGCGATGGCTCCTTGGGTAAAGGGGCATATTGCCAAGCCTGGCAACCTGAGTTTAATTACTAGAATACACATGGTGGGAGACAATAACTGACTCCTGCAAGTTATCCCCTGACCTCCACACACATGCCATGACACCTACCAACCAACCCACACACCCACCCACTAACTAACTAACTAACTAACTAACTAACTAAATGTAGAAGAAAAAGTGTTTTTAAGGCTGTATATTGTCAGTTTACACCTCATTCTATTGCTGGTGCCTCAGTGTGTGTGGCTGGTACCAAAGGTGTGAATGCCAAGCATGTTTTGGGGCTACTGTAGAGTTGGCCATCATGTTGACCAAAGACCATTATTTGTTTGAGACGTTTTCTCGGATTTGATAAACAGTTTTAATCAGATTTCAGGGATGCCAGCTGACGAGTCCAGGGGGTTAACTAAAGTGCTGCTAACCTCACCAGGACTCAGGATATGGGAAAGGGCAATGTTTTGTGGGTCACTTGCTTGACCACCTGAGGGGCAGAAAGTGTCTGAGACTACAGGTCACATTGGCTTTTGGAGCAGTGTCTCAGACTAACTTTGTTGTTTGTAGCTCTTTTCAGTCTCTCCACTCTTCTCTGAATCTAAGTATTTTAGAGAAAATCCATCAGGCAGGAAGTTAGAGGATGTTGAAAAGAGAGTAGACATGGCTCCCCACAGGAACAGTCACTGTGGAGTGATCCAGGTCCTTTCTGTAGGGTACGTCTAATCTAGTCCTTCCAAAGGCCAGGCATGGCAGCTGATATTATCCCCATCTCAAACCCGGCACACTCACAGAGTAATACATACAAGGCCACGCAGTGGATATGTGGTGTGAAACTTGATCCAATGTCTATCTTTGAAGGCCAAAGTAATTCTATTGCCTCCTATTCTATTGTGTTTAGTACACACACACACACACACACACACACACACACACACACACATGCTCTCTCTCTCTTTTACACACACATGCATACACACATATACATACACACATGTGCATGCACTCATGTACATACATGTGTGCCTGCACACATGCATACAGGCATATACTTAGATACATATAGTCGTGCGTGCACACACACATCCATACACATGCTTACACATCCACACATACACCAGAAAACTGAAAAAGCTATGAATTTGTCAAAGGTTAATGGTAACTCTGGTTGTGAAAACGCTTCAAAGCTGAAAAGTGTGTTATAAGTGTGTGATCACGGCGCTGTTAATCAGCTCCTGCAGTCAGGTGACGATGGAGCCTGCTCAGCTATCCTTGCCTTGTTAAAACAGTAACAAGGACTGCGCTGGCACTGATGTGTAGTTACAGATTACCATTCGTGAAGTGGAAGTGGAAACAGGACCATTTCAAGTCAGAATGTATTCTAGATGCTAAATGTTTTAGACAGGAAATCCTGCTAGGCTTAAAACTTTAGGGCGATGTCAAATCATCAGTTCAACGCTAAGACTTAAAGAGCAGCACGGCTGTGAAGCATTTTCTGTAATGTCAATACAGTGTCATATTTGTTTTCAATGGGAAGACATCGCCTTTGTGACAACCACTATTTCAAGAAAATAGGCCTTGGGTACGGGGAGAGCACATTTCCTTTGGACTGCCCACCCCCACTTCTGGCGTGTTCTGCGGTGGCATAGCACATTAACAACGAACTTGAAGACAATCTTGAGAGGGCGCGATGATATGTAGCCCTCATTACATTGCCTTGGCTCCCTGCCCATAGACACCAGCAGCAAGAGCCTTGATTTCATTTTAAAAGGAGTTAGAAGAATGCGAAGAAGGTCATGGCCATCAATCTGTTATCACCGTGCTAGACGGGATCTCTTTAAGGGGGGAGTGCGAGGCATATCTTAAAGCCCCAACGAGGGCTCCAATGACAGTGCTCATCTCACGGCCTCCTAATGAAAGCGTGCGATGTCTGAGGGAGCCCACAAGCACTGAACAACAAAAACTGTCCACGAAAATGCTTTTATTCTAAATCATTCCAGCTAGAGTCAGCAAATAGTCAGTATATATAGCCGGCCACAGATATGAAAGTAAGAAAGCTCATTTTGCCATCCAATGAGGTTTTATTAACTTCACATCCTGGTGATTGGGTCAGTGGCTGCTGAGGCTGAACAGTCCCTGTAAATCTGAGAATTGATTGGAAGGCAAAGGGCAGCCTCGGGGGACCTGAAGCTTCCAGAAGGTACCCCTGCCACACTAGCTGTAACCATGAGATTTCTAGGGAGTGCGTCATGCCCTTTGTTCTATTGCTTTATTTTAAAGGATAATATACATATTTTAAGGAAAATAAGTATATAGTGCTTAGATTTCTCAATCCTCCAATGCACGAGTTAGCTTTGTGAAATTTTACTTCACTTTTAGGTAATGCATATGTTTTTATATAATTAAAATTCTGCTGCATTTTCAAATATGTTTTATTTATCACTGTTAATATAAACATTCACAGTTAACAAAGTTTTAACACTAACATTTCATAGTAATCTTTTAACCCACCAAGTTGATATGCTATGGTTTAACTATTCTCTCCTTGGACATTAAAGTTGTAAAACTTCCTCTAGTGAATAAGACAATGTACTAAATTCTTTTATAAAGACACCTTTTTTTCATTTTCTAAGATATTTTCTTAAGCTAAAGTTTTGAAGAATGGCTTTAGAGGGTCAAATGACCTTTCTTCTTTATTTATATTGTTGATTTTGGAGAGTCCAAACTAGTATTTATGAATAGGCACACTATTGATTTGCCTAACCAAGTGTGATAATTGTACCAATAATGGCTCTCACAAGACACAGACATCACAGCATCGGTTCTTCATTCCTTCCCATTTTCAGACAGTAACCGCCCTTCCTCTAGTGTTAGAACCAGAAGTCCCCAGTACAGGCACCCGGTTGATAATTCCTTCAGAGATTGATATCACTGCCTGAATATTAATGTGAAATTTCCCCCATAGATGTCTGTATTCGAATGTTTGGTCCCCATCTGGGGATACTGTTTTGGGAGACTGTATAACCTTTAAGAGGTAGGGCCCCGGAAGTTATAGGTCAGCCCCACTCCCACTGGAAGCTCCATCTTCCTCCTCACTGCCTCTATGATGTAAACAGCCACCTCAGTTCTTCAGCCATGCCACTGGTATGAGGGACGGTATCCCCTCAAATCCTGAGCCCAGTTAAACCCTTCCTTAAGTTGCTTCTTGTCAGATGTTGAGTCACAGGGATAAGAAAATCACCTAATGACAAGATGGGGGGCGGTGGTCACCATTGTTGGACAGAGCAGAGAAGACAGTGGTAACTCTGGGGCAAATGACAAACAAATTAAAAACCAGCCCACCACAGTAATGACAGGATGTGTGCATCCCCAGCATGCAGGGCACACGTAGAATATCATTTGTGTCGTATTTCACAGAAAGCTTGAAAGGCTTCAAGGGATGCATTGCTTTTGTTATAAGAATCATGCCCTAGTGAAAGAGTGGGAAAAATCATGCAGGAAGACCGGATGAGAGGAAGTCACAGGTCTGTGGGCTGTGCTCTTGCTCCGTCTGCAGCCCGCTAACTTCCCCGACTGACTCAGTCAAATCCCCTAACCAACCACTCCGTATGCAACTCACTCAAGGTTTGGTGGAACGAAGTTTCCGGTGTTGGGTACATACTACAACAGCTTGTCTGGCAAAGAACTTGATGGCCAGGCAGTGTTCTGGAAGGGGGCTGGAGGCCACTGGGAATTTATGGATTTTTTGGGAGGGGGGCGGTTGTGAGTTCTAATATAAACAAATTCTGGATCATTAGATTTCTGTCTTAAGCTTGAGCACTGGGGTATAATTTTAGTCCCTGTACCTGCATATGGGTTCACGTTCAAATTAAAGTCAAGTAGAAAGAACTGCTTTTAATGTGAAGGTTCCCTTCCTGCCTCCCTCCCTCCCTCCCTCCCTCCCTCCTCACTTCCTTTCTTACTTTTATTTTCCTTCTTGTAGTATTGGGGCCCAGGTAGAGCATTGCACATGCCAGACAAATACCTTACCTCTGAGCCACATCCTTATGTAAATATGAAGGTTCTTCATAAATGACCCCAGCATACTGTTCACCGTCCATGACTGGTGCTCACAAAGCTGGTTGATAAAGAAAAGTTACACAGTGGTTCTCCCAGGAACGGAGGTGGGAAAATCCACTCATTACTTGGACCATGAAAGGAAAAGCCTGCAGAGGGTAATGGGACTCGTGCCATGGTGAGCAGTACTGGCTGCGTCTCCACTGGATAGCAGTGCGTTTGGCAGAGCAGCATCTAACACGTTAACTTGATGGGGCTAATCTGGATGCTACTGGCTTTCTGCCTTTGGCTGTGTGTTTCAACCCGTTCTTTTGTCTGTGTAGGTTGGGGCACTATCTCAACAGATCTTGTCTTGAGCTCCTGTTGGTGGTTGTCTAGGTAACACACTAATAAAAAGAACTAAGGTTAATCCTGCGATAGCCAGGGCAATGCTCTTAATTTTGAAAAGGTCTACCCATAACTCAAGTCGAATAATTGATGTCCAGAGGTAAGGATAGTAAACTGGCAACCTTGGCCTCTGCATACTGACTTAAGGGAGGAAAGGAGGAGAACTGGAGGAGAAGGAGACAGAGGAGAAGGAGGAGGAGGAGAGAAACCACTTTAAAAATGCTCTAAAAATGCCTTATGCTTGAGAATTGGAATAATCTAGTAGTCCATACCCAGGAAATCTCTGCATAGTATTAGTACCTGGCTCACGTGCACTATGCTGTCTACGCTTTCCTGTGAAATAGAGGGGCCCATCTTTCTGTATCCTCATGGCTTCATAATGAACTCTCATAAATAACCACTGAGGCGGAGGCAGGTAGATCCCTGTGAGTTCAAGGCTAGCCTGGTCTACAGAGCGAGTCCCAGGACAGCCAGGGCTACCAGAGAAACCTCGTCTCAAAAACAAAAAAACAAAAATAATAGCCACTGACTCTTTTCTAAGGTATAAACTCCATTTTCTGAAAAACATTACTCTCCCCCTTTTGGTTCTTCCTCTGTCACCTAAGAATGCGATCCATGAATTCCAGACTTCGAGGGGCTTACCAACTTGTAATTCTCTTTGGGTACAGAACAAACTGCTACTGCCAATTTTTTTCCCCTGTTGGGCAGAGAACATAGTCACCAGTTTGCTGATAACACACACACACACACACACACACACACACACACACACACTCACTCACACACACACTCACACATACTCTCTCACATACACACACATAACACACTCACACACACACTCACACACACTCTCTTACATACACACTCACACACTCACACACACACACACTCACACATACTCTCTCACATACACACACATACACACTCACACACACTCTCTCACATACACACTCACACACACTCTCTCACACACACTCACTCACACACACACTCACACACACACTCAGAGCATGGGAATCCCAGGTAGTACGTGTTGGGCATTCGGTGCATAGGGCTGTTCTGTAGGCAGGGGTTGTGAAACATTGTGTGGGCTGGGATCATATGATACGAGCAGGTGTGCACGCAAGAGTAGTCTGGTGTTTCCCGTCTTTTGTCCTTAGCTACCCACAGAAGTGGAATCACTTCTAACGCTTCTGAAGTTGAAGTAGCAGGGCAGTTACCAACTGTTATTGCGCCTGCTCCCTAATTCCTCTAATGGAGTTCGTCAGGGTGAGAGATAATCCAAATAGCAGATGGTTCATAAATCAAGTGGCCCTGTCACAGAACTGTGAGTCGCAGTTTCTCTCCAGCCAGTGACCTCTCTGCTTGTTTGCGTTAGGATTATGAGAAAAAGAGCCCAGATTCCACAAGTTCAGATACCAGTTACAACATGGCTCCACCCTTCTCCCCAGGCCAAACCCATCAGTCAGGAAACAGGGAAAGGGATGAAGGAACCGTCATTTGAGGTAATTTATCTAGAACTGACCTTGCTGGAAAGGGTTCTCTAAGAACAAAGCCGATGTGCATAGGAATTATCTGGCTTCATCTGCCAGAGCCTCCACAGGTCGTTGGGTTTTTCTGCCAAGCATACTTTTGACATCACCTCACCCCCACCACCGAAAACCTCTCCCCTGGCAAAACTCAGGAGGGCAGACACATGCTTGCCTACCCATACATGAGGCCACTTTACAAATTGCTAATCTCATAGCCTGTTTGCTAGCCAAACAGTGCCCTCCCCAGCAAAGCCTTCCACACACAGAGCCACGCCTCACCTGCATTTAAGATGGGGGGATTATTTTCTAGACTTGGCTAGGGTTTCAGCTTTCAGAACACTATTTTCCTCCTCCTGGAAGCCTGCTCTGGGCTGTAGCCCCTTCTTCTTGTTGGGGAAGGCACCCTGCCTCCAAGGGGCAGTCACCCTCCTAAGCTGGACTACTGCCTCCATCAACTCACAGCTTTGGAGAAAGCAGCTTAAGGAAGATCAGTATGGGAGGAAGTGGCAAGGGATCCTGATGCTGGTCCAGGTGACTGGGGCCATGAGTCCCTGTGTCTTCCATGAATTCAGGCAGTATCCAAAGAGGACACCTCAGAGTTCTTTAATGCCACCATTCTATTGAATTATAATGCTCTTCTTGCCAGCTATTTTAGATGTCTTTCTAGCCCCACATTGTAGATGCCTGCTTTGTTATTTGTTAGAAACAGCTTAAAGCATCCATTTAAAATTATCTACTTACATCTTACCTTTTCCACTCTTTCAGTCTGATCTTCCTGCTGGCTTCGCTTTCTCCTTCCCGAAGTATATGTAGAAGTCTCTTTCATGAAGTTCTGTTGATAGTAAAACTAGTTCTTGTTTATGAGAAACCGCATTTACTTCCTTCTCGTCATTGAACCGTAACGTTGTTGTGTGTTTTATTAACAGCTGGGAGGCTCCTATCTTGACCTCTGTTGTTGCCATAGAAACCACTGCCACTCTAGTTGTTGCCTGCCCTGGCTTCTTTTCTGTTACCATCCTTGTATTTGGTCTTTTGCAATGTCTCCTCAGCATACATTGATGAGGAACGCTTTTTATTTCTGCTTGGAGTGGGGTTATTTTCTGAGGATTTGGAGTTCTGTTTTTCATTAGGACCACCAAAATCTCAGCCCTCCCCATCCCCTCTCCTGCTTTCTGACCACTTCTAGACTGCTTACCTGGTTGGTAATTCTCTTCCAGCTAATGCAAGCTGCAACTGAACCTATCCATTGGGTCTAATGTGAGCTCTTTTATATTTTTGCTATTGCTTCACAAAGTTTCCTTTAGCTAGTTTGCAAATCCTCCTGGTAATTTTCTAAAGTCAGTTTTGTATATCTGTCTGTCTGTGTGTATTTATTTATTTATTCATTTGTTTATTATGTTTTCAAGACAGAGTTTCTCTGTGTAGCTTTGGTTGGTTTTGACTCACTTTGTAGACCGGGCTGGCCTCAAACTCACAGAGATCTGCCTGCCTCCGCCTCCCTGAGTGCTGGGATTACAGGTGTGCAGCATTGAGCCCGGCTAGTCTGTTCATTTTAATTGCGTATTGCATTACTGCATATTTCAGTATTTGGTAATCAAGGTGTGGTTCTTATCAGTTCTTCCATCTCTCATTTATGCTGCTTTGCTTTCTTGTGTTTTAAGGAGGTTTTTTTTTTTTTTTTTTTGAGAGCTTATATTTAATTAAATTTAATTTATAGCAATAAGGAGGGCTTAATTTGTAGAGAGATTTGCATTTCTTGTGCTTGTAGCTTTGGGGAAGGAGAGACCTGGCACTGACTTAGCGTTGTCCAGGATCTTAGCTCGCTGGGCATATTTCTGCTTCAGCATGCCTGTGGTTTGGGGTTCGGCTTCTGCTTCTGGAAGCAGAGCACCCTGTCCTCTCAAAGCAAGCCTCACTGCATATGTACTATTTACTCTTTGCCTTTACTGCTCCCCCTTTTCCTCTATTCTTGTTTTCCTCCCTCTGTTAGTCTCCTTTCTTTCCTTAGAGGTGTGTATATGTATCTACTGGTATATAACTTTTTTATTTCTAGTGCCGAGGCTTGAATATCTGTACCACACAGGGTCTTGTGTGTTCTAAGCATGGCCCTATCATCAAGCTACACGCCCCCCCCTCAGCCTATGTCTATACTTTGTTGGAACATTTTATTTACCTTTGATGGTCAAACATGCATTTTAATATTTTCTTACTGTATTTACGCAGGATGATCCTATTCTGTCATAGCACAAGGGCCTTCTTGAATGCAGGGTAAAACAGAAAACCGTATCATAGGGGACAATGTTCAAGTCCTTGCCTCCTTCCACTTTTAGCTAACTTATGCTGCAGGCCTTGAGAATGTGCTAGGCTTTTGGGGTTTTTGAGATGGGGTTTCTCTGGGTAGCTCTGGCTGTCGTAGACCTAGCTCTGTAGACCAGGCTGGCCTCGAATTCACAGAGATCTGCCTGTCTTGGTTTCCCCAGTGCTGGGATTAAAGGTGTGCACCACCACTGCCCAGCAGGATTGCGCTACTCTTCACATATGGCTATAATAATGTCTTTTTAAAAATTAAAAAAAAAAAAAAAGAATTTCGTACATGGGTATATATTTACACAACTTCCACCCCACACTCTCTGGCCTCCAACCCTCTGCAATACCTATTAAATCCATAACCTCTTCCTTATTATTATTACATCCTGTATTGAACAATACTCACTCATCACAGAGAAGAAGATGGTCAGGGGTCCTTTTTTTTTTTTCAATGTGTGGTTTATTGTTCACATAGGAAAAGAGGAAACAATCTCACTCCAAACGAATCTAACAAGCTAACAGTCTACCCACAGTATCCGGAGGGAGGATGCACTCACAGAGTGTGTATAGAGGCACCTCGAGTCCGATTGCCTGGTGCATGTGACAGGATGTGTTGCAGAAGGCTGTTTATCTGTTCGCTGCTTATGTGGTGAAGGTGTGTCAGGGAGGAACTGGTCACCTGCCTTTGGTTTCTGTCTGAGCGCGTACTCCATGTTTCGTCTTTTCTGGTGTGTCTTGATGCCCCATTGATTATAAAGCAGAAGAAAATATGGTGAGAATAACACCAGCCACCTGCCTTTCGAGGGGAGAAAGGTCACACTCACCTGGGTATCCTGCCTGTTTTCTGTTTTGAAAGCAATGAATAGTCCCTGATTGCACAGTGATGCTGAGTGGGTAAATAGCTGAGGGCAGATGGAATTATGGTGTCAGCTGCCTGCTTGCTGGAACTCTGTGTGGTGGATATATCCTAAAGCCGAGGAGAGCTCCTGATGATTGTTTACTGGGGACATGGGTGGCAAGGATGAATGTGGATGCATGTAGGGTTTCTGAAAATACTTGCTTAGCTTTCTCAGATCATAATAGGAAAAGGAGAAGAAAAATAAAGTTTAAATTCCCAAGGTGTATAGCAGGCAAAGTCACTTAATGTATAAACAACTTTTTTTTTTTTGCATGTACACCTGCAGGCCAGAAGAGGGCATCAGATAACATTATAGATGGTTGTGAGCCACCATGTGGTTGCTGGGAATTGAACTCAGGGCCTTTGGAAGAGCAGTCAGTGCTCTTAACCTCTCAGCCATCTCTCCAGCCCCATAAGCAACATTTTAAAACATGGCATGAGACCCAGGGAGATGGCTCACGGGTGAAGGAGCTTGCCATTAAGGCCCGTGACCTGAGTTTGATACCCTGACCCCATGTGGCAAAAAGAGAGAACCAACTCGGCCAACTAGTTGTCCTCTGACACCACATGTATGACATGATATGTACATGTATGCAGACACAATACACTTTTTAGATGACTGGAATGTATAATATACCATAAGGATCTCACGTGATATAGCATGGGTAGACTAGGGCCCGCCCTTACTCTCCACGTGAGAAGCACATGGTGAACACCCTCGTGCAGAAGTGTGGATAGCTGGCAGCTGCTGCGTTCTTGCTCTGATTTCTAACTGAAGATGATTTTTGAGGTGACGCTAGGCAGCTCGTGTGCAGGTGGCAAGTATATCCACTGGGAGAGGCTGCCCTTGAGGGCCGAGTGCCTTTTCCAGGCATGGACCTCTCCTAGGGTCTTGGCAGCATCTCCAAGCAGTGGTGGTCATCATGACCAGATGTCCTTCATCCAGCTTTACGATGGAGCTTTGCTTTCAGAGCAGAAAACTCTTGCAGGTGCTCCTCAATTTTGAGAGGGCAAGTCAGAAAACATGAAATATGTGATAAGCTGAAAATGAACTTACTATCTCCAGCTTAGCTGTGTGATTTCGAGTCCCAGTTGCATTTCCTTATGATCTCGCAGCTGACTGGGAACTGCGTGCCTGCTGCCACTGCCCAGCTTCATAACAGCAGATCTCGCTGTATTTTTTTCTAGTCTTGGAAAAGATGAGAAATAAAAAGATTCAGAGCGTAGTTTCAAGTGAACACGGATTGCTTTCATGTCCCACAAAGCTGAAAATTAGTAAATGGGACTATCATTAGGCAAAGACCTCTCTGTGTACGTTTCTTCATTCTGTTTATTAACAGCTCAGTGCTCTGTGGGAGACTGGAGCTCTGAGGATCGCTGTAGAATGGGGCTGTGGTGTCTGGGATAGAAGCAGAAAGAGTTGCCGGGCGGTGGTGGCACACGCCTTTAATCTCAGCGCTCAGGGAGGCGGAGGCAGGTGGATCGCTTAGAGTTCAAGGCCAGCCTGGTCTACAAAGTGAGTCCAGGACAGCCAAGGCTACACAGAGGAACCCTGTCTTGAAAAAATACCAAACCAAACCAACCAACCAACCAAACAAACAAACAAACAAAACCAAAAAGGAAGCAGAAAGAGTCAAGGGAACCCATCTGGTGGGGTCCGGTGCTGAACACTAACATCGTCTCAGACTTTGAGAACCATTTTCCTTTTTGTGTAATAAATGGCTGCCCTGGATTGTCTTTAAAAATTTTTTTTATTTAATTAATTTATTCAGATTACAACTCAATTGTTATCCCATCACTTGTATCCTCCCGTTCCTCCCTCCCTCCCGCTTTCACCCTATTCCCCTCCCCTAGGTCTAAGACCGAGGGGGACCTCCTCCCCCACTATATGGTCATAGGTTATCAAGTCTTATCTTGGTAACCTGCTTATTCTTTCTTTGAGTGCCACCAAGGGGAAGTCATCAAATATGGGGCATCAGAGTTCATGTCAGAGTCAGTGCCCACTCTCCACATAACTATGGAGAATGTCCTGTCCATTAGCTAGCTCAGAGTAGGGGTTTGATGTTTACTACTTGCATTGTCCTTGCTTAGTGCAATAGTTTGAGCAGACCCCCCTGGGCCCTGATCCACCCATTATGATGTTCTTCTTGTAGGTTTCTAGGACACCCTGGATTCTTTTATTTCCTCATCTCCTATATTTCTTTTACCTAGAGTCCCAGTAGGATGTCCTCACATCTATCCCAATCTCATGAGACATGCCTTTTCGGCTAGTGCCCAATTATAAGTGAGTATATACCATGTGAGTTTTTCTGCTTCTGGGTTAACTCACTCAGTATGACCATTTCTAGTCCCATCCATTTGTCCACAAATTTCGGGATTTTTTTTTTTTTTTTTTTATAGCTGAGTAGTATTCCATAGTGTAAATGTACCACAGTTTCTTTATCCATTCTTCTACTGAGGGACATGTAGGCTGTTTCCAGGTTCTGGCTACTATGAATAAATAAGGCTGCTATGAACATGGTTGAGCATATGTCCTTGTTGTGTGGTGGAGCATCTTCTGGGTATATTCCAAGGAGTGGAATATCTGGGTCTTATGGAAGCCCTATTCCCAGTTTTCTGAGAAAGCCATCAGATAGATTTCCAAAATGGTTGTACAAGTTTGCATTCCCACCAGCAATGAAGAAGTGTTCCTCTTTCTCCACATCTTCGCCAGCATGTGAAGATCTTAGCCATTCTGATGGGTGTAAGATGGAATCTCAGAGTCGTTTTGATTTGTATTTCTGTGATGACTAAAGACATTGAGCATTTCTTTAAGTGTTTCTCAGCCACTTGATATTCCTCTGTTGAGAGTTCTCTGTTTAGTTCTGAGCCTCATTTCTCAATTTGGTTATTTGGTTTGGTGGTGTTCAATTTCTTGATATATATATGATATTAGCCCTTTGTCAGATGTAGGGTTAGTGAAGACCTTTTCCCAGTGTGTAGGTCAACAGAACAAAGTGACAGCCTGGATTGTCTTTTGATCCCCTAAACTCTTGCACCAGCCTGTTGTCTTCAATTCACCAGCCTGTGCACTGCTGGCACTCTGTTCAGACAGAAGGGATGTGCCACTTTCTTTTCCCAGGTGTTACCCCTAAAGGCTACCTGGACAGGACTCAGTGGAAGCCATTCTTGTCACTGCTGGTCCTGCTTCTTTCTTCGATCTCTGAGGGACACAGCCAGAGGTGTTGTCCTACCACCAGGCCCTCGTGGAAGCCACAGACCATTCCCAGGTCCCACTGCGGATATGGCGTGTTTCCAGATGAATTGTCTCACATTGTCCTGGAGGGGAGGGTGACTTTAAATGTTCCTTTGAGGGAAGGAGACGAGCGATGGCACCATTTGAATCTGGGCATCAGGATGTTTTGTCTCATAGCTGTACCACAGTGGTTATTTAAGCAAATATTCATGGAATATCTTACATCTGGAGATGAATTCAAGACTTTTGTTCAAAATGAAAGGTTTCCATGTCCAGGAGTGGTATCTGGAAGGTCTAGCTGAGTCAAGGCAGAGCAGGATAGTTAGGGTGGGGAGTCCCCACATCCTCCTCTCTGTGCCTGTCCTCACTGAGCGTTTCCATCTGCCTTCCATATGTCCTGCCCGGTCTTCCCACCTGGGGAACAATGATGTATAAAATACTGTACATCGTTGTACTTGGTATGTGACTAGGAAAGGCTACTGTGTCTAAGGATCTCTTCCACAACTTGTGCCCAGCCTAAAGCCTCCTACTTAAAAGCCTTTTATCCCAAATGTCTACAACATTCACCGTAATGATACCTTTCTGTGCCCGCTTGCTTAGGTATGCCACACTTCTGCCTGCCGTTGGCAGCCCTCCTGGACTTTTGTTAAGCACATGGGCGTTGTGGGTATTAAGTTCACAAGTGGATGCAAGAGAAGATATCTTGATTGAACTGCAAATCCTCACGACATGAGTGCTTCCTGCTTCTGGAGCATGCTTTAAACAGCTGTGTTCCTCGCAGTCTCGTTAGTCTCGGGGCTGCTGCCGCCGCTCCTGGTTAAGTGCTGTGGTTTGGGTAACGTCCCTTAACCCACCTCCACTTCTTGTGGGAGAACGTTCGACACAAAGCCGTACTGAGAATGTTTCTACAAGGAGGCAGTGCTTGGTCTGCTTTGCCATTCCTCAAGCCATTTCATCTCATGGGCTTTTATGTGTCGGCTCTCTCACTGCTGTTAACATGAAATGCTTCAGAGGCTTTGAGTCCTAATCCTGTGGTTCTGCTTACTGAAGATAAGCAGCAATTTCTCATTTTATTTCATTTTATCATGGGCCCCTAATGGGTCTGAAGAACCTTCTTCACTGCACTGGCAGGACCAAGTGAGAAGAGAAGAGCTGAGAAGTGTGAGGGGCGGGTGGAAAAATGAGGATGTGTGTGAGAGAACAAAGCAGGAAGGGAGAGGGAGACATTTTGGCTGCTGATGGCTTTGGGGCTGCATGTCTTTTTATATAAAAAGCCTGGATTTAGAGAGTCTATCTTCAGATATGCAGGGGAAAATACATGGCGATCAGTGTGGCCAGGGCTGCTCTTTCTTTAAGTTTGATGATCAAAGGATGGGAAATTTGTCAGAACCCAGGGTGACTCTCTCCTCCCTCTCTCCTTCCCTCTCTCCATATTTCCCCTTCCTTTTTAATTAATTAATTAATTATTTTTTGCATCTTCCCCATATTCGTCTCCCTCTTCCCTCTTAGGCTAATGTTGGTTCTGCCATATATTACCCTGGTCTGCCTCGTGACAGGCCTAAAAGCCATGGAGAACCAGCCTACCCCACCCCGCTATGGACTGGATCCTCAAACAACCTTCTTCTCTTTGAAGTTTTTGCTAGAGATGGAAAGCTGACACAGTCACCAAAGTTGGTCTCTTGTGTGGCTTGAAGAGTCACACAGAGGATTTCTCAGCAAAGGACATGTGACCAAAGTCTTTATCCTGAGAGACTGGGGCGGGGGGGGGGGGGGACACTGATAATGAAAATTCTTCTTTCAAATAGAGAAAGAGACCAGAAAAAAAACACACACACGCAAAACCACAGAGCCTTTGAATAGCTGCCACTCTCTGTGTTTTTCACATAAGGGAAACTGAGGCGAAGAAAGTGGGAATGATGTGCCCAAAGCTCTGCAGTCAGCGTGGGCAAAGCTGCCTGCCACGGTGTCCTCTTCACGTAGTTGTGTAGACAGATCAGAACACACAAGAAGAGATCAGTGCCCAGCCTCCTAAAAGAAGAGCCAGGCATAGGACGAAGGTTGGCTCTGGAGGTACTGAAAGCTTCATCTTTGCAGGCCATGCCTGGCACGCTGTGCAGCCTCTTCAAAGGCGTGGGATAGAATAGGACTCACTTCCCTTGTGCCATGACTCGGTTTCTATTTGAGACAAAGGAAAGGAATTTAGTAAAGGTACTTGGGTTTCTAGAAAGTAGAGCACGGGCCTGTGTGTTCTTTCTGCAAGGGAAGGCATTGAATGCAACTCAGCTACCCCAATATCTGGCTAATGCCAGCGGGCACTGGGCAAAGTCCATGTTTTGGCCATCTCGCCTGTGCCGTAGATGGAAAAGAACTCACTGTCAGCTGCACACCAACAGGAGAAAGGCTTCGAACCCTTTTAGAGCTGCTTAGCCAGGAGAGTTACTGCCGAAGAACACTAGACGTTCGACTTATTTCCATTTTACAGGAGCGCCGTTTGTTAACTGCACTTGGCCCTGCCCCGTTAAATTAGCCTTGCATTCTCAGTAGCTTGTTGGAGGAATTGCTAGAGCTCTGCTTCATTGCTCCTTGGCAGGCAGCTTAGTGGAAGACTTTGTTAGCAAGTGCCAAGATACAAACGCTGAGACTTAGAGCTAAGCCTGCTCAAAGCCCAAGGCTTTTTGTAGCTGGACGCTTTTATTTATTTTCTTATTTAAACATTATTTTTCTGTGATGCGTTCCATTGTAGTGGCAGGCCGAGAACAATCATGGGTCAGGGATAGCAGTGCTTCTTTAATTGTCTTTCTGGCACTCTTTTACTGGGCTCTGCAGTCCTGGTGACTCTGGGAGACCACAGCTTATAATTTCTGTGACTATTTGAATGCCCTTTATTTAGTCAGACATACATAGCAAAATTTGAAGAGTCCTATAGGCGTATGTTCAGGGAAGAGAATGATTTTGACTATCAAATAAGCTGGGGCTGTGAGGTCAGCTTGATGAGGTTCACAGGTGCTCAGGGTGGTTGATGTCCACTGCTTGCCTGGATCCCTTGCCACTGCCCAGTGGTTTTAGATGGCAACAAAAGGAGTAAGTGCAGCCAGTAGGCATCTGGTTCATTTTGAGATCATTTAGTGGGCACTGTAGCCGGTACAGCCTCTTAGTGAGAACCTCCTGGAGAATGTGCTTGGGAGCCATGCAGTGTGGGTGTCGGAAGCAGTCCTGTATTAACAAGTCAAGTACAAACACAGGCTGTTGTTAGGAAGGCTTCTTGAGATATCCTCTTATGTTGGCCTTGGCCTTCTGTAGGGAACTCTTCCTTGCAAGAATCAGGGAGAGGAGAAAGTCAGAAAAACATTCTTTCCACCTTCCCTGGGCTTTGGTTTCCATGTAGAGACAATTGATTGGAGGGGAATGAGCCAAGGGAGTGAGAGCTGGAAAGGTTCATTTGGCAAACATTTGCTAAATGCTATTGGAGACCAAGGGGGTGAACTAAACCCAGCCCTGCTCTCAGGTCCTGTTCTGTTGGGTGGAGGGGGGGAGGGGGATGGGCAAAGAAGCAAGTGTTTCTGGTGATAAAGATGTACAATGCAAAAGAGGGGAGAGAGGAGGGAGGGAGGGAGGGAGGGAAAGAGAGTAGAGGGCAGGAAGACAGAGCAAAGCCATTGAGCCGAGAAAGGGTCAGGAGTTACTCATTTGTGCAAAGATGGCCTGGAAAGGCCTTTCTGACAGGTGGCATTTGAGCCCATCAGCTGGGAATGCAGGGCAGAGACTACAGAAAGAATGTGACCAGCCTCTCTCTGAAGCTCTTCCCTAAAGCCCCATCCAATTCTTTGCTTATTCTGATTGAGGGGTGGGGCATTATCTTTCACCATAGCTTTATGAAGTAACCACTATCCAGTAAGAACCCTGTGTGCGATGTATTTTATTTAAGCAGTTGTTAAGCATCAGATTCATTGTGTTTGTATTATGTAGGATCCTGACTTCTTAGAAAGTCACAAAAAGGACGCCAACTTCTCAAACTTTTTATTGCTTTAAAAGTCTTTGTAGGCACAGAAAACTTTTCCTTGGGGGATGGGAGTGCCTACATAAATGTAGAGTTGTTTTACTGCCTCTGCTGTTCAGATCACTAGAGAGTATTCGTTTGAAATAAAAGCAGTTTTGCTCAGGGATAGATTGGAACCAATGATATAACTTGAAATTATGCCAGCAACCCAATTCTCTCACAGCATACGATACAGTTGGTGTAAGAGCTAGCAAAGGAACGTTTTGGCTCTGCATTAGCCACATCTGGGAGTAAGCCAGGATCTGGAAGCCATATAGCCAATCTCAGTTGTCAATCATTATCTACTGGCCCAGAAATGCTCTGTAAAAACCTTTGCAGTTGGTGTGTTAGCATCATTGGTAGTCAAGCAGACAAGGTTAAGAGTGTGCTACACTGGAGCTGGAGGGATGATGGCTCAGCAGCTAAGAGTACTGACTGTTCTTTCACAGGTCCAGAGTACCTATTCTCAGCACCACATGGCCGCTCACAACTAATTACAATTGCAGTCCTATGGGATCCAATGCCCTCTTCTGGTGTGTACAAAAATATGCAGACAAAAAACAAAACAAAACAAAACAAAACAAAAAAACCCACATACATAAATAAATCTTAAAAAAAAAAAAAAGGATGTGCTAAACTAATACAATAGCTTCATGTTTTTTTTTTTTTTCCCCTTAAACCAAAGTTATTCTGGAATCACAAGAAATATTCACAGTAACCAGCAACTATTCAAAAAATTACTTCTGGTTATGACTGATTTTCTCAGAGTCCTTACTGAATGAAATGAGGACATGACCACTCCAAGGAATGGCTGAGCAGATACTTTATATTGTAGATAGAAGGAGGGTACGGCAAGGGACATCTGGAGTCCAGACAGGAAGAGGAAGTAGTAGACTAAACCGAGGAGGACGAGGAGACGAGGAGGAGGGCCAAGAGGGCAAAGAGAACCAAAGGGACCAAGAGAAGAGAAAGAGCGCATGGCTAAGATGGCAGGGTTATATGGGAATCAGAAGCTGAGGGGAGGGAGAGGCTTGGGACAGGGTGCAGTATGAGAAGAACTGAGAGGCGCCACAATGCCAGCGTGGAACTCAGTAAGAGGTACATGCTGAGAGAGGCTAGAGGCCAGCATATGTAGGCTTTGAACTTTTTCAAACGTACTTTCTTTGGGGTTCTTTAATGCTTAGACCTCCCTTCCAACCCACCTACCCCAGATAGGCGAGAAAAGAGGTCAATAGGAACAGAAGAAATAGACCTTTTTAAGACTCAGTTCCTTGGAGTGATTCCACTGGCGTTGTTGGCAGGATTCCAATAGATCAGTTAAACAGCAAACCAGCAGTTCAGCGCAGGTGACTGCAACCACAGCTGCTGGAGCCTGGAGCACCAGCCGGAACCCAGAGCCTCGAAGCGTTTGCTGGAGCAGTTCTCTCTAGGAGAGTCATGAGGTGGAGTGACGAACAGGCAAGAGCAAAAAGCCCCACCTCTTCTTTTGGGCATACACACGCGCGAGCACACGTGTGCGCGCACGCACACACACACGCACGCACACACACACACACATACACACACCCTCTCAGAGTCTGAACTAGGATATTTGTCAGTTGGCAAAGACCATGGCCCCGCAAGAGGTGGTTCCTCTTCCAGTGGACAAACATTGCCTGTTCTTTCACAAGTCTGTTTTCAGTGGAAAAACACTGCACACCTTCACACAAGTCTGTATCATATCCCACACTTGGGATCAAAACAAAAACATCTTCACATCTACTACAAGCATACTTCTTGGTATGCTAGTAGACACCACATTTAGCTATTTGTCCTGCATTTCTTTTGGACCTGACACTTTAAATGCCTGATATTTGCTGTTTGTTTTTGTAAATTTAAAAAGGTTTATTTATGTTGAGAAGTCATTATTTTGTGAGTCTTGTGTGTATATTTAAATATGTGCATGTGGGTACCTATGTATTTTTCAAAACTTTTTATGAGGATTTAAAATGTATTCATTTATTTTTCAATTTTCAGAATGAGTCTTGTGTTATCTAGGCTAGTCTCTAACTCTGGGTCTCAACTGACCTTTTCAGATCAGGCTCTCAAGTAACTGGGAACTGCAGAGGCATGCCACCACATCCAGCTAGGATATCTAAGAAACTGAACATATTTGCAAAGAAAGAACTGAGAAACATCAGAAACTAAATTAGAGATACTTTGCCAAGAATCAGTGCTGATGTTATTTTACGGGTCCCCATCCTCTGTGCTCCCCATGTTCCTGCCCCAGGCCAGGGTGGGTGAGATGCTGCTCTTCTGGGCTTCTAGAGATTTCTATGTGTGTCTCAACTACAGTAATAAGTAACTGTGGATTCAGGGTCTTTCCCTGGCTCCCTTGAAGGCTAGCACTGTGTCTTTGAGGCCAAAGTCCCCTACGTTTTGCACGGTATCTAACCTGAAATAGGGATGCCACATATGTTCGTTGGTTACGTAGATGGATTAATGAGTTATTAAGGCTTGTGTCTGATTAGAAGCCTTCTGGTAATCAAAGCCAAAAGAAAGTTATACTGGCTTTACAGATTTTCATAAGCCGATCAGTCTAAGCAGAACCCACTTGTTTTCCACTATGGGCGCTAAGTTCCTGAAGGTATGTGATGATGACATATAGTATGAAGATAATGGTTTCCTAGGAAACGCATTTTCAGTACCATCCTCAATGCCCTTGCCTTGACTGCATGAAAGAACCACCATGGCCTTTGGTAGAACCTAACAGCTGGAGGCCAACTCCAACCTCAGGAAAGTGGGGGTTCTTGTTAACTCCCCAGTAATTCTCTGTTGGAACTTCCCCTTTCTCAGAGGGCAGTGAGACCCAGAAGCCAGTTATTCATGCCACTGGATTTTATCTCCCTGTTTGCAACCATCTAATAGACATTTTAATGAAAACGTTTACAGCCCTTACTCTTGGGCTGTGGCATTAAGTCAACTGTGGGGCTTAAGGAAAAGCATCTGTAGAAACAAATGGCAAGGCAGAGGCTTGTACTTGGGACTTGCAGGATGCTTAGACGGTGTGGCTTTCCTGGGGTTTACAGAGATTTCGGCCTGGGATGACTTATAGGCTGTATGAGAAAGTAATGATTTTGTGGGGACAAATGGGAGTACAGGTGAGGGCAAGCTAATGTATCCAGCTTCATTAACTGTGTTTTCTGTGCAGCTACTTCTGTGAGGAAGAAGTAGTGCTGAGAGATAGAAAACCTCCTTACTAGGACACTGAAGATTAATTGATTTTCGCTTGTGTGTGTATAGGTACAGAAAGAGAAAAGGGAGAGAGGAAAATTAAAAATCCTTTCATCTAGCACAAGCAATTCTTCATTGAAATGCTTTTGATGGATATATTTTCTTTTAAACTGTATAATAAAATAACAGACAAAGGCATTGAGGGATTAAATGCTCCAAATCAGCAGTGTAAGGAAGGCAGTGAGTATTTACTCCCAGCATCTTGTAAAGAGTTTTACTATTTTTTATTGTCCTTGAACTGTCTTTTTTGCTTTTAAAATGCTTTGTTTCTTTGTTCCTAAGGAGTCTCTTATTTTATTTTGTATGTTTTCTCTGCATGTAAGTATGTGCTCTGTACGGTGTCCCTAGAGATCAGAAGAGAGCATAGGATGCCCTGGAACTGGAGTTACGGAGGACTGGGAGCCACAAGCCTGGCTTCTCTGCAAGTGCAGCCAGTGCTCCTAACTGCTGAGCTGTCTCTCGCCTTGGTCTTTGAGCTCTTGTGGGGATCCTGTGAGTCAGTGGTGTAAGGTTAAATTCACAGCTGGCTCCATGAAGTTAGCATATACATCAAAGCCGCAGCCCCAGGGCTCACACTGGGGCCCCTATCATATCTTTAAATTACTCCAGCACTTCCCATGTCATCATTAGGCACCAAAAGATGCCTCAGAGTCTTCTTAAAAAGTGTTCCTTTAATGCAATCTGGCATTTTTTTTTTTTTTAGACACAGAAAAACATATCTTCCAAGTAGGTTTGTCTGGATTTCAAAAATAGGCAGCCATTTGGGGATTTATCAATTAAAATTTTGCTTTAGGGGCTTGAGAGATTTAGGGGTTCAGTGGGTAAGAGCACTTGCTGCTCTTCCAGAAAACCCAGGCTCAGTTCCCAGCACCCATGTGGTAGCTCACAGCTCCAGCCCCAGGAAATCTGATGCCCTCTCCTGACCCCTGAGGGCACCAGGCAAGAGTTGGTGCACAGACATACATGCAGAGAAAATACTTCTACACATACAATGAAACAAATAAATATAAAAATGTTTTAAAATACTACATCTAGATTATAAACTTACTAAGGATATGGATTTAGTATTATCTTATGTGATGTAACTTATGTACCTAGTACCCACCTCTATAAATCAGATGTTCAGTAAGCAACTGCGTTCTCAAGACTACCTTTAGTCCCAGTACTTGGGAGGCAGAGGCAGGCAGATCTCTGTGAGTTTGAGGCAAGCTTGGTCTACATTAGAGAGTTCTAGGCCAGCCAGAAATGCATAGTTAGACCTTGTTTAAAATAAGTAAGTAAGTAAATAAGCCATGGCTCAATTAACATCTCTGTGGACAGCTGTTTGGATTATGTATATTTGTCTACCATAACACAAAAGTTCCCTATATATTCATCTTTATACTTTAATTAGACTTTATAAAGAAATGTTCCATTATTTTGTTAAAACATGCTGAGGAGTGGCCTTGCTGAGTCAAAGGAATGTATATTTAAATTTCAAAAACTCTTTTTTTTGGGGGCACTTCTCTTGGCTGACACAGGAACCAGTCTTTTCACTCTTTATAAGCTGCCATTAAACCCAAACTCAGAAGGCTGATTATTTCCTCTGTGTTTCTTTATCCTGCTTAGACCCTAGCACAGGTAGGGCAGTGTCCTGCATCCTGAACTCAGAATGCATGATATGACACTATTCAGTAAAAAGTGTGTGTGTGTGTGTGTGTGTGTACTCACACACTCGTGTGCACAAACCCAAGGCCCACAGAAGATGGTGTTGGGTCCTTTGGGACTAGAGTTATAGGAAACTGTGATCTGCCCTGTGGTTGCTGGCAACAGAAGCCTACTCCTCTGCTAGGTCAGCACTTCTAACTACTGACTCATTGTTCAAGCTTCCAAATTAGTTTTCTTAAACTTGAAGACACTCTCTGCTACTCTCTACAGCCCTATTTGAATATACAGCCTATGTCTCCTGTGTCTAGATTGGAAACTAGTCTAGAATTAGTAAAGGGTTAGCAAGTGATATCTGACCTCTTGCAGAGAAACCACAGATGTGTTTCTGAACTCAATTTAGACCCTGGGGATTCTTCAGCCTTTCATCCTGTGGTCCAGTTCTTGACCCTGTCAGCTAATGGGAAGGAACACCGAGTTCCCATGGCATAGACAAGAAGGCTGACAAGGCTACAAAAAAGCCACAGACCTTGATTTTTTTGCCATGCAGTAGGTATGTGTAGTGTCCTGGTTGGTTTTTATCACCTTGACACAAACCTAGACATACCTAAGACAAGGGAATCTTAATTGAGAAAATGTCTTCATCAAGATTAGTCTATAGGCAGTCTGTTGCGTATTTTCTTGATAACAATTGGTGTGGAAGGGCCCAGCCTGCCATGGGCAGTGTGACCCATGGGCTGGACTGTTGGTCCTGAGTTGTGTAAGAAAGCAGGCTAAGCAAGCCACAAGGAGCAAGCCAGTAAGCAGCTTTCCTCTATGGCTACTACTGTTTCAGTTCCTGCCTGCAGGTTCCTGCCTTGAATTCCTGCCCTAACTTCCCTCAGTGGCAAGCTGTAGTAAACCCTTTCTTCCTCAGGTTGCTTTCAGTCAAAGGTCATCATCATAGGGCTAGAAACCTAAGATGGAAATTGGCACCAGATTTCTGGAATATTCTTGTGACAGACCTGATCATGGGGGAGGATTGTGGGAGCCCTATGGAACATTGGTTCAGAAAAGGGCAAGTGTTTAGAGCTTAATTGGCTACCATGGCAACTTAAAAAATAGTGAGGACAATGTACACTAGGCTTCCGAGGTTTCAGGGTGAAATTTGAAAGTCATTTCAAGACTCTGTTGGTTCTGTTTGATATTTTTAATTCTGAATCTGTGGTTCTAATTAGCTGGGACTGAAGAATTACTTGTGATTAACAGGTGACAAGAACCACTAACATGAAATCTTTGTTTGCTGGGACAGTTGATGCTCGTCAGATGGGAGTGTAGAATCTGCTGTGATTAAGAAGAGAACAGGGTCATGGAGGGGAAATCTTTTAGGAAGTTTTCCTCAGCGTCAGCACACAGAAGCTATGGTCCTGGGGGAATCAAGACAGTACCTCATGCTGGCAACTGGACTTGGTAATGTGTAAGAATTTCCCCGGGGTGGGGGTACTAGTTTGGAAGGCATGAAGGGGTCATGGAAAGCAGCCTTGGCTTGGCACTGTGGGAGGCCAGGAGAAACCATTGGTGAAGGTACAGCTTTGGTTGCTCTAGAAGCCCCATAATTAACAGAGTCATGGAGAGGAGTTTAGTCTTGGTACCAAGTGGCAGGGTCAGAGTCCCTGAAGAGAGGGTAGGAGAGGCTGTTGGTGAAAGTACATCCCAATTGCAATGGAGACTCCAGCATTTTGGAGGTGCCAGTGTTTTTTGGCAACCACCAAGGACAGCAGCATGGGTGGAGTGGCAACTGGCTTGAGTCTTTAATGCAAACTGTGTACTATGAATGGCAAAGCCAGAGAAGTTGAGCTGGCTAGGCCACTTGGAACTCCAAAGAGTGAATCCCTGATATCCCAAGTTGAGCTGTTAACACTGTTGGACTTTTGTTGTTGATGTTGTTTGCTTGTTTTTTGTTTTTCTGACTGTAGCTCTGTCCTGACTCTTCCTTTTTTTAAATAGGAAGGAATATGTAACTCATTTTTTATTTCATATGAACCACTATTGAAAGACTTTGTAATTTTAGAGTGACTTTGGATATCTTGGAGAGGCTTTGAACTTTAGAAAAGACTGGATATTTTAAAGAGACTGGACTTTTAAAAAGGTTGAATTTTTAAAGATTGTGGCTTTTGAAAGTTGAAATGTTTTATATTATGATATGATATTAGATTGGGAATCTTGCAGGTAAGCAAGAAAGAAGTGGTTATGGTTAAGTAGTGATGTATTTGTGTGTCAAGTTGACCAAGGGTCACTTGTCCTGTTTGGTTTTTGTCAACTTGACAGTAACCTAGACATACCTAAAAAGAGGGACTCTTAATTAAGAAAAATACCCCCATACAGATGGGCCTATAGGCAAGTCTAATTGGGCATTTTCTTGATTGATGTGGAAGAGCCCAGCCTGCTAGGGGCATTGCCACCCATGGGGTCGTGATCCTGAGTTGTATAAGAAAGCGGGCTAATCAAGCCACAAGGAGCAAGCCAGGAAGCAGCTTTCCTCTATGGCTACTACTGTTTCAGTTCCTGCCTCTGGGTTCCTGCTGTGACTTCCTGCCCTAACTTCCCTCAGTGGCAGATTATGACCTGAGAGTTGTAAGCTGCAGTAAACCCTTTCTACCTCAAGTTGCTTTTCTTTGTTTGTTTGTCTCTTTTTTCTTTCTTTTTTGTTTGTTTGTTTGCTTTTTGGTTTTTTGAGACAAGGTTTCTCTGTGTAGCCTTGATTGTCCTGAACTCACTTTGTAGACCAGGCTGGCCTTGAACTCACAGTGATCTGCCTGCCTCTACCTTTTTTTTTTTTTTTTTTTTTTTTGTAGCAATAGAGAAGCTACTACCACAGGTAGGAATATTCCCAAGTGACTAATGGACCTTCCCACTCAGCAAGAAAAACCAGCAGCACTGGCTGTCAGTACGGCTTTCCTCTGAGGGTTTTGGGATGATATGGAAACATCTGCACAGTGCTGCTCCCCCCAGACCATGCTAACAGTATTTGTCTTCTAAGTGATTTCTCCTTTCTCTCATACACACAAAAGAATCACACATGCCAGCATAATTTTCTTCTTGCTTAAGTGTTTGGGAAATTCAGAACCAAGTGTAAATCTTGATAACTCATTCATTCATTCTATCAATCAGTGTAGAGGGCTACTGCATGCCAAACACCATTAAGAAGGCTGGTCCTGGACTCAAGGACCCATGTGAACCTCTCTCAACGTGGCTCAAGTCTCAGGCACTCTGGAGCTCTTACTTTAGATGCTGGCCCAGGAGGTTGATCCGACATTTTCCCATGGAACCGAATCCCTTCTCCACTCAACTTATTAGCACTAGAAAGGAGGTGGCTCATTTTCCTCTCAGGTGTTGACAAAGGCTACTGTTGTCCAAGGGCCAAAGGCCTTTGGTGACTTGATTAACACACAGCCTGGCTTGTGCCGATTTTCACGTGGACACCAGTGGATATCATCTGCCGCCTCATTATGCCGGCACTCTTCCTGCCTGCCTTGTAATAATGTCACTGGAGCACATAATAATTTTAGGTAAATGCTGGAAGCATACACTACAGAGGTAACCCAGGGTCGGCAGCGACAGATGCTGCAAAAAGCAACCGTTGTCTCCCTTTGCTCTGTGTAAAGTGCAACAGGCACAGTGGGGCTGGGCCCATTCGAATGCTTGAGGAACAGGACATGCAGAGATCCAAGACTTAAAAAAAAAATCTCATTCAGATGGTCAGTATTTTGAGATCAAGGGAGTCAAAGAAATAAGCTAGACAGCCATCTTGCTCTTTGAGAAGAAAGCTTGCTTATTCTAAGAACAAAGGCAGAGAGGGGCCCTCAGACGTTTTACAATGCACAGTATGGACAATGTATAGGAACGCTGTGCCATTTCCAAAGGCAGTGGGGGCCATGTGGCTTTGACTGACTCAAGGAGGACTTAGGGTGCCCTTGGAGAAGGGCTTCCTGACTAGAGACTGAAAATCCCCACAAAGAAGAATAAAGAACATTTACCTAGCTTTGCTCTCTTTTGCTGTAGTTGCTTTGTTTTTGTTTTTGTTTTTTTTTTAAACCAGAATGGATTCCGAAAACCAGCCCCTTTGGCTGACACCAGACAGCGCTATTTCACTACAGCAGGGATCTCTCCTTGCCCAGGTGGAGGTGAGAATTTGAGGACTTCAGGGACTTCTTACCGGGGTGCCAGCAGCGTATGAAGGGCACTTCAGCATTGCTCCCTTGTTGTGGAAACCTTCTCTGTGGGCACAGCTGGCAGGTCAAGGCCGCCAGCCGGCTTGGGACTCGGTGCTGAGCAGACACACAGCTCTCTCACAGCACTGGGTTAGGAATCAGGGGTCCTTCTGAGCAGGGTGGTATAGGTGCGACATGGTAGCCAGACGTCTATTCCCCCAGCGATGCCCCCACATATGCCTATGCTTTTTTTGGTGGGGGGAAACCAGGAGAAGATTCATGGAATTCCACCAGAGAGTTGGAACTGGCAAGGGCGGGCTCATCCAGGCTTACACTGATGGGAAAGGATGGTCTCTGATTCTCTGGGACTTGGACAGATCCGACAGCCACCCACTGGGCCATGACAGCCCAGGTTTGGATTAGGCTCTTTAGCTCAAATGGCTTCCCATACAGCTCTCTGTTTTAGTACATTTCTGAAGCTCTGTGCTGTGTTCCTATACTGTCTGAGGGAAGGTTTTCCATTACTCTTTGATTGGGTAAATAATAAACAAACAAATAAATAAAACAAATACCATTTCTGAATGACTATCACATTGGCTTGGTGAATTTTAAGACAATGGAGCATTGCGGAATGAGTTCTTTGTCTTTCCTTGAATGCTCCCTCCCCTCCCCTCCCCTCCCCTCCCCTCTCCTCCCCTCCCCCTCCTCTCCCCTCCCCTCCCCTCCCCCAAAGACCCTTTCTTCATCTGACCTGTGTTTTCTCATCAGCTAGTCCAGAAAGATGAGAAAAAGTCACAGTTTGGAAAATCAAGCACTTTGGAGAGGTCTTAGTCAAAAATTAATTCTACTGTAGATTTTTTTTACCTGAAAATTTTATTGCATGAATAAGAGCATTTTGTTTTTCATTGCTTCCTATATGTGCAATTAGGTACTAGTAGCTACTGGTAAACAGGCTCCACCTGCCTGCAGCTTCCCTTGGTGCCATATCTTGCTGTATAAGTGATGGAAAAAGAAATAAAGTAAAAAAAAGAGTTAGAGAGACGGAGAAGGGAGTGTGGTTACAGGGAGGTTTTCTAATTAAGTGGCATTTTGACATAGGCAGGTAGATCCAGGATGAGTGTATAGGTTAGGGGTGTCTCAGGAATCAGGAACCAAAGGTTCTAAGTCTAGAATGTGTGTAGTATGTCCACTGTGTAAAGAGAGGAGAGAGATCAGATGGGTATCCGGGGTCAGCCAGTGGGTTTGCTGTGAAAGGAAGCCAGCTTCTCGTGGTTTGTCCTGACCCGGCTCTGCAGGGCCTGACGAGGCATGTGCCAGTCAAACCCTGAAGTTCCCAGAAACCTTGTTGAACACGTTTTCTGATTAAATTGTACAGACACGTTAGCCCACAGGGGGATGGGGAGGGAATGTGCGAAGGAATTCGGGTTTTCTACAGCGAGTTCATTAGGCTTATCACTAGACAATTCATCTTACTAAGATGTTGTGTTTTAAATGAATAAATAAAATGGCTGGAGGCTTGTGCTTATGTATTATTGGAATCGGAATACGTGAACAGCGTAAGAATGCAAGTGCAAGGAAGAGATGCTTAGTGAATGTGCGTCTCCCGTCTTGTGGTTCTTTTTTTTTTTTTTTTCCTCCAGAAGCGACTAACATTAGCAGAACCTTGGAGTGTTTCTGCATGTTCTCCTGTCCTTGGAAAAATGTATCATGGCAGCTGCCATGTTATTGTGATCTTGCAGATCTTGGAGCTTCTGTTTGTCAGACAAGTGTACCAAGTTGCCACTTCTCACTAACAGCAGTGATGGACGAAGGCCACAGTTAACCAACCCTTTACCCACTGGTGACCACTAGAACGTTTGTCGCTTTTACTTCGACAAATACTGTGATGGAGAACCCATGTACACTCTTCATTTTGCAGCTGTGAGTGTTTCTATAGGAACAATGCCTAGACATGTGGTATAGACAAAAGAGACGTATCTATTTTGTTATATGTTATTTATAAACATTTTTTTTCTTTTCTGAGAATTTCCGGAAATTAATGTCAGCCACCAAACCACAAAGGAAGGAACACAATGCACAATTTAAGAAACATACACGTACAAAAAAAATTATACCTAAGCATAATTTCATACCAGAACATCAATAATAAAGATGAAGTTTTTGAAAGAAGCCGGAGGTAATCAAGCAGTTAAGGAGGAAAGAACAGTAATTTCATATGTGGCTTCTTCAAAGAGCTCCTGGGACAGGAAAAGACTAGAGTGAGACAGTCAATACTGAAGGAAAACAAAAACAAGAGAAATTCTTTATTTTCAGAACTTACTCTCCGAAGTGAAGGACAGTTAGGCGTGGCGGCTCATACCCATAATTCCATCACTTTTCACACAAAGAGAGGAGAAGTGCAAATTTGGAGCCAGCCTGGGCTACACAACAAGTTCAGAGCCAACCGTGGCAATTTGTTAAGATCCTGTCTTAAAAATAGGAGAATGGTTTCTTTTTCTTTAAAAATTTTCCCTTTTATTGAATTAACGTCACCCCCCTCGGATAATATATCCCACTGCAGCTCTCTCTTCCTCCACTTCTCTCCGTCCCTTCCCATCTCCCCTCTCATCCGGATCTTCCCTCTTTCTGTCTCACATTAGAAAACAAAGATGCTTCTAAAGATAATAATAAAATATAATAAGATAAAACAAAAACTAATATACTAGAGTAAGATAAAACAAACAAAGAGAAGGAAAAGAAAATGAAGAAAAGCCATAAGAAACAGATATGGACAGAGAGACCCACCCATTCTCACCCTTGGGAATCCCATAAGAAACACGAAGCTGGATGCCATAATATATACACAAGGGACCAGCAGGGTGAAAAGAGAGGAGAAATAGGAATAAAATAATAAAAGTTACACACACACACACACACACACACACACACACACACACACACACACACGCCCTGACATGACATTATGAGACAAGGATCCTCCAATGATGCCACTGGGTTGGTTTTCGGTTGGCCATCTGCTGCTGGGCGTACAGCCTACCATGAAGAGTAGTTTGTTTCCCCAGTGAGACTCCCTTGGAGAAAACTAAATTTTCATTTGTAAGTGCTTATCAATTGGAGATAGCTTCTGGGTTAGGGATGGGGGTATGTGTTCACTTTCCAACTGTAGGACCCCTGTCTGGTGTGGACCTGTGCAAGCCTTGTGAGTGCTGCCCCAGTCTCTCTGAGTTTGTGTGTGACGTCATCTTGTTGACTCAGAGGGCCTGGTTCTTGGTGTCCTCCATCCTTTCTGGCTGTTATACTTTTTCTGCCTCCTCTTCTGCAGCCCTGGGGTGTTGTCTTGCTGTGGGTCTCTGGATTTGTTCCCATAGGCTGCAGGAGGAAACTTCTTTGATGTTGGCTGAGCAAGGTACTGATCTGCTTCCCTGGCTACAGTGTAAGCATTTCTTTAGTGTGTGTGTGTGTGTGTGTATCTGTGTCCGTGATCCAGGGATTAAACTCAGATCATCAGTCTTGGTGTCAGGTGCCCCTACCCACAGGCCAATCTTATAGGCCCAAGATACCTACTTTAAATGTTGCCAAATTATATCAATTTATACCAGCACTAAGACCAAGCGGCCTGTTTTCATCCATCCTCAGCAGCACACCGGGGTGTTGTCCTTTCGTGCTTGCTTATTTGCTATAGTTCAATCTGCATTCCTTTGCAAGTGAGGTAGACTTCAGACATGAACAATATTTGGCTTTAGTCCAAGAATGCTGTCTGTGTGACTGATTACCTGACATTTTGGGGCACTTCTTAGAAACCTAATGCATGAGAAGTTCTAGAAACACCCCAGTGCTCTTACGAGCAGAATATGAGTTCTGTTCTTAGGGAGTAAGCTTTTGTTCACCAGTTAACCCTGCTGGTTAACCTGTTCTATCATCTATGCCCCTATGTATTTGGCCTGCATCTTTTCTTGTACTGTTTGTCTCAGAAGACACAGATTTCTTCTTCCTTACAGTTGACGGTTCCCCCCTTTATATTTTTTATAGATTATGGTGTTAGGAACATCGTCGCTATATTTTGGTTTTGGTGCACTGTCAGCATGGATGTGGTGTGTGTGTGTGTGTGTGTGTGTGTGTGTGTGTGTGTGTGTGTGTGTACGAATGCATGCATATGTGCACATATGTATAATCATGTGTGGGAACATGGATGGGTAAGTGCATGTGGAGGCCTCAGGTTGACCCTGAGAGTCTTCCTGGGTGGCTCTCCACTTTATTCACTGGGGCAGGGTCTCTCTGTTGGGCACAGAGTTGGCCATGGCCATTACTATGGGGATTCCTGCGTCTGCTTTTGGAGTGCTAGAATTGTAGGCAAGCCAGCATACACGACCAGCATCATGCCTACCCAATGTCACGCGCACCCGTGTCACATGGACCCAGCATCGCCCACATTCTGCCTCACACACACCCAGCACTGATGTATTCCTGTGGGTCTGAGCGTGCTCGCTCCCTGAGAGGCAGCTGCTTTACACTGAGAACTGTCTCGGTCTCTGGCTGCTTCTTCTTGTTTCTGACATGCATATTCCTCTATGAGCTTGTTTGTTTGTTCGTGTTTAGATTTAACGTGCTGCTCTTTTTTCCCTTCTCTGTAACAAATATCTGAGAGAACTTAAGGAGAAAGATGGCTTGTGTTGAGGGGCCAGAGGTTCTGGCTCATGGTTGTGGTTGCATTGTTCTCGGGCCTGTGGTAAGGCTGCCCATGTGAGGACTGGACTGTAGGGCGGAGCTACCCAACCACTTGGCAGCCAGAAACAGAAGCAGAGGAAGAAGAGGGGCCAGCGTCTAAAGTTGTCTCACAGGCACATCTCTGGTGACGTAACTTCTTCCAAAAGTCTATCTCTTAAATGTTCCACCGCTCACTAATGTGCGATAGGCTGGGGACCGACTCTTCACTGAGGTCTGTGGGAGATACAGCCAAATGTCAGCACATTTTTTTCATTTCTTTTATTCTTTGTATATCTTTTGCCATTTTTTTTCTGTAAAAATGTCATTTGAAAATCACATATTTAAATGGATCTAGACAGTATACTATTAAGTGAGCCGACACTAACTCAGAAAGTAAAAAATTGCACATTTTCTCTCAGATGTGGATCATAGCTTGTAATGTTGTCTGGGTTTGCCTGTAAATGTGGGCAAAGCCTTAAAAACTAGAAAGGAAGCAAAGAGGGTAATATGGGTCCTGAGGCAGGAGAGAGGGCAAATATGGGTACTGGGGATGGGTGGGAGGAAGTAAAAGGAAACAGGAAAGAGGAAAAAAGATGGGGTTACAACAGACTGTGGGACTCTAAAGTCATGGTGAATATACTAAAACACACACTTTGTCTGAAAGTACCATGATATTTACTATCTTGCATCATAATTAAATAAAAAGAAAATAACTGACTAATGAATTATATTTGTAAACCCACTCAGGATTTTGTACCCTAATAAATAGATTTGCTATGCCCATGGTTTCTGGATTACTAATGCGTTTGATTTCCTTTTGCCATCCTGTTTGCACTTGGAACATAAAACCCCTCCTCCTTCCTCTCACTATTGCAAGTAATTCCTGCTAGTAAAAGTAGCATGTTGAGTTATCAAGTTTTCTCTTACTGTTTATCCCCCCGCCCCATACCTGTGTTAGCTTCCTAGGTGGCTAGCATATAAGCTGAGAATTTTATTTTATTTGTTTTGGGTTTTGTGGGACAGGGTTTCTCTGTATAGACCTGGCTGTCCTGGAACTTGCTCTGTAGACCAGGCTGTCCTCGAACTCAGAGATCTGAGATTAAAGGCCTGTGCCACCACCACCACCACCCAGCAAACTGGGAGTTTCAGAACTGAAATTTTATTTCCTCACAGTTCTGGAAGCTGATGGTCCGAAATCAAGGTGTACTTAGGCCTGGATCCCTCTGAGAAATCCTTTGCTCTTTCAAGGTTCAGGTAGTTGCCAGCCATCGTGGCATTGTTGAGTAGCAACTTAGTAAGTCTGGTCCTGTCAGTATGGTACATTCATTCCCAGAGGAGGACAAAGTCCCTCAGCTGCTCCGTGTTACTTGGACTTCTAGAACGCAACTAACAGATTCCTAGATACTCAGTCATACCATACATCAAGACCCCTGGTCAGCCTTTAAGAAATGCCAATGTTCTTGCCCCAGTCAACACCAGTTAAATTATGCCTTCTCAGGAGGCTCCAGGCTCAAGTGTCTGTTAAGACACTATCCAGGTGGCTGCACAGTGCAGCTGGAGCAAGTTCCACTGTGGAGCAATCTGGGTAAATGCTTTATAAGCGCCAGGCAGGCCTCAGGAGCCTGTAATAGGGCTGACCACCTTGCCTTTTTCTCCAGAACCGTGGGCCTTTAGCATTTACAGAGGGTCTCAAACCAAGGGGTCACTTAGCACTTGATAACTGTTTACTTGGACTCAAACTCACAGATGAGTTTAACAGTGTGTTATTGGGAAAGGTTAGGAGCCAGCACCCTGTTAGAAGTTTGAGCCGGAAGCACTACAGTCCTAAAATGTATCGTCTATTTTCACCAGCTGTTTGCATGTTTGCTGTCCATATTGTGTGTTGACAGGCACCCTGTACTTGCTTCCTACTTTTTGGGGTTGGGGGTGGTAAAGAAAATACATTATAAAAATTTTGAATATTTCTCATCTGTGTCTGATTTTGAACTGTCTACCTTAAGGGACTAAGAGTATTGTTTTAAATTAGCGAACTTTATACTTTAGAATATGTACAGAAAAGTTAAATAGAGAGAACCGAGGACTCTTGTATCCCCCATGCTGCTCAGTTTTTGCTCTGTTATCCCCTTGCATTTGATGACACTTGGTCACAGTTAATAAGCCAGTAATAATTTACTAGCACTCATGTGTCTCAGATTTCCCTAGTTTCTCAGTACAACTGTATATCTGCCCCAGGATTCCATACTAGGGCACCAGAGTGCATTTATAAAGTACCCTTTATATTGTATGTCCCACAAATCTATCGGTTTTCTAGCAAAACCCAAGTTAACTGGTAGCTTTCCACCAATATAAGAAAACCAACAGTTAGTTTCCCTTTGTCTTTCTGGACCAAGTTCCTGGTTCGGTGGGTATACATTTTGGTTCTGTTTCCTTAGAACTCTAAATGCCGATGAGTATGGGAATGGGCAAGGATGTTCAGCTACCATATGGCTGGAGATGTGAGTGAGAACCACAGGTCTGCACTACCCGGTTAGCTCTAGGCAGTTCGAAAACGTTAGAAATGTGTGTTCTGAAATTTGCAAAATGATGCCAGAAAGAGAGGGTGAAGGAATGTAAGGAGGAGGGGCTGAGGGAGGGAGAGAGGGAGGGAGGGAGGGAGGGAAGGGGGCAAAAGAAAATAGAAAAGAAAGAAATCATTTTTCTTCACTTGAGAAGGAAGGCGAAGGAAGCTGAGGGCAAGGATGACAACACCATGGCCGTTCAGTCTCAGCCCTTCTCGTCCGTCCTAGTTGTCTCTCTTGACAAGCATAAAGACAGAGCCATCCGGAGATGCAGTAAATAATCCCCACAGAGTTTAATTGTTTTTTAAATTGCAATTATGACTAATTAAATGCTAAGATGTGAGCAGATGCACAAGAATATTTCACAGCCTCTTGATGCACACCACCACCCTCCACTCCCCGCACCCCCCCCCCCGCCACTTTTGATACTACTACAAAAAATACTAGCTCACCGAAACACGTTCTCAGTGATTATTTCATGTTGCACATCAGAAACTAAAACCAACCTGAAAACTTGCACAGAAAGATTTCTGTGGTTTTCGTCCAAGCTGTTCATTGTAGGTCTTTTCAGTTAGTGCACAAGATGATGTGGGCCTTAGAGCAGCCATTGGGTACTTACTGCCAGTGAAGAGAGAGATCTAGTCAGAGGAGAAGAGAGCGGAGGGAGGGGAGGGGAGGGGAGGGGAGAGGAGTTGATGTCCTCTGAGCAGGGTTCTTCCAGTCAGCACACTTGGATGAGTGTACCCCTCCCCTTGGTGAACTAAATGTGACTCTTGCCTTGAAGGAGCAGGAAGCAGGCAGGGACGTGGGGTGACCATCAGTGGCTGCAGTCTGCAGGCAAGAACCGCCCCTCCACATATATGGTTGCCCTTACGTCAATGTGTCCAGAAGCGAAGCAGGACTAGATGTGTGGTCTCTTGTACTGCCTTTTTTTTTTTTTTTTTTTTTTTTTTTGTTTTTTTTGTTTTCATTCCTGGGCAAAGTGGAGCTCTATCTGGCTCTTAAAACACACGCGTGCGCGCGCGCGCGCGCACACACACACACACACACGCACACACACCAGTGTTTTGTGGGTGCACATCACAGCATACTGATAGGGGAGCAGCAAAATCAACAGGCAATCAGAGAGGTCACCCCATAAGGAGAACGTTGTAGAAGCAACCAACCATCTACTTTTTCCTTCACCTGCCGGTAGCAGTTTCATGACACAGTCCTGATTTTTTTTATTTTCATTTAGGAGTCAGTTGCTTTTCAGCTTTTCCCGTGGAATGTGCAACAGGGTCTGCTATCGCGGAATCTTTGGGTGGGACCCTAAAGGTTTGCGGTTCCCTCACTGAAAGCAAGCGTGTGCCTGTATGATCTTCCTGCAGGGCGTGTCATGGCTCACTGCAGATTCTCCAAGAGGCCCGTCATTTTAAATTTTTCAAGGTGGGAGGAGCTTCTTTTAGGGAAATTCAAATGGAAAAGTTTAACAGTAGGACCAGAGATCCTTTGAATGGGTAGTCAAGAAGAGTCTCTCAGTATTATAGTTGTGCTAGAATTACGGCTGTGGGACTACTCAGAACAGTGGGGACTTGAGTCTTGGGCAGCCACAGTGTTTAAATAAAGACCCTCCTAATCTACCTGCTGCCTGTATACTGTATAGCTTTATCTAGGCCACCATTCTTCTAAGCTCCTTGGCAATTCTGTCAAGCAGAGTGAGGAACTTAAGGTGCTCATGTGGAAAGTTCTAGGACGGAGTCTATCTGCAGGCTGCGTCACACTTTGGGCTTGTTCCACTGTTTTGCGCTAAGACCTATTGTGGTTCGCGGCGCAGCCATGTGATAGCTATACAAATCATACCACGCGGCAGGCCCATGTCGGAGGTTTTAATGGGGGAAGGGTATACAGAGATGGTCTCTGGGGAGACACGAGGAAGGGAGAGAGAGGATGGGGTGAGACCCCCTTTAAAAAGTGAGGGCGCATGCGCAGAAAGTGTACACATGGCTTAGGGGGACCTGAATCCTGGTGGCTGGTGGTGTCGTGCTTCTGATGATGGTGACATGCTCCCGATGACACATTTTTGGGGTGGCTCTGAGGTTACCTGTTTTCCCACGGTTCTCAGGGCCTTTGGGATGGCTGTACCTCTGCCTAACTACTAAACACCTATCGTAGAGAATGTGGTTCTCCCAGAGTACGGACTCAGATTCTATGCCACAGGGAACCAGTACTGTGCTTCTAGCAGGTTATGAGATGGTGTACAGCTAAAACCGCTGTACTCTGTAAATGAAACCCAAACCAAAACAGAATATCTTTAGTGAAGCAATTGACAATGAGGTTGTTACCAGGTTACCTTTGCCTTATGATGAGTAGAAGTCATTAGCCTAGGGGATGGTATCTCTGAAGGACAGGCACAGAAACACCTCTTGAGAAGCTTTGAGAGGGATTTAAATTAAATCTTGTTTTACAGGAATTTATGTATTGTGATTAGCCTCAGTCAGAATGACTACAAGGAGCTCCACGATTGGGTGGGGGAGGCGTAGCTGATTAGAAATTTATGCAAATATATGAGCCAGGCTATGTGGGGTGCATACATAGACACCGCAGTGTGTGTGTGTGCATCTGTCAGACACGGCTGCAGTTGTGTTCAGCCATGGGGTATTCTGATTCTTGTTTTCAGGGGTGTCAAGGTGGCTGCAGAGGTAGGTGTTTGACTCACTTGCCTGGGTCATTTCGATGCACAGGAAGTCACAGGATTCACGGTGCCTCCAGCCCCCTCCCCCATTTCCTGAGTTCTGCATGTCCCTGCGCAGCTGGGCAGTTGCACGTGAAAGCTGGTTTAGCATCTCAAACCGTGGAGACTGTTTAGTCATTGTAAATCGTGTCACCTCTTTCCAAGGTAAAGGGGTGCTGGACTTCACAGCTGAGTTTACAAACTGGGGGTGCTTAGGAAAGAGCCCTGGAAGTGACTAAGGGCTGTAGCAGGTGTCTGAAAGGGGCTTAAAGAAATGAGACTTGATACTCTATGAGCATATCCTCCCCCTCAGTCACAGTCATAGGGGAGGGGAATAAGGAGAAAGCGAGAGGGAGGGAGGAATGGGAGGATACAAGGGATGGGATAACCATTGAGATGTAATATGAATAAATTAATAAAATATATTTAAAATGATAAAAAACAAACAAACAAAGAAATGAAATTCAGATCTTCACTATAGGCATGGGAGGAGCAGAGGGAAACATGCTTAGGGCTGACATAATGCTGGGGAAGGAGGAAGGATGACGCTCTAGTCTCTTGGTCTCCTCTGGGTCACAACCTTGTAGGAATAAGTCCAGTGCAGCTCGGACACCTCCCCCAAGACCCCAGGGCTCTGATTTCTGCCTGGTTTCCCTCTCTTACCCCACCCACAGATACGCAGTTGTGTGTGCAAGTCTCGGTTGTTACATCTTTTGATTTTTCAAGAGGAGTTAGAAATATAGATTTGTATGTGGACATTTCCATTAAAAAACAAACTAGGTGAGACAGGGAAAGGTACGAGGATAGCCTCCTATTGCCCATCCCCAATAAACAGACACCGTTGTTGAAAAAGTAAAAACCACCATTTTCTCTAATGGAATGACACCTGGTATAGTGACCATATTCCAGAAGAGGCCCAGGAGCAGTTGTCCATGCAAAATCCGCGTTTTTTTCTTTTTTTTAAAGAGAAAATGGAGTTGAGTGGGTACAAGAGGACCTGGGAGGAGTCAGGGGAGGGAAATGAAGATGATCAATATATACTATGTAAAATTCTCAAGGAATAAATAAAAATGTATTTTAAAAAGTAAAAACAATGCAAAACAAACAAACAAACAAACAAACAAAACAGCTGGTGCAATTAACCCCACAGTTCTTGTCCTTTACGGCACCTAGTTTGCCCATGTGGGTCCTCTTATTTAAAGACATTCTAACGAAGGCTGGAGGCAGTAGCTAACTAACATATGACAAGAGAGCCATGGTTGGCCTGCAAAGAGTACATGGCCATTATGTTATGGTGGAGACATTTATTATCAACTCTTATGGCCTGTGGTCAAAACAAATGCCTTCCCAAGCCAGAGACATAAAGAGAATTGTGAGAAACGGTGTTAGTGCAACTAATATAAAGTGTGTGGTGGGGACGGGCACAGAAGGACCTCAGGGAAAATGGTTGAAACTGAGAGTTGAAGGATACGGGAAAGATTGACAGGGAGCAGAACGAGGAATGTTCCAGGTGTTCAGGGATAGACAGTGCTGACAAGAACCTAGAAATGACTTGGTAAACCATGTGTCCAGTTTCTTTAGCACGTAGAGAAAAGCAAAGCCAACCTGCAAATGAAGATCTAGCCAGAAAACTTTGCAAAAACATTGCTATGTGATTTTGATACGCTGTTCCAATTCTTGGTTCATCAAACAAATTAGTCTCCTTCTGTACTCAGCTCAGTTCCTGTAGAGCACAACACAACACAACACACACACACACAAACATACTATACGCATACACACACCACACCACACACACATATACACACTCCACACCATACACATATACATACACACACACACACATAGACACACATACACACACACTACATACCACATACACACACACTACATACCACATACACACACACTACACACAATCCTCCACATACATGCATACATACATACACACACACTACACACAATCCTCCACATACATGCATACATACATACACACACACACACACACACACACACACACACACACAAACATTGTATCAGCACAGTACTTGCTGGCTGCTTTTTCGAACACCCAGCTTGCTTTTTAAAAGCACAATTACTGAGGGTAATTCCCTATGGAGGAAGTGTCTGTCTCTGCAGAATTGATATCCCAAAGGATAGCAGGTTCTTTGGCATGTCATAACTAGGGCTACACTTGCACTCTATACTCAGTCTGACCTCAGCACGCCTCACTCATGGTGCTACCTCTACTGCCCATACTATGTATGGCTTCATTTCACCCCGTCCTCAGAAACCATCCTGGGCCCGCAGTCTTCTCTCTTTTCCCTGTAAACATATGTATGTAACAAGAGCCTAGTGGTCCTCATTCTAGCTGTTTCTTTTGATAAGGTCTCTGCCTTTCTAGTGTGCTTACACCACTCTTTGTGGCCTCATAGACTTTGTAGTATTTATTAAAAGCTCCAGATAAGTTAGTAGTGTCAGTATCAGTGTAATCCTTCGGTTCTGTCACTGCTCACGCAGATACTTTTTGTTGTGTGCTGTGCCATTTTGCTTTGAGTAAGCATTGCATAAAACCAAATTCAAGTTGCAGCCTGGAGCCTGCAGTCCTCCTGTGCCAGCGAGGATGGTCCCTCTGGCAGCCCCTTCCTGGTTGGACTCTTGTTTCTGGGCCTTTCTTTGCCAGTTCTTTGGTGTGGCTGGGCTGCTTCTCTGATTCTTCCCAAGGCATATTTTAATAGAAGCTGGGTTTCGGAGCCATTGCATATCTAAAAAAACGTTTCTGATTCTATGTGTACACCAGTTATGTTTCACGTGTGAGCAGAGAAGATGGAATCGTTTTTCTGCAGGGATGTGCAGGAATTTCCCATGGTTCTCTGCGTCTGTGGCTATGGACACATCTGGTCTTTTTCCTTCTCCTGTGCTTCTGGTGATTCACAAGGACATATATTTATTTCTATTCATTTTATTGAGATTTCTCTTGACCCTTTGAGTCTGAAGCCCCTGCACTTTAGTTTTGGGAATGCAACGAAAATTCCTTATTTCTTTCTGCATCTTTTTCTTCTCTTTGTTTCAAGATTTTTTTTTTTTTTGACGTTTGTACAGATCCTCTGTGCTTATCATTTCTATTCACCAACTGTTCTGTTTTGTTAAAGATTATTTGATTTCATTTTTTTTCAGTCCTCTGCTAATTTAAAACAAGCATTTTTTCCTGTTAAATTCATTTTCTTGTAAGAGCCCTTCTGGATTTTTATTCATCCTTTTATTTAGAAACATTTGGAGCTAGAAAGATGGCTCGGCAGTTAAGAGTACTGGCTGCTCTTTCAGAGGACTCTGGTTCCATTTCCAGCACATTTGCACATAGCTTCTCCCAACTGTCTGTAACCCCAGTTCCAGGGATCTGACACCCTCCTCTAGCCTCTGCGGGCAACTCACACATGTAATAAACTTACCTACATGCAGCCCAAACACTTATACACAGAATGAAAATAAATCTTAAACTTATTTTTTAAAATTAAGATATTGTTTACAGTGTGTTTTGATATTCTTTCTCCTTTCCCAACTTCTCCCTCATCCCCCAAACCCACTTTTCTACTCAACTTATGTTCTTCATCTCTTACTCTCAATGCTCCCTGCTTGGGAAAAAATAAAAAGGAATTTTAAAAAATCCAATAGATAAATGTAGAAGAAGAAAGTCAGTAAGACAAAGCGTACTAAAACAAAAGAAAAACAAAACCAAAAATAAAACACACACACACACACACACACACACACACACACACACACACACACACACACACGGAGTCTGTTTGTGTTGGCCAACTACTACTTCTGGGCATGGGGCCTGCCCTGGACTGTGGCTAATATACTAGGTGACACACGATTGGAGAAAACTGATTTTTTTCCCCTTTCCTAGCAGGTATCAATTACAAATGGCTTCCTGTTTATAGGTAGGACTCTGTGTTCACTTCCCTCCTCATTGTTGGGAATACATGACACTGATAAAGTGGCCAAGAACCTGAGATGAGATAGGTCATGGGAAAACTTAGTAGGGGAAAACCTACCACAATAATGGCTGTAATGGTAAAATGACCACCAATGATGTAGTGTTAAACCCATGGCTCAGTACATCACTCAGCCCTCATCAGAGAAGCTTCTTGAAGAAGATGACAACTAACAAAGAGACCCACGCCTGGACAGTGTGCAGAGTGAGAGACTTTGGAGCACTCAGGATCTGTGTGGAAGAGGAGGTAGAAAGATTGTAAGAGCCAGATGTGATCAATGACTCCAAGCAAACAGTGTCTTCCCGACACAACAGGACTAACAGATGATGAACTCACAGAGACTGACCTGTACAGGTTAAACAGTTGTTTCTCACTGCTTCTATGAGACAAGAGTCAACCTATTTTTAATCTTTTTTTTTTTTTTTTACAAAGAAGATTATAATTTTACTTTTTTGATCAGTGTATGTATGTGTGTTTGAGTCAAAAGGCAATTTTGGAGAGTTGTTGGTTCTTTCTTATGGGTTCAAGAATAGCCACACCCTGACCACTGGAACACCAGACTCAGAATGATGGAAGTTTATTTGAATGCTGAACAAAAACTGACTAGTCAGGGACATAATCTGGGCTCCAGAGCCAGACCATGACACCGGTCTGTTTCTAAAGCAGGCTTTTTATAAGGAAAACTGTAACCAGGTAACCAGGTGAGAAGCAAGGGGCGGGGGTAGTATTACATCATCTTGATTAGCTAAACCCAAGAAGAATCAATTTTGTTCTGAGCACAATGGATCCAGGCGGCTAGACAAAGCATCTTAAGATGACTGGTTGGGATTTAGAGTAGGGGAGCTCTTGAGGGACCTTCCATCTCTCTGAGTGTAAGGAACATAGCAGGGTGTTACAGTCGTAACTCTAATAGAACATACATTTATCTTTAACCAAAGTTGAGCATGCATTTATCATCTATTGTTTTATTCTAAGCAGCAAGCATTGACCCTTCCTGGTTTCAGGCATGTAGGGCCTGAGAACTTGAGCTTGTTTTCACCTTATCATCAAAATGGAGACTTAGGAGTAAATGGCTTCTAATATGCTAAGAGCGACAGCTGGTGTTAACAGAGGAGCCACAGTTATGCTAGGAACTAAAGTAGCTCTCAACAGAGGCGCCATAGAGTTTAAGCAGGTTAAGCAGGTTACCACAATACTTCCATGGTCAGGCTTCAGGCTTGGGCAGTAAATGCGTTTACCTGCTGAGCCATCTCACCGGGCCCCTTTCACCTTTTGAGGAACGCGCACGCGTGCACGCATGCGCCTGACCACCTTTTGTTCTGACTCTACTCTTAGCTCCGAGGCTTTCCTTGAACATTTTGTTCATCCTTAGCGAGAAGCTCAGTGCCTGTTTGGGCTCTCCTGTAGGTGACGGATGATAAGTAGGGGTTTGTAGCCCAGTCCAGCCCCCTTGGTTAAGGGAGAGCGCACAGCACAGATTTTAAAGGAACACGCCCTGTGGCTGGACACGGCTATGATAAATCAGGTTCAGGCCACAGGCTATCACTCCATCCTCCACTTGTTAGTTTCCTACTTTATCCCTCTGATCCTTCCTGCCTGATCCTTTTCAAACCAGAGAGCCTTTTCATCATTTTATTTTGAAAGAATGGGGTTCTAGGCCTCAGGGTACACCTTGATTTACAGGTTTGAAGAAAGCCTCTGGAGATCTAATTTATTATGCTTTTATTACATTTTTTTCTTAGAATTTTTTTTTTGGTGTGTGTGTGTGTGTGTGTGTATGAATGTTTTTTCTGCATGCATGTGTGTACTTGCTGCTGCTGAAGTTTGGAAAAGAGTGCCAGATCCCCTGGAATGAGTCACAAGTGGTTATGAGCCTCTATGTGAGTCCTGGGAATTGAACCCCCAGGTCCTCTGGAAGAATAACGTGCTCAGAACCTCTGAGCCATCTCTCCAGTGTGTGCTCTGTCTCTTTTACATAATTTTACCTTTCACCCAACAATTCACTCTTTCTTCCTGCTGCCTGGTGTCTTCAGGTGCTAAACTCTTCTGGGACGCCACAGCACAAGTTAGCTAGTTTCTTATTGGTAGCCTACTCTGCACTGTTGCCAGGTTCCTAGGCTGTTGGGTACTAATGGCTATGCATTCTGTTTCCCCAGTCTCTATCCTACAGTTATTTCTTTTAAGTTGCCTTTGCCTTAATAAAGACATAGTTAACAGTATTAACCATGTATTTAGTGGGGATAAGGGAAATGAAAGATGAGTACATGAGTTACTAGTCTGAGATTTTTCAACAGAACATCTTCCTTTTTCCTGATCCAAAACTTGATATACCTTCAAGACCCGTGCTAGCCAGCCACCATCACTATGACAAAACATCAGAAATCATCAACTGACAAGAAGAAGTGGTTTGCTTCAGCTTATGATGTCAGTCTATGGTCATGTGGTCCTGTTATATGGTCACATGGTCCTGTTACATTTGGTAGTGTGGTGAGGTGGGACAGTATGGCAGAGAACTCATTATGGGGGATATTGGTCACCCCACGCCTCCAGGAAGCAGAGAAAGAAACAAGAAAAGGCCTTGTCCCAAAAATGTCCTCTCAGGCAGCTCCAATGACTGAACTTGCTACCTCCCATTAGCACCAAAGCTGGGGACCAAGCTTCAGACTTCAGATCCAAACTACAGCAGGATCTTAATTCATCTGCTTTCTATGTTTTCTTATCTTTTACAGTTTCTCTACCTCTGGCCCCCCAACTCCCTTATTTAGAAAATACAGGTATTCTTGCTTTAAGTTCCAAAAGTCATACTTTGAATTCTGGTGGCTCCCAGGGCTCCCCTCTCTTTCCCCAGCACCTATGAGTTGGAAGTTGTCAATTTTTTTAAAGCCCATAGCACTCCTTGACCTCTCTTCCATTCTCCCCCATTATTATGGTGATTATGATTATTTGAGGGGTCACCAATTCTCTAATGGTCTTTCAGTCCCTGCCTTCCTCCTCATATTCTTGCTACTGTGGGTTTCTACCTTGAATCTTCCAGTGGCCTCCTCTAACCAGCTGCCCTTCTTCTCTGGCCATGCCTGTTTTATTAGTTGACCTCATATGCTCACCCCTGACTACCTCTGTAGCCTCATCTCTCTCTCTCTCTCTCTCTCTCTCTCTCTCTCTCTCTCTCTCTCTCTCTCTCTCTCTCTCTCTCTCTCTCACACACACACACACACACACACACACACACACACACGAAATGCATCCATTGCTGGTTGTGGAACTATTTCCTTTAAGTGAAGAAGCCCGGGCCTGCATGGCAACCCTATCCTCTTATTGGGTCAGCCCAATATTTGTCTGTTAGAAACAAATACCTAAGCCCTAATCAGATTTGTCTCCCACAACCAGTCCTTCTCCAGATGTTGCCCTTTCTTGTCAATGGTATCATTGACCTATGATTCATTCAACTCAAAATTTGTGGGGCCATTTCTTATCCACAATCTTTTTCTTACTCCAGAATCCAATGACTTCTACATTATTCATGGAACTTGCCTTTGCTTTTGGTGCTCACCACTGTGGTCTTTGTTGGTAATGCATCACGTCTTGTTTGCACCAATGGGCACAGTCTTCTTTTTCTACCTTACTCTCCCTGTTTACCTGCATCACCCCAGGTGCCCATCTGGAGCCATCAAAGCAAATGGAACTATTCTCCCAGAGGGTTGTGAATAATTAGTTCTGAGAGGTAGACAGGACTGAATTTTGGAAAGTGCTTTACAGCAAGTGCAGCTGACTTATAAGTACACTCATTAAGCTTTATGTAACACAACAGCAATAATATGCAGAGTTTGTGGACCTATACAAGTCTTTCTTTCTCTCAGTATGGACTGAAAGAATAACCAACAAATAAGAATGCTTCTTCCTGGGGAGAGGAAAAAAAATGGAACTTCATGTAAAAACATAGAACGTTTGTCTTAGAAAATTTAAACCCAAATGGCAAAGTTTCAGCATAATATTATTATCAACTGAGAAGTATTTTATTATTCTAATTTTTTACATAAGGAGAATTTGAAACCAGGTGGACCTGATGCGTAACCTTGTTGGGTTCTGTGGTACCCAGTTAAGTGATCATCTGCAGATGACTCTGTGGCCCTATGAGACCTGTGTTCCAAAGCCTTCTGCAGTTCTCACCTCCCAGACTCAGCCTTCTAGAGACTTCTTTGCCTTCCTGACTTTGCCTTCTGCCACTCCCCACTCATGCAGCTGGTGGATTAACCTGGAATGCTACATTTTCACCCTGCTTTGTGTCTCTCCCAGACACACTTTCTCCAACCAAACCCCCCCCCCCGCGCCCAGACTCCCAAACATTTGCCCCTTACCTGTTGTCCATCCCTCAAGAGCCATCTTCTGCTGATGCCTCCATTCTCAAAAGCTTCCTTTTCTTTGCTTCCCATAAAATTAATCTGTATTTCCTTTACAACTCTGATGATATTATGTTATGAGTTGCCCTTGGGCTTATTCCATCCTCCACATCCCAGATGGAAGCTGCTCAAGGCAAGAATAGTACTTTTCCACTACAGCTAATGTTTTTTATTGAGCAAGTACCTGTGAGCCCCGGCAGAGCACTGCTACCCTCTGTAGGAGGTGTGCACTGGTAAGCAGAGTTCTATCTGCACTGCCTGTGGACGCCTCCCACTGGGGGTAGCTGTAAGGAGCGTCCTTTGTCCATCAGGCATGCAGTTATATCTTATTTTATTATACACATGCACAATACACAATGTGTGGGGGTACCCACACCTGTGCTATGCATGGCGGCACATGCGGAGGAAGACAGCTTTTGGCAATGGCTTCTCACCTTCAGCTGTAGGTTTCTAGGATCCAGCTCCTGGCTTCAGGCTTGCGTGACAAAGCTCTTTTAGCCGAGACATCATTGTGCAGGCCCTGATTAATTTTTCAAAGGAGAAGCCAGTGAGGTTGATGAAGCTGAGCACAGGAATATCAAGGTATTATCTACCCTTTGAGTTGGGTCTTTCCATATGAGTTGAAAAGGAGAGAAGGCAAGCCTAGAAAAGAGGCGGGCAAGAGCCCCTGAGCAGGCAGAGGGGTGCCAGTGAATTTCATTACTGTGGTTCAGAGCTAGTTGGGATTGGAAAGCGGGGTGGGGGAGGGGGTTGGAGAGCAGGTGGGAGTGGGGGCTTGAGAGTGATTCAAGATCAGCCTGGGGTCCTGACAGAGGAGAGTTTATGAGGAAACAGGGCGTTGACAGTGGAGGTGGCAGGGCTCCATGTGGCTGCCCACAGAGGCCTCCACTCAGGTGAGGTTGAGGTTCTTGGATTCACCGAAGGATTTCGGGACAGTCAGGTGGAAGCAGAGTTGGAGTTCTTCAGGAAGAGATTTTAGCACAGATTTAAGTACTGGGAGGGAGTGGGACCAATAGAGAAGCATGGGAGCAAAGGGTAAGGCACACCCAGGTGACAGTGTGGCCTTCTCCAGGGAGAATCACGATAAGTGTCCTTTAGGTAGCCTCACTATGGTTTTGGCAGCTTTTGAAGTTCCGTCTCAGATGCTGCTGAGGAACTTCTCTTTTTTGTAAATGAGATCATAGCGTGCTTCCCAATATGCACTGGATGGGATCACAGTTGACAGGGGAAAACCATAGATCATAAGGGTTTCAGGGGAAGTTACATAAGTCTTGGGGGTCTGCAAGGTTGCTCAGTGAGTAGGGTCACTAATTACCAAGCCTAGCAGTCTGAATTCCATTCCTAGACCCCAAACGCTAGAAGGAGAAACTGAAACCAACACATTGTCCTCTGATCTGTGCGCATGTGTATGTGTGCGTGCGTGCGTGCGTGCGTGCGTGCGTGCGTGCGTCCGTGTGTGTGTGTGTGTGTGTGTGTGTGTGTGTGTGTGTGTGTGTGTAGAAACATTTTTTTCTTTCTCTCTGTCATTCTCTCTCTAAACAATTAAGTAAATAGTGTATAAAAAGATCTAGTCTCATTTGAGTTCTTCAGGGAATTCCTGCAGTAGTAAGTAACCGTACTCATACACTCAAGCTGTGAGCATGGTTTACTGTTTTAGCGTTATTATCCAAAAATATCACCCTGTAAATGGAAGATTGTTTCTACATAGTCAACCCTTACAGCATATGCTGTTAAATGTGCTGGGATCCTTGGTTTTCAATGGACGAGAGACTTTAAACAGACTCTGGAGGATTATTTTTTTACTCCATATGTCCATATAAAATTTCCCATCTTTCTATCCTGCCTCAGTGTGTTCTGATTTTAGACACTGTAGGAAACTGAATAATGGTATCACCTCAAAAGACTTATTCAAATCCTGTCCCCCAGTATCACTGCAGATGTGAATAAGGGTCTTGGGAAGATACACACTGGATTCAGGACAGACCTTCGTTTCAATGGTCTTTTATCAGAGAAAGCAGAGTGGTTAGCAAAAAGGCACAGAGGAAAGGTTTGTGAAGGGTCTGCAGATGTTCACCAGGCTGTGAGACTGGAGCAGCAACAGCATCATATACTAGATGAGATCATGAACAGATCCCCTTAGGTCTTGGAGAAGAGGGACACTGGGTACCCTGATCCACCTTGGTTATATATTTCTGGTCTTCCTGTTAGGGAATAAGTTTCTATTGTGTTAAGCAATCCACTTTTTATTACTGTAATTTTTGGACTGTAAGATGCACCTGACCATAGGACATACCCAGTTTTTAGAGCAGTAAAACAAGAAAACCAGTAAAAACCGCAATCAGACCATAAGGCACACCCTAATTTCTGCTCCCCCCCCCCCCACTTTGAGGGGAAAAGTGCGTCTTATGGTCTGAAAAATACAGTAATTTTATTAGATAGCTCGGGGAAAGTAACTCGGGCGTGCTCAGATTGAAAATAGAGAGCAGGAATTAACAACCAACTTAGTTCTAATTTTGTTGTTTTATATGATCCACTGAGAAAATCTATGTTCACCGTGAAGACCTCAGCATTGATACTTATGGTTTCTTGGTAGGGTTTGGAGATGTGATGCTAATAAAGGAAGTGGGTGAAACTGGTTTACTTCTCTATAGAGAAAACCTTTTCCAAACAAGACACAGTCAAATCGTTGAGCATTTGCCAAGTTTTGGCTCTCTCCAGTGCTGCACTCATCATGCAAAGGGATACACGTAGGATCATAAGATTCCACAGGGACCCCGAGTAATCACAGCTCAATAATTAAAACCATTTAGCAAAGTCAGTATTTAATTATTGGTAAAAGATGTAAAGATTATTGAATTGGATAAGGACGTTTATTATTTTTGTTTTTATATTTATGTATTTATTGTATGTGTGTGACCAAAAATAATAATAATAATAAAAATAAAACAACTTCGAGCAGGGCGTGGTGGTGCACGACTTTAATCCTAGACTCGGGAGGCAGAGGCAAGCGATCTCTGAGTTCGAGGACAGCCTGATCTACAAAGCAAGTCCAGGACAGCCAGGGCTGTTGCACAGAGAAACCCTGCCTCAAAAAACCCAAAAACCAATCCCCCCGCCCCCCAGAAAAACCAAAACAACTTCGGTGCTTGATTTTTTTTTTTTAAACCATCATTGTATTAGAGATTCTTTGGTAAAGTCACACAGTAGAGTGTGCCCTTTGACCCTTTAAAGTCAATTACCCCTTGGCTAGAGACCTGGTGTTAGCTGATTTAACAGCAGAGTTCTATAATTTGTAGGCTCAGAAACCATCCTTTCTTTTTCTTACTCCCTTGTAGGAAATTGCTCCCAGTGCCTGTACAATCAGCAGGGGTGGAGGAGAATCAGCCGAGTAATGGGAACTGAATCAATTCAAGGACTGTCTTATCTGAATGGTTGACACGTTTCCTGTTTGCCTGGCTAATTGCATCAGTCTTCTCTCCTTTCACTATGGGGAACTGGCAACTATGAGTGTCAGCAGTCCCCTGTAGCTGGGATGTGTCCTTAGCAAGAATGCCCAGCTTCTTTATGCAGCCTGGATAGGACTCCAAAAGCAAGGGGGTTTCTCATTCATTTCTGCAAACTGCTGGGCAAAACTGTACCCAGCTCTTAGGGGCTTTGTCAGGAACTGTGAAGTCACCTGACCAGGTGAAGCCCGATGGGTCTGGGACCTGAAGGCAGGGCACATGGTCTCTCCATTTGCCCCTGGAACCCTGACTTTCTCCCAGAAGTCCAACTTAACTCTGTTCCTTTTGGATTATAACAACTCTCTCTCTTGAGCCCACCCACTATGCTATACACTTGTATTGTCTGTGGGGAGTATAGAAAATTCCACTACAGTGTTTGTGACTCCACGTACTAATAAGAGACCAAGTCAACACCCAGTCTGCTCTCCTGTATGAACTTTTCCAATGAAAGAAAAAAGCAATTACTTGTGTGTTAGGTCTTGAGGCAACCCAGTCCTCTGGCAATTTCTTGCTCTGAGCTTCCCTTTTGTACTCTGTAAGACACTCACTCTGGCCTTGTATTCTCAAGCAGGAGAAACAGTGGAGGCTAAGGAAGCTGGCTAAGGCATCTTAACCATGTCAAATCAAGATAAATGATGCGGCTTTTGGAGATGCCATTTAATGATGCTCTTTGAGCTTTTGGATATGACATCTGATGATGCTCTTTGAAGGGCAGCTTCTTAGCAGCACTCGGTATTTGGTAAGGGCAGGGCAGTCCTACATGTGGAGGCCAGAGGGCTCGGGATGCGCAAGGGTCCTCCATGTTGGAATGCGTGTTTCTTGTTCTCTTTGGACTTAGACGTCACTCTGGTTGGAGATGAGGATGTGAGCGACAGTTAGCTCCTTGAGAAATATAGGAAAGTGACCCTGAGACTTTTCTAGATTCTTCCCTGGCAATCCCAGCAGAGGAAAAGACAAAGGGAGGGCATACCATTTTTAGTACGTTGTCATAGCACAGTGCCAGAGACCAGTAGCTTAAACAATAGAAATTAATTTTCTCTCAGTGCTGGGGGCTGGAGGTTGAAGATGCAGCTGTCAGCACCTTTCTCCTCCTTAGGGCCTCTCTCCTTGTCTGTGGATGACCACATCTTCCTCCCTGCCCTTCCATGTTTATCCTGGTACCTGATCTCCTCAGATGCTATTGCCAGTCACACCATACTAGGGCCTGCTGTAATGACCTCATATGAAGTTGATTGCCTCTTCAAAGACCTTATCTATAAGCTAAGTCACATTCTGGAGTGCTTGGGTTAACACTTCAATATGTGTGGGGGACAGGCACAGTTTACCTCCTAACAAAAGGGAATTAGCATTTAAACAAATTCAAGTTCAGTTTTATTAACTACTGATAAATCTTTATTAGTTTGTTGCAATTCCCACCCTAAAAAGATTTTGTTCTGTTTTAGTTAGGAACATTTGAATGTATAAAGGGGTATGTGCGCATGAGTGCAGTTTCTTGCAGAAGTCAGATGAGGGTGTTGGATCACAATTGCTGCAGGCAATTGTGAGTGACTTTATGGATGCGGGTGGTTGGAATTAACCTTGGGTCCCCTTCAGGAGCAGTGCAGCCTCACTATTGCTGAGCATCTATCTGCTCAGCCCCGGGGCTCTTATTTTTTGCAAGTGGATTCAGACCCATGAGACTTGAATTTTGAGTGAGGATATAGGTTTGAACATAGAAAGGGACGAGTGGACTTAATGACAGCCAAAACATTGAAACGCTTGTGGAATTGAAAATTCTAGCACTTGGCCTGGGCACCTTGCATGCCTCCAGACTGTATGTTCCTGATGTCCTTAGAGTGGGCGACAGAGGACCGAGGGGCTTCTAGTTCTCAGGATTCCTGCTTAGGTCCCTTGTATTAACATCTGGTTTAGTTACCTTCCTCATTTTTGTGTCAAAATAGCCAACAAGATCATCTTAAGGAAGGAAAGACGTATTTTGGCTGACAGTTTGAGGGCACAGCCCATTATGATGGGAATATCTATATCTATATCTATATCTATCTATCTATCTATCTATCTATCTATCTATCTATCTATAGTGACAGGAAAACGAAAGAGGCAGCTGGTCACAGGAAGAGATGCAGAGGAGAATGGGGTGGGTGGTTTGCTTTCTCCTCTTCATGCGGTTGGGGACCCCATCCCGTGGAGCACGGCCACTCACATTATGGTGGGTCTTCACAGACATGCAGGGCGCTTTGTCTCCTTGGAGGTTCTAAGTTCCATTAAGTTGACTGTTCAGACTTGGGAGATAGCTTACTTGGTGAATTGCCTGCTATACAAGCATGAGGTCTTGGGTTCAGATCTCAGACTCCCAGGTTAAAAAGCCACTTGTGGTGATGCTGGAGAAGGAGGTGGGGGTGGTGACAGGTCCCTACAGCTCATTGGCCAGCCAGCCTAGCCAAATCTAGGAGCTCTGAGCTCACTGAGACCCTGTTCTGTCTCAAAAAATCAGTTGGAGAGTGATGGAGAAGGACATCCACATGATATGTACATATCACAGACAGACAGACAGACAGACATATGCACACACACACACACACACAATCATAATGCCCATTTGAGGTTAGCTTCTATAGTCCATAGAATATATGTATTTTGCTTTAGAGGCATTGAATTATTTACTTATATGTTACAGCGTCCACTTTGTCTTTATACAAAGCAAAGCAAAACAAAAAAAAAAAAAACTTTGGCTCAAAAAAAATCAGTCTTTTTTATTTTTGAATTTGCCTTGAGTTTAATATGTAGCTGAGGTTGGCTTTGAACCTCTAATCCCTCTGCTGTTGCCTCCTGAGTGCTGGGATTGCAGATGTGAGCCACCCCGCCCAGATGGAAATCAAGTCTTTTAGAAACATGCATAGGGAACCAAGGTCTTGATTCTCTGTCATTTCCTAAAATGGCTTTTCTTATTTAAACGACATCTTCCCAGCCACTGGGATGCAAAGCAGAGATGAACTTCAGTTCAGCCAAGTGGTAACTGATGTGGGTGACAACAGATTCTCCAAGCTGTGACATTTGGCTGAACAAAATAGCTGGAGTCCTCAAGGGCAATAGTTTGAAATTCTGTTTCCAGAATGCATTTTTGTTGTTGTTGTTGTTGTGGACTCCCTGTGGACATCTTTTGGAGCTTCCTTGGGCCACTTCTGTGGATTCAGGTGTGCTGTGCGGTGGCACCCCACTCATACCATCTGCTCTTCTCTTCACTTTGAAGTGAAAGGCCACCCAAGTGGAGTGGGCATGCCTTTCTGGTATTACATTTTCTTGTTGGAGAGCCACACTCCACTGAGAACGGCTGCTTCCCACGGAGGCTACTTACCTTCTTCACCATGGAAATGGCAGCTTTGGGTGGGCAGCAGGGTAGAGGCAGAGGAGCGTTCTCTGTGGCTTTTGTAGGCTGTTCTGTCTGCTGGGGTGGAACCAACGCTTCATGGCTCGGTGGCTTCTGACTTCTGGGCATCAACCATTTTGATGAAAGCTCATTATGGTGAGAAGAGAGAGGTTCGATAATGACACAACAGATTGTAGGCTGTATGATATTAGAGCAAAGAGTGTACTCTGGCTACAGACTTGGGCACTGCTTAATCTCATTCCTACTTTAAATATGAAGACCACTAATTAAGACTGTGTGGAGGGATTTACCAAACCCTTGGGGAAGAAAAACTATTTAACAATTTTTGTTTTCTTGCTACTGCTGATGATTCTCAAGCTAGGGTTTGTATAATTAATTGGCTCCTGTTGAGTATTTCTTCGGTCTCTTCCACATTCACCGTTCTCAGGGTAAAGTTAGTATTTTTGAAAATAAGACTTTTCACGCTGCAAATGCTCAGTAGTTACCATGAGTTAATTATATAAAAATGGGTTCCGGGATAAATGAAACATGGCACGTAGCTGATGAACTATTGTTTATACATGAAAGAGTGACATTCAGACACAAGCCATAACATGGATGGACCTTGAAGACTCTGTGGAAAGTGAAGCAATCTAGAAATAAAAAGCATGGCTCTATGGTTATAAAATAACCCAAAGAAGCACAGAGATCATGTGCAGAGCGGAACTCCCCAGGGCTTGGAGGCAGAAATGGGGCTTAGTGTTCAGTGGCTTCAGGGTTCATCTTCAGAGTGATGGAAAGTTCCGGAAAAGGGAAAGCAGTAGTAGTCTTCAATGTTCAGTGGCACTGAGTCAGAAATATATGTATATATAATAGCTAATGGGTATGGGTACATAAAAGCTTTAAAAACCTGTTTCCTATGCAGGAAGGGTATATGAGACAAATGCAGGTTATTTAAACATAGAGCTACTTTAAAAAAATTATTACTTAAGTGTTTATTACCCAAGTTTCCTGACCTGCTTCTGGCAGTTTTTCTGTGGACTTGTGGATCTTTCATGTCATACTCTTGCCAGAATGACGTCCTCAAATAGTTGTAGTATAGTTCCCACCCAACTTGGGAGGAACCATACTATTTATAGAAAACATTACAAGACCCTGAAATCCCCTCATTCTTCTAGAAATAGTAAATTCTTCCCTGGAACAAGCCAGATGACCCGATTGCTACATACTGGTGTTGGGGTGGGCTTCGTTTTCCTGTTTGTTTTTCCCTTGCTAAATCATGTTGGTGACTTGTGCCTGACATTATCCCTCCCATGAGTTAACTCACCCTAAAAAAACACTAGGTGATATATTAGTTAGGGTTCTTCCGAGAATCCTGTTTGTAACTATAGAGAAGTGGGATTCATTTTAAGAAATTGATGATGATAGGGCCTGGCAAATGTGAAGTTCCAAGCGTGAGCCAGTGGACTGCGGATACAGGGAGAAGCTGCTGTTGACATGTTGAGTTTTGTAGCAATTTAGAGACAGAATTCCCTCTTGTGGGACTTTAGTCTTTCCTCTTAGATTCTCCTTGATTGGATAGGCCTACCATGATTCACTTCTTTAAACACACCTTAAGAAAACGAAACTTCACTGCCAACATCTGGACTGATGTTTAACAGTGGGCACCAGTATCCTTAGCCAAATTGATCACAGAACTAACTGCCGTAGTTAGGGGCGTGTCAACGACAGAGTCATCTTTAACTCGGGGGGCGGGGGGTATGTGTTGTCTTTTCTGCTTGCTTATTTGAGTGCTTGTAGAGGAATATTCCAGGTCCCTCCCACCTCCTCATTTAGGTTGAAGTCTCATGTTGTCATTATTTCATCAGCTGCATAGGGCTGTCTTCCAAACCAAGGTGGGTTAAATGGTATAGAGTCTCCATTGTGGATGTGTCGAAGGTGTGAATGTGTGAATGCCACGACCTGCCAAACAGGCTGGTGTAAGTCCATGCCGTGGTGAGTTCTGCCAGTCAGTCTTTGGGAATCAGCCTTTTTTTTTTTTTTTTTTTTTTTTTTTTTTTTGTGAAGGGATGCGGCGGGGTGCATGATTTCACCATTACTACGTCCCAATTAGCCCGGGCCCAGGTGTGTGTTAAGAAGTGTTTAGCTCACTCTCTGGTACACTAACGACCCCACCTTGACTTGATTCCAGGGATTTTGTGCATTTGTTGTTGCTCGATTCATCATGTAGTTGCTGTTCTTTTCTGAAAGGTCTTCAAATATCTGGAGACATATTTTTTTTTTTTTTTCTAGAAAACTTTCTAGTTGCTCAGGAATGTAACCGGCCAGTGTTACCTCTGACTTTGTACTTTTCTGTCTGGTAGGCTGGTTACTACGTCGGATGCAGACGTGGTCACTGCAGCATAGAAGCCCAACTACCAGGTAAGAGCTTCGTTATCACAGACACCCCAGGGCTTCAGTCAGAAGCTCTGGCTTGGTGTATTGGGCATCCACGCAAACTCCTGCATATCTTGGAACTCTGTTTTCTCCACTTTGCCAGTTTTCTACCTTATCCTAACTTGCTTCTGTTTACTGTTCTATGGTTCTGGGACTTGGAATGCTAGTTTGGGCTTGTTATACTTTTGTTTAGCACAGGAGGGATTTTTTGCAAGCCCAGGGACTGGCTGGTGGATTAAAGGCTTTTCTGGTACTGCAGACGTCACTTATTTGGTTAATTAAAAAAGAACTCACCTAAAGCCACCATCGTGGATTAAGGGGAATCTGTGTGGGCAAGGAGTGATGCTGGCATATAGTCATGTCAAGGGAAATACAGTGCTGAATAAACTCAGTGTGTACGCACACTAACTATTGAATGCTCGGAATTCTCAGATATTTAAGTGGTAAGGCTTAGAAAACACATAATGACCCAAAACAGGACAAGAGTGTTATTCCAACAAATAATTGACAGGCATAAATATGACCACATTTAAAGCCCTATGTTTATTGATAATGTCCTTTTACTTAGTTTTGGTTCTCAATGTGGTGCTCAACCCAGAGGTTGCCTATATTAGGCTGCCAGCCCTGACAACCATTTTCTCAGATGGTGAGATCAACAGAGGCCTGGCTTACTGAGGTCAGGCTGCACATGCCCTGCAACTCCTTTTTGTGGCTGTAAGTGCTAAGCCTATCCTGCCTAACTGTCCCTCCCCGGCTGTCAGGAATGCCAGCCCCTAGCCCCGAGGCCTCTGCCTTGCAAACAGACCTCCCACCTTGTATATGATGGGTGGAAAAGAGGAAGGCAAGCACCCTGGAGGAAGTTGTCTCAGATCATGAGGTGATTGGGCCCTGGCCATGTTTACATTCCTTTCCTTGTCCAGAGAGCAGATTGAATTATTAGCATTAGTGTTTGTTAATGATATGTTTCAAGTACAAAACAGGATTCTGTAAAATGTCTGGTAGGATGCCTTTCTGAATAAATGACATTGGGTTGCTCTAATTAGGCTCGGGAAGACAAGCAAATATCTGTGTATTATCATCAGTTTTCCCCAGGGTAAGAGAGACGATGCTCTTTGAACTGTTAATTCAGTTTATGAGTGTGTTATTGATTGTCCTCCAAATGTGAGGATCAGAGAGTTGAAGGTCCAGCTATGAGACATGGGGGATGGAAAGTCATGTTCCAAGGCAAAGAAAAGTTCTTGTAATAGTGTTAACCAAAAGCTCTAGGACCATCATTACCACGATGATAATAATGAACACAAGGCCAACAGATCCATCACTCTAATATTAACCATCCTCGCCATCACCACAGCTAATGTTTTTGGTTCCAACTTCCTTAGGTACCAGACTAAAGTTTTATTTATATGTGTTCTCGTGTAACCATCATGGCATTCCTGGCAGGAAGGTTCTATTAATATCCACATTTTTGTAGACGAGAAAACTGACTTACTGGAAGTTTGCCAAACCCCAAAGTGTCAAAAGTGGCATGGATGGGGCCAGCCTAATACAGACACTTGAGGAGGGCTCACTGGATTCAGCTCTTACCTCCCTGCCTTGCCATGTGATCCCTGACTATCACTTACTGATGGCATTTTATCTCTTCTGCACTCATAACCCAAATTTTTAAAAAATTATGTATATATAAGAAAATTGAAGCCACTTTGATCATCAGAGAACAGAAGTCATCTGGAACTGCTTGCTCTTTTGGTACCAAGTATCTGGACCATAGCTGTTGCATGATTATTTATAACCTGCTCCCTAGATTCTCACCTGGTGATGCTCACTTTGCATTGGATTACGCATGTACTAAACATGTCTGCTCACCTCACTAAGAACTCCCCCGCCCCCATGGAATAAAACAACCCCTATTGAAGCTAGAAATAAGTCGGCCTGGCCCTACATTCTTTCGTGGCTCACAAAAAAATGAAATAAAATAAAACCCCTATGTTTCCACTGTGTCTGTCTTCAAAGACCTACATTGGAAAGTTTGCCTCGTGTCTTATCGTTAACCGGCCTTAGCTTTTCCCAAGTCGGTGCGCTGACTTTAGTGGCCTCACTGGCCTCCAGCTAGTGGGATGAGAACATGGAAGCTCCACATGGTGATCGGTAAATGTGTTGGCAGATAAACAGGTGTCCTGGTTGTGTGTGTGTGTGTGTGTGCGCGTGCATGCGCTTGATCTAGAAATGCTATTGATAAAGCCTCATTTGTGCAGGGCTACCTTAGTTATCTGTTGCTTAATATATCTCCTTGTGCTGTGGCTTAAAACAACAACCATTTGATTTGCTTGTGGTTCTGTGGGTTTGCAGTGAGGCTCAACTGGGTGGTCCTTCTGCTAGAATCGGCTGTGTCACCCTTACCATTCACTAAACTGGTACCTGGGAGATGGGATTTAGGACAGACCCGTGTAAACTCATTCTACTCACTTTTTTTTCTGAGAAGTTCTACATATCTCCAATCATGTAAGCATATGAAATAGATATACAAATCAAAGTTACTGACAATAAATCACAAAGAAAGTCAGTTCAAAATAATTCTTTGAAATACATATATATAATTCTGCCATTTATTAAAAATAAAAGCATATTTGCCTACTAGTGAGATAGACGTTTTTATTTGTCAAACACAATAAGATACAAAGCCATACTAATTTGATATTACATGCTAAGGAATGACAGTAGGAAAATATTAAGGATCTTTGTATTCTGTAATGGAAATGTTATGCCTTTGTTTGTTTTGAGTCAGGGCTTATTGTAGCTCAGGCAAGTCTCAAACTTGTTATATAGTTGAGGATAACCTCGAACTCTTGATCCTGCTTCCACTTCCTAAGTGGTGTGATTACAAGCATGTTCTACCACGTCCAACCTAAATCATTACATTTCAATAAGAGTAGAAAACTGTATGAACACTAAAAACACTGTCACTCATAACCTGCACCAGTCAAATCTGAGCCAGATTTGACTCAGAATTCATTGGTGTTTTGTGGCATGCTCCGTGCAAAGTGCGCTGGACGTATGTTCAGAACCAAAGCTGCAGTGAAATTGGAGCCATGGGTACACTGTGTACTCAGTCTCACTTCTGTCTCACTGTGTTGGTCAGATTCAAGGGAAGGGCGCTGGAAACAGACTCTTCTTCCTGCCAGCTACAAATTATTAATAGTGATTTAAAAAACATCAAGAGACTCTTAGCTTTGATATAAAAGCAATCTGAAGTTGGTTTAAAGTATTTATTTTTACACAGTCTTTGAGTAGGGATGAAGATGTGGAAAACAGAGGTCTTCAGCAACATGCCTGTGCACACAGCAATAAAAATTTTAACTACCATTGCCAATAGGAACATTACCAGGGCACACAGCCTGTTCCCCATCTGAACTAACAAGCCAGGCTTGGCCATACTTCCTCGATAAGAGAATTCCAAGAGCCAAATAAACAGTGAAAGCAGAGAAAAGAGATTTATTCAGTATGGTCACGTTGTTAAGAGGGACAAAGTGATCCAGAGACACCTAAATTTCATCTCTCAGGTTTTTCAAATGGGGGTAAACTTAAAGAGAAGGCAGAAGGCATGCATAATTAAGCAGTCCTAGGCAAAGTGTGGTGCTGCCCATCATTTCTCAGCTCCAGACTTTCCTCCAAGACAGTCTAAGCTGTCAGCAATATGTGAGATCCCTCTCCTGTTCCTGGGGACAGCCCCATCCCCTTTCATCCCTTCCCTTCTTTTACCAATAGATTCTTAGAGAACATTCTAATTCATAGGGGTACCTTATTTCACTAGTCCAGCAGTCCAGATAGCCAAAGGGGAAACACAAATGTCTCCTTAGAATGTCCTCATTCCTTCCAGCACACAGGTGGCAATAATATTGTATGCCACCACTGTTTGCAGTCTTTTATATATCACAGTTCATTTAAACATTACAAAATATTTTGAATAGTTTTAGAATTTATCTCCATTTTATTTATTTATTTATTTATTTTGTTTGTTTGTTTGTTTTGAGACAAGATTTCTCTGTGTAGCCTTGGCTGTTCTGGATTCATTTTGTAGACCAGGCTGGCTTCAAACTCACAGTGATCCACCTGCCTCTGCCTCCCTGAGTGCCGGAATTAAAGACATGCGCCACCAAGACAGGCTGTTATCTCCATGTCAAGGTGAGAGAAGCAAGAGAGGTTAAGTAGCTTTCCTCAGCCATGCAGCTACCAGGTGGCAGATGTCGGAGGCTACCTAAAGGCTCCAGGTTTCCGAGGCTGGGCATGGGCCCTAGCTGCCTCTCACATTCATGGGAAGCAAATCTTCCTGAGTTTTAGTAATGCTCCTCTGGACCATGATTAGTTTTGCTTTATTTTTTCCAGAGACAGTGAAATAGGCTGTTTGGTGAGATTGCTAAGCATTTCTGGGCATATCCTTGTGGCCTATCATAGGACAAGGCAACACGGTAAGAAAACCTGAGTAGAGATCAGAAAGTGATTCTCCTGGGCCCACCAGTGTCTCCCAGAATGTGGGTTCTCAGTGCGGGCTCATTCTTGTCTTGCTAGAGAAAAATAAGGATGTCTGAGGACAACTCCATAGGCTTTCAAAGTTTGGCTTATGCTCATCAGACTCAGCCCAAAAGATAAGAACGGTGTGTTTATTTAGCATTTTGTTTAAGGACTATCCTGGGGAAAGAGAAGGATTGCTGATAGCCCTTTTTCATACATTATTTGTGAAAATTAATTCTCCAGATAATATAGGTGGTTTAATTGTGGAAAATGGTGTGTCCACCATTTCTGAGGTCATTTTGCAGCCTTGGAGTGGCCCATACTACGTATTTCAGCAACTTATCCTCAGCCACGTTCTCACTCTGAGAAGCATAGAATATTCTTTTTTTAAAATACATTTTTAATTGAAAAATAAAATAATTCATATTACATTTCATTTGTTATCCCATTCCATGCATCCTCCCATTCCTCCCTCCCTCCCGCTTTCACCCCATTCCCCTTCCCTATGACTGTGACTGAGGGGGACTTCCTCCCCCTGAATATGATGCTAGGGTATCAAGTCTCTTCTTGGTAGTCTGCTATCTTTCCTCTGAGTGCCATCGGGCCTCCCCATCAAGGGGACATGGCCAAATATGGAGCACCAGAGTTCATGTGAAAGTCAGTCCCCACTCTCCACTTAACTGTGGAGTATGTTCTGTCCCTTGGCTAGATCTGGGTAGGGGTTCAATGATGACTGCACGTATTATCCTTGGTTGGTGCCTTAGATCGAGCAGAACCCCTGGGCCCAGATCTGCCCATCATAGTGTTCTTCTTGTAGGTTTCTAGGGCCCTCTGGATCCATCTATTTCCCTATCTCCTATATTTTTCTCACTTAGAGTCCCAATAGAATGTCCTCACCTCTATCCCACTTTCCTGGTAAATGAAGACTTTCATGGGATATGCCCCTTGGGCTAGTGTCCAGTTATAAGTGAGTATATACCATTTGAGTCTCGGGTAGAATATTCTTGGGAGCCACAATCAGACTTAGTCTTAGGATGGCCTTTTTTCACTTTGCCTGAAGCACCTGGGTTTAGGAGATACCACCAGTTGAAGGCTCAGTGGAAATCACTCGACCAGCCTGGCTTCTGTCTTCCTCAAATCCCTCAGTGGCGTTTTGATTACTTAGTGTCCTGCTGTTATCCTGGTTATGTTGTCATGGGCTAGCGTCTGTGATGGGTGCCCGTGGTTGGAAGGTACTTACTATAACCTCTGCAGATGTCAGAACTTGCATATTTCTACATGTAGACCTTCAAGCTAGAGTATACTGGAAGACAGGTGAGTGGACATGCACAGCCCCCACCCCTCCCCCAAAAAGAAGCCAGGCAGGGGTCTAGGGAGGGCTATGAGGCTCGTAGTTCACCCTTCCACTCTCTGTCCTTCCCATGAAGAACTGTTCCAGAGGACCCAGCTCTTGATTGGCAGACGTGAAATCCTAATGATATTTCCTTGGGCCAGTGGAAACCCTCCCACCCTCATCATCTCTTCCTTCAGCTAATCTTCACACCAACTGTGTGCCCTCAGCATAGAAATAGAAAGTGGCCGGACAGGTCGCTACAGCCAGACTCAAGCTGCTACTTCCAAACAGTGTTTTAAGGCTACTGTTACAGCTTAGCTACCCAGCCTGCCTGTAAGACAGAATCGCCCAGGACAGGCCACAGGCCGGAAAGCATCATATTCTTTAGAGCCTCTGAGGCTGTCCTATCCCGGCTATAAACCTAACTGCTTCTTGGACTGCATTAGCTCTCTCCTGTTTGGCCAGGCAGTGGTGGCGGCAGTTCTTGAGTCTGAGCTGTGCTTTTGGACACACCCTTTGACTCATGCTTTTGCCTTTGGTGTTTGCTAACACTGCGGGTTCTGGGGGGACATGGTTCTTGTTAAGTAATATGAGTGACATAAATGTCTCAGACCTGGAGCTGAGGAGGATGTGAGTGGGCGGGCATATGTGTGTAGAGGGAAGGTAGGTGAGACACCTCCCAGCCTTCTGGGTCAATGGGTGAAAAATCATGATTTAGTAGGCTTAGAAAATTGTGGTTCACCAAATGGTACCCATTGGATACACAAAAAAGTCCTCCTGTCTTCTGAAGAGGCTTTACTGGCCTAATCCCCACAGAGGATGCTGCAGGCACGGCTTTCCTTGATGCCACGGCAGCGTGACTCACACTAGGATTGCTGTGTTTAATTAGTCCCCTTTCTTGTTGATTTTATGACCGAGGTTTCAGGAAGAGAGTACTTTGGAGTTTTTAGAGGTTCCCCTCCAATCCAAAGTCAAAGTCATTGCACAATAATAAACAGACAGGGTATTAGAGAAGAAAAAAGCAGAAAACTTGCTTAAGGCTGGTGCTTGGCAGGCGTCACCAGGCTGGGGAGGGCTCTGAGTAGTTAGAATGTAAACCAGGACATCTGCCCACATCCACCAATCACGTTCCGACCCACAACCACCTGTTTGCCTTCCTCAGAGACTCCCTCTTCAAAAGTTGTCGTCAAGAGTCCAACCGAAGCCCCGTGCTCTTAAAGGTGACCTTAAGCTGCTCTTGACGGCCAGACTTGGGGAGAGTCTGAAGTAGAGATGGAAGTTTCTCGCGTGAGCACGACAAGTCCACGCTTGATCTGCCTATTCTTGTGATGATTGTACCCCACATTTAACTCATAAGCACCGAACTTCATCCAGTTATTAGCTCTGTTCCCTTCTCACTCCATTCTCTAAAAAAGGGGAGAAGCTGTTACTCCTCACAGGAGACCGTTGCAATCTCCCCGGCACAGCACCAGTGGAGGAGACGAGCGGTGGATGTGTTTGCATGACAGGAGACCCGCAGCAAAGCACTGATCAGGGCCTGGCTTCAATCAATGGCCAAACCTTTCCTGAGAGTTACTCTGGAGTCCTAGAGATATACACAGAGAGCCATAAGCATCACCCACTGAGCCTGTTTGGAACTGGCCACCCTTTTAAAATGTGAGGAAACATGTAGAGTTACTTGCCTACTCCTAAGGCAGTGCATTTTCTGTATTTTAGGAACTCTTTATTTGCAATTAAACAGCCGTTTAATACGTTTCTTCCCCGGAAGAATAATCTCTAGTTCTAAAAAAATAATTTCTAATAGGAAATTAGGATAATTGGAAAAATTGTGTGGGTGGGGAGACACGAGGCATCGGGAAATTTCTAAGGCGTTCTCTCACTCTGAAAGTGGCAAGGTTGGTCCCCAGTTGCCAAGCTGTAAAGCTGTGCCGCCAGGACTGAAGCTTTTCTTTTCTCTTGTCAACATACTTGTTTATTCAGTTTCAATAAGACAGTGTGTTGGCTTTATGCACAGGATTCCTGACATAACGCAGGCCGTCCTGAAAACCAGTGTGTTTTTATGTGCTTTCTCCCCACCCATGCGACAAATGCTCCCTGTGCTGTGTCTCACCGATGCCTGTCCATCTCTGTTATCACCCGAGGCCCCAAGGATAGCTCTGCAAAAGCTGTCTTTGAATTGTGAGCTGAGCTGCAGATTTTAAAGACGTGGGTTTAAGATGTTAGAGAGGAAAGTGACATTGATTTATTTGTTCAGTTCTTGGCCGGCCTGAGAAACCTGTCCCGTCAGGCAACGAACAACTGCTCTTATCCTAACCAGTGACTTCAAGAGAACATTACTCATCTCCTCATTACCGCTCCCCTGACTCACCCAGGATGCAATATGGGTTTCCACTGAATAGGAATATTCTGACAATGGGCGGGTAGAGCCAAAGTTCCTATTGAATACTTTAAGTTGTATGTGTCTGGAATATGGAGCCATGGATCATTCTGGAAAGAGGATGCAGAGATCCAGGCTTTGGCCTTGTGTCTATTTGAGAAATTGCATTGGCCAGTATTGTCAAAAATGGCCATGTGAATGGCCGGTATACATCCGCAGGGAGCAACTGACCTCTCTCGCCTGCCCAGGACTGCTCCCAAGAACACGGGTGCAGCTGTCAGTATAGAATCTGTGCCTTTCAGTACTTTTGCTCACTGGCAAGAGAAGTCGGTGGGCATCTTGGGAAACCCTTTTAAAGCTTACGACAATGTTGACAGGACTGTCATACTTGTCATGTGCCATCATAATGCAGTACCACCGAAGGGCAGCCAAAGTAATTCACATTTTATAAATGCCACCTGCCTTCTGTCATGGCCCTCCTCTGTCCTGTCCTTAGGTCCTTCTGTGTATGCTTCAGATGGAAAAATTGAGACCAAACTCTTCTAGATCCAGTTTGGATGTTTGCATGTTTAAAGGGCTCAATATTGACTGTTATGTGTGCTCAGTTTATTTAGAAGCTCGGGCCATTTGGAGATTTTTTTTAATATTTATAGTCATAGACTAGAGAAGTGTAGTTTTGAGTGGCAGCTGCCTCTGAGGCTTAGTTGAGCCATTAGGTGTCTGCACGATAGCTTGATGTTTCAAGCATAAAGACTATATTCCAAGGGGATGCTGGATGCAAGCTTGTGGGTTTATGGAAATCCTACCTCTTCTGCAGATTCTTACCTAATCCTTCTCGGGTTTAAATAAAACCCACAGTTGCTATTATAACAGCTACCCTGTCACCCTTCTCTACCTCCAGGCATTTGAAATACATCACGAAACAACAATAGAATTAATCCAAGGCCCTTTAGACAGTAGAATGAGTGCCTCGGGGGCAGGAGCCTGTCTCTATCTTCAATTCCAAAGACTAGGCAAAATAAATGTTTTATAGAAGGTGTGATGGAGTCATTAGTTGCTGTGAAAGGAAAAGGAATTGTAACCCAGAAGGCCTGGAGTTTGGCGGCCTGTCCTGCAGGGTCAGTGAAATAGGAATCTGGTCACTGCAGAAACAGCTGCCCTGGAGATGGTGAGTCAGGCCAGCCTGGAAGACAATAATGTCTGCCCTGCAGCAGGTTCATTTTACCACTGCCCATGATTCCTGTGTTGAAATAGAAAGGCTCAGCCCAGAAAAATGCTAAGGAAACAAAACCAACTCTTTTATTACTCCTACAACATTTATAGGCAAGTCCCATTCGATGCCCTTATCCTTGGGGCATTCTGACAGTCATTTTAATGATTTATTTTCTTTTTCACAACCAGAAGACACATAAAATATTTTATCACCTTTTGGGTAGACTTGATGTCTTTCTCTTCATTTCATCACTTTCTAGGTCTATAAAACCCTCCTTACCTTTCCGTTTTTATAACTCCTGAATAGGAATTCTGTTTGCTTCATTCCTTATGCATTGTTGCTTTTTGTTGTTGTTTTTCACATGATTTTTTTTCTTTTTGGTGCTATATCCCTAGCCTTTTTTGCTTTTGTTTTGTTTTTGTGTGTGTGAACATGCTGGTTGAGAGCAGGGGAAGATGGAGAGTTATGGAAGGTCCCATGTTTGCAGCAACACAACATGGACGGCAGAAAAATGCTTTGTGTAAGAAAAGGCATTTTCAGCTTGATTCTCCACTCTTCAGAGATATGAGAAGTCTACTTTCTTATGTTTGGGTAAGTGGTGCTGAAGTCATGTTGGTTGAAGATGAAAATGGCCCACCATGACTGGGGTTCTCTGTCTGATTTCTCTTCTGGGGTCTCTAATGAAAGCCAATGATTTGTGGGTGCCTGCTGCACTGTGGTTGCCCCTTTCTGTTCTGAGCTTCACGTCTTCCAAGCTTCCTGCATCACAGCTCCCAAGCTCATTGTTTCTTCCCTTTGCCTTCCTGGCTCACCTCGTTTTACATATGCCTCCTTGTGTCAAGATTCCAATGGCAGGCTTTACTGTCAGACCAGCTGTCAGAAACCAGAACAGATGCTAAATAAAGGTACTGGTCTGTGAGTGAGACCTTTGCCTCTTAGGATCTCAAAGCTGAGTTGATGTGTCACCTGTCAAAGTCAGCATTACAATCAGAACATCTGGTTTTGCAGGCTTCTGAATCAGATGTAAATGGTCTGATATTCTTGGGTAGCTGGTCAGACATTACTTCTGAGCATGACTGGGAGGGTGTTCATGCTGTCTCTCCCCAAGACGAGCATCATCCCATCCACCAAAGGTCTGGATGGAACAGAAGGTAATGGAAGGTTGGATTTGTTTTCCGTCTGCTCAGCTGGCTGTGATGAGGCAGCATCACCGGGTCTTGGTGACCCTTGTGTTAAGGAACTTTAGGCTAAGACTGGGACTTACACCACCAGCCATGGGCTGTCAAGGCCTTTGAACTATACAACCAGACTCCCAGGTCTCTATCTTGAAGACAGCTGATTTATATATGTGTACAGAATCCCTCTCCTGCATGTATGTGACTGATTCCATTTCTCTAGAGATATTGAGATATTCATGAGAACCATTGTGCTTGATCAAGATGGTCTAATCTACAGATGAGGCTCATTTGTGCATTAGTTTCTCTGAAACAACCCTGTTGCTGGATGTTAAAAAGGCACGGTGCTTGCCAATTAGCTATAACATTCATCCAAACTAATCCCTGTCTGGTAAGGTCTTGGCCATTCTGAGGTTACTTGTTTAATTATTTGAACCAAAAGTGCATAACTTTTCTTTTATCCTGGTGTTGAATTCAGCTCGATGCCAAGCCTCTCTTTTAGATCTTGATTCCTGTGTGCAGGGTGCTGGCTGCCCTTCCTGGCATGACACCATCATTAGGTTGATAAGGAGTCTTCTTACCATTACTCAAGTAGTCAATAAAAATGTTAAACAGAATAGATAAAGACAAGGTTCCATATCTTGTGTTAAGCAGTTGAAGCTCATGTTAAAGCTCGTCTAGTGTTGAAGCTCATCTGTTAAAAAACATTATTTGGCAGCTCTCAATTTGTGTGCTCCTTCCCCCAATAGGTGCGCATGTTCTATAGTGCCCTGTTCAAATCCAGGGCCTGTGTAAAACTGTCCTGATGTGAGATAGCTCCATGTCGTAATGGAAAGGCAATTTGTCAGCCAATATCTTACTTTAATTTACTGTCTTAAACCTCATTAATCTCTTCTTTGTGTTAGTTCACAGACCAATTTCTTCTTAACATGCACCTTTATTTATTAATCCAGAAAAATGCTGATTTGAGAATCGTTAGTATCATGCATAGTACTCAATACAAAGGCAAGGTGCTTGCCTTCAAGTGCTACAGTCAAGAGAAAGGAAAAGAGTTATAATTATAACACTGTGTTGCTAGGATACACAAGCATTTGTTTGTGTGGCTTTTCTAGTAAGTTTTATAAATAATATAATAAACACAAGCCTAGTAAATCTATGTCTGAGACAACAAACAGCTACCTGGGATCTCAAAGGTCAAGGCACACTGTTCAATACAGAAGAAGGGGTCAGTCATTAGTTTTGGGAATGGGAAAGGGGCATTCAAGAAAGGAATGAGCCTTCCTTGGTCATCTGCTTGGAGACTGGATTCTAGACTTGGCCTGATAATCTACCACCGCTCCTGATCCTCTGACTTGTGTCTTGTACTTGGTCATATTATCTGCCAACCATCTTGCCCTTTTATCAACCATTAAACTACATCTGATTTACTGCTTTGATTATGTAGTCTGGGTACAAGGGGTTTACAGACAGTTCACAGGACCTATCTGATAGTCACCTACACCCTGACGCGAGAGCCATCCCACGGATGGAACAGGAGGCAGTGGTACAATGACTCTAAAGCGCCTCACAGGCAGCCCTATAGGACACACATGCGACACACTTCCAAATTAGAATAGCACTTAGGATTTAAATCTTCAATAAATACATGTAGAAAATGTCTTCCCTGTTATACCACCACTCACCCCTAACAGGCGACAAGATAAAGACAGCCATCTTTATCTTGAATTAAGTCTTGTGTGCTTTCATCCTGGGCGAGCTGTCTATGCAGATTTGAAGTGGACCGTACCAGCTGCAGGTGGGTTTTATAGAGCATGAAACATGGCATATCAGTCACTACCAGAGGCACATGTGTCCCTTAGATGCAGGTGGACTTCTCAGCGGTGGTCTGGAGAAAAATACCCTCAAAACCTGGGGGCTGAGTGAGTCTAAGCAGTGCCACAACAAGAGAACAAACCTGGACACCCCATTGCCACCATCTTCAACCACATATCCCTATCTACTTCTCTTCTGTGGCAGGAAACACTTTCATTTTTTTTTTTTTCTTGGCTCTCTGTTCCTATCAGCTGGGAAGCCAGTTGGCCAAGGTGCTTGGTCACAAAGATGCTTAGAATTCTGCTTCCAGTGTCCTGGCAGTAACGAGAGAGGTTTATATTGTATTTGGTTGCCCAAGGTCTGCCTCCATCTGGCCATTTTCTGTTGTCAATTCCCCACTCACTTTGTTTTGTTGGAGCTAGGAGTCTTGCCTTTTGTAAAGAAAATAAATGTAAATCACAGGAACAGTGAGATGCTGGACGCTTTGCCATGAGATCTGCAAGAATGGGAGGAGATGGCACATGCTCCGAGAGTAGACCGCATGCTTCATTATCCAGGGAGCTTCAGCAAGGGCCCGTGCAGAGTCTGTTCCTAGGCCTGATGGTGGCTCAGCTGACACAGCCACCTTCTTACAGAGCCTGGACTGTCTGCTTGCTGCCAGAGTGTTCCCACAATGGAAAGTGAGAACCCTGGAGGACAGCTAGTATTTGGTTGAGTGCTTAGTGTTTTAACAGGCATTGTGCAAAACACTGCCATGTTCTCTCTTCATTCTCTCTTTCTTTTAATTTGCCTCTCACTGGGATCCTTGGACTGATGATAGAGAGAAATCTGAGACTCTAAGAAGTTAACAGTTCCTAAAGTGAAGATCCTAAATTCAGGATCTGAACAAGGTATGCAAGACTTGGGTTAAATCCAGAAAGCATTTATCCTTACAAGTAGCCTGCTATGTTCAGCAAGGCTGGATATTTTATCCTCAGGCATCGCTTCCCTTCCTCCATTAGTGTCAGGGCTTTAATATTAATTTTTCATCTTTTTTTTTAAAAAACCCTACATTTCAAGGGCAGTGCCTCATCATCCCTGGGCACTAGAGATCAGTGCAAAATTAAGTAAAAGTGAGTTTCTTTCACTTTACTCTGCCCTCCCCTGCTGGGAGGCTAAGCAGTGATCCTGGCCTGGCCCTGCAGTGCAGCCTTGTTCACAGAGAGTGGGTCAAAGTCCGAGAGCTCTTTCCTCAGCACTTGTGGACAGACACTGGCTGCTAGCTCACCGTGTGTTTGAAATTTTATTTTCCGTTAAACGTCAAAAAATGCCTTTCTTTCTGGTCCTGATGCAAGCGTTGTCAACATCATCTCCTCCACCTGACGGCTGTTTTATGGGCTCCTGGAACCCTGTCGTTCTTCTTTTTCATCCATGGTACATTCCTGTACTTATTCTAGCCAGTAGGTCTCCTCAATAAATCCATCAAAGCCTGGGCCAGCCTGCACAAAGCATGCCTCCCACCTTCCGTGGAGGATTGAAGTACAGCCTTTAGAGCTCTTTTACCTTGTGAAGCATAAATGTCTACATCTGTCCCTTCCGTGGATGTATGGCCACTGCAGTGGTTGTGAGCTTACATCGTGTTTCTTCATGAGCTAATTAGTAGTTTTCCAAGTTTGTGAGTGAGGAGGAAAACCTCAGGCTATACACAGTGATGTAAGAACCATTGGCCTGTGGGAAGCTGAGGGAAGAAGTGCATTCTGGGAGTCCCGCTTTCCTGCCCACGATGATGCTTAAGCGCCAGTTATTTGGGAAGAGTGGAGAAGGGGCAGTCTGTGGGTTAAGATGCCAGGGTGGTGATCCAAGAGGTGTATATTCTTCCCTCAACTTTGACAGAAATCAGAAATCTTTGCTATGATGCAGATGAGTTTTAGCAGCCACCCACGGTATTTTACCTCTTGGACTATGTCCTTTCATTTTTACTAGCTCTTAGCAGCTAGTTGGCAGTGCAGATAACTGTTGTAAAATCCGGATCTTTTATGTTGGTGAATTGCTTGTGAAGTCTAGAGAGCTGTGTGATTTATTAAGTAGATTTTATATTTCTAACAGGGGAGATTAAAGAGACAAGCTCTCGTGCTCAGATCAGCACATATGCCACTGATGTAATTGTTTCTTCAGATTTCTAACTGGAATGTATTTCTGTTAGCAGGGTAGGCCAGTTCCTGACTTGATATTTTTCTTTTTAAACCACACGTTCTGGAGATCGGGGCATTAATCAGTTTGCAGAGAGCTGCCAATTCCTATCTTCCAGTCTCTTGCCACCAGCAAAATTGCAAACGAAGCCTCATTCCCCTGCATCTTCCATCCTGAAGGTGTGTGTGTGTGTGTGTGTGTGTGTGTGTGTGTGTGTGTGTGTGTTTGCTCTCCCAGAAGTCAACTCTAACGTCCCTTGCTTTCTCCAGCTTTTCCGCATTAACAGGAAACGCCCCGTTGGCTTCACCATTCTTTCCATTCCTAGATAATGCGCAAAGCTGGTAGGAAGACGTTCAGCGTGAGTTCAGACAAAAACCAGCTACATCTTCAGTAGAAACTTGCTGTGAAATTTTACCACCTTTGTTTATTTTCCCTGACAACGAGAAAAGGGAAGGAGATATGAGTGGTGAGGAGTCTTATTTCTCAGTGGCTGGAGGGGAGGCAGCTTCCGGTTTGCCTAACTTCTTTTGAGAAGATTTAATCAGTGTGGGCCGTCAGGGAAGACGGATGTTCTTGCTTCCTGAAGATGCTTTGTCTGAAATGATAAACACAGTTAAGGTGATGGCAGACTGGCTTGCAAACTGAGAGAGCTCTTGTTTATAACTGGAATACACAAAGATTTACTATGGGCTTCCTGGATTGTTTTTTTCCTCCCTAAACTTCCTGATTCAGCACGCGGTGCTGTGGCTGGAACCATCGCCTATGCTGTTATACATGGAAAACCAGCCAAGCGTAAAGACTCCTCACTCTATATGCGTCTAGGCATATAGATAGCTATCTATTCCTATCTATTCCTTGATAACCGTAGGACCCCAGCCTTGCCTTGCTTCGTCATCTTTCCCAAGCACAATGCAGCCTTTCCTCAAGGTGGTTTGTGGTGGTTCCTTCTGTTGTGTACACTATATGACGTATAATAGGCATTTAAGAATGTTTATTAAATGAATAAAAGAGGAAAATATCTCAACAGGTAAAGGTGCTTGCCAGCGAGCCTCATGCATGTGTGCTGTGGTATCCATAAATGCATGCACACACACATGGAGACACAAACACAAAGTAAAAATACATATATATATATATATTTTAATTAAAAGGATAAATGCATAAAAGAGGAAGCAATATATGTATATATAAGCATGTGTTATAAATAAGCTCATAAATGTATTGTGCTCAGGTATTTTACTTTAAAAAATTCAGTTAACATCTTTTCCACTAAAAAAAAATTCTAAAGATAAACTTGGATGGATGATGTCAAGGCACAATACTTCAAATCCAGTATACAGTATAATTACCCACGCAAGAGGAAGCCAACACCATACGTTCTGTGGCGGTTGAAATAAGAATAATCATAGACTTACAGATCTGAATGCTTGGTCACCAGGGAGGGGTTGGCACTATTAGGAGGTGTGGCCTGGTTGGAGTGGGTGTGGCCTTGATGGAGGAAGCATGTCCCTGGGATTCATCTTTCAAAAGCTCAAGCAGGCCCAGTGTCTTTTTCTCTTCCTGCTGCCTAGTGATCGACCCACATGTAGAACTCGCTCAGGTGCCACGTCTGCCTGCGTGCTGCCACGCTTCCTGGGGTGATGACAAGAACTAAACTTCTGAATGTAAGCAAGTCCCAGTTAAATGCTTTCTTTTATAAGAGTCACCATGGTGATGGCATCTCTTCACAGAATAGAAATCCTAGCTAAGACACAGGGCATCACCAGTGCGTGACCGCCGAGAAGCTGGAGAACCTGACTGGTTTCTTCTCAGTACCAGTCATAGAACCTAGGATCTCAGCAGTCACAGGCACATGGGTCACACTCCTAGCATTCTTCCCAAGGGGCCAGAGAGCCTAGACCCCTTAAGGAGCTTTGAAACAGCTCCTAGCCTTCCCCCATTAAGTCTCTTGCTAAGAGGTGTAGAGTCCTAACACTTGAGTGTTGCGCTGTTTTATATCCTGCTGCCTGCTATGCATTTCATGCCTCATTAAGGGATTAGATTTCCCAGCCTCTGGGATTCCTTCCTCATGATGGATTTCAGAACTAGTGCGATGGTTGGTTGATGGTGGTGGCTGCAGCCGTTGTTTTCCTGCTTTGACACCAGCTTGGTCCTTTTACACCTCCGACCTCGATTTCTTTACAAACTTGTACTGTTTCGAGTTAATGGTGAGAAACCACTTAAGTGTTGCCTCAGCATCTGTATGGAGCACTGGTCACATGCTTTAGTGTACTCCTTGGTCCCTGTCAGGCCTCACTGGAGCACAGCGCATGAAGTGCGTGTCCCGATGCATGCATTTGCTCTGTAAAGTGCTCCTTAAAAGAAAATGTGACTTTGTTTTACACCTCATTTCTTCATCCCACAAACATTTAGACCTTTGTTCTATGCCAGGCCCATGGCTGGCATGAAAAGGGTGTAAATAGGCTTCTCTATGGGAGGCTGAGTCTCCTCTGCACCTCTGGCGATGTGCCCTGGAACGCCTGTATGGGCTCCTGTGGTATTCTGGAGGCTTCTGGAGTATTCTAGAGTTAACCGCAAGCCTCTCTCCCCCTTGCCACCCTGTCAGTGGATTGATTACAGAAACCATCCAGGAGAATAATCAGGGTCTAAAAGCCCAGAGTACGGACATCTCCTTTATCTTCCTGCAGCCTGGCAAATAGCAGAAATGATTGCCATCTGCTGACTCACCCGCAGATCTGAGAGCAGTGGGCCAGCCTGGCCTCCCATGGCCTGGGGACATATCGCTCAGTAGAGCAATTGCAGTGGTTCCCGTACCCCCCTTCCGACGTTGCTTAATTATTCTCACTTCACTGAACTATGGTTTTGCTTAGAGTTTATGGGGAGTTAGAATACCAGGCGTGGGGTGGGAGGGCAAAAAGAAAGGCATTAGGAACGGGAATTTAAACTGATTGTCTGCCTCTGTCCGAGTGAGGTTGACAGAGAAAAAAAGCAAACGACATCAATGACCAGGTGTCAGTATAAAGCGGCTGATTTGGAAAATAGTTCCTTTGAGGCTTGTTTGGGTGAGAATCATGGAGATCACAAAAAGGAAGCAGCTGGTAAGTTCTGGAAACCTTTTTATATAGGCCCAGAATTTGAATAATGCACTAAATGGAGTGTATTGCATATATTTAAATATTTATGTACAAATGGCTCATTTTTTTAGCCTGCTGTGCCACAGTCCCAACAACTTGACATAATTGTTTTCAAATTTCCATTGTCTAGATGCTAGAAGGTATTATACAAAAGACATGAAATTGTGTTAAAAAAAAAAAAAAAAAAAAAACCACGCACACACAGAAAGAAAACGCAGAATGTACCATTACAAACCAAACTGCTTTTCACGGCATACTGTGATGGATTAGTTAAAATGTAGTGTTGTGGATCTAGGCCTGAACTGAAGTTCTCTTCTTAACTCACTAGCCTGGTAACCTTGGGCAAGCTGTGCTTCCTTTCTTTGAACTTCAGACTTCTCAACTGTGAGGTGGGGATAATAATAGGTCCCACCTCACCGTGCAGTGAGAACGACGTGAACTAATTGTGTTGGGTGCCTGACCCCTACCAACCCTCAGTAAATGTTAGCTTGAAAAGGAAGTTACTCTGCATGAGGTGAATGGAGGAAGTCATTACCCGAATATTGCAAAGTCAGATATGGGGAGGGCAGGCACTTTGTTCGAGAAGAACATGCCACCGCTGTGAACACGACACGACGTCTGGCACATAGTAGCTGTCTGCTAAATATTGCTTAATCTCTGAATAAATATGTGTGGAGTAGGTACAGGCACGAAGGAGATTGTTCTATGAGAGGCACTAACAGGTACCTTTCAAGTGAGGATACCGAGTGACTGCTTGCAGCGGGCAGAGGTAGGACTTTCACACTTCTAGCCTGGAAACCGGTACTGTTCCCTTCCGAGCAGGGCACAGGCAGGCGTCGGTTTCACTTTCCTCCCTAGGAGCAGATGATCTAGGGATGTCTTGCCCTGCAGTTGTGTCCTCCTGGGGATGGCATTCCAGCTCCCATTTGAAGCGTGTGGAGCCGAGACCCAGGAAGAGGGTGATAGGCTCCCACGGAAACGACTGCCTGCCGTCCCTGCTTTCTCCCATTTCCTTCTGGGCCATGAGTTTCATACTCCATGCATGGTAGAGAACGGAGGCTAGCTCTGGAGTCTGGCTGTTCCCCAGAGCCACTCACTCACTGTGGACCTGTTAGCGGACCCTACCTGTGTCACCTCTAAGCCTCCTTGTGCCTCTATGGGCCGGTTGGATTGACCCCCTGTGTACCTTACCCGCTTCCCTCCTTACTCCAAACCTTTGCACTGAGGGAGGGAAAGGAATGGGCACTCTTCACCTAGCCCCACCCCAAAGTCAGGACTCAGGGAAGATGTGATGAGCGAATGCAGCCTTTGCAGGAAGACCTGACCTGCAGATTTGCCAAAGAAAGGAATGCAGTCCCGGGACCTCCTAGCTGCAGGGTTGTGTAAATCACTCAACACTGATAAAATTCAAGTTATGAACTCCAGCAATTTCCATTTTGTACCACAGTTAATTAGCCTAAGGAGAACAGGGACAGATGATGTATTCCCAAACTTTTTGGGAGGCAATGCTGGGTGACTGGCTCCAGACAGTCTTATACAAACTCACATCCAAGACGCTGCATGTCAGGAGCTAGCATTGACAGACTACTTCCCGTCTCCTGGACACAATTCTAAGTGCTTGGAGAAAAACTAACTCACTCACTCAAGATGACTGTTTTTTTGTTTTTTTTTTGTGCCATTTTTATAAGGAGGAAACTGAGGCACAGTAACTTAGCCAATGTTATGCATGCGCACGGAAGAACAGCTGAAGTAGTGGAAACCTATCTGTCTTGTTCACTAAGCTGAAAAGAGGTCTTTTCACCACTAATTGTATGTATCCAAAGGAGGCTGCGACTTTTCCTTCAGACTGAGGGTCCAGGTGAGGGATTTCAGGCCTCCTTTTTCTTCCTGCAAAAGTGCATCTCAGAATCTCAAATATAGTCAGAGAGGATATTGAGCTATTTCCAATACTTCAAAGAGCCTTGACCAGCATGGCTTAGTTCTGAAAACCTGACTGAGGTGATGAAGGGATGGGGAAAGGACAGACACACGTACAAGAAAACTAGGACTGGGTGGGCTGTGCTCACTCTGATGGGAGGCACCAACTGCAACCACCCAGACCCTCAGGCGTTTGCTGTGTCTAGCAGAAGGGCAGGCTAGCTGGCCTGGTAGGAGGCCTCCATTAACAAGCAAGATGGGTTCCCATTTCCTGGATTGCTGCTCAGTGTTTCTGGTTCTGCACTTGGTAGCTTTTGCATTCGCTGGCCAATCGAACACTTGTGGTTGGAAGGCGTTGCCAATCCCCACACATCTGGGGTATTGGTCCTCAGCAATCCACATTCACCTGAGGACATCATCTACTCTTTATACATTTACCTGAGACTACCTCCGCTCCCTACACTTTTAGGGATACTGAAACAATGTGGGCCAATGACTATATGAAACAATTGTTTTGCATTTGTCCATTTAATGTGATAATGTGATCGCTTAATTATCATAGGTGGATCAGATACTTTTCATGGCAATTCTGCTTGCAGTCTTACAGTGTGTAATGCTTGTCTTTTTTTAAAAATATATTTTACTGATTTATTCATATTATATATCAATTGCTATCCCATCCCTTGTATCCTCCCATTCCTCCCTCCCTCCCATTTTCCCCTTACTCCCCTCCCCTATGACTGTGACTGAGGGGGACCTCCTCCCCCTGTATATGCTCATAGGGTATCAAGTCTCTTCTTGGTAGCCTGCTATCCTTCCTCTGAGTGCCACCAAGCTTGTCTTTTATATACACTTTAGATGAGTCCTTCTGAACATGAAATGGGTTTGGAGTGGGAACTAGGCAGAAACAGACATTGGAAATGGCGCTTATGGGTCTGTAGCAGTGAGGGATCTTAGGCTAAGGGTCAGTGTGCTGGCATCGTGTCACCCTCCTGGCCCGAAAGTAGGTGGTACTTCCTGGAAGTTTCTTATCCTCCTGTACATACCGGATGCTTTTATCTCACACAGCTGCAAATGGCTCTCACTGACCTGTCAGGTGGTGCTTCCACCTGACTTTCAGGATGTAATGAGGACGCTGAATTGCTGGCTTCCCTTACACCCACCATCAAGATGTACTCTAAAAACTAAACAAAAATGCTATTTTGCATTATCCACTGTTTGGATTTTTTAAAAACACATGTAGGTATAAAGATGCAAGGCTTTATGTGGGCCAGAGGACAAGGAAGGCCATTTACCTCCTTTGAGACAAGATCTCTCATTGGCCTGTGTCTCACTGAGATACCTGGCTAGTGAGCTACAGGCATCCTCCTGCCTCTGCCTCCTCAGCGCTGGAATTGCAAGCATGCACTGACATACCTGGCAGTGTTGATAGGGACACTGGGGATGGAGCTTAGGTCGTGCCCGTCCACCCCCTAACCCACCAGATCTCTAGAAAGAACTGTCAGATTTAAATTTTATTCCTTATTTCTTTACAGCTGTCACTGTAGCTGCAAGCCTTCTCTTTTGTTAATTTTCCATATATTTTTATTGCATGCATTAATGTTATCTACAAGTTGGTACGTGAGCATGTGTGCATACACACTTGTTTTTTAATGGACACAGGTTGTTTCTAATCATTTGCTGTAGCAGAGAGTGATATAATGAGTATTTGGGGAGTATAGCACTTTACATGGATGCAGGAAGAAATTTCTAGAATTAAGATTTGGGGTCAAGGCTGAACGTGTTTGGGATTTGAATCCTGTCCCGAATTGTTCTTTAATAGCTGGTATCCCATTAGCAGCATATGGAAAGGCCCATCTTTAGCAGGCTCCTCAGCAGAGAGAATTAGTAAGCATGTTAACCTGTCAGATTGACCAAAATCTAGAAAACTCAAAATATAATTTGAATTTGCATTTCTTCTATTTGGAAATGTGTTCAGCTTTCCTTATGATGCTTAATGACTGTTTTATTTATGCTGTATAAAGTATTTATGTCTTTTGAGAGTTTTCCTATTCATTGTTCATAGGTTCCAAATGGATTGCTAGTAGCTGTTTCCTTACCAGCAAAATTATCTGAGTTTTTGTTTTTGTCTGTGATTTGATTTGAAAATATTTCTTCCAGATTGTTACTTGTTTCTTGACTTTGCTTATGGTATATATCTTTTCCACAGAGAACTTTTTTTCCTTCCAAGACAAGGTTTCTTTGTATTGTCTTGGCTGTCCTGGAACTTGCTCTGTACTCCAGGTTGGCCTGGAACTCAGAGGTCCACCTGCCTCTGCCTCCTGAGTGCTGGGATTAAAAGAGTGTGCCACTACCCCCCATATGGAAGTTTTTAAAAATATATGGTTGAATTAGTGAAACCTTAGTTTTTCATTTCCTGTGTTTTATGCCATGGCTGGAAGGGCCTTTTCCCATTCCAACCACACTTTTCTCATTTTCTTTTTTCTGCTTAAAAATTATCATGAAAACATTCTAAGCATTGACAAATTAGAGTAAGTAGTATAGCAAACCCCAGGTCCCTGCCATCCAGTTTTAGTAATTTTTATTATTATCCAATCTTATCCAACGCATATTGGGACTATTAATACATAAATTCCAGACATTTTATTTTCTTCATAAGTGCAACATATATGTTAATAACATATAGGCCCTGTTTAAAGAACGTACTCTTATAACGTTATTATGCTAAGAATCCCTCAAGAACACCTGATGCCACTCTGTGTTTACATTTTCTTCTGCAATTTGATAGCTATGGATTTTATAACATAAAATATTATACAGGGTATGGATCCAACTTTATCTTTTTCTCCCATTCTTCTGACACAACTTAACCTTTACAAGTAGGGGTCCCGCTCAGACTAAGGCACCAGCCAAGGACAATACAGGCGGTAAACTTTAAACCCCCTTCCCAGATCTAGCCAACGGTCAGAATATTCTCCACAGTTGAGTGGAGAGTGTGATATGACTTTCTCACGTACTCTGGTGCCTCACATTTGACCATGTCCCCTGGAGGGGGAGACCTGGTGGCACTCAGAGGAAGGACAGCAAGTAGCCAAGAAGAGACTTGATACCCTATGAGAATATACAGGGGGACGTAATCCCCCTCAGGAACAGTCATAGGGGAGGGGAATAATGGGAAAATGGGGGGGTGGGAGGAATGGGAGGATACAAGGGATGGGATAAACATTGAGATGTAACAAGGATAAATTAATAAAAAAATAAAAAAAATAAAAAATAAAAGCAAGTGAGATCTTTAAAAAAAAAAAAAAACAAGTTGGTCTTAACTTGCAGTATATTTGAGTTTATTTCTGGACTTTATAGTCTGTCCTATTTGTCTACTTATATAATATTATACTGTTTAAATTATTGAAATGTTAGCGCATTTTAGTGATTATTAGGACTGCTATTTAAATGGAATGGTAAGTCTCCACTCAATCCATGGTGTATAAAGGTGGCAGAAAATATGATTTGCAGTGTACATTCTGTAAGCTGGTAATTTGGAAACTGACAAACGTAGGAACAGGGGCTGACGAGTGTGAGAGTGTGCTCCCAAAGGAAACAACCAGTAAAAACAAACTATACTGAACAGCTTCTTAACCTGTGGGACTCCGTAATATGTGCAGTCCTGAAAACTTTGGCAAGAGTGAGTGATGGATTTTGAATGAGCAAGAACTTTGAATTAATTCAAGATCAAAAGCACAATTCATCCGGGGTGTTTTTGCATCGCTCGTCTGTGTCGCACCATGTATTTCACAGCAACCTTGGTTCTGAGCATACAGCGCGCATGCTTTGCACTGTGCATGCCTACGCCCTATGTGACATCAGTGACTACTGCCTGCCTGAAAAACCAGCTCAGATTGCGGCTGTATTATGCTGTGAATTGCAGTAGTTCACGCCTGTCCCCCCCCCCCCCCCCCCGCCCCGCCACTGTTAACAGTTTTCTGCTCTTACAAAAACATGTTTGTTTTTTGAAAAATATTTATTTATTCACCTTACATTCCTACTGCAGCCCCCTCTCTCCTCTCCTCTCAGTCCCACCTTCCCTCTTCCCCACCTTCTCCCCCTTCCACTTCTCCTCAGAAAAGCTCCCCTCCCCCACAACCACCCCAGCACATCAAGTCCTATCAGGACTAAGCACATAAGGCTTAGTTCAATAAGGCAGTCCAGCTAGGGGAAAGTGATCCAAAAGCAGGCAACAGAGTCCACGTCAGAGACATGCCCTGCTTTGATTGCGAGGGAACCCTCATGAAGACCAAGCTGCCCATCAGCTACATATGTGTAGGGGACCTAGGTCCAGTCCATTCACGCTCTTTGGTTGTTGGTTTAGTCTCTGGGAGCCCCGGGAGGCCCGGAGTTATTTGGCTCTGTTGATCTTCTTGTGGAGTTCTTGTCCCTCTGGGTCCCTCTATCCTTCCCCGCCCCAACTCTTCTGCCTAATGTTTGGCTGTGGGTCTCAGCATCTGTTTTATCTGCTACTCGGTAGAGCCTCTCAGAGGACAGTTATGCTAGGCTACAAAAACACGCTTTAATTATGGAAAACAAGGAATTTTAATATTTTCCTTCCACCATTTCTCAGCATATTTTGGGTTCTATTACATTAGAATGTTTGATTTTAAGTGTGCAAATTGTGTTGCTGATGTGAGCTTCATAAAAATGCTACAAAATGCTTTTTTGGCTTGGGATGAGGACAGAATTTCCAGCCGTTTCTAAAATGGCCCAAAGCATTTCTTCTGCATTTTGTACAGCACATTAATGCAAAGTGGCAGTCTCAGCATTGACTACTGTAAATCAATACCACTCATTGTCAGCATTGACTACTGTAAGTCAATATCAGTCAACTCCGAAAAGTGTACCTCCTCTGTGTCCTGCAGAATCAAATTCAGCTACGATTAAATCCCTTAAAAATTTACTTTGATAATTTATTTTGTGTGGGAAGGCTCTCATGTGACATGACACATATAGAAGTCAGAAAACAACTCTTTTCTTCCACCATGTTTCTCTTAGAAATTAGACTCAGGTCGTCAATCCTGGCAATGGGCATCTTTAGCCACTAGACTATATCACCAGCCCAAAAATCTAATGCTTTATGTAAAAATAAACTCGTTTATCAATCTCATTATTATACAAATGTACTCTCATCTTAAACAGTAAAATAATACATTTACCAAAGAGTTGCTTTAAAGTAAAATTCATTCTGACTTGTGAGTCAGTGTTAGATCCATATATCTATTTTTTATACCTGGGATTCGTAAACAATCTCGCAGGCAAAATGGAATCACGAGTGGGAAAGGTTTCTCTGCTCTACAGCAATAGCAAAGCAAGCAGAGATGACCAGAAGGCTCAGGGCTTGGAGCAGGGAGAGATTATGAGGAATCAACAAGAGAAAAAAGACATGGCCTTGGAGGTTGACGCTCGCTTCTCCCGGGACACCAGCCTTCCCTAGTTCTCCTACTGCAGAATCAGAAAAGCTGACAGTAGAGAAAGTTGAAATATTTACTGTATTCTGTTCTGTGGGAAACACACCTGAGTGTGACTGCCGAGCAGCGCCCTAGTCAGGCATGGCAAGATGGCTCTGCCACTGTGTCACCGCTTTGAGCACTTTATCATCTCAGCGCCTGGTGACCCGGGGCTCCAAGGCCGCCTGTGCACCCGTGGCTCTGAAGATAGGAGAGCGAGCCTCACTGTGTGCTTCCTGGGAAGCTGGGTGAAGATGTGTCACTCTTAGCCTTATTTCCGGAAGAAAAGTACTAAATCCATTGGCCAGTTTCACATCTGCCAGGAGAAGATTTGGGATTGTGACTTCTGAAGTTGAGTTAGTGTAGAAACGACACTGAAGGAGTTGATGCTCTTTCATTGTAATGCTCCTATCAGCTGGACTCTGTCCCCCCACCTTCAACAAAGTTCAATAAGGAATAAATGGGCCACGTGCGGTAAATAGGTCTGGGTTCTAGACTGGGCAGGGAAACTGAGCCAGAATTCTGTGTGCTGATATAATTCCCCTGCCAGCATCCTTAATAACTTCAGCACAACCTGTGACAGCCCCAGCTCCAGTTCCTCCTCACACCTTGGCGATGACCACATCATGCTTACCTCACAGCCGCTCGTGGGGACTTAATTAGTTCCAGATGGGACAGTTTTCTGAGGGGTGAATCATACTGTGCAGTGGATGTGCTAATTTGAGGCTTTGGGCTGAGAGAATCTCCTGATGGCCAAGGCCAGATGCTAAAGGGTAAAAGAAAACGACTCTCCTTCAGAGTCAAGGGACTGGGCATTATGGGGCAGTTGAAAGGGCACAGTTAGTTACAGTCCCTCACCTCCTATGCTGGTCACCACTTGGCTTCAGAGGAGGGCGGAATTAGCTCTGAAGCATGTTCAAGGTATGCCTTGTTATAAGCACAAAGTGGAGGGGGCTCTCTTAGGCCTAAGCAAAGGACACTCTGCCAGTAAGGAATTTTATGGTCTGGAAATTGATACAGAATATGGATTTGCATTTTAAGCTAAGCTTTTTTTTTTTTTAAACTAGGTGCCCTTGAATGAGAGAAGCCAGAAATAGAAAAGGAGGTGGAGGAGGAGGAGGAAGACTTACTTAAGAGCGGTGAGTTCAAGTACACAGGGCATGTGAAGTAAAGCAGTTCCCTTTCCTTGGGCAAATGAGTCTCCTGAGAACATGGTCCCGGGGGAGGGGCAGGGGGAGAGGGGGAGGCTTGTGGTGTACAAGGTGAGAGGCCGGCAGAAGAGTGGTCCTCAGCTTCTCCTTGTGTTGCGGAATCAACTTAAAGGAGGAAGGAGGATTGATTTCTTTGGTGACTTCCGTGGTTGGGTAGCTGTGTTGTTTCCGCACCCGTGATGAGACAGAGCATCAGGCTGAGAAGAAGAGTTGCTCACCTCATAATAGCCAAACAAACAAACAAACAAACAGAAAACCCAATGTCGGCAAAGAACAAAACAGGACATGACCCACAAAGACAGACGTCAGGGATGGGCTCTCTCCATGTAGGTCCCTCTCTCTCACCTTCCAACACCTCCCAACTGTGCCACTGAGATGTGAGTTCATCAGTGAACTAATCTAGTGGTGAGGGCAGAACCGTTGTGTTCAGTCACTTCCTCGAGGTCTGACCACTGAACACTATTATATTGGGGACCTGCATCCCATGAGCTTTTGGAGGCCATTTAAGATATAACAGACACTTTGGGAGAAGGTTCTTAATTTAAGGGGAAAACCCAATGTCACATGAAAATCCAAGGTTAATTTTTGGAATGGAATGACTTAGGACAGACCACAATTCAATTAATAGAAATTTCTTTAGTCCATGGACTGGTTACATCCAAATAGACTTGTTTCCATGCAGACATATATAAGTACACATACATATACACATATATACATATATACATATGTGTATATATGTGTATAAATATGTATATATAGACATATATAAAATGTGATGAGAGGAGCATCTCTGAATCTGCGAGGCTTCATGAGGTTTTCCCTGATAGATGAATAATGGTCTGTGTTCATTTTTCTAAGCTCTTTTGTCTGACGTTGCTCACCTCTCTGCTTTTTCATGATCCACTTCATTATGGTAGGATTAGGAATCACTAGATCTTGTTGAGGTTGTAATCTCTGAATGAGGTTATAAAATATTCAGCCACATTTATCTTCTGATACCGAACTGTGGTGTTTTTTATTTTCTTTCTGATTGATTTGCGACATTATCCAGTCATTACTTCCTCCTACCTGGAGAACGAGTAGTCTGTTTTTCTCTCTGCTGGTAACAAGGCTTCAGGCACTACAGCTTTCCTGTGATCCCTCTGCCCAGCAAAGGGCCATGTTCAGAGTCTGGGTTCAAGGTTCAGTTGGAGTTCTGGCAGGAACCAGATGACATGAGCAGATGGTGTTATTTCATAAAGTTAACAAGGTACAATTCACAAGGGCCCACGAAGCCCTCAGCAGAGTGTCAGACCTAGAGATAGCAGGCATTCCATCATAACTCAGGCCTAACGGACAAAGGGAAAATGGGTACCAGCATCTGAGACATGCTAGGTGTGGCCTGACCCTGACAGGCACTACTGGACATAGTGGCGCCTGTCAGGGAGGTCGTCACAGGAATAGATCCCCAGCCTGACTTCCAGGCTACCTTGCTGTCTGTGAGCACTTGCTGCTGGCCAAACCAAACCTGAGCCATTGGGAAGAGAACTGTGAATGGTGCATGCTTGCTTTCCCAGCACAGACCCAGATGGAGAGAGATGGAGGGGTGGTGGGTCTTGAAGGGCCAAGGAAAGAGTAAGTAAAACAATTTTCTCTTCACTAGACTAAGCCAGCTGTATTTGTTGCTGCAGTGTATTTAAGGGAATCTGTGCATTCGACCATATACAGATGTGTTAGGCCTTGTTGGGTAAGTTTTTGCTGAAACTAGAGTCCTCATAGTCTCCATATGGGAAACCGATAGAGTGAAAGCTTGCTAACTTAGATAAATAATCACAATGGAATACAGTGCCTTGCCTGTATGATGTCTGCAAATCTCTGAAAGACCTTAAGCTTAATTTCAAGCAAGGATTGGAACTTGCTCTGCCCAGTTCAGAAGAAGATAGTCCTGTGTGTGTGTGTGTGTGTGTGTGTGTGTGTGTGTGTGTGTGTGTGTGGTTTTTTTGTGGCTGTGTGTGTGTCATGGTGGTGGTATTGGTAGTGATGGTGGTCGTGGTGGTGGTGGTGGTGGGTGGAGGTGATGATGGTGGTGGTGGTGGTGGTGGTGGAGGTGATGGTGGTGGTGGTAGTGGTGGTGGTGGAGGCAATGATGGTGGTGGAGGTGATGATGGTGGTAGTGGTGGTGGTGGAGGCGATGATGGTGGTGGTGGTGGAGGTGATGATGGTGGTGGTGGTGGAGGTGGAGGTGATGATGGTGGTGGTGGTGGTGGTGGTGGTGGTGGTGGTGGTGGTGGTGGTGGAGGCGATGATGGTGGTGGTGGTGGAGGTGATGATGGTGGTGGTGGTGGAGGTGGAGGTGATGATGGTGGTGGTGGTGGTGGTGGTGGTGGTGGAGGTGATGATGGTGGTGGTGGTGGTGGTGGTGGAGGTGATGATGGTGGTGGAGGTGATGATGGTGGTGGTGGTGGTGGTGGTGGAGGTGGAGGTGATGATGGTGGTGGTGGTGGTGGTGGTGGTGGTGGTGGAGGCGATGATGGTGGTGGTGGTGGAGGTGATGATGGTGGTGGTGGTGGAGGTGGAGGTGATGATGGTGGTGGTGGTGGTGGTGGTGGTGGTGGTGGTGGTGGTGGTGGAGGCGATGATGGTGGTGGTGGTGGAGGTGATGATGGTGGTGGTGGTGGAGGTGGAGGTGATGATGGTGGTGGTGGTGGTGGTGGTGGTGGTGGAGGTGATGATGGTGGTGGTGGTGGTGGTGGTGGAGGTGATGATGGTGGTGGAGGTGATGATGGTGGTGGTGGTGGTGGTGGTGGAGGTGGAGGTGATGATGGTGGTGGTGGTGGTGGTGGTGGTGGTGGTGGTGGAGGTGATGATGGTGGTGGTGGTGGTGGTGGAGGTGATGATGATGGTGGTGGTGGTGGTGGTGGTGGTGGTGGTGGTGGAGGTGATGATGGTGGTGGTGGTGGTGGTGGAGGTGATGATGGTGGTGGTGGTGGTGGTGGTGGTGGTGGTGGTGGTGGAGGTGGTGGTGGTGGTGGTGGTGGTGGTGGTGGTGGTGGTGGTGGTGGTGGTGGTGGTGGTGGTGGTGGTGGTGGTGGTGGTGGTGGTGGAGGTGATGATGGTGGTGGTGGTGGTGGTGGAGGTGATGATGATGGTGGTGGTGGTGGTGGTAGGGGTATGGTTTGATGCGTGTTTGTGCATGTGGTCAAATGTCTTCCCCAGTCACTCTCCATCATAGTTTTTGAGACACGGTCTCTCATGGAACTGGGAGCTTACTGATTTGGGTAGCCTGGTTGTCTAGCAACCACCAACAGGCCTCTCTCCGCTGCTTTTCCAAGTGTTGTGGTTACAGATGCACACCACTGTACCTAGCTTTTACCTGAGATATGAGGATCGGAACTCAGGTCTTTACCCTTGCCTACCAGGAAGTTTACCTACTAAGCTGTCTTCTCCGACCCCAAGAAGGTCAGCCTTATAGCTTATAAACTTACAGCTTATTAGCTACAGACTGTCCTATGCGCTGGAGCAGATGTAAAGGTTTTGTGAATTGAGAAACATTTGAACCAGACCTTCCAAGCAGGGTGGGAAGTAAGGTGCATCTAAAACAGTGACATGCAACAGCGCTGAGCTTATGGCTTCTTAAGGCAAATGTTGTATGAGCTCGTTCATGCCTGTTGTGTGACAAGACTTTTCCTGCAGAGATGCAACACATAAGCCTACTCACCCTAGATAGCGAGCCCATGACAGACTAAAGTGTGGACAGTACCAGATTCCAAGTTGTGAACCAGTGGGTTTTACTGAGCTTACTTCCAAGACTATGGGTGAAGGGTTACCTACAGGAACAGAACTGACTTAGACACAGCTACGTCGCCAAGACCTGCCTCAGCATGAAGGACAGCTCACAAAAGCTGGGGACCTGGTGCACACTGCAGAGCCTGCAAGCAACTCATTAGGCAGACAGTGTCCTTTCCAGGGACCTCAGATGGGCTAAGGCCCTTTCAGGTAGCTCGGCTGGCTTCTGCCTCTTTGGGGCTGCCTGGTTGTTTCGGCTTCTCCAGGGCAGCTTGGATTGTATAAGAGTAATTCTCAAGCTAGGCCCGCTCTTGGGAAGGAGGGGCCTAGTGAATCTGATTAGTTTCAGGGACTTCCCATATCTATTTTAAGTTGTTTACTTCCTGTCTTAAGGAACATCCTGGGGAGATGGAATGTCTCAGTCCAAGAACGCTCAGATACTGTTGTTCCATGCATTCTAGTTTCCAGCAGTTTTAAATCCTACTTTCATATATGCTCAGATAATCACAGAATTTGAGAATGGAAAACATACATATTGAGTTTGAGTCCTATCTCGTGAGCTTCTCAGCAACAATACCACCATTGGCCAGTGTGATAATCCATTGTGAAACAGTAACTCACCACATTTAGCTTTCTAATTGGCTTGGCAAGTTGACAGGGTGACAGCATTTTCATTTTCACTTTCCTTTAATTCCCCAAACTCTTCAAAAATGTGTATGTGAAATCCATGCTTTACTAATAGAGAAACTGAGTCTCAAAGCAATTGAGTGGGAGGTAACAGAGGTGACAGAATTTCTGCTCAGACCTGGTCCCTCCAAAGGCCTATTTTTCCCCATTGTACCAGGCAGCAGCTTAACTTGACTTTACCCTTGTGGGACTGTGAACCACTTTACCAGCCATTAAATATCGTTTTTCATGTTACAATTAAAATGCTATTTAATACAAATAATTTTTCAGCTTCCTCTGAGAATACAAAATTATGCACATATATATCTTTATATATGTACATTTCCTTCTGCTCTGAGTAGTTATGGTGATGATTTATAGTGCAAGTGACAACACTGTAATTTTGCTATATGTGCAAGATACAGAATTTTTTTCCTTAGGACTGCTTTTATAAGCTTGTCAGCTTCCAGAGAGTTCCTTGAATAATCTGTTCTGGTTTTTGTGACTATGCAAAAGTCAGCATAATATTCTTTTGCCAGAGCATGCAGTTTATTGTTGGTTTTTAAATGCCCTCCTATTTCAGATTATCTACAGACTTGTTTCTACTTGTACAGTGTATTTTTAGGTAGAGAACTGAGAATGAAATTGAGATTTGGTAGGGCATCATAAGACAATGGCTAGAGATATAAAACCCCAGTACAGTGAACAAAACGAAAACAAAACAAACAAAAACCAGGACAAACCGTTGGGCTCCTGGTGTTCTCCCCGTGGGCAACTATGGGTGCTCTAAACAGTGGGATGTGTGGTTCACTGGTTACTTTTTAGGTCAACTTGACACAAGCCAGGGTCATCCGGGAAAAGAGAACCTCAACTGGAAAAAAACAAAAACAAAAACAAAACTGCCTCCATCAGGTTAGCCTGTAGGAAAGGCTGAGGAGAATTTTCCAGATTAATAATTGATGTGGGAGGCTGCAGCCCACTGTGAGTGGTGCCACCCCTGGCTAGGTGGTCCTCGGTGGTATAAGGAAACAGGCTGAAAAAGCCATGAGGAGCAAGTCAGCAGGCAGCTTTCCTCTACTTGGGTTCCTGCCTCTGGGTTCCTGCCTCACTTGAGTTCCTGCCTTGGCTGCCCTCAGTGATGGACGGATACCTAGAAGTGTCAGGTGTAATAAACCCTTTCCTCCCTAGGTTCTTTATGGTTATGGTGTTTATCACAGCAACAGAAAAGGAAACTAAGATAATTGGCAATTCAGTCTCTTAAACAGAGTTGTAGGTATGCTTTTACAGCCTGGCTTAAGCAATCAAGTCACCCCATAAAATACATGTGTACATCAATACACACACACATACACACGTATGCACACACACACACACACACGTTCAAATGAACTTACTACCTATGGTTTCTGCTTTGGTACATTCTGCCATGTCCAGAAAATTTGAAGTTAAGAAAAATCATGCTTGTATAAACACATTACTTTTAGTCTTTTTTTTTTTATTATTACTTTTATTCTTACAAAGAGAACCGTGCTATCCTTTATGCATGGTATGACAGAATGCTCACTTAACCCATCCTTGGCAGCGCACACTGCTCCGCTCAACACACATAGAGCAATGGATCTTTAGCCAGCTGTCAGGGACATCAGCTTGGGGTTCAGTTAAGAGAGCATTGCTTGGTTATTAAAGGAAATGAGTTCAGTAAAGTGTGCACGGGTGTGGACCATAAAGGCAATGTGTTCTCTGCCCACCATATGTTTCTGCTCACTCTGTATCCACACAGGTCTGCAGGAGAAGCTGCTCGGTTATAGCACTGCAGTGACATGTCTGCGTGCAGCCTGCTGGCCAGTTAGGTCTTCCCCTCAAGTTTAAAGATGTGCCCCTTCCAAGAGGAGGGAAAACTCTTGTGTTTGCTTACCAGAGAGCCACGGAATGTCAGCAGGGTTATTTTTCAGCATTTTGCCTGCCCTTCACCCCTGCTCCCTTCTTCTGAATGTAGGCAATGCCTCACCATGTAACCCTGGCTGGCCTGTCACTCACTACCAGGCTGGCCTTGAACTTGAAGAGACCTACCTGCTTCTCTGTCTCCAAGGAGTGAGGTGAAAAGGGACCACCACACCCGCTGCTGGCTTTTGGTTTTGAAAGAAGGGTCAGATGACAGCTGCATCTGGAGTGCATCAAATCCAGTCACAGGCATGATCAGTGTCAGCCAGTGCCCTCTGCTAGGGTAATCATCTAAGCATATTATTTATATAGTATTTAGAATTATCTAGGTATAGTATTTAAGCATTGGAAATGGCTGCCTTTTCAGACAGAGTGATGAGGTCAGTGTTCTGTGTCTCCCTCGCCTCCTAAGAAGCACAGAGCAAATAGCAACACAGCAGAAAGAGAATTCTAATTTTGGAAAGAAATCCTCCATTTCTGGGCTCTTTTCTACCCTGTCATCCAATACAGGATTTTACTTCATAGGTAAAGAGCTTTAATATCTACGTGCCTTGGAATGAGCGTCTTAAAAATGAGGCAGGTGGATCTCTGAGTTCAAGGCCAGCCTGGTCTCTAGAGAGAGTTCCAGGACAACTAGGGCCACACGCAAAGAAACCTTGTCTTGAAACACCAGGGGAAAAAAAAGTCATTTATGGAAGCAAGCTGCTAAGAACTGTTGCCCCTATGTGAAGGAAAATTTCAAAATTAGTCCACACATTTGTATTAGATTCTGTCAAGGATCAGCTCTTAAATGTCCTTCAATAGCCCATGAAAGGTCTTAATCCCCAGGTCACTGTTGTTAGGCGTGGTGGAACTTGTATGGTACATCGTAGCCATGCATGGTGGTGCATACCCCTAGTCCCAGCACTCTGTGAGTCTGAGGCCATCTGAATCTACACAGAGACCTGCAGGCCAGCCAGAGTAACCATCTCAAAACAACCAACTAGAACAACACACGGAAGGAAGACAAAGAAGATGTGGGTGGGACCTATTGGAAGGTCGTCAGGCCATAGGGGGGAGTGCTCTGAAGGGAGACAGTGGGCCACAGCCTCTTATTCTTTCTCTCATCTGCTTTCTGGCTGGAGCAATTGAGGGTCCTGCTCTGCACTCCAACGGTATCCTGCTGCCCCAGACGCAAGCCAGCTGATCACAGGGTGAAATGTTCATGTGAGCCAAAGGGAACTTAATTTCTCTAAACTAGTTACTGCGAATATTTGTTGTGACAAAGCTGACCAATGGAGCTCCCTACCACACGTCAAATCTAGCAGGGGCCTTTAAAGGGAAACCTTGTCACTGTTTACCTGATAAGCTTTTGTTTGTTTGTTTTGTCTTGTTGGGTTTTTTTTGTTTGTTTTGTTTTGATATTTTGAGGCAGGGTTTCTCTGTGTAGCCCTGTATAGCTGTCTTGGAACTTGCAGTGTAGATGAGGCTAGCCTAAGACTCTTTCTGCCTCTGCCTCCTGAGTGCTGGGATTAAAGATGTGTACCACCACCATCCTGCCTCAGAGAAGCTTTTAAATCTTGCCCAAGTGGTTTTGTTTGTTTATTTGTTTGTTTTTTTAAACCATCTTTCTATTCTTCCAGTATCATGAAAGCCTTCTGAAAGAGCATAAAATTATTTTCTTTGACAAGACTGCAGTTGAAAGCTACAAACTTAAAAGCATATTTTAGCTGTTTCTTAAAATTTGGATCATACTTTAAAATTAGAAAGTATCTCAAGTTCATACTTACTGGCCACGTATTAACTCACAATCAGATTTAAATGGATTTTCATAATGAAGTTACTTTAACACCAGTGCTGTTTTAGGTGTTGTTGACTAGGTTACATGCAACAGATAAAGGGTGACACCTGTGGCATCGCAAAACGTTCCGCTTTATGCTTAGAAATGAGGGGTCACCTCTGTAAGGTTTTGATCCCATGTTTGATAAGCATTTTCTGTTTGTGTGTGTTTTTTTTAAGCAGTGTAATGAGAATCTAGGGTATTATAGGGATACCATGTTACATTGATGAATCGTGGTGCATAACTAGGATTCTTCAGTAATCTCCCTCCGTCAGTATCATATTTTATTAGAAGTGGAGGGAGTGCTGGTGCGCAGGTCTTGGCTGTGATGCGAAGAATGTCTGAGTCCTCCTAAGAGACCAGTTCACAGACCACAACTGTGTCCCACTTGTTGCAGTTAATATGGAATAAGTTTGCACAATTCTATCTCTTGAACTGATCTTTAGTCCACTGGTAATGATGCGTATAGGAATGGGAGAGATGGAAGGAGGAGAGGGTCAATTTGATGCTTACAATTCTTGAGGTTAAACAGAAAGTACTTTATATATTAATAGTTAGTCTTGATTTGTACCATACCCTAAGTTAACAGCACAACTCTAAGGTCACTTTACTTACTGCTAATGGGGACAATACTTCTTAGGCCCATGACTGTCTAATTAGTAACTATAGAGCTAGGATTTTATTCTGGGTCTTTTTGAAGCAAAGGCCATTATTTTTCTTTTCCCTCAAAGAAGATTGTCCCACACATCTTCAGCGGCTCCTATTGTCTTTTGTTAACCAGTGATTTATAGGAACTCGGGGATTCGCTCTTTCTTGTTTACTATTTTAAACCGCGCGCTCAGCAGAATCTAGCTCTAAGGGTGTGACTGCAAACGATGTGGGCATGCAGGAGCCCTCCCCAAACATTGTGTCTCATAGAGAGCAAAGCACCAACAAAGACAGAAACTGGAGCCCTGGAGACTGGCTTCCATGCCGGGGCGAGGCTTAGCACCTGGCCTTCAGCCTCTCTGCAAGGAAGTGGGCAGAATGTACACCCCGTGGCTTTTTTCCAAAATTTAATAGGGCCCCCGAATGTCTGTCTTCACCTCATTGGGTTCCCAGCCAGAAGCAGCCCATACCCCACTCTAGCTGCGGATAGTGGTGATGTTTCCTTCTGGCAATTCTTCCCCTTTCCAGAGGAATATTTTCTCCTGTTCCATTTATTCCCACTAAAATTTCAGCACCCATTTTGAATTTCCACTTTGCCTTCAACCCTCCCCCCCCCCTTTTTTTTTACAAGGGAAGCCAGGCTTATTAACAGTGTCATTAGAGCGGCTGACTGCAGTTAAGTGCTGCTTGCAGGGAGGTGCGAATGTGAGTGTTGACGGGCATGTTGGACTCAGGAGGAGCACTTCGCTTCTCTTCAATTATCTGTTCACTTCGTTCATTAGCACTTGAAGGTACCTTTGTGCTTGCTGACTCATAGTTTAGGAATTGGGTAAGACATGCAGTATTGACTGCCCCACGTTGGTCTCTTTGGTCTCTGGTGGGACTCCATCATTTAGCAGCATTGGATGCCCTGCCAGTTTCTTACTGCACATGCCTTTGTTTTACTCACGACGGAAGGTGGGTGCTCTGTCTAGGTCCTAGATAATGATGTTGGTTCTATTCCAAAACATATTTACTGAGTATGTGGTTATGTGCTGAGCGTACATCTGAGGACTATTTTTATAAAGTAGTGCTTTGACAGCCTCGAAGGATGCCAGGGCTATCCTGCTTCTTGAGGACCCCACCGGCTTTGCAGAAGTTTTGGTTGCGTGATTAAGAGCACTGGGGCTTGGGAAGGTGGCCTGCTTCTGAACCGTGTGCCTTCCTGTGAACCAGGTCTTTTATTCTGGGGCAGGTATGGGCCAGTCTCAGGAGGGGGTTCCTGAGCTTTCAAATCTGGCTATCTGCCATTCCCTGGACTGCTTGAAAGTTGCTTCCTGTATCCCTACAAGTATGCCTTAACAAAATCTCTCTGCTCTCCTAGCCAAAAAAAAAAAAAAAAAAAAAAAAAAGCTGTTTGCCTTCTGTAGCAAGTTAATGTATCTCCCAAAGAAGGGACTCAAAACAGGGAAAACCAGCCCCCCCCCCCCCATGGGGTTTCTGCCCAAGCCTGTCTCTGGGAAACATGGCGGAAAGCAGTAAGCTCTCTTGGAGAAAGACATTTAAATCTTCCATTGAGTGTGAGGGTTGTAGACATAGATCCCATAGTGTACCGTGGAACTTTTGTCTTAGTGTCAGAATAAAAAAAAGCATTCTTACCAGGAAGCCAACCGTTACAGCTATATTCTGAAGCAGGAAGCAGCAATTTTTCACCATCATGTTGGCCTCAGAACCATCTGAGCTCCTCCACTACACACACATTTGTACCAATTACCTTCGAAACCTCACGGTTTCTCCCTCATCCTATGTGAAGAAGCAACACTAGTCTGAGTGGTGGCCATGGAAAAAATAGCCTGGTTTACCCTAGCACATATTACGGACCCCGCCCTCTCCACAGAATGAAATACACACTCGCCTGCAACCTTGCCTGCCACAGAGACTGCAGTGGTGAGCGCCTCCTCAGCAATGTCTCCACAGATGTATTTTATTTTAGAGGCTCCGTGCAGTGATTCTCAATGTCCAGAAACTCCAGGACACTATTTAACCGTTTACTTGTTCATTACCCTGATGTCATCTGCTTGTGAAAAATAAACACAGCCATGGTCAACCCAAGCCTGTATACGGAAGAGGATAGAGACAGACGCTGTTACTCGGGAAACAGTGTATGGTAATACATTATAAAGGTGGCTCAGGAAATAGAAGGCACTTTCACTTAGTTCATTCCTCACTTGACAGGCAACCTTTTTTAGTTTTGGAGCCTGTTGCTGGAATAGGACTTTGCTGTTTCACTTTGAAATGGAAATGAAAATACATTTTGGCTGTGTAGATGCAGAGCTGTGAGACTCAGACTCTCCTGTTTTGCATGTCTCTAATAGTCAAAAGGTACCGTTTTTTTGACGGGCTGCTATGTCAATGGCAGTCTCCTGCCTCCAAGCCTCAGTTTCCCCAGTTGCACAATGTAATGAGCCAGTTTCTGCAGTGCTGCATCAAAGCATGGAGAATCCAAAAAAATAAATCTTATTCTTAGGCTTGTTCATTAGATTTTTGTTAGTTTCTTTCTATACTTGTATGTGTAGGGGTATGTACACGTGTGCACGTATGCTTGTGCTTATGAAAGTCAGAAGTCAAGGTGAAAGTCTTTCTCAGTCACTTCTCACCTTACTTTCGCTATTGAACTAGACGTCACTGATTGGCTGGGGTGACTGACCAGTTAGTTTCAGGGACCCCCCATCTCCACCTTCCCATGCAGGAACTATAGTCACACACTGCCCTGCCTGGCTTTCTACACTGGTGGTGCTAGAGATCAGCATTCATCTCACACTTGACCAACTGGGCCATTCAAACTCCATTCAGTAGTTCGAACCCTTCAGAGACCTTTTGTTGGCTCTGAATCTCACCTTCCCCTGCCTTCACCATTATGCACATCCTTTTCATTCTAGGAACAACAGACAAGGCAGAGGGTTTTGGAGTGTCTCCGCAGACACAAAACAATTGTGGGGTTTTTTCAACTTCTTGGTTTTCCTGGATCCAAATCTTTTTAAATCTAGTTTATTAATTTATTCATATTACATCTAAATTGTTATCCCATCCCTTGTATCCTCCCATTCCTCCCTCCCTCCCATTTTCCCCTTACTCCCCTCCCCTATGACTGTGACTGAGGGGGACTTCCACCCCCTGTATATGCTCATAGGGTATCAAGTCTCTTCTTGGTAGCCTGCTATCCTTCGTCTATGCTAAGTGCTTATGTGGTATGGTTTCATCCACGGCCTGCCCATCTATCCTCCCAAACCAGTACACTGCATGCTCCAAGCACACCTGCAGCTACCCTTTTTAGTGTGTGTGTGTCTGCTTTTAGTGTGTGTGTGTGCTCAGATGTGTGTGAGGTGTGTGCATGGATGCCCATGCCTGTGTGTGCATGAAGAAGCCAGAGAAGGAAATCAGTGTCCTCCTTTATTCTTCATTCCTTGTTCAGTGAGAGACCAGGAGCTAGACCATCAGCCCACAAACCTCACCAATCCTCCTATCTCCACTTACATGGCCCTGGGTTACAGGCACACATGTGGGCTATAGCTGGTACCTTTGCGATGTGCCTGACTTTTTATATGGATCTGAACTCAGGCCCTTATGTTTGTGTAGCAAATACTCTTAGCCACTGAGCCACCGGTCCAGACCTATTTTCCGAACTTCCCTCCATAAGATCTAGGTTGGTTTTCTTTAGATTGTTTGGCTTAGCTTGTTTCTTCTCTCCATTTGATTCATCTGCTCAGATGCCATTTACTGAGAGCAGCGTGTGCAGACTGTCATATACAACATGGCCCCTCCCCTCATACGAAGATATCATCTACTCGCTTTGCTTTTTTACATTATTTGTAACTGTCTTGAATTACACACATCCACACTGTGTCACCTTTCCCCTCTAAAATGCAGTTTTCATGAGAGGAAAGGCATCGCTGGGGGAGTCAATGGTAACAGTGTATGATCCATCCTGGATGCCGATAATGACGACTGGAATGAATGCATAAGCTGTGACTTCAACAGAAAATTACTTCAGGAAAACCAGGGGTTTGGATTTGTAGTTTTAAACTAGGAATTTGTTTGCACTAGTAAGTGCTTACTAGAGTTAGCCAAAATCCAGGCACATAACTAACCAAGGAGTTCAAATGTTATATGCACTTTAGCTAATTTTATTCCTACGGCTCTTCAAGGAAGCATTACTATGCCCATTTCAGAGGCACAGAGACTGTGACAGAGCGAGGTTGATGAGCTTGAACCAGGCATCACAAGGGTTGGGGCGAAAGGCAGCTATTTGAGCCAGTGCACTTCACCACCCCAGAGAAAGCATTCAGCGAGCACACTGCCACTTCCAAACTGCAGCTGTTAGGACTGTTCTACAGAGAGAGAAAGCGGGCTCGGGAAGCGTCAGCAACTTGTCCAAGGACCCACAGCTGCTCCAGGATGAAAGGGGATCTGAGTGGAGAGCACGCAAATCTGCCATCCACGATCTTAGGAGTCTCATTGGCATTACACAATGTGGGTTGCTGTAGAGCATACTCATTCTGAGGTTTGGGGGGGGGAGGGCACTCATCTCCCCATCATAAAATGTTTCTCTTGGGATACTGGGTTCCAACTTTTGAATACAGATTCATTACAGCCCCGGGATGGACCAATTTCAATGTGGGAATAAGAAAAGCAGAATTGTTTTTTTCAACATAACCACTTGATTAGATAATGTAATTAGCTGGCTGTTTCTTCAGAAAGACCACAAGTGTGACTTCTAATATTTCTATATTGGTTACTAAAATGAACTAGAAAACATATATTTAATATACCTGGGTCTATGTGCTGATGTAAACAAACAGAATCTGTAAAGTTTAGCCCTATTGTATTCTTAGAAATCCCATACACACAGTATGCTTTCTTTCACTGACTACATCCTTAGTGACTTGGACTTGCCTTCCCAAAGATCCTTTGTAGGGAAGGGAAGATCTTGCCACTCCATTTTCTCTGGCATTCAGTTCAGTACCCTTGCTTATGTGTTACTTATGTGCAAAACACCACAAGGGAAGAAGTAAGATTCAGGAGCCCCCACACTAGTACCCTGGCTTCAAGAGAAGTTAATGTGAAGACCCACATGTGTATATATGGATATAAACCGTTTTTTTTTTCTTTGAAAAATTTCCTAAGCCATTGAGACTTGTTGATTCAGCAAGAAGAAAATGGGTCTGGCCGATGCTATTGAACCCTAGCATTTCCACAGGACTCTTATTATGTTGTTTTATTCACACAAAGCTATGTGATCCTATCTGAGCCTGTATTTGATGCTCACAATTATCTAAATGTGTGGGTAGTTTGGGTATTATTAAGCCATTTTACAGATGAGGAAATTGAGGGTAATAGAGTTTAAAGAGCCCGCCCAAGGTCAAGAAGCTAATAAACAGCAGAGCCAGCACCTGAACTTTTGGACTCCGAGTTGCATGCTGTCATCTGCAGCCCACACCCACCTCTCCCTGGCCAGACAACCTGACAGTGATGAGACTGCAGATTTAAGTACTCCCACGATGCTGGCTTCAATGGGCGGAACCTGTGGCTTCTATGGGGGCGCAAAATATCACATGCTTTACTCAGCACTGTGTGCGTGCCTGTCATTCCGTTGAATTTCAGTCCCTTCTGAAAAGAGGAAATAATGTTTTGGACCAGGAGTATCATTGCATTGTTTCCAGTATTCAACTTTGATTCTTTCCTCTGGAGCATCCTGGTGGTTTGTCCTTGCACCCGGTGTGACAGGTGCAGGTGGCGCTGGTACCTCATGTGACACTTTCTTCTCTTCTCTGCTGGCACCCGTGAGCTCTAGGATCAGCAGAGATTTTAGTCCAGGCTCACTCTGCGTTACTCACTATTTGCTCTGCTGGCTTTACTCTTATGGTGTCCCCCCCCCCCCCCAGGATTTGATGGAGTTGTGAAATTGATCAAAGACCTCTGTTTATTCAGGGAAAGGATTTCAGAAATAAGTGGTTCAGTGACTCCAGGTAAATAAACCAGGAACCAAGGTTGATTGGAAAGACAAACAAATCAGCAAACAAACAATCCGTGTGATTCAGCATAGCATCAACTAGCCAGCCCCAGGCACAGAAGGAACCTGGTGTAGCCAGGCTGGACAGGGAGGGTGACTGGGTGTCCTGTGGGAAGTCAACAGGCCAGTAGAAGGCAGTAAGGACTTACCTTTCATCTGAATGAATGATAACTGTGGTACTGACCCTTTTCAACAGGTTAAAACAAAACTGAGCTTTCCAAGCAGAAACAAAACACAACTCCTGTTGATGTTTAAAAAAACAAATGAGCTGACCCAGCCTGTGTCTTCCTTGCAGACACATGAGTTTGGCCTGCCCAGGCCTTGGAAGTCAGAATGCTGCTCCTCTGCCACATTCTGGCTGTGACCATCCTTGAGATCCTGGTCCTCTCGGAAAACTGGGCATTTGCCAAGAACATCAACTTCTACAACGTGAGGCCCCCTCTTGACCGTAAGTAGGGGCTGTGGTCCTCATTCTGTGTCTGTTTGACGTCCCTTTTCCATTTACCACACTTCTGTAGAATGGTTGGTTCTACCTAGAGTGAAAGAAGCAGGCCCAGTGCCTGCCGGGACGAGGGTGCAGTGGTGGAAAGCTTCTCCCTTCTCTAGAGAGGGCTGCTTCCTGCTAGTCTCTCAAGGCTTCACCTTCAAGAACACAAACAAGTCCCTTGTGGTCACTGTCTCTGATCGTGACTCAGCAGAGAGAGTTCAGTGATCTTTGGGGATTTCTTTGTCAGATCGTGACACGGCAGAGAGAGTTCAGTGATCTTTGGGGATTTCTTTGTCAGAGAAGATTACTGGCTATAGAAAGTTTTTGCATATGAAATTTGCGTCAGAAAGTTTGAAAATGAGAGGAAGAGTGTGCCCTGGACCTTCATTACTGTTACCCACAATTAATGCTGCATAAAAGTCTTGTCACTGACAGCAGCCAAATAGTAGTCCAGAGGCTGAGATGTGTAGCATGTGTGTCTTTCTCTTTCTCTTCTTCTCTTTTAAAACGCTTTTCCGGGGCTGGCAACACACAACCAGGGTGAGGGCTGCCTTCAGCCTAGCCCTGCGCAGGACGGACGGGTGTATGACTGCTGTCCTTCACTTTGCGTTTTCTTTTCCTTTCTTCGATTTGTTTTGAGCCGTTGTTGTTATTTTGTGTTGTTGTTTTGTTTTGTTTGTGTTTTTCAAGACAGGGTTTCTCTGTGTAGCCTGGCTGTCTTGGAGTCATTTTGTAGACCCAGGCTGGCCTCGAACTCACAGAGATCCACCTGGCTCTGCCTCCCAAGTGCTGGGATTAAACGTGTATGTCACTACTGTCTGGCCACTTTGTATTTTCTATGTTATCCAGATGTTCCATCTTCTCTGTTTCTGTCTAACTCCTTTATATGTATATATGTATATATATATACACACACACATATACACATACACGTATATGTATGTGTATAAATGCTTATGTGTCTGTGTATGCACATGCCATATAATCTCCAATGCCATTACCATCCTTGCACACTCCCTCAACTCCTCTTACTTCAGAAGATTTAACTGTAATAGAAACATACTATGGATCTTTCAAAGTAGCTTGTGGAGCCATTTTCATTTCTCTATGATGGAAGATTATAGTAGTTGATAGAAGGGAATAAATGAACCAAGCACAAGCCTGACGGGTCACCCAGCTCTCGGGACACAGGCACTCCAAACAGGACGTCTTGCATGTTTTATTTCATCTAATAAACATGCTGATTGTGTGCTATTTTTGATGTTGGGAAAAATGTGTGTTTTTTTGACCTTACTTTATTTATTTTTTCAAGCCACACCATTTCCAAATAGTTTCAAGTGTTTCACTTGCGAAAATGCAGGGGATAATTATAATTGCAACCGATGGGCAGAGGACAAGTGGTGTCCGCAGGGTGAGTATCTGAGCTTGGGAGGCTCTTCCGGATTCTTGTCTGATCTCTCTTTAGGTCCTTCCCTTAGCTGGAGGGAGGTGTCTTGTGTACTAGGTTAGCATGCCAACCCAGCCCAGTGACGTTCTTCAGGGGTCCTGGATTTCTTGAGAAAGACTATCCAAGACACCAGATTATCCTGAGAGAATGTGGAAATGGGTGACACGGCCTCAGCACGCAGTTGTAGTCATCGTTGGAAATATTCCTGAGAAGGTGCTTACGAAGAAGACAGAAAGCAGTGTTGACTAACGCATTCAAACAATTCCAGAAACGCTTGGCACTTGATGCTACCCTAGTAAAGTCACAGTTATGGGCTTAAAGCAAAGAAAGGTTTCTGTACTCCACTCTCAAGTGTCACTGATGCCTAGGAAGCACATTCGCTCCCCTGGCAAACATTTGGCTATCCTGGGTAGTTTACTGGTACATCTCCAATCCAGTGCCTAGCTCCTAACATCCCAGCAAAGACTTGCTAAAAGATGAATGGATGCCATTGACTAGGGGTCCATGGGGAGTCTTCTCTGAATATACATTAAAACAATGACCCGAATGACCAAACAAGGAAGCCGAATGGAGATCTTCAGGAAAGGTGTGCCTGGAAGGGAATTCTCCAATGTAAAGGCTTCCAGAGGCAACAGGTGGTGTGACCTCTTAAAAGAGACTGGCCACTGTGGCACTGTGGGAAATGGAGAAAAAGTCTGAGAGGGACCCATGTGTGAAGAAAGGCAGATGGTTTGGTTTTGTTTTGTTTTTTCTGACATAGGATACTGATTGTGACGTGAAATGTTGCTGTTGGGTAGCTGGAGACGGGAGTCAAGGACTACACCCAGTGGGGACTGTCCATTGCTTTTGGATGGAAGACAGGAACTGGAATTCCCAGTGGTAGAAATAGAGCTGTGAGGGAAGTGAATGTTTTCATTACAGAGTTGAAAGTAAAACATGGATAGGATATGCTGATAGGACTTCAGAACTGAGAGGGCTGCAATGAGACTGGGCTGTTCCTGTTCTAGGCTTTCAGATGCAATGGCATAAGAGAAACAAACAGCAGAACAGACATTCAATTTAGAAGTTGCTGGTTGGCGCCCATTACTGTGAATCTTTGGGAGTATTGTCGCTATATTGTTTATAGTAGTAGAGTGGCTATTCCCCACCCCAGATATGGGAAATCTGTAGAATCCCCCCAACTCAAAAACACTTCCACTGGCTACATTACCGAGAGTCACTGCTAAGTTAAGTGTCCATGCTTGTAGCATCCATATGGCTAGTGCTCTTCTTTATCCCTTGCTTGGAAGAAGCAATTATTAGACTCTTTTTTCTTGAGGTTCTTTTACATTTCTGCAGAGTGACTGCTCTTAAATTGTCATTTGCTTGTACGTGTATGATTGTGCATTTTCCTTCCTGTTTCCACACAGTTTTTGTTAGCTGTTTTAGAGGATTTTTTTTCTATTTAGAATATTATACATGCATATAATTCATTTTTCATGAAATCTGCTCTCCTTTCGTTCCCCTCCAAGTTCTCCCTTATTCCTCTGCCCTACACTGTTCCCCAGTTTTGAGTTTTTTCCTTTTCGTTAAGCCCACTGAGTCCAGTTAGTGGGGATGGGTAAAAGACAATCTATGGGTTCAGGGGTATCCTCTTAGGGGCCGCATCCTGAAGAAAGCTGACTCAACTAACGGAGCAGCCATCACGTGCTCCTCAGCCAGGAGTGGGATTTCATGAGTCTCTTCTTTGCCTGTCCTTTTGTTTGGCTTGACCTTGTACAGATCTTCTGTGCAGCTACTGTGAGCTCATGTGCACAGTGGCCCTGTGGTATCCAGAACAATACTGTTTCACTGCAAATAGCCACTTCCCTGGCCCTTAAAACCTTCCTGAACCCTTCTTCTCCATGACGAGCCCTGAGCCGTGGAGCAGGCGCTGTGGTACAGCTGTCGAGTTAGCACTGAGGATTCCACATCCTTATCCTCTGTCCATTGACCACTTGTGGCTCTCTACTAATTGCTCTGTCCTGTAGAAATAAGATTCCTTGATGAGGGTTGAGAGACGTACTAACCTATGGGTATAAAAGCGAGAACATAGAGGCAATTTATCACTGTGTCCTTTAGCAGAACAATAGCAGGATGGTTTCTCCTAGAACTGGGGACCTTCCTAGCCACCGATTTTGGCCCAGTTAATAGTACCGGCATGAGTTCCACCTTGTAGAGTGGACTTTAAAACCACGCAGGAAGAGACTGGTTAATTTGTTTTAAAGTTTTAAGGTTGGTTGATAGCTATCTCTCCTAATTTATTTCAGATGGTCGATATAATTCTGTAACAGTGTGCTTTAAGTTCCCACTGAAGACCAAGTAGAAGGGTTTGAGCAGCTTTAAGGTTTACCTGTTCATTGGCTTTTCCTTTGTGGAGCGTGCTATTCCTTCAGTCGCCTCTCAAAGTCTGTGCTGACTGTATCTGGAATGATGCTCCAATTTGTTATCAACTAAAGCCTTTTATCTGCTTCTAGGTTTTAGAATATCATCTCTTTTGCTTATTTAAAAATCTTTTAAGCATTAATTTATGTATATGAGGTTTTGATTGTATGTATGTCTGTGTTCCACATGCACGGCTTGTGTCCAAGGAGACCAGAAGAAGGTATTAGATCCCCTGGAACTGGAGTTAATAGATGATTGCTACTGTCTGCACGGGGGCTGGGAATTGAGCCTAGCTCCTCCAGAAGATCAACAAATGCCTAGCCATCTTTCCAGCCCAAATAGCATCTGTTTTTAACCATCTTTTTAAAAAAAGGAGACCTTACCTTCCTGTCCCCCAAACAGTGTCAGCAACAGCAAAGGCAGCTTAGGTGGCTCGGCCACCTGAGATGCCATCTCTTACAGGAACCAGCGTGGAATGACCCACCTTCCAGCACAGCATGAGAGCTCATTTCTTGACCATCTGCTGGTGAAGTCTCAAAGACATTTACCATCTGACATTATAACTGTGGTGCCATTTCTTACGCTTCCCTTTGCCGTCATTTGGGAAGTGATAGTCAACCCTCCATCCAGGACAAGAAGGCCTGGAGCCAATGTTCTTTGTCATCTGAGACTTGCCTTTCTCCGTATAGCCACACTTGTGGCCTGTCAGCCTTGTTAAAAGGGGGGTCTTGCTGTAACCAAACATGACAATGTGGATATTTCTTGTTTTATTTACAACAGCTTTTTTGGGGGGGGGGTGACAAGCTTAGAGGTTACTTTCATGTGGGTGATGTGTGCAATTCTCCAGATAAACACAAGCAGCCATTAGTTTCCAATTATTCTGAGTTTGGAATGTACAATGAAATGCCCTCTCCAAACAATTTAATGGCTCCATTTCCTTCAGAATCCAAAAGTCAGCCGCTTTTGTCCAGTTTAATAATAAAACGGAGCATCCTGGGTGGCAGCCAAGTGTCCTGATTATGAGGACAAATCCTTGAAACCTGCTTTGGTTCGAATCCTACCTTACATCCATGTAACCCTTCCACATGTATGGCCATGGGCAAGGTGGTGGTGCTAAAGCCTTGGCACTCAGGAAGCAGAGGCAGGAGGACCTCTGTGTGAGTTCTAGGTCAGCCTGGTCTACATAGGGAGCTCCAGACCAGCCAGGACTACATAATGAGATATTGTCTAAGACAAAAAACAACCAAAATGGATGTTAATATGGTCTATGGCCTTCCAAAGGCTCGTGGTGAGGACTGAATGAACACAAGTTAGAAGGTGACTGACTACCAATCTATAATAGGAATATATTTGCCATTGTAAATATCACTAAAGTTATCAAAATGCCGCTGTATATATGAACATGTCATTAAAAAAAAATACAATGATCTTAAAGGATCTAACAGGACTTACTTGTGACAGGAACTCTGCCTTCTCAATCTTGTTCCATTTCCTCCCAGTCAGTTGCTAATTAAGATCCATAGTGAATAAATTGATGGAGAATTTCCACGGTCTCTGGTAGCAGCAGGGAGACACAGAACTAAAACAGAACATCCGATGGTGTTACCTGGATCACTTTCTTAGGAGAATGCTAAGTCATAAAATGTATGGTTCAAACAGTGAGGATAACCATATAGAAATGAGCTAAGTATATGGAGCAGGGATGGGTGGGAAACAGGAAATGAAGAGGAGAGAAAAAGTGAAATACATTGATGAGGTAAAGTCTAACGTGCTAGAGGGCTTAAATTCCGAATAAGCAAGATGAGGAAGAAGGGTGGCCTGATATGTAGCTGGGGACCCATTTGCCGTGTAGCCTGTGAGGAACAAATTTTGAGTGAAGTTCCACGTTTCTAGATGTGTACTTTTTGTGCTCACAGTTTCTGTCTTAATTTGGAGTTCCAGAGCATATGCTTCTGAGGAAGAAAGGGCAGGCGGGGGACATAAATACTTGCCTATTCTATTAGCAGGCCAAGGATTGATGAGAACTCTGTCCATTTTTCTCAGCTTTAGCTAATGCCAAAGGAACTGGATACCCATTTATATTCATTTTCAAAACACATGTGTACTTTGGGAGCCGATGTCTTTGCAGAAATGCCACCTACAAACTATAGCATTCACTGCTGTTAAGTTTCTCACCTGGAAGTCTTAAGATTATTCTAAATTATAATCTTTTCTGGCAAGATGGTGGAGGGGCCTCTTTTGCAATATGGAACATAAAATTGCCTTTTGTTGTTGTTAAATCTTCCTAGACACACAATATTGCTTGACAGTTCATCACTTCACCAGCCACGGAAGAAGTATATCCATCACTAAAAAGTGTGCCTCTAAAAACGAATGCCATTTTGTTGGCTGCCGCCACAGCCGAGATTCGGAGCACACGGTAAAGATTTGTATGTGTGTGTGTGTATAATTACTTTCCTAGGTTTCGTGGTGATGGTGGTAAGTTATGCATCAAAGCAGAACCAAGAAGGAAAAGCTATATCTTAGATTTGTTTGCACTGCAACACAAAGACGCCATTATGGTGCCGTGAGGAGAGCAGACATTTGAAGATGCTCTGTCTTCAAAATAATAATAATAATAATAATAATAATAATGATGATGATGATGATGATGATGATGATGATGATGATGTTACTGAGAACAAATATTAATTCCCAGGCTCCAGAGTTAACCTCTGGGCTTCAGAGGAATAGTCTGAAGCCAACTCTAAAAGCTCATAAATAATCCATCCTTGAGGGTATAGAAGGCACTGGAGTCTGGAGTTCTGTTCCTGGTCAAAAATCATCACAATCCCTTCCCAGGGTAACTAACTAGAAGGCAGAAAGGAGAAAAAGACATGGCTTTTGCCATTGAAACTTTGTCTCTTTCTGCATCTTCGCTCAGAGGAGAAAGAGTCTAGGAGAATAAGATAAATTTACATACATATCAGATCAGTTGATCTCTGATATTCTCATTGTATCATCCCAAACAAAAGTGTACTCTTATATGCAGAGATCCTAAAATTTGGGACGGGGGGGGCGGTGATTATTTGACAATATGTTTCACAAGGTTTTAGAATGTGATGTAGCATGCAAGTCAGTGACTCTGACATCAGTGATCAGTTGATTCTGATCATACAAGGGCCATATGGGAGGTGTGTTGGCGAGGCTGGAAGGGAGCAGCCTAGATTGCCTGAAATGGAATTTCACATAGACGTCTAGGGCATCAGGAGTAAGCACCGTAGCTTATGCCTGTAATCCTGGTACTTTGGAGGCCGAGGCAGGATGATTGTGAGTGTGAGGGCAGCCTGGGCTTTGTAGCAAGATTCAAAAAGGAAAAAAAAAAAAAAAAAAACTTTCCCCTGGGTGAAACTGATGGCCAGCTAGCTGGCTGGACAGCTGCTCAGGTCTGTGCTTGAGGTTGATGCCTGCCTGCTATCTCATTGGCCTGGAAACCTGCACGAGTGGCCAGTTCATGACATCATGGCTTTGGGCCAGGCCTGCATTGCTATTGCGATCAGAGGTCGCTTCCTTGGAAACACTCCTAAGAACCTGGACTTTTTGTTTTTTGATTTTTTTTTTTTTTTCTTTTAAGCAAACCATCACTGCAGTCATAATGGGGCTCAAGTGAGGGCACAGACAAGAGCGAGTCACCATTACCAGCTAACAAGGAATCCTAAGAAAGAAAACCAAAGACAAGTCCGGAAGGTTCCTAACTTTGGCTTTGGTTTCATTGTTTTCTAATAAACGTGTCACGATCTACCAACTGGGTAGTTTACTTCAGTTTCCCTTGTTTACTTCACTTATGCTTGGGTTTGACACAGAAAATTCAAAGGTTGGGATGGAGACTCTCAGGGCAGCATTTGCTCAGCACGGGAAGGGTGCCCACAGCCTGGGGCAAGTGCCCAGGCTGCCCTATCAACTCCAGCACCTGCTTTGATTTGCTGCTGTTATTTGGTTTGGGTTTTGTTCCTGTCCCCTCCCTGCTCTTCACTCTTCTTCCTCTTCCTTCCTTGTGCACAGGAGTGCAGGTCTTGCTGTGAAGGGATGATCTGCAACGTAGAGCTGCCCACCAACCACACGAATGCGGTCTTTGCTGTAATGCATGCGCAGAGGACATCTGGTGGCAGTGTCCCCACACCCTACCTCCCGGTGCTGGCCTGGATCTTCATGCTTCCCTTGCTATGAGGGTGCTGTTGCTAGGAAAGGCAGAGCCCACCAGCACTATGAAGCACAAGGCGGAAATTGTGGACCGGTGAACTTTGGTGCCAAGGTCCATCTTGCACTTGATAAAGAGGATATATTCGACCCCAAAGTAGAAGGCAAAGGTTTGCTTTGCTGAAAAGCTCCTGCATGAGGGTCACAGCATGGAGCAGGAGGACTTGGTAGGAACCGAGAGGACCCCCTAACTTCCACTGTCCTGATCCAGGGGTGTTGCGTCCTGTCAGTTCTGTCTTCTGTCAGAGGCTCCTGCCGGTTTTGTTGATGGTTACAGTAAGGAGATAGGCCCTAGCCTGAGTAGACCTTCACCTGGAAGGACTTTGTGACCTCATGGACTCCCTCAGAGGCTGCTGGGTCAGACTCTCTGGTTTCTGTGGTTAGCTCAGAGCATCTCTGTGAAATGTGACCCTTCTACCCACGGGAGAGCCATTTCTCTACTGGTTTAACTTCCCATTAGTGTAACAAGTACCTGAGATGATCCATCTATAAAGATAAATGGTTTGTTTGGCCTCACAGGTTTGGAGATTTCAGTACCTACTGGTTTGGTACTTGTGTCAGAGAGTGAATAGGCATTCACTCATAATAGAAACTTGAAAAGGACAGAGGATGAGCTGGAGAGATGGCTCAGCAGTTAAGAGCACTGACTGATCTTCTAGAGGGCCCCCGGTTTGATTTTCAGCACTGCTTTAGCAGAACACAACTGGTAACTCCAGTCCCACGGAATCCAGTGCCCTCTTCTGGCGTCTGTGAGTACTGCATGTATGTGGTGGCGCAAAGGCATATGTGCAGGCATATGGGTTATACATGATTCTTTTTAATAAAAGGAAAGGAAGGAAAAAGAGAGAAATGGGGGTGGGGGAGAGAATGTGCACGTAGGGTTCTATAGTACCTTTCAAGGTCTTGTTCCCAATGTCCTAAGTCCTCCTACTAGCCCGCAGGTCCTAAAGACTCAACCACCTCCTTAACTGCACCAACGTGCTGAGGACCAAACTTGTAAGAGTTAAGATCCAAACAATAGTACCCCCTAACCACCTAGTCAGTGAGAAGGGCAGCTGTAGGAGGGAACTATCCAGTTGAAATTCCATGAGCCCATTGCCAATTATGACGTGGTTATGGGTCGGGGTGTAAAGCTTTGAGTTATATAGTATAATGCATGCTGCGTGTTTCTTGACAATGTGGAGGCCTCTGATGACTCACATTTACCAACGCCACTAAATGTGTGTTTCTAGGCACCATGGGTGATATATGCTGTCTGAAAGAATAAAATTTTATGCCAATGCAGCTTAGTGTTTGTTTGTTTGTTTGTTTGTTTTTCCTTTGGGTGAGTGGGGGTGAGGAGACAGGTGATGGGAGAGACTCTTCAGGGAGGCTAAATAACAAAGAGTAAATTGAGTCATGAAACTTCCCTGACCAGGGGAGATGGATGCCACTGCGTCGTGCTCACCCTCAGTAGCAGCCTACCAAGACTCAAGAAATTCTAAGAGTGCTCTTCCCCAATCCAGACACCTAGTCTTCTCTGAATGTCAAGTTGGAAGGACTCTGAATGTGCAGTGACATATTTGGTCTCGTTGTCCCCTTTCTCAGAATGTCAAGTGAATGCCTCTTTGCTGTTTCTAGAATTCCCATTTCTTTCCCTCCTACCTCTGCTCTTTTAGGTGTTAAAAAGGAACCTCTCCCCTCTACATGTGGGCCATTAGAACACTGGATACTCAGTTAGAAGCCAGTAGCGATGCTGTGCTTGTTTGTGACATAGGTTGGCCTACTATGGCTTATTATCCCAATCCATCCCACCACTTAGTTTTGTTGATGAAATTTAATTAGAACACAGTTGCCCCCCCCCCCCCATTTGTTTCTGCATACCTGCACTTGCCTTCAGTTCAGGAGAGCCGGGTACAAAGAGATGGTGTGGTGTTTGGCAAGACTCCTGAACAGGAAAAGCACATTGGCCCCTAAACTATAAGAAGAGACCAAAGAGAGAGAGAGCGCTGTGCTTCTTCTTTGCAGTGTCCAGGGTGTGAGTGGTGGTGGTGTGAATGCTCAGTCTGGGTATAATTTTTTGGATACTCCTTTGCTTCTGCATCAGTGACTTTGTCTTCTCTGTTTTGATTGGTTGTTCCATTTACTTCATTCTGATGGTGACTATGTGCTGATGTCAGACATGGGCTGTATTGGTCTCTTTGTCCTTCTGCTTTCTGAATGACTCATCTTAAGTGAGGCTTTTCAGCTCCCATGAAACAGGGAGTGGGTAGATCCTCAGTCTGCTCCATCTGTCTCAACCTCAGACTCACCTGAAAGCATCAGTTTTAAAGCCTGATAAGGATTCATCCCACTTCACTCAGCATCTTGAGACATCTTTGTCTTCATAGCTTCTATTTGTTTGATATTATATATGGCTTCATTTGGGACAAAGTAACATTTTTAGTATCTTTTTATTCCCCAGTGTTTCTTGACCATGAAATTGATACATTGTCTAGTAAAATTACAATCATTAGTAGACCTTAATTTTCTTCTGATTTTGTTTCTAGGGTCTGGATTAGTGAAAGTACTTGCGTGTGTGTGTGTGTGTGTGTGTGTGTGTGTGTGTGTGTGTGTGTGTGTGTGTACGCACACATATGTGGAGGACAGAGGGCAATTTACAGGAGTTGGTTCTTTCCTTCACCTGTGTTCCAGAATGAACACATGTTATCAGGCTTTACCAAAGACCTACCAGTCCAGCCTTCTGTGCCTATGAAATTGACTTTGTGTTCTTTTCCAATGTACTTTGAAAGGTAGAATCTTTCACTGGAGTCTGTTACATGGATTTAAAAAAAAATTTTATCATGATGTCGACTTTAGATTAATTTAATTTGTCTTTAGTGCTCAAGAAAATAAGAAAAATTTTTGTTTTAAAATGTTCAGTGACAATTGGAGTAATAAATAAGGAAGAAAGGTAAATGTGTAGATTTATTATTACAAGGTAGTTGTGGGGTTATCTATAAAGATAAGGGGTGTACCAGCAGTGGATTGAAACAGATGCTGAGACTCACAGCCAAACAATGGGCAATGTGTAGGGAGTCTTGTGGAAGAGTTGGGGGAAGGATAGAAGGACCTGGAGGGGACAAGAACTCCATAAGAAGACCAACAGAACCAACTAGTCAAGGCCCAGAGGGGCCTGTGGAGACTGAAGCACCAACCAAGGACTGGACCCATGCCCTCTACACAGATGTAGCCGATGGGCAGCTCAGGCTTCATGTGGGTCCCCTAGTGGGGGGGCTGTCTCTGACATGGCCTCTGTTGCCTGCTTTTTGATCACTACCCCATGGTGGGGCTGCCTTGCCAGGCCCCTGGGTAAGAGGAGGATGCGCTCAGTCCTGATGTGACTTGAGGAGCTGGTGTGGGTGGGTGGGTGGGGATCCCTTTTTCTGAGTAATAGGGGAAGAGGGAGGAGGAAAGAAGGAGAGAGGCTGGGATAGAGAGGAGAGGAGGAAGAAGCTACAATTGGGATATAAAGTGAATACATAAATAAATAAAAATTTTAAAATGAGGGTGTTTAAAGGAATAGGCTGTCACCATTCCATGTTAAATACAGCTCTGTATTCTAGAAAAGATTTGAATCCCAACTCATCAGTAAGGCTTTTTGTTTGTTTGTTTGTTTGCTTGCTTGTTTGGTTTTGGTTGTTTGTTGTTTGGTTTTTCAAGACAGGTATGTGTAGACCTGGCTCTCCTGGAGCTCACTGTGTGGACCAGGCTGACCTCGAAATTCCAGGCACTATGTCCACGAGTCCATGATGTCTGCCTTCCATCATTCAGTCTCCAGGTAAAACATATGTCATAAGAAAGGGGAGGAAAGGCAGTGCTTACCATACAGGGCATGAACTGAGCACTGTACATAAGCATGGCTTGGGAGCTAAGTTGTGTCATGGGAAGATGCACCCACATGTATGAAATAAGTTCATGCTTAAGCCAAATTTGTGTTACTTGTAGATTATCAGCAAACAGAAATACAACATGACCTTTGGGTCTTGGCCATTTTCTGCTTTATTCCTTGTTGAATGTTCTGGATATTAGGGTACAAATCATGCCAGAAGAAGAGGAACCACACAGATGTGTGGGTTAAAGGAGCTAGAAAACAAATGGCTGCGGCACATAGGCTCAGCCCCATGACCGCCCACGAAACAGCTCCGCATCTCTATCGCACTCGCCATTCACCCTGCATCTTTCTAACTCTCCTCCCCAGCCCTTTCTGTCATTGTCTGGCTTGTGTTTCGTGAGACGCTAAGGCTGGAAGCTGAGCTGCCTTCAGGAGGACACGAAGTATGAGATAAGCATGGTTTGAGCTGAGAGAAACAGGACCTCTGCATAGGCTGTGGAGTTCAGGACAAAAACACATCCTGCTTAAACCTTCACAAAGGACTTTTTAGTTCACAAAAATCAGTTTCAGCTAAGAGGCTCCAAAGAATGTGAAAGACACTGGCAGGACAGGAAGGCCATGTTGAGAATGGTCCTGAGGCCAAAGAGGAGGAATAACACTAAAGAGGCAGTGAGGGGCACCTTCGGGCAAGCAGAAGACTGTAACACTAGCCGTCAGCTATGGGCCCTGGCAGTCATGGGGGTGGTGAGAAGCAGGATGAAGCAAATCGGAAGGCAAACCTATGCACAGAGCCTGAAGGCAGATTAAAAACAACAACAACAGCAACCAGGACCAGTGCAAATGTCTTTCAAGGAAGCTGGGCAAAATGTGACAAGCACTTCCTGCAGACGGATTCTGATACAGTTTCAGAGGGTTCTCAGACACGCATGCATCTTTGTATTTAAGTGGCTGTATCCATCGAATAACTTCAATGACAGTGAGGGAACCTCAATCAAATTGGCACAAATGCACTTCTTGCTTCATGTATCAGGAAGTCCAGAAGAAAGCTAGCTTTGAGGATGGGCTTGATCCAATGGGCCCAGCTCCTTTTACTCTCATGTCCTTCATGCTGTTTGGTAAGTAGATGCTACAGATATGACATACTGTCCACTCCGTGTCTGCCAAATGCTGGAAACACTTCAAGAAGTTGAAAATTTCCACTCGGGTCCCAGGAAAGCACAAGCAGGCAAGAAGCGGTGACCCTCACACATCCAAGGGGCAGTTAGTGTCCCCTTAGGAGCATGTTGTACATGGTGGAGGGAAGACACCAGAACTAATCAGGAAACCAGAAAGGAAGCAGGAAGGAAGAGAACTGGGCAGGCAGCCATAAACATCTGCTGTCCTTCCCCACAGTGATAGACTGTGTAGGGAGGCAGCTATCAAGATGGCTGAGGTAATGCTATGAAGATGGAGAGTGAAGCCAACCAAAGCCTTACAACTTGCTTGAGCACACAGCTGAAAGCAGAGCAGACAGAGCCATTCCTTGCAGATTACAATGTCCCCATTCTTTGATCCATGCACATTTCAAGTCTGCAAAGGGATGGAGAGGATATACAGCACTTCCCAAATTATTCCATGAGAGAGGACCTTTCCTCTGCCAGTAGCCTAGAGTGAGGATCACATTTTGTGTAGGCCACACTGCCTCACACATGTCAAGTGATACAACTGAGAAAGCTGCAAAAAAAGCACAGCCACTCTTCAAATATACAGCATGGCCCGGGTCCTTACCGAAGGCATGCTGAGTAAATCAATCGGGAACATTCAAGAATACTCCAAGACAGTAGACCCCATCCATCATGCCGAGGTGAAGGTGAAATGTGGGTGCTGCCTTCTAAGAGCAGATGCTTTACGTAAGTTCTTTATCTTCCTATTTTGTTGACTAGTTCATGCTGATTTTTTAAAATGTTTATTTTATTTACTATGGACATAGTGTTCGGTCTGGCAGTATGCCTGCATGCCAGAAGAGGACATTAGATCACATTGTAGATGGTTGTGAGCCACCATGTGGTTGTTGGGAGTTGAACTCAGGACCTCTGGAAGAGCAGCCAGTGTTCTTAACCACGGAGCCACTGCTCCATCCCATTGGTGCTGATTTTTAAGCAGTGAGCAGGACTCCCAGCGGCTCCCTGTGATCCTCAGGAAGGAATGTCTTCTAGATTGCGTTCTTCTTTCCTCTCCTGTATGTCTTTCGACATCTCACAAGTTCCCACTTGCTCCTTCCACATATCTCTAAGTCTAGCATGAAATCAATACTTAGAGACTGGATTCTGAATGTGATGCATGCATCCTCAATGTAACTGATGAATTCAGACTGGGATTTCTTAACTGACTGGGGATGCATCATTGTCATCTGTCTACACATCCCCTTAAGGATATCCTTTTTGGCCTTAGCCCAGCAGAAGAAAATTAAGCTGTAACTAGTTGAAGAGGCATAGGACAGGAGCAAGGCAATATTTTGCCTAACTTAGACACATCCATATTCGGTCAATGGGTCTTTTTTTTTTTTTTTTTAATCAATTTATTCTTGTTACATCTCAATGTTTATCCCATCCCTTGTATCCTCCCATTCCCCCCCCCCCCATTTTCCCATTATTCCCCTCCCCTATGACTGTTCCTGAGGGGGATCACCTCCCCCTATATATTCTCATAGGGTATCAAGTCTTTTCTTGGCTACCTGCTGTCCTTCCTCTGAGTGCCACCAGGTCTCCCCCTCCAGGGGACATGGTCAAATGTGAGGCACCAGAGTACGTGAGAAAGTCATATCACACTCTCCACTCAACTGAGGAGAATATTCTGACCATTGGCTAGATCTGGGAAGGGGTTTAAAGTTTACCTCCTGTATTGTCCTTGGCTGGTGCCTTAGTTTGAGTGGGACCCCTGGGCCCAAATCTGCCTATCATATTGTTCTACTTGTAGGTTTCTAGGACCCTCTGTATCCTTTTATTTTGCTATTCTCCCATGCGTCTCTCATTTAGAGTCCCATAGGATGTCAATGGGTCTTTTCTTGCAATTAATCATAAGTCCAAATGTCCACCACCACCTTGAGAAGATGTTCCCAGAGCCTGTACTTTTATACCGACATGAGTTTTAAATTTTCATTCAGAGAAAGGCAAGGAAGATGTGGATCATAACCACAACAGGGCTCACCTGGCCGGGGTGGGGTGGGGGGCAGCCTGCAGTTGCTGGACCAATGTCATCCATCAGTGGATCACTCTACATAGCATCTGCATTTTCTTAAGGCAAAGTTTCAAAGTGAAAGGTGAGTTTAATCAAGTGGGAGTATAATTCAATCTTAAATCAGATCATGAAGTAAAGGAGCATGTTTTAGAATTTAGACTTCATGATTGGGGTTGGGGAAGAGCCACGTAGTTTAAGACCAAACTTTCTTGTCTCACTACTGGGGAGGGATAGCACAGCTCTGCTTTATCTCCCTTCTGAGCCGAGGCAAGGGACAAGGCCAAGTCTTTCCAGTTTCATTATCCACCGCTCTGGAAATGCAATTGCCTATGGTAGTTTGATGTCTCTTGTCAGCTGTGGATAAGTGTTTGTGCTAACGATGCAAGGACAGCAGGGGAACACGCGGGATGCAGTTGCCAGGACGCACATGCAGAATCCTAATAAGCATTTCTCCAGCTCAGAGACTCCTGCATTGCCTCGAGGGGGAAGTGTCATATGAGACTGGCATAGCTGAATAGGGAAACAGCACAGGCGAAGGGCACCCTGATGTCTGCTTTCTTGAAATCTCTAAGTAAAAGAAACGAGGCTGACACGATGAGGAACTTCAGTTGTGGCAGCTTTGTTCCAAGCATTTATAAGCAGCCACGGTTTGAGTGGCTGTGTCATACCATCCTATGCGCCTGGCCCAGAGCGGGCACCTGGCTCGTTAGAGCGGCTGTTATTGTTTTCAGTTCTCTTGAATGTGTAGGGGATGCTTTGCTGTAGCTCAGTCAATGGAAATGACTTATAAGATGGCTTCATGTGCCATCCCTCTGGCATACCATGTTCTGCCCACTCTCCATTTTTGTCTCCATGCTGCCACAATTGTAAAAGTAACTAAATCTCACCTTTTTATCTTCAAGACTGTTCAGAGGGATCAAACACAGAAGGGAAACGGAAGTCCTGACGAGCACTTCCGTACCTGGAAACCTTCAGTAATCTGGATTCATTTGCCAAAAATAAAAAAAGATTAATGAGAGGGGGTAAAAAGAAAGACATTGTATCCTGCAATTCAGAAGACAGGGACTGGAGGGCCACACTCCAACCTCAAGAGTGTGACCTTAGAATGCCCAGCTCTGCCAGTCGCAGGGCTATTGGGACAATTAGCATAAGAGAAAGCGCTTGGTAAATGGAAAAGTCCTGATCTGTGCAGGCTAATACAACTGACCACCACTAGAAATGAGTGTGAAGCGCCAGACAGCAGGACTCACATCCCCGCTCACTACCGCGCTACCCTGCAGTTACACTCCAGCCCGTACTCTACCTCCATCTTGCAAGATGAATCATATTTCCTTGTAAAAGTAATGTTATTCTCCTGTCTCAATTGCTGTCTGGGAGGCTTACTGCCTGCCTCCTTCTGCTAACCTAGGCCTAGTCCTAGAAAGTTCAAGCCTCCTCAGTCTAACCTAGGATCTAACCCAGGCCTAGAATGTTTTCAGCCTCTGAGACTTACTGCTTAATGAACTCACCGTTACTTGTTCTGAGCTCTGGGCTCTGAGCTGGCTGGTTCAACTCAGCTGTTCTGGCTCAAACTCTTCTCCCAGCTAAATTATTTAATCTGGCTTCTCTCTCAGCCCAGAATTGCTCTGCTCGGCCTCAAACTCACTCAGCAATCCGCTCTAATCTTCTGTCTTCTTCTCATTCTCTGGATTGGTCCATCTTTACCTGAGTTCTCTCTCTGCAACCCATCTCTGCAAATGAATCCAGATTACTGATGGTTTCCAGGTACAGAAGTGTTCGTCAGGACTTCTGTTCCCCTTCTGCGTTTGATCCCTCTGAGCAGTCTTGAAGATAAGAAGGTGAGATTTAGTTACTTTTACGATTGTGGCGGCATGGAGACAAAAATGGAGAGTGGGAAGAACGTGGTACTCTAGAGGGATGGCACATGAAGCCACTGTCCTGATCAAAACTGCTTCCTCTCTCTGAAAAACTTCCTATTAAGAAGCTCCCCTTCCCTCTCTCTTTTCATGAGTGTTGGGCGTATCCAATTCTGTCAAATCTTCTCTGATTTGTCACCTTTTCTGCCACTCAATTAGACATCACTTTCAAACATGGATGCTTCCTTCTACAAACCTACTTTACCTTTGGGATTAAAGGTGTGTATCACCACACCTGGACCTAAGCTTTTCTTTGCCTGATACTTGCGCTATACCAGGTCGGCCTTGAACTCGGGTCTGTTAGCCTCGGTCTCCTGGATTAAAGGCGTGTTTGTATCCCAGCTGGATCATGCAGACCTACGAGGTCTTTGGATGTGCCCTTTTGCCATAACAGCCATGTTCTGAACAAACACTCCTCTACACACAATTCCTGCGTTTTTATGATACATTTCTAAGATTGGGTAATTGCTGTCTCGTGATGTGTTCATGCTTTGCCAGGAGCAGCTAGAAACCCACAGTGATGGTTAGTGGCGATTGCCTGCTTGACAATTAACACAGTTTCTATGTCTAGTATGAAAATCAATGCTGAGTCAGCGAGTGGGTTCTGAATGTTATGTACTCACCCTCAATGTAGCTAATGAATTCAGACCAGGATTCTGTAATGAGCTGGGGACGCCACTCTGTCTGGACATGCCCTCAAGGATGTCCTTTTTTTTTTTTTTTTTTTTTTTTTATCTTAGCTAGAGTCGCTGAGGAGCTGGGCTTCTGGGCACACCTATGCAGGAGTGTATTGATGGTTTTCATTGCTGTAGGAAGACTCTTCCACTGTGGGCAACACCATTCCTTCCCTACAGGGAGCTAACCGAGCAGCAGCCGTGCATCCTTTGTTCTCTGCTCCCTGTTTGTGGATGTAATATGACCAGGTGCTGCAAGCTCCCACTGCTGCTTTGACCTCCTGCCATACTTGGAACTGTGAGCTAAAATAAACCCTTTCCCCTTAAGTTGGTTTGGTCAGTTATCATAACAGCAACAGCAAAAGAAATCAAGATGCCAGCCGCTAGCAAAAGCACAAAAACTGAACAGGCAGAATGGAGGAAGGAGAGAGGAGGAAACTGAGGGTCTCACGGTCTTCAGATCTTATCATCTAGTCTTGAAGAGCTGAGCATGGTGTGGGCAAGCACAAGATATGGTTATAAATGAAAGGCAGAGGAGCCTCACTGCTTCGCCCCCTCACTTCCCACCACAGTCCTCCGCAGCAGGACTAACAGTGGGGAACCATGGCGTTGCGCCAAGTGCCCATCAAGTTGAAACCACGAAATTCTTCCCACAAAGTGCTTAGCCCCACTGCCACTTGATTTCCTACTGGCGTTTATTATTTATTTCTCATCTCTTTCTATGGCATTGCAGGAGGATTAATCAATGATGCTTTTAATTATTTGATAGGAACTACAGTAAACGAATAGGAGGAACTTGTATTACCTCAATTTTAAGTTAGTTTCCTGTAGTATACTTTATGTTCCCCAAGTTCCTAAAGTCACAAAAAGGCCCATCTGCATAGCACTAAATTGGCTTTGTTTTTCCCAGGAGAGAGGCTTTCATTCGGTTTGTATCTGCTTAGGTTTCTTCAATTTCCATTGTCTCATTTAAAAAAAAAAAAACAATAGAAAGTACTTGCTTTTTATTATCTGGTGTACATAGTTTCTGTTTGATGAATTGTTTGGCTGATTTTTTTAGGCAAAGAAGCAAATTAATTTATAGAAGCTATTAATACCAATTATTAATGCTTTTCATTTTGTTGGTTTCAGCAATCTCTGCATGACACATACTGCAGCAAAATGGAAATTGATTTCACTAACTTTGGCAACACTGCAGTGTTTTGTAACCTTTGCAATGATGCTTATTTGAAAAGCTGGGTTTAATTATCCTTCTTTTGCCTGCATCTCAAGATGCTGATGGGTACCAATTCTATTTCACTCGACAGTTAAAAGTGTATTCATCTCAAGTGTGCCTACATTGTCCTTGTGTTTTTGTTTTTGTTTTTGTTTTTGTTTTTGTCACACAATGAAACTGTAACATACCCACTAGAAAAGATCAGCCTAGCTTATTTGATTTATACATGGCTGGGTTGGTTAGTTTTGGTTAATTTGATAGAAACTAGAGTCACCTAGGAAGGTGTAAATTCAATTGAGAAGATGCCTCTATCAGATCAGATCCCTTTAGGCAAGTCTGTGGGATCATTGTCTTGATTGATGACAGGTGTGGGAGGGGCCCAGATTGTGGTAGGTGCTACCACTCCTGGGAAGGTGGTCCTGGGAGGTAAAGAAAGGTAGCTGAATGTGAGCCGGGAGAACAAGTCAGTAAGCAATAACCTCTGCTTCAATTCCTACCTCCAGGTTCCTGCCTTGAATCCATGCCCTGATTTCCCCTTCATGATAAACTATAAGCTGTAAAGCAAAATAGCCCCCTTTATCCCCAGGTTACTTTTGGTAGGTGTTTTTATCACAGTGACAGAAAGAAAACTAAGGTCATGGTTAGATTTTTTTTAAAAAAAATATAGAACCTATGTCAGGCAAGAAGCTGTGTGGAAACCAGCTCTGAAGGAGTGAGTCTAACTAGGTCTTACTGAGATGACCTAAGAGCCCACAGGGACTCAGGACCGTTACAAAGCAGGCGAGCTGGGGGCTCAGCCTCAGGAAATACTTCCACTTATGACTCTCCAATTACAGCTCCTTTTGGTGTCTTCTCGTTTCTCCCTCTTTGGGAACTGGATTCCCGATGGTGTCTGTGCTTTAAGGACACCCAGAGGTGGCTGTTGCTCCCTCTCTGGGGGACAGTCAGGCAGTTCTCGTACAACCTCTCTGTTTGCTCCAGTTGCGTGATTTGCTCTGTACCTTCTTATGTTTGAGACTCACACAGGCCTCCATGCAGCCTTGATTTGGGCTTCCTTGGGCCCAAGGCATTCTAGTCACATTGAGCAGCATGGCTCCCAGGCATGCGAGCACTGGTTTAGTTAGGGTTCTACTGCTGTGAAGAGACACCATGGCCACCGCAACTCTTTTTTTTTTTTTTTTTTTAATTTATTTATTCTTGTTACATCTCAATGGTTATCCCATCCATTGTATCCTCCCATTCTTCCCTCCCTCCCATTTTTTCATTATTCCCCTCCCCTATGACTGTTCCTGAGGGGGATTACTTCCCCCTGTATATGCTCATAGGGTATCAAGTCTCTTGGGGCTGGCTTAAGAGTTTCAGAGGTCTAGAGCAGTATCATCATGGCAGGAAACATGGCAGTGTGCAGGCAGCCATGGTGCTGGGGAAGGAGCTGGGAGTTTGCATCTTGATCTGCAGGCAGCAAGGAGAGACTGACTTGAACATCTGAGACCTCACAGCCCCACCCCACCCCAGTGACAGGCCACGCCTACTCCAACAAGGCTACACCTCATAATAGTGCAAGCTTCCTATGGGCTGAGCATTCAAACACTGAAGTCTATGATGGGCATTCCTATTCAAACCACCATAGCCCCTTGCATGGGCTTGCGGCAGGGGGCATTTCCCTTAACAGTGACCACAGATAGAGGCTTGGGCTGACTACTGTGATTAGCTGGTACCCCATACAGTATAGGAGAACATCCCTTTGCAGATCTTTTCAAAGGTAAATGTAGCAATATGGGCATGCCTTTCTCTTGTGGTCTCCTCTCATTTCTAAAAGCCAAGCTTCCCAACATCAATTAAATAAAAAAAAACAGCTCTTGAATTTCAATGGGCACGTTGACAGCTTGCCAGCTATCACCTGTGTCTTGAAACATTGAAGGCAAGTCCTGGTGGGAAATACTCTTTGTCCCAGTGTTCTAGGCAATGGAATTATGTTTATAAGAGAAGAAACTTCACAGAGACATGAGGAAGGTGAGAGAGGGGACAGCCTGGCATGCTTGTATTTCCTTTGGCGCTGACCTTTTTCATTAAATGCTATTAGTTTCAATTTGACACCTAGAGAGAGCAAAGCAGGAGGATCCAAGCCCAGGTTACCATGGTTGGGATAGGAATTAGAACGTGGGATATATGTATAACATCTGACTAAGTCCCAGGGAAGTGAAGCCCACCCTGAGTGTCTTTGAGTTGTCACTCTGGCACTTTTAGCTGCTGTGATAATTGATGTACTCATTCATTGGTCTCTCCGAGCATCCGCCCTTGAACTAGCAGACAGATGTGACTCTGGTTTCAAAAATTATGTTCAAACATCTTAATGTTGCATTTCTAATTTCCTGCTGATCTTGCTGAGCGATCAGTCTCTATGCAGCAGAGGCCAGACTGCTGGAATCTGCTTTAAGAAAGAATATTAAAATAAGAAATGAGCAAGATAGGTTTGATTTGGTCAATATTCAATTATATCCGTTTTTCCCCCCTTGTAGCCTGACTTCTTTAGGTAGCAGAGTTGCATTTCTCTAACGCTCATGTAAGATTTATATTCCCTGAGGGTAAATTTCTGAGAAATGCCTGAGATTGCAAGATGACTAGATTTTAAAAAACAAAGCCACAGGGGTAAAGCTGTTTAGTAAAATGATAGAAAGAGCAAAAAACCAGAATCTGATTAAAAATGCAAGTATGCTTTAGGAACTCTTCAGAGAGAAGGCTTGGGAGAAAGCCTAGATTTGAGAAAACTATCCAGTTTTTTTTTTTAAACTACAGATTGCCTAAGCAGCAATCCTCATGTCCTGTGAATATGAAGGCTCCTCCTCTCTGTCCCCCTCTGTGACATTACAAAGTCTCCATGTCACTGGCCACACGGTATGGCTGACTGGGCACCCTCATACACTGGCTCTGCTCTCCCATATATGGCAAGAGGGTCCTCCCTGACCTTTACATTTGCCAGTGTGGCTGGGGGAGGTGGCAGTTCAAGTGGAGGTCTCACATAATACCAGTTTTCTGGATCATTTGATTTATTTAAGTACCTACAATGCAAGGCCCCTGGGCATTCATCCAACCAACTGCTTATGTTTCCATAAATAATGTCAGCTCTGGGACTCAGCTGAATTAGGTCAAGGGCTGGCAACAGGGCTTCCTCTCATATTCCCTGAAGGTCAAGATATTTAGACTATGAGCATATAAAAGTCCTTTGAGAATAGCACTCTAAGCTTGGCAGTGGTGGCGGATCATTGTGAGTTCGAGGCCAGCCTACTCTACAAAGTCAGTCCAGGACAGCCAGGGCTACACAGAGAAACCTGTCTCATTATGTGTGTATATATATATATATATATATATATATATATATATATATATATATATATATATATATATATATATATATATCTCACTCTAAAAAGAGAGACAGAGAGAGAGACAGAGAGAGACAGAGAGAGAGAGAGAGAACAGCACTCTAAGATCATTTCTAGTGCATTTCACTCATCTCAATGCAGGTTTTCTTTTGGCTGGTGTAGAGACAGGCACCCCCAAAAAACAGCACGAGAAAGCCTGAGAGTCTAACCCATTGATTAAGCCCTACAGGTTTACATTAGGTGGCCAGTGTGGCTGTCCAACATGCTGGTTCTTCGCAGGCAGAAAAGAATTTGGAGATGAGTTGGGTTTCCGTGCAGCCAAGGTCAAGGGGAATTTAAAAACTCAAATCCATGGCTGGAGCGATGATTCAGCAGTTAGGAGCATATCGTGCTCTTGCAGACGACCAGATCTTGCTGGCTAGAGCCTCCATTCCATGAGGGAGCACACAGCCACCGGCAACTCCAGCTTCAGACGATCTCGTGCTTTCTTCTGGCCTCCATGGGCACTGGCACACACGTGCACATACCCACACCGGGATGCACATAGACACAGAATTACAAAAACAAAACAAATCTTTAAGGGTTAAAATTCCTTAGAACCTACCTCTGAGCCACAATGATTAAAGTGACCCATCACGGAAGTTAAGATACACAGCTTATTGACCTTCGTCGTTGCCACAAGCCAGAACTATAACCAATAAATGGTATTTGTTCCTTCCTACTAAATAGCCGGGAGATGAGAGGGACCTGGGGAATATCTGCAATGGGCCCTCAGGGGAGGGAGTCACTTCTGGCTAGTCCATTACAGGCATGGCTTCTGAGAACTCTGATGCCTCAGCACCATGCACAACAGACCTCACCATGAAGAGAATTGCCATGGAATGTTCCTGAAGAGAGAGGACCTAGACACTAAGGACCAACTAATGAGCCCAGTTACTTCCCAATCTTCTCTTGAAGTGCTATTTCTGTGCCAACTGCTTCTCCACAGCTTTCTTTTTCTTTTTTTTTAAATTATGTATACAGTGTTTTGCCTGCCTGTACACTTGCATGACAGAAGAGGGCACCAGATCTCATTATAGATGACTGTGAGCCACCATGTGGTTGCTGGGAGTAGAACTCAGGACGTTTGGAAGAGCCACCAGTGCTCTTAACCTCTCTCTAGCCCCTTCCCTACAGCTTTTTACTATGTCTCTTCTACTTCCTCATTAGAATATAAAATATTTTAATAATCATCTCTGTGTGTGTGTGTGTGTGTGTGTGTGTGAGAGAGAGAGAGAGAGAGAGAGAGAGAGAGAGAGAGAGAGAGAGAGAGAGAGAGAGAGAGAATATGTAGAAGTCAGAGGGGGTTATCAGTCCTCTTTCTACCATGTGAGTCCTGGAAACCAAACTCAGGTCATCAGGTGTGGTGGTAGAAAAGCACCTTTAGTCTCTGAGCCATTTTGCTAGCCCAAGAGATAGCTCTGATGGTTTTACTCAACTGAAGTTGGACTTGAGATTTATCATGTCATTTAGGTCTTAAACACATACATTCTTCCAGGCTTCTCTAGTATGCCTGGGAAGATCAGGGGTCTGCGGACTATCTAGTGTTGAGTTCATACTCTACTGGGAACAGATTCTTTTCCTCACTTTCTGTGTCAGCCCTGAAGAGAAGATATGATGCTTGACTCTTCCAGTCTCCAAGCCTGACACTTTTTTTTCCTTCTCTGGGTAAATGGCATTATTCCAAAGCAAACTTCTCCTGTCACAGAGTTCTGCTTGTTGGAGTCACTTGCTGGGGAAATGGCTTGCTGAGGCCAGCTCCACTCACTTCTGATACCATCCTTATTCCCCCTTGTGTGTGGAATGCTTTCCCCTTTCCCGAGTAAAGATCTAAGGAATCAATTCACTCAACACGTTCTCCTTTAGTACCTGTTACTGAGAGCACAAAACAAGGTTTTAGTGACCTTTATTTCCAAAATAAATGCAGGCATCAAAACACATACCTGTCCAAAGGTCCACAGGAAGGGCACAGCATCACATGTGTGACTGCCTTTACCTCCCAAAGATCATTTGGGGTGAGTCTGTCTGGCTTAGTTATCCTACGACACATTTCCATGATGGGGGCAGTTTTCTTTTCAAGCAATGCTATGGTTTTCTTGTGAGGTTTGCAGGCCTGAAGGAGACTTAGGAGCTTTCTTGAGATGTCTTGGATCTATGTGATCCAGGAACTCAGGGTGAGCATGAGGATGTGTGTAAGTAAGACATCAGCTAAGGCCTGGAAAGACTATACAAAGGGGAAATTACAAAGGAAGTTTGAGAGGATGACAGAAGAAAGCGGGTTGATGGGAGAGACACAGAGAACAAGAGGGGGAGGGGGAGGAGGCAAAGAGAGCAAGCACATCCTTTGTATATCTTTACTGTGATGAGAAAAACAGGAGTCATATGTGTGAAAAAGATCTTGCAGTTCGCAAGGGAAATCCATGAAGTACTGTAGCTGCAAAGAGTCACACAGGGAAGGTGAAGAGTCGCCGAGACACGATAGGGCACAGGAACGACTCTACTATTGCTACTATTAAGGCAGACCAGCATGCCATTTTAAGAAGTAAAACAGTATGTGTGTTTCCCTTTAAGATTTCTGCTGCAATCAGTGATTTCTACAAATGGAGGATATGGCAATGCACCGTTTCTTTCTAAAGCATATATTTATATACCAACTCCTTCATTCTCCTTGAACTGAGATTCGCTTTGTTGCCTTGTGGTTTTCTATTCGTGTACCTGGGAAAGCTGCTAGTACTTTTACAGCCATTCAGAACAGCAGTCCCAGAAGTGGTGTAGCTGGTGCCAAGTGCAGAGTTGTTTCCTTGATGCTGTAGAGTGATTGTCTGTGCCAAGGCAGGGTGTGCTCAGGTCAATGTCACAGAGGCCACCAGCCAATGCCCCAGGGTCTACAACTTGAACAGCTTTCTGGTCTAGTCCAGATTAATTTCTGGCACATAATTATGAATCAGTGGTTCTTTTCATTTTTCTCTGTCTGGAAACCTCTTTGACTCTTTTTCAGGACAGTCCTCTTCCAAGCTCAGTTTAAGAGCAAGCCTAGCTATTTTATTATTTGCAGCATTTTATTAACTCTCCTTTTTACGAGAAGCCGAATAGAAAATATGGACAATAATTCTGTCATGGATCCCAGATCCAAAGAGCTACAGTGTCAGCTTCCTTGCCAGACTTCAGCAGTTGTCTGTCAGCATTTGCCACCCATATCAGTTGGTTTAACACATCCTCCTTGAGTTATTGAGAGCACAAAACAGGGCTTCAGTGACCTTAATATCACAAATGAATGCAGACATCAAAACACATACTTGTCAAAAGGTCCATGGGAAGGGTACCTAGTATTACAGGTGTGACTGGCTATTTTATGACACATTTTCATAATGAAGGGAGTTTTCTTTTCAAGTAATGTTATAGCTTCCCTGTGTAGTTTCCAGGCATGAAGGAGACTTGGGAGCTCTCTTGAGATGTGCTGGTAAATTGAGTTCAAATCCAACATCACATCCCTTTTCTGTATCACTCCATGTGGCCGAATCATGAAGCATACAGATAATCTACCCACAAATTGAAAGCCTCATTTACATGCAGCAATCCCACCCAAAGGGGTCTCTGTATTCATATCCCTGCTTTGTTCATAAGCAAATTCAGTTCATCACAACTGTCAATGAAGGGTCTAAGACTAATTTCTATTTTTAAATGGGACAACTATTTCCACCTTGATATTTTCAAAGTTATTGTGTTAAACCAGGCTTAGGGTTTGTTCGGGAACTTCTAAGCTGGGTCGATGTATGGCATGAGTTTCACAAGAATATTTTGGCAGAAAAAAATAAGAGAATATTTTGTCGGATTAGATATTGCCGTTGAGGTGGAGTTTATCATCCACCTACCCATGTCCGTGTCAGAGACCTTCAGAGGAATTACAGAGAGCTTCCACAAATCACTTTCCTGCCAGAAAGCTTTGTGGTGGAAGGAACTAAATATTCAGGCCCATAACTCTAGCACTGAATGCTCACCTTCTAAGAGACCTTCAAGATTTGTTCTGCCATGTTTCATTCCTGCGTATCTCAGAATTCTACAGAAGTCCCACTCTTTTTTCAGGTATCCACCATTACCTGCCTTTCCTCTACCTACTGATGGGAAATGGTTGCGTTTCATCTTTCTTTCTATAGCTCTTTCTCCAAATCTAGTTTGTCTTTTGGCTCCTGGCCATCAGGCCCTCTCTGAACCCTATATTCTCTATCTGATGGCCCTATTCAAATTCATTGTATGATCTCAACCACAAATACCTATTACATTTCTAGCATAAAGTTTCTTCATTAGAAAATTTGCCAAGTTGAAACTCTTGGTTTGTAAAAAGATTTAAGAGCCTATGTGTCTCTGCAAGAACATATGTGAATATGAGTGTCTGTGGAGTCCAGAAGAGGGCATTGGATCCCCTGAAGCCGGAGTTACAGGTAGTTGGGAGTACCACAGGTAGTGGGTACTGGGAACTGAGGTCCGCAGCAAGTATTGAGTTATCCCATCACCAAACTCTTAGTTTTTAACTTTGCACCCTTTGATGGTACCCAACTCTATACCAGGCTCACTGATATATCTGTCTTTACTGCCACAGACAAGAAACTCATTGTTGCCTTCTTTTCAGTGGACGTAACACTTTCTCAGTGGTGGGTTCCTTTGTGTCTTCTGTTTCCTCCTCATCTGTTTGTTTTCGTCACTTAGTGAGTATCAGGTCCAGTCATGTGCTTTGCTGCTCTCATTAGTCTGACAAAGCATCCATTTATGTCATGTAACGTAATGAGAGAGTCATGGAAGCAGGTTTATATAAGCATACCAAACAGTTCCTGATTATTTTCCTAATACAGAAATTTCCAGCTTTGAAAATTATAATTCGTTACCATCTCTGTTTCCATATATGGTCTCATTTGAAAATATGCTTCAAAATTTCCAGAAAAGTCAAATATTATGGAGCAGAGTACTGAAATGTCCCTACTACAAAGTCTAAGTTGGTCTTCATCTGTATCTGCATCTCATCTTCTTCCCTTGCATTATAGATTTATTCAACCTGAATCTGGTTTTTGCTAGACACAACTTCCCCCATCTTTTGGATGTTCTCTCTCTCCTTCTGCATCACAAACACATTTAAAACTCTTGAACTGAAAAATGGGTTAACTCAAATTAAAAATTCACTTAGTAGCAGATTGGAGATGACGGGATATGGCCTTAGTGAAACTGAAGACTGATAAATACAAAGTATATTATCTGTAAAACTCAAATAATAATCACTCATAAAAAATGGCCCAAAGAAAATTTCAAGTTATCTAATTTAATAAGTGGGTCCAACAGGAGGGTAAATGTGGCAGAAAAAAATTGAAAGAGTAATGATATATATGCCAAAGTGGAAAAACTTTAAATACTGAGTACACTCAGTGATTCCCAAACAAAAAATTATACTCTGGCATATCATCATCAATGCCCTGAGAGCCAAGAATGAGAGACAATCTTTTTAAAAATAGTATTTTAATTAATAAATTCAAACATGAGCACTGCAACCCCTTCCTTCCCCATCAAATTTCTTCTGTTCCTCCTCCAAATTTCATGGTCTCTTTTCAAGTTATTATCTGTATATACATGTACATATACATAAACATATACATATACACATGCACATATATACGTGTATAAACACACTGCTGACTACTTGGGATTGAAGATCCTACGTAGTAAGTCATCCCATGTTATCCCTTTCTCAGCAACCGTTGACTACTTGTAGCTCATGAAGAGGCAAGCTTGAAAGCAGTCAAGAAAAGTGTCACACTGCACAGAGAATAATGACACGATACAACAACAATAATAACAACAACAACAAAAACAAAATACAACCCTCGAAATGATGAAGTGACATGAGAAATACCCTGTCTCTGTCTTGGTGTCTCTGTCTGTCTGTCTGTCTGTCTGTCGTCTGTCTGTTTGTCTGTCTCACCCCCTCTCTTCCCGTGTGTGTGTGTGTGTGTGTGTGTGTAAATATTTTGATCCTGGGAAACCCAGAGGAACTTGCAACATTGAGGTTTATTTTGGCTCATGTACAGGGTCATTTCATCCAGGCAGAGAAGCTGTGATGGAGTTCAAGGTGGCTCAGAACATGAAAGCAAAATCTTGGAGTATGATTTTTTTCAATTCTGGCTTGACGAAGGAATGAAAAGGTGGGCTGCAATCTAGGCAGTTGGCACTTCCAAAGGCCAGTTCCTGGTAGATTCTTTCTTCCCTGTAAGCCCATGTCCCAAAGGTCCATAACCTCCCAGAACAGAGTCACTGATTACAGGCCAACTGTTCAACCACATGAGCCCATGGAGGACAGTTAACATTCAGTACATAGCGTTCATGATAGTCATGTTGTGTATTGTTATACAACCTGAGAAATAAAGCAGTTTAAGAAGAAGGACACAGATTCCCTTTTACTTCTCCTGGGTGTTTAGGGCCAATGGGTTCTTTGGAGGCAATACCAATCTCTGTCAACAGTAAAAGCAGTAAGCAGTCTATCCAAACTGCCATGTTAAAATGTTTCTCTCTGACTATCTCCAAGCGGACACATCATTCATCTCTGGTCTCTCCAAACTGCTACACACCACTACCACACACTACACTTTCTCTTTCCAGGCTTTCCTATTTTATCTTCCTCAGAGTCCTAGAACACTCTGTCCTCCACAAGGCAGGCAGTTATCAGCTGGCAAAGATCACACCCCACAAGAGGCAATTATCAGCTGTGGACATACTAAAAGCACAAACTAAAACCCCACACTTGTGATTAAAACAAAAACATATTTACTTAACATAACTGACTTTACAAAGAACCCAAAACTTCTATTACACAGGAGTCACTTTTTAATGATACTTGTAATTATGTAAACACACACACACACACACACACACACACACACACACACACGTAAAACTGCAGATTGAATATAGATACTTTCTGATAAATCAGATGTAGAAACTCACAGACAAGCTAAAGGAAGTTGTACTCTTCCACTTTCTGTCACTGTGACAAAATAGCCAAGCCAAACAAGTTACAGGAAGAAAGCTTGATTTTGGCTCATGGTTTCAGAGATGTCGATCCATGATAACTCAGCTCTTCTTTTCTGGCTCACAGTGAGGTGGGAAGCACACAATGAGCATAGCAGTTTACCCACGGTGCACAGAAGTATGGGGAAGAGGTTGGGAATAAAATCAATCCTACATTGTCCGAGTGAACTACTTTCTCTAGGTAGGACCTGTCCCCTGCTAGTCCATCCTGTAGTAACTAAACAGGTTAATCCATTAATGAGATTAGAGTGGCACCATCAGCTGTGACCAAGCTTTCAATATGGCAGCACTTGAGGATATTTATTCTTAAAATGCTGATATTGTCAAGAATGAAGGGGTGGTTGCCGAGGGCTGGTAAGAGGGAGAGAAGATTAACAAAGGGTGGTAGGTGGGTGCAGGTTGCAGTTGGGAGGGAGTAATAACTTCAAATATTCTAAGGCAAAACCATTAAATATACTTGGCAACAACTAAGTGTATATTTCCAAATACTCAGTAGTGTTGTGAAATTAGCCCACCAAAGACCACCATGCAAATACTTATAAGCTGAAAAATTTGTATTGCCAGCCAGTGTTTGCTTGGGGAACTTGTTTAAATCATGCAGCGCGGGGCTTTACAGCACTTTGTCGTTTATTCACAAAACCCACATCCTAATTGTCATACTTCAGTTAGCAAGCAGTAGAACTACAGAAGCCAATGAGCATGGTTAGGGCATCCAGGACTTTCCTGGAACTATGGATTAGCATTTTGATGGATGAGGTCTTTGTTTTCATATTGGCAGGTGCTGGGCTTTAAGGTCAGAATGGTGCCTTTAACACAGCATCAGTTGTGCTCAGGTCTGGGGGCCTGCTACAGGAGGGGGGATTTTGGATTATCTGGACAGAATAAAGAGATGAATGTTTGAAACGATGGGCATGGCAATCCCCTTGCCTTGCATGTACTAAGATATTATAACTACTCTATAGATATTTATGATTAGTGTGTGCCAGTTGAAAACCTGCACATAAGGTGGAGACAAAAGAAAACTAGAACTGGGCGTGGTGGTGCATACTTTTAATCCCAACACTTGGGAGGCAAAAGCAGGCAGATCACTGTGAGTTTGAGGCCAACCTGGTCTGCAAAGCGAAGACAGGGCAGCCAAGGATACACAGAGAGACCCCGTCTTGGGAAACAAAACAAAAAACAAAATAAAACAACAACAACAACAAAAAACAAACCAAAAAAAAAAAAAAATCAAGCTGAGAGGAATAAAAGCACAGTCACACAAGAAAAAGTGGAATAAAAGCAGAGTCACACAAGAAATGGAAAATGTGGAAATATGCAGGGAGTATGGTTTCGTCCTTCGAATTTTCTTGAAAGACATCTGACAGTTCAAAAGCGAAGATGACAACAGTTTAAGGTGTGGCGCGTAACGTGTGTAAAAGTGGAAGTTATGACAGCAGTGCTGCACAGGCTGAAGGGGGAAGTCATTGGCATTCCATACTGTGAAGTCTTCCTCTGTGACTGGCAGATGGGAAGAGTGAAAGAGAAAGGAGAAGAACCGTGAGGAGTCGGAGGTGGACTGTGGAGCGACGGAGTCTAGGCGCTAATGAGCACGGAGGTGGAAAGGCCCTGTTCCCAATGCCCTTCCATGATGTGATGTTTCCAAAGCTTTAAAGTTGTCTCTTTCTTGGTACACGTTAGAAGCCACTTTCAAATGCACTAACGAACAGGCTGGGCCTGCTGCCGGGCTGTCACCTCTTTCTCTTGCTGCCTGCAAATCTTCTCTCTCTGGTGTCAGAGAGAAAGAGATCTCCCCCAAACAGACGACTTTGAAGTTTTCTCTCTAGAAAGAAAAGCAAACTAAAAAACAAAACAAAGAAAGGATAGATGGAAAACGGAACAAGAAGCAGTAGCGGAGAGAGGAGAGGGTGACCTTAGGTCTACCTCAGATTTTTATTCCCTTAGGTTTATGAATTAGTAATTATTTCCATGATTGTACAAAGGCTTATTATTATAACCACCGAATGCAGTTAACATCTAAGACTCTTTGGTGCATCCATTTTTTTTCTTAACATTTAATATAAAATCCTAGTACACAGAACCTGACTTCTGTCTGCTCTCTTTACATGCCCAAAATAATTTATCTAGTAATAATGATTTATTCATTTAATAAATATGTATTGAATGCTTTCCACATTCTAGACTGGGCTTGCCAGCGTGGGCCACATAGTAAATCAAAGCCAAAGTCTATGTTTTGGGGAGTTTGTCTTCTACTTAGGGAGCCAGGGAGCAGGCAGACATTGCTAGGAAAAAAAACACAGCAACGAAAGGGAGACACAAGAGCCATATAGGTGTGGGAGTGACAGAAGGGACACATCTTGGGACAAGTCGGCTGCATTCTCTGGTCTCCTAGAAAAGGTGACATTTAATCAGAGACTACTAACTTGGCTTCCTTTGACATCTGCTTCTCCTTGTCTTTATTTTTCTTCCCAGCATTCATGAGTGGGATCTTCTCAGAACAGACACTGGCACAGATTTAGAGGCACTGGGCATGTTAATTATGGAGCAATACACACAAAAGGAAGGAGGAGAAGTCGGGTCAGGCAGAAGAGGAAATGTTAGATGTTGGCTAACCCATGTCTGTAACACAGATCCTTTAAACAAAACAAAACAAAACAAAATGTTTCCACCCAGCTATGGCTTTGTCCACTCATCGGTTTAAACAATCCATGTAGTCCAGTGAGTCACCAAACAAATAGTTAATACACATTAACTATGCGACAAGCACTCAGATAAAGACTAAGTAGGAAGAGGAAGTACCCTGCCCTCTGGGAGCCCCATGTCCAGCACTGGAGAGGTATGGGCGAATAATTGCATCGCAACGTGGGAATTGTATTACATCAGGCTCATGGTGTGCCAGAGGGGATGTTTAAGTGATTTAGCCGGAAGTGTGTTTTGTAGCTGGCTATCCCGGCAGGCTCATTGCTATACAGTCTTCTTCAAAGAGCACACAGTTTCTGGAAGACTAGTGAGCCCTGGGGAGGCAGGAAGTTGATAAACACGCCCTCAGAATCTCCCATGTCTTGGCCATCTCTGGGGACTTCAGCTGAGTAGGTTTCAGAACATCGGACGAGCAATGAATAAATAAAATGTTCTTCCAGGCAAGATCAAGGAGCTGTACTAGTTTTACCCTGACCCCCTCACAGTTCCAGCCGTGGGCGATGCGGGAGGACATAGCTTCCCCACTCCTAAGGCATTTCTCCACAAAGGAGCAATATGCAGACACGTGGAAGGTATTTATGTCACAACCCATTATTTATATATAAAATCTATTTGTATTCCACTAACATCTGCAAGTTCTGGTAAAGAGGACTAAGCAGAGAGCCCTGTCCACCAGAAAAACAAAAGAAATCTCGAAATTCTAAAGAAAAAAGGGCAAAAATAAGGAAAGTGAGCTGGAAATAAACTTGCTGAAGACAACTGCATCGGATCTGCATTTAGAAAAATCCAGATACTGTTTTTTTTTGTTTTTTTTTTTCAGGAAAAATATATACAGCAACATTGTAATTACTGTGACTGTTTTCTATGTGCTTACTTTTTATGAATAGTCTAAATAGGTATGGAAGGACTCTAGAAATATTTAAGAAGAGAAATATTAGTTCTGCTCACATTTTCACAAGATTACTATTATCTTATACTCTTATTTCTGTTAACCTTTTCCTGTGTGTGAGTATGTGTGTTCACATGTGTGGAGACCAGAAGTTTATGAATGGCATTTTTCTGAGTCACTTGCAGCTTATTCTTTGAACAGGCTGTCTGGCTGATCCTGGAACTTGCTGATTTGGCTAGACTGGCTGTCCAGCATCCTCCTGTCTCCACATCTTCAGCCCGGGGAAGCTTCACTCTTCACTCAGCTCTTGATATGGGTTCTGGGTTCTGAACTTGAGTCTTCATACCTGTGTGGCAAGCAGCCGGCCCACCAAGCCTTCCCACTTCATGCTTAACGCGAACATCCTGCCCGTCACATTGTAGTGCTGAGACGAAATGGGTTCTGCTTTTAGAGCAGCGACACCCAAGCAGAAAGGCATCATTTCAGCAGCCAGGAGCTAGAAGGTCCAAATTCAGTGTTAGTATTATTAGCTGTGGGTGCTCCATCCATGGCTAGCCCTTAATTCTGGAGGAGGACACTTAGTTTCAGAGGAGAATAAGATGGCTCCGTTTATCAAGAACAGTTTCACTTATTTAGAGACTTTAACAGGAATATGGGGATTTGGAGGCAGCTTGGGAATGAAATCATGGCCGCTGGGGTTGTCCAGTCCTGCAACCCTTTCCTGGTGTGCCTTACATGTGTCTTCATGAGAACTGCCATTGCACTGTCGTGTCCTGGAAGCTTGGGCCAAATTACCTATTGTTGATGAAATTTATCCTCATTCTAAAGTTCCACATCCATTTTTCAGACAGTACGCGTGATTTCGATGCAAGTGAGATATGGTAAGTGTAAGCAAATGGGCTGGAGTCTTTTTGAGGTGACAATTGAATAAGAAGGGGTTTCCTGGGTCTGCCTGTTAGTCAGGTGAGATCCAGACATGGCTCTGTACCTTTGCGCTTTTCTTAGGGTGCCATGTTTGATGAGAGATCGGGCATGTGAGGACTGCAGAAGAAATCACAAGGCTGAAGGTGGGCTTGGTATGGTGACAGTAGAGTTTGATTACAGACCGTAGACTGAGCCTGTGAAATTCACTCTGAAATGTGTGAAGGAAACCCCCTTTGTGTGCCTGACAGAGAACTGGCTTTTTATGGCTTTGCTTTGATAACTTATTGGCAGTTTATGTCAGGAAAATTGTTTTTCCTGGGAAGTGCTTCAATTTTTCCTTGGTGACACCATTTGTTTGTTTTTACATAAGAAAGAGAGAGAGAGAGAGAGAGAGAGAGAGAGAGAGAGAGAGCCATGAAGAAGATCATCTCAAAGGCAGATTTTAAAAAGAATTTCAGTTCATTTTTAGTTGTTATTGGTAGATGCCACGTGGGAGATGGCAGTTTGCTTGGGAGAGAATGTCCTCTGTTGTCGGGCAGCAATTCCAAGCACACCAGTCTTGCTTAGTAATAAATGGTTATAATTTGATCTGTCTTCTGGGCACATAGTACACTCCTGGAAAGAAAAGTGGCTCTCCAACACATCCTAAAATGACTATAAATTATCATGGAGTTATAATATTAATTAATATAATTATGTTAAAACTGATCATCTTGCTGGATTCCCACTGCCTTCTACACAATGTGGGATTTTCAACATTTCCCAAATTGAGATGATTATGGCATGCAGGGTATTTCCCATCTTAAACAATTTTAGGAATGATGTTTCTGCAGGTGTCATGACAGACTCTGACTCCACGCCAATGCAGGCTCCTTCTACACACGTCCCATGTTGTCCACTGGGCCATCTATCAGAGCTCCTGGCTGGACTTTGTGACACTGCCTTTCCTATTATTTCAGGCATCAAACAGTCATATGCAGAAAACTATCTCTTCACTCCAGCCATCTATTGCAAATGATTTCATTTAGAAGTGAAGATTTAATAATAGAAACTCAATAAGGCCTTAACAATGCTTTTGCAGGCTGGGTGTCAAAGTCTTAGTTTTTGGACTTTTATTGTGATATGAAGAGATAGTGAGATTTGATGATTAGTTTTTCCTCTTTTGGTGGTGAAAAGATTGAACTTGAACAGATTTAATGCTCCCACCAATTCGAGGTGCTTTCTTTTCTTTTCTTTCTCTTCTTTGAGTACTAGAGATAGAAGTCAGCACTTCACACATGCTAAGCAAGCCTCTACCACTGGGCAAAAGCTAGGTTTTAAAGGCATAGTATGCATGTGGTGTCACAAAACAAAACAAAACAAAACACTAACAACAACAACAACAACAACGACAAAAACAAAAAACAAAAGCAAAAAACCTTATCTTGGAACAAGATGTTGAATTTGTGCTCTGAAATACTATCCAGAAATTAATATGATATTTTAATTTCATGCATAGCTGTCTGACTACTTGATAATCTTCTGCAATAGTCTTTCAGGACGTTGAGGCTTTTTTTTTAAAAAATGAGAAACCTAAATTTGCAGGCAAGACACATGGTTCATACTCAGTTATAAGTGGAGTTTAATCATCTAGTACAGGATAAACATACTACAATGCACAGACACAAAGAAGATAAGTAACAAGGAGGATATACAGGAGGATGCTTAAATCTCACTCAGAAAGGGAACTAGAACAGACAGAGGTAATGGTTAAAGAGAGGGAACAAGGTAAGAGAGGGAGCACAGAGAGAAATAAGAGTGGAGATCAGACCTGGGAAGAGCGGGGCAGGAGGACAGAAGGCCTTTAGAGAAAAGAGAAACTGTGGGTGGGGGCATCTCTGTGACAAACTGGAGAGCTAAGTCAGAATAGGCCTCTGGGAGGATATGAGAGGGATGGTAGCTGAGACTCCTAGTAGGAGGGACCACGAGGACTAAAGAGGACACCTTCTAACTAGACGAGACTCCTAGTGGAGGGAGGAGAACACCAGCCCACCCACAAAAATCTTTGTCCACAAGATGTGCAGGGATAAAGATAGAACAGATAGAACAGAGACTGACATAATATACAACCAATGCCTGGCCCAACCTATGATCTACCCCATGGAAGAGAACCAACCCCTGACACTATTAATGACACTCTGCTGTGCTTGCAGACTGGAGCCCAGCAAAGTTGTCCTCTGAGAGGCTCCACTCAGCAGTGGTTCAATACAGATGCTGAGACTCAGAGCCAAATATTGGGTGAAGCATAGGGAGTCTATTGGGAAAGTGGAGGGAAGGACAGAAGGACCTAGAAGTGACAAGAACTCCACAGAAGATCAACAGAGCCAACTAAGCAGAACCCATAGGAGCCTGCTGAGGCCGAAGCACCAACTAAGGACCATGCATGGATTGGACCTAGGCCCCCTATATAGATGTAGCCAATAGGCAGCTCAGGCTTCATGTGGGTCCACTAGTAAGGGGAGCAGGGGCTGTCTCTGACATGGACTCTGTTGCCTGCTTTTTGATCACTTTCCCCTGGTGAGACTGCCTTTTCAGGCCACAGGGGAAGAGGACGAACTCAGTCCTGATACAACCTGATGAGCTGGGGTGAGTGGTTAGGAGGCTTCTCCTTTTCTGAGGAATAAGGAGGAGGCGCAAAGAGGGAAGAAAGGGTAGAACTGGGAGGAGAGGAGGGAGGTGGCTACAACTGGGATGTAAAGTGAATAAATAAATACATTAATAAAAAGAGAACATTATATATTTCACCCTGTACTTAGAAAATGTACAAATATTACTAACTATTCAAAGATTCCATGAGATATGCTCTATAAACTGTGACGTCATCTGAAAATAAGAATTTGAATTACTTCTTTGTAAAAAATTAAAAATGAGACATTTAGATGACATGATGCAGTACTTCACTGACATGATCTGGAGAATGAAACTAGGAGGGAGGTCTTAAAATCCTTGCTCTAGAGTCACCAACGTTGAGAAAGTAAATGCTAGTCACCCAGGAACTCAGCTGACATACTGCAGGCTGGCTTGCACAGCCAACTGGAGCTCTCACTCGTCCTGGGCCTGCTCCACACACCTGGAGAGTGCTGGCTCAAAAGGGACAGTTAGAGTTTGCAATTTGACAGTGGGATAGGTGAGGGCTTACCTTGGCGGTAGCATGGTCACCACCATCACAGTGTGATGTTCGCCTACTGTAGCTTAGTCTCTCAGACACCTGTGATTTCTGAGGCCATCGGGGCACACTCTGGATTGGGGGCTGGAATTATAGCAGGTGTCAAAGCAACAGCTCACCCATCTTCTTTGAACACAAGAGCCTCCATAGGAGGCCCCGTGTTTGGGAATGGGAATCTCTATACCAGGTAGCTAGGATTCTGGGAAAGGCTTTTGTCTGGAAGTGGAGTGAGCATACATCCTAGTTTTCCTAAGACTTATTATAGTTTATCTTATTTGGTAGGTTTTCTTTCTTTGTTTTGTTTTCTTGTTTTTTTCAAGACAGGGTTTCTCTGTGTAGCCTTGTCTGTCCTGGACTTACTTTGTAGACGAGGCTGGCCTCGAACTCACAGAGATCCGCCTGCCTTTGCCTCCCCGAGTGCTGGGATTACAGGCATGCACCACCTTGCTGGCAATAGCTTTAAAAAAAATTTATGTGTATTGTTCTGATGTATTTAATAGTGTCTTCTTTTCCTTTCAAAAATCTCCTGGCTTGACAATATATTTACTCATGTTCCTAAGAAATCACTGAATCATTGAACCACGTTTCTTTCTTCTCTGATGTAAAAGAGCCTCTGCTATGAGGCTTGAAGGTGAGGACAACAGTGTCAAGACTAAGAGGGAATCAGGTTCGAACTAGGTAATTCTGGAGTGATAGTGACTATGGACTGAGTGGTAAAACTGAAGACTGTTTTTGTCACTTAAGGTGCTTTTTGAGGAACATTCTCTCATCTGCAGGGAAGGGTATAGAACCAAAACCAGCAGCAGGACCTTTCCATGAAGTTTCACTCAGCTGAAAAACTTGGCTCTCCCGTCTTCCACCATTGCAATCCAACCATGTGTATAACCCATCAAGTTCCAGAAAGGATTCATGGAGGAAATTGCCCTAAACAGACACCGGAGGAGCCTTTATCGCCCGGAGTGAAATGTGCACTGCGACTCTGGAACGTGATGTCATCTCTCTCCGCCTCCTTTGTCACCTACTAGCTTAGAGGACTCAAAAGGTACATTTACAACTCCCAAAGTGGCTAAGCCCAGAATTTGTTTTCTTTTTGGATCCAGCATGCTGTGTGCTGTTTCAGGGGAAGGCATTTTGTTAAGGAACTCCAGAAGCTGCCTCGGATCCCCTGTAAGCAATGGTGGCATCGAGAACTTATTTGCACTTGGTTATTACTTGAAATCATCTCAGAAAAATGAGTGAAAGACTGAGACTTTTGTACGGCTTTATTGAAATGTGAGTCATTATATGACTAACCTATATCCACCCAAAGCAAACTAAAAGCTTACAAATTGTCTGGGTCTCCTCTACCGTGTAGATAGGCAAGTGTCTGTTATGACTACAATGGAGCCACACTTGTTGAAGGGAAAAGCAAATGCAGGGAGGCAGTAGGTATACACATGGGCTTACTTTGTGCATGGATGTGGCTCAAAGGCATTTCTTTTATACTCCCTTCATTTAGATGATGATGTGGTTCTGGGTGTGTGGGCTGTTGGGATGAAGTTGGATACTTGCAGGATGATTTCCTTTTTCCCATCATTATAAGCTTTGCTCTTAAAAAGATTTGTATGTGTGTGTGTATATATATATATATATATATATATATATATATATATATATATATACATATATATATGTATATATATATATAAATAAAATTATGTGTATGTGTGTGTCTCAGTGTGGGTATGTGTCATAAGTATAGGTGCTTATAGAGGCCAGAAGAGGACAGCAGACAGGGAAACTGGTTGTGAGCCACCTGACATCAGTGCTGGGAACTGAATTCAAGTCCTCTGCAAGATGTGTTCTTAACCACCAAGCCATCTCTTGAGGGCCTCTATTTTCGCTCTTGAAGAAGGTGATGCTGGTCCTCTTCTCATTCCCAGAAGCCAGCTGAAACCTCTGCACTTGTGGTCACTTGAAGCTTGAAGCACTAATCCTTGAGCCACTGATTTGTCTCAAGAAACCTTTGTCTACCTGTAGCATCCCGTGCAGTGAAAGCTCCTCTCCAGCACCTCTGCACTCTCATGGGCCTGGTGGCTTTCTTGAGTTTACCTTTGTAGCAGAAGGCTGGGCATGTGGTTGATGGCTCTAGCAAGACCACAAGGAGTGAAGAAAATCTTTAACACGCGACACTCTCACTTGGAGCTTATGAAAGTGCAAACTTCATCGCATATTTTAGTAAAAACGGCATTGCTTTTCGTACATCCAAATGGCAGTGCCATCTAAACCTGGCAGCTCATTTCTGTTTTGATCTTTTTTTTTTTTTTTTTTTTTTTTTTTAACATTGTGGATGACATATTCTTACTAATTCCCCTTTTCTTTTGAATTACCTGCTCTACTCTTCTCATTTTCTGTCTGATTCTGCTTCCTCTTTTTAGCTTAAATTTCTGTCAGGATATATGTTTTTCATTTTAGTTTGAATTTAGTGTGTAATCTGCATATGTACTTGAGAACAAGGTAGCAACTCATACTGACTGTTGGGAGCACAGCATCAGTACCATCTCACTTCCACATCAATATCTGGAGTAAACAAGATATTCTGATAGCCCTGCCTAATCAATCAATCAATCAATCAATCAATTCCCTTATTTGTGCAGTCATTTTACAGATAACCAAGGAGAAGTTATCATTCTGGGCGCTGATCTGGGAGCTGAGGGTACAGCTGCTGTAAGAAAGCACCCCCTTGTCTTGATTACTTATCTACTGTGATAAAACCCCCAACCAATAGCACTTTGAGGAGGAAAAGGTTGGTTTAAGTTAACAGTTGCACTTCACAGTCCACCACTGAGGGAAGTCAGGGCAGGAGCCTGGCGACAGGAGCTGATGCAGAAGCCACGGAGAAACACTGCTTACCGGCTTGCTCCTCATGCCTTGCTCAGACTGCTTTGTTATAGAACCCAGGGCCACAAGTCCAAGGGTGGTAATGCCCACAGTGGGCTGGGCCCACCCACATCAATAACCAATCAAAAAAATATTACCCCAGGCTTGCTCACAGGCCAGGCCTATCTGGTGGGGAAATTTTCTCAGTTAAGATTCCTTCTTCTGAAATGACTCTATCTTGTGTGAGGTTGACATTAAGAGCCAGCTCACCTCCCCTGTGTGGAGCTTCCATTTTGATAGGGAAAATCCCTGATGAACAGGTAAACGATACAGGCTCATTTCAGACACACACACACACACACACACACACACACACACACACACACACACACACACCAGAGTCAAAGGATGTGCTTTTGAAACATGCCATTAGTGAGGACATTCGCTTATTCTTCTGGGCCGCAGGCCCAGGACATCCCATTTTCTCTCCAGGCCTCTTTTAAAGGGTTTTTCACTGTCTTACTCAGGTGGGCACTGACCTCACTCTGTAGATCAGCCAGACTCTGAGCTTGCTGTCTGCCTTCCACAATCTTCCATGTAGCTCATGACAGGCCTGACAGGCCACCAGGCCCAGCAAGGAGGGCATTTTAGATACCAGCCATGCAGCCCCGACGAAGGAGCGTGTTGTACTTCTGTGTCCCTTACATCCTTTCACAGTTTTCTTGCCTTCCCTCGCCTTCATCCTTTCATCCTTCCTGATGCAGCTGCGGTTGGGTTAGATGAGACAGGGGCTGTGATCCTATGGAGGGGTTCTTTTTTCATTTTTTTGGTGACCAAGTCTATTCCTGGTGGGGATTTTATTATCACTTTCAAGGTACTAGACCAACCTTGGCAAGGCTAGCCTAGACTTGCAATGAAAAAAAAAAAAGTCTTTAGATCCCATCACTCTTCTTCTTCACTGCCCATTTTACAGATGTGGCTGAGGTCTGCACTGAGCGTTGCATCTCCTCAGACCTTTTGCATTAACAGGCTCCATCAAGGGGCCTTTCCTTGCAAGGCCTGTGTGTATACTAGCTTATCTCCATTTCTGACTAGATGTATAATTAATTTTGAAGTGCCTGACTTGATTTGGGCACAGAGCTAATGACACTGAGCATAAACATGCTTCTGGAAGGAAACTCATGCTCTCCAGCACTTAACAATCAGCTTTCCTTTTGTAGCCCAAAAGTGCAAAACCTCTTCTTGCCTTTAGTTGTGCCTGTTTATTGCTGTGGTGCTGTGGATTGAGCCCAGGGCTTTGCACACTCTAGCCAAAATAGCCTGCCTCAGAGCTGCAGCCCCAGCCCCCTGTCTGTGCTCTGCACTCTTAAAGAAAACCATTCAGAGTGATTCTAACTCATCTTACCTATTAAGGGAAAATTTCCAGTGTCTTGTACTTTATATATTTTTATGTATCTGCATGATGTTTTCAGTGATACCTTGGCCCTTAACTTTTTCTCTGAAAGTTTAAGTTGGACGTTGCTGAGACTTCTGTAGACCAGTATCTGCCACTTACCATGGTCTTTGAAAGGTAAAGCACAATCCACATTATTAGCATTAAGTAAGCGGCTGAATGCTAACCGCGTTGTCTCCTTCCTTAAGACTATAAGATAACAGAACAATAAGTGAGAACACCAAATACCCCAGCCTGTGTGTTGATTTACCAGCAACATTTTCAGGATCATGTGTGCCCATAGCAGCAAAGCAGAAACAAAACAAGATTCCTTCTATGCTTTTCTTTGGGTATTTTTTCCAACTGCTTTTATAATCATCCCTATTTACAGTTGAACATTGACCACCAACTGCTGATTATACAGGAGCAGATAACTAAAGAGTGTTCTTAACCCAACACGGGTATAAATTTAACTTTAACATGGACTTTGGTGTTTTCATTTTAACAAGGAATAATGAAGAGTAATTCTGTTTTCCCCAAGCCTGCGTTGTCTAATGCAACACTGTAGGAAGCTAAGCTGAGGAGGGCAGTGATGTGGGAAGAGGGAATGTCAGGAGACAGGCATGTCTGCACTCACGTCAACACTCTTCCACTTGAGAGACGGGTGACCTCAGGCAAGTTGTTAAACTTGGAATGCTGATAGTATTTATCTCATGGGCCATTTGGAAGGATTAAAAGAGTAAGAACCCACTTATCAGGTGGCTCAGTGCATGCCACTCCCTCAGTGCTGCCTATGATGCTTGTCATTATTGGATAAGTGTCATCACATAGGCACCGGATTTTTGAAAAGCCATAGGCTGAATTACATGCCAAAATATCTTGAAGATAGCTGATTTCCGACTTTGGAAACTGTGTTATCGAGGCTAAGAAATCAGATGGTTGCTGGGGTATATATAAGTATTACATGAACACTTCTCTGGATAATCAAGGCTCACCCTGACGCCACTAGGGAGTCACTGCAGGCTCATTCAGTTTCGCATGTTTTCTGATTATTTTGGAGGCAGCAGCACAGACCAAAGTTCCCACATGTGCAAATAGAACCAGAAACTCTGGAAATCATTACATTACTATCAGTTTATCTTAGAAAGCTTATGTGAGGTTATGTAAGTTCTCAAAAGAGGCAGAGAGGCCTTGGTTTGGCAAACATAAGTAATGTTCCTCACAGCACCTCTGAGACGTGAGCAAACATCCCTGACCCAGACCAGGCAGGCCAGTGATGGCCATTTTCCTTGAAAGCGTTGTTGTACTAGCAGCATCTTCAGGATCACATGTGCCCATAGTGACAAAACAGGAACAAAAAGATTCTTTCTATGGTTTTCTTTGGTTTCTTCCTATGGTTTCTTTGAGGCCATGGGAGGCGGTGCATGAGAAAGTATTGTTTGATGCTATTCCTAGGGAGACATGAACACTGTTCAATCCAAAAAGGGAGCCAACAATCAATCAAAATATGGATGACACCAAAGTCCAACATAGTAAACCGATGAATTTTATGGAAGTTATAAAAGTATGGGTTATTTACAGGAGGAGAAATGACTCAAAGTCACCTACATTATCAAGAGCCCTCCCCAGCATGGGTGACAGTTCATGAAAGCTGGAAACCTGGAGCATACCACACAATCTAAAGATAGACCAACACATTGGAGCATGTGTTTTCTAGATAGTTCAGCTGGTTGGAGCCTTTTCCAGTAAACTCAGAAGGTCTCTTATTATTCTAAGCTATTCTGTTTGTCAGAGAGTCTTCTGGGCAGCGCAGCCTCTATCAGCAGTACTTACTGCTTATAAACCTTAGAAAGGGATGATCTTAGTGAATCTTGTTAGTTTCAATGACTTCCTGAGGCTATTGAGTTGTTTACTTCCTGAGCTTAGCTACATCCTGAGCAGGATGGAATGTTTCACCTCCCCTTAGAATGTCCTGTTGACTTACCTCGCTGTCAACATCTGACATCTTAATGGACTACCCTCTATGATGGAAGGTTTTAACTTTAGAGCAAATGGCTACACACAGAAGAAATGGTCAGTCAGTACAGAGATAGCCTCTCTTACATAAGCACTACCTGAGACCTTAGGAAAGATAATGGGTCTAGCCCAGGTCTTGAGAAATCAACTAAGATGACTAGAAATCCAGAAGGACAGAGATAAATGAAACACCAAGTAAAACACTAGAACTGTTGAATCTGAAAATCTAAGTTTATAGAAAATATAGGCCTTAGTTCAAAAGCCTATGTTCCAAAAAACTGGAAAATCTAAATAAAATGGATGATTTTCTTGATATATTCCATTTATCAAAATTAAAGCAAGATCAGGTTAACAATCTAAATAGTCCTATAACCCCTAAGGAAATAGAAACAGTCATTAAAAGTCTCCCAACAACAACAACAACAACAAAAAGTCCATGGCCACATGGTTTTAGCACAGCATCCTACCAGACTTTCAATGAAAAGCTAATAGCAATACTCCTCAAACTATTCTACAAAACAGAAACTGAAAGAACAGTGCCAAACTCATTTTTTGAAGCTACAGTCACCGTGATACCTAAACCACACAAATATTCAACAAAGAAAGAGGATTTTAGACCACTATCCCTCATAAATATTGATGCAAAAATACTCAATAAAGTACACAGAAATCAAATGAAAGAACACATCAAAAACATCATCCACCATGATCAACTAGGCTTCATCTCAGAGATGCAGGGGTGGTTCAACATACAAAAAATTCCATCAACTTAATCCACTGTATAAACAAACTGAAAGAAAAAACCCACATGATTATCTCATTAGATGCTGAAAAAGCCTTTGACAAAATGTTATAATATATGATTATGCAATGCAACATATCTGGTATATGGATATATCTGGTATTTGGGAAAGGGGAACGGGAGAGAGAGGGCAGGGAGGAACAAAAAGGGGGATGTGCTCATGACCAAGAGAAAGAGAGGTGGGGAGAGGGAGAGAACTGGAGTGGTAAGCAGGTCCCTTTCATCTCATGGTGTACCTGGTGGTAGCAGCAAGTAATGACATAAGATATTACTAGAAACCTAAAGGCAGGCTAGTGGGGTCACCTGTACACTAATATTCCTACCTTTTCGTTTAATTGAAAATGATAAACTGAGGAAGGTGTGGTGAGGCAGGAATTATCATGTTGTCTTCAGAAAGACTGCTTCCAGCTGATTTGGTGGCAATGACATCTTTGGGGACCCTAAAAGAATTGGGATGCTGGCGAAGTCCCAGGAGAGCTGGCTATTTCATTGCATCCAGGATCTGTGAGAACATCCATGCCTAGGAAGGAAAGTGCAGCCCAGGCCAAAGCAGTCTACAAGGTTAGTCAGAGCACCTGTGGGTAGCTGCTCTGGCACTGTCTTGGATGTAGAAACACCTGGACTTGACAGGATACTGACATATACAGTTATGTAGGCTAGGGAGAAAATTCTTTTTAGGTGTACATTTGAAACTTTTGGTCCCATAGTTTTGGTAATGGAGGGGAGGGAAGTCCCACAATAGAAAAAGGGGAATGAATCCCACCTGGTGAAACTTAGGCTGTTGGTTGGTTTTCAGTACTTATCTGGAGTCCATTTGATCCATGAGAGGAGGATCTGAGTGGATTTCCTGTACCTTAGAAGAATCCCTTTTAAGTTTGCAAAGGAGATAAGTTTTACACATGTTAGCATCACCATTGTTTGCAACCTGCAGTGCAATACACATTGTAGAAAAAGGCAGTAGACACACATCTTTGTGTCCTAGCATAGCAGAGGCCTAAGAAGTGACTTTGCCTAACAGCATGAACACGCTTTGAAATGAGCTCAGGGAAGGCAGAAGCCTCCTGGGAAGCAGCAGGGGCAAAAGTTCACCTGATCCTGATTTTCAGTATGACTACACATCATGAAAGAGGGACTTCTCCCCTCTATTCAGAAGACTGGATGTATATAAGTCTAGAACCATGAGAAACAACTTTTAAGTCTATACTTAAAAGACAAAGCAAAGGAAATTTAAAATCTTGAGCTTGGAACTATGATAGTGGATCATATTGTAGGATGTTTTACCAGAGTTAGATTAATACATCAGAGCTCCACTGATTAATGTCAAAGCTTTGAACAACCTTAATACAACAGTAGCATAGCAACAGGAAGGTGATTTGTTAATCTTAAAATACCTTAGACCATAAAATACTTCCTTAGGTCCTCATAACTTAAGCTTTCATGTCCTTAAGCCTTACATAAGCCTTACATCTTTCTTCCTATCCAATTATTTACCAGGGAACACAGGTGAAACTGCTGGGAGCACTCACTGTTCTTTAGTTAAAGGAATAGTAAAAAGTCACATCTGAGACCTGTTTTTTGAGTCTGGTAAGAAGGTAGACTGTGTCTAGAGCTAGTGGTAGCATCTCAGGAGAATGAGGCTTAAGGCCTGATTTATATATATCTATATATATGAACAGGACTGAGAAGACACCTGAAGCCTGCTTATCTTTTAACATGAGGTCTGTGAACCAGGTAAACCTCTTTGCCTTGTAAAAATAAGAGATATAGTAGTTAGTAGTTTTAACTAGCTAATGAATTGACCAAAGAACTAACATGGTCGTAGATTACCTTGTGATAAGGAGCTGATTGCCTTTTCCCTAGCTGTCCAGCTACCATTAGCTTAGCCATCAATGTGATCAGAGACCTGAGAAGGATACATTTCAATCTAAATGGCCTCAACCAAAATGACACAGACTAGTCTGTAGTTCACTACCTAGACAGTTGACCCATGTTCCTGGGGTCACCATGGACCCAACTCTGGCCATCAGGCACAGAAGATGAGAGGAGAGGACGAACATAAGAGAGACTGATCTGGCCACATCTTCAGCAACACAAGATAATAACTCTGGGTGTCCAGTTTTTCCACAGCTCAGGCTGCCCAGTGGTTAGTGTACCACAACTCTCTGTTGTTGTGCACATATCTTCTCAGAGACTTTGGGGAATTAATGTTAGGATTTGGGAATCCGTATCTGTCATAATAAGTTTAAACATATTAAGTGCCATATTCAGCAAGTCTCTGATGGGCTTGAGGGCTAGCATGTCTGAGTTAACCTTAGTTATCAGCTCTAGCCAATGTCTTACAAACATTAAACATAATGCTATGATCTATAATTATGTCATATTATGCAGATAAGCGTCTGAGGACCATTTCTATCTCAAGGAGATCTAAATAGACCAACTTTTCTTCTTTCAAGTTACTTTCTGTTTAACTTTGGAAACATGTACAGAAGGATAAATAAATCACATTGGCTCTTAGCATGACCACAAATGTATTTCTGGACACATTAAAGGATTTGATAATTTAATGATGACTGACTATTAACTTGCCCTTAATTATCATTAAAGACTGGGACTTTAGGTCTCATCCCTGTTAGGTTAGAGCCTTAAAAACCATAAATATTCCACAAAGAGACTAGGAACTTTTTTGACCTTTTTATGGTGTATCACTATAAAGCATAACAGTTTCCTGTGCGATTTTATTTATAACTAGTCTATAACTTACAAAAATATAAAGCTATATCATTGATTAGTAACATTAGCAAAAATAATAATACACATATTTTAAGGCAGTGATTTTTAACCTTTTTGAGAGGGAAGATAGAGCATAATAACCAAGTCCTAGCATTGTAAACAATTGAATGTCTCTAGAGTTATTATTTGGAAGTATACCACATGGTTTAAGATTACTTAAACAAAACCTTTTATCTATTAACCTCAAGTTATGAGTTTTAAGCATATCCTGTTTTTTGACCCTGGACTTTAAAATCATGCCTGGGTCTCAGAAAAAGTGAACAATAACCCAGAAATACAGTAGCACATTATAAACCAAATTTTAAAATTACATTTGAATTTCTATTTTACCAGTTCCATTGGCCAGAATGCCTAGAAGTGAACTTTGAGCACAGGCAACTGGTGGCAGGAGAAAGAAACAGCATTCATTCATGCATCCAAGAACTAGTAAAGACATACATAGTTAGACATACATTTAAAATTAACTTTTGTTAATTTGGATAGATCATTATAACCTTAAAATTTCACCATCGTAGAAAGAATATTTTGAACCAGGGTTGAATCACCTATACAGTAAGTTGTAAAATTTCACACCAATTTAAAAGTGAGACCTGTTTCTCTGTTAGTCTAAAAAGAGATAAAGTAATAAACAGAAAGTTTGCTAGGACTAAGACTTTTTATAATTGGTGCTTTATAGCACATAGTCAATCATCTTAAGACGGTGGAGTTACATGGCAGATTCGAAGCCATGTGATGAACATGGATGCTATTTAAAAACATTTGTTTCTATTGGTATATATCTTTAAATGAGAGTTGCATCCAAGTTAAATGCATAAATATAAACATATGGAATTGAATTAGAGTTACATACACATATGCACACATACGTATATGTTTAGGAGAAACAAGAGTTGATCTTAGATTTTAAACATCATATCCAATGAGAAAATTATAAATCCTTAGATTAGAATTCACAGTGTAATTTTAAGATATATATTCTTTCTTTTGAAAGCAGAGTGCAAAGAAATCAGAGATAAAAGATTTTTAGGAGTTGGGAAGTAGAGCCTTAGAGATAAGAGACTTTGGGAACATAGAGCAGAGTTTAGATATTTGGGAAGCATGCCCGTGGTTGTGAGAATTTGGAAATTTGGCATGCCAATTTTTGGCCTTTGGATGAGGTCAAGTTTGGTTTTTGTTGTTGTTGTTTTGTTTGTTTTTTGTAATAAAATCTGAGTCCATTGAAGGGAGGGAGAGGCAATAGCTCTACCTCAAGACCCAGCTATGCCACCCTTGGGCATATACTCAAAAGATGCTCCACAGTTCAAGGACACTTGCTCAACCATGTTCATAGCAGCTTTATTCATAGTAGCTAGAAACTGGAAACAACCCAAATGGATAAAGAAACTGTGGTATATTTACACCGTGGGATACTACTCAGCTATTAAAAACAAGGAACTGATGAAATTTGTAGGCAAGTGGATGGAACTAGAAAATATCATCCTGTGTGAGGTAACCCAGACCCAGAAAGACACACTTGGCATATACTCACTTATAAGTGGTTATTAGCCATGTAGTACAGAATAAGCATACTACAAGCCACAGACCCAAAGAAGCTAAGTAACAAGGAAGGTCCTAGGAAGGATGCTTGAATCCCACTCAGAAGGGGAAATAGAATAGACATTGGAAGTAGGCAAAACGTGGGACCTGGGTGGAAGAAGGTGTGGGGGAAGGGAACAAGAGTGGGAATCAGATGTGGGGAGAGTGGAGATGAGAGATGAGAAGTCTGGTCCAACCTGAGACCCACCGCATTGGAGAGAGCCAAGCCCTGACACAACCGATGATACTCTGCTATGCTTGTAGACAGGAGCCTAGCATAGCTGTCCTCTGTGAGGCCAAACCCAGCAGCAGATGGAAACATATGCTGAGACCCACAGCCAAACATTAAGTAGAAGCTCAAGGAGTCTTGTGGAAGAGTGGGAGGAAGGATAGAAGGACCAATAGGGGACAAGAACTCCACAAGAAGACCAACAGAAGCCCTATGAGGACTTACAGAGAATGAAGCATCAACCAAAGACCATGCATGGACTGAACCTAGGCCCCCAACATGTATGTAACTGGTGGGCAGCTTGGGCTTCATGTGTGTCCCCTAGCAAGTGGAGTGGGGTTGCCTCTGGCATCGACTTTGTTGCCTGCTTATGGATCACTTGCTCTTAGGTGGGCTGCTTTGTCTGGCCTCAGTGGAAGGGGATGCCCTCAGTTCTGATGCAACTGGATGTGCCAGGATGGGTTGGTAAGGAGAGTGGGAGCCCCTTTTCTGAGGAGAAGGAGAAAGGGGGAAAAGGGAGAAACGGTGCGGCTGGGAGAAGAGGAGAGAGGGGGGTGCATTCAGGATGTAAAAATGAATAAATGAATCTTAAAAGTTAAAATATACAAAACATTGATACATTTATGAAACATGAAAATAGATTGTGAATGAAATTTGGGTCTGCTAGTAGGCAACAGCCAAAATCCAGGGAATCATAAGTGGTCAAAATTTGGGAACTAGTCAAAACTAGGGACTATTTCACAAGAGGAGGCGGAAGGGTGTCAGAGCTGCAGGATGGGGACGGGTGCTATGGAATGCTGTCCCATGGACATGGCGTGGCTGCTTCACTCACAAGTTCACAGCAGCGTGGTCACCTGCACAAGCCAAGGCAGCCAAGCATAGATGAGAGAAAAGCTGAGAAGGGCCTAACCCTTGTGGAGCTGTAGACACCGATAGTTGTTGAGGGAGCCAGAAGTTTTCTTTGTGGGTGTGGGCACTAGTAGGTTACCCACACTCCAGGGAATGACCCCATACCCATGCACATATGGGCACACTAATTGGACTCAGTAGGTGCTTTAAAAAGGGAGGAGACATAAAATTGGGAGGAATATGCGTTGGAAGGAAAGTGCACACCAAGCTGAAGCAGTCTGCTGATGGGCTGGCTCAGCAATTCAAGCCTAGCTCAGGACATGCCATAGAACAGTTCTGGGCCAATCAACCATTCTAGATTTTTTTCAAACTGAACAATCCTAAATGAAAGGAGAAAAACTCTTCAGAGCCTTTAAAACCCTAGCCTGTAAGAAGAGACTGGTTTTTCTGGCTTTCCGAGTTCCCCTCTGCTTTGCAGGTCTTTTTCTCTGTGTGCCTGCTGAATGTGTGTGTTTCCTCACCCTTGAAAAACACCTTTCTTTAACTTAAGAAAACAAACCCCCAAAACCTCAAAGAATAAATAAAGAAAATAACAAAAATAAAGCAAGCCAGTTTTAATACAGAAACAAAACAAACAAAAAACCCAAATAAATGAATGAGTTATTTAATGAATGAATAAGCATAAATAAATTTGGATCTGTTAGGATTGATAGGATATTGTCTGTATCTTAATTCTTTTAATAACATATAAAGACAGAAATATTTTACAGTGATAATGAATATACATTTATTTGTTAAGCCAAATAACGTAATACAGCTTAAAGAAATTAATAAGTATTAGATTTTAGCTTCAGAATAAGTTATTTGAGCAAAAAAAATATAGAGCTTATAATAATGATGAGGTTGTAGCTAGTAAGTTCAGCATGTCACTTAGCTTCACTACGACAAATCGGACTGAGGACCAGTGAGATGGCTCAGTGGTAAAGGCACCTGCTGCCACACTTGACAACTTGAGTTCAAGTCCCAGAATGCACGTGATAGGAAGAGAGAGCTGGTTCCTGCAAGTTGTGCTCTGCATTCTACAGTGGGGATGGGGGCATATATACATTCATATACTCACACACAATGATAAGAAATGTAAGGCATATGTATGATATATAGTACATATTATATAAAAATATATATTATATGTTTTATTTTAATATATTTTATTTAATAATATATATTTTATTATAAATATATGCTATATATACATATATATATATGTATGAAGTTAAATGGAATTGTCCATTAGTTCACTCCACCAAAGCAATTTCTTTCCTTCCTGTCTTTTGTTTCATTGTTTTTGAGACAGTGTTTCTCTGTGTATCCCTGACTGTTCTGGAACTCTTTATGTAGCTTAGGCTGGCCTTGAACCCAGATCCACCTGAACTAGGACCTCCTGGCATGGGGTGGGTATTAATTCACTTGGGGAACGTTCTGTATGCTTTTGTGAGACAGTCAATTAGGTTAGCCTCAAGAAGAAACTTAAGATCAGTGCAGAAAAATGTATATGTTCACAGATCCTACAGGCAGCTACGGAGAGCTCCAGGCACTCAGGAGCGTAAGATGAGAACAAAAGGAAGGAAGTATGAATGGTGCTGTGTGTGTGTGTGTGTGTGTGTGTGTGTGTGTGTGTGTGTGTGTGTATTTCATGGTATTGGGAAACTCCCTACTTGTCAGGCTTCTGGATCACGGAGGACTATGGAAAGCCCAGATCCCTGGAGTGTACAGGCCAGGGGGGTGGAGGTACAGCTTCTGCATCTTTAATACATGTGAAAGTCTCACGAGGCTGGGCCTTCGCTGACTTTAAGAATGGACTAGCTCCAGGAGAGGAAAATTTTCTCTGGCCAGAAAAACATTTTAAGATGTCATGCCATAATACTACACAGAAAACTTAAGAAGTGAACAATGCTGTGAAAACTCAATGAAGTATAATATGATTACAGGAAAATACGTAAATCAAACTGACCATCTCATGAAGCAGAGTTAAGTTAGCACAGGTATATTTGTACCACCTACATGAAGAAGTAAAATTTTCCTAGGGTGGCAGAGCCAGATGACACTAACTCAGGAGCTATTCTCTCCATCCCTAATAAAGGTGACCTATCTGATAACTTTCAATGCCACAGACTAGGTTGGTCCACTTTTTAGACTTCCATTAAGTTAGTCATAGAGTTTGCTTTCTTGGGAAGAGAGTAGTTTCTAGGTCGGGGGGTTGGGGGGGAAGACTTGGGTGAGCCCCTCTCCACACATCAACGCCCATGTGGGTTTGTTTTGTTTTTCTCTGTAGGAAGTTGTTCTTTATGTCAACCAAAGAGGAGTGGGAGAGGCAAAGGCTGTTCCGGTGTCAGCAATGGGAGGAAGTTGCACAGGGATCCTAAGGTGTGTTGAGTAGTGGACTCCGAGTCTCCTGCTGTGTGCATGCCATTCACCGTCCTCAGACAACTGAGTTCGCTTCCACGCATGGCTAAACACGCTTCTTATTAACAACTCTGGAAAGGTTGGTCATTCATTGGGAATCTGTAATGTCTTGAGTGGACTTTGGTATTTTCCTTTGTCAATAGATACCTAATGAAGAATGAATTGTGTACACCCTGGAAGTTTCTGAGACTCGTGGTTTCAGAGCAAGGCTACCAGGGCAGCTGTCAGCAACGCTGAATGATCAGAGTTTGGCAGCCAAGCATTTATCCTTCTGCAGCTGGAGCCAGCTTGGGTGTGGAGCTTGAGGTAGGGTGTCATACTTTCACATACTTTCTTTGACTGCAATTTAAGCAGTGCGCTTTTATAGAACACTTGACATCTTGCAGAAGGAAATCCACTGGCAGCTCATTATGTGAGCTCGTCCATCCAATCTCAGAAGATTGATAAGCAGTGGACAGTTTGTAAGGACCACACTGAATCTCTACATTGAGAGTTGTTGGGAAGTAGGAACACAGTGCCAAACTTCATTTTCCATCCACAGCTCTTTGCCTTGCCTCTCTTCTCCTCCCCTCCCCTCTCTTCTCCTTCCTTCCCTTTCCTGCCTCCTCTCCCCTCTCCTCTCCCTGCTTTTCTGTCTCTTTCCTTTTCATCCTCTTTTTCCTTTTATCTTTTCTCTTTTTTCCTCCTTTGTTCTTGAGACACGATCTCATGTGGCCCAGACAAGCCTAAAGCCTGTGGTCCTCCTGCCTCTGCCTCTTGTGTTAGAACCATAATCTTGAGCATTTGGCGTTTTGTGTCTATGATGTCATGTTATAGTTTTCTTCCTATTGCTGTGACAAAAGTCTATGTCCAAAATCATCTTGGGGAGGCAGGGGTGTGGTTCATCTCACACTTGCCGTCATAGTCCACCACTGCGGGAAGTCAGGCCAGGAACTCAAGTGGGAACCAAAGCAGGGACCATGAGGAATGATTTGATCCTTGGCGCATGTTCAGCTCCCTTCTTAAGACCACTTACCAGGGATTGCAGTGCCCACAGTGGGCTGGACCCACTCACATCATCAGTAATCAATATAATTCCTCACAGACATGGCTGCAAGCCAATCAGATCTGGACAATCCCCCAGCTGAGATTCCATTACATGCCACTGGGCTGTGTCCAATTGACAACTGAAGTGAACTAGGAAGCCCCCATATATTTTACAAGCATCCCATGAGCCATCTGATCCAGATGTTAGGATTTGAGTATGTAATGTCCCTCACCCTCAGACTCATCCTCATCCAGCTGTTGATGATATTTTGGGAAGTTCTGGAAACTTTAGACGGTGGAATCTTCAGATAAACTAGGTCACTTGGGATGGGCTCTTGGGAGTAATTTTGTCTCTTGTTCCTAACTAGCCTGAGCTGAGAACCCACCACCACCTGTACCTGCTATCATGATATTCTTCCCACATGCACAGGGCCAAAAGATCAGGGACTTAGCCCTGTGAAATTATGAGCAAAATCATTTTTTTTTCTCCCTTACTCTATTCTGTCAAGTCCTTGGTCATGTCAATGGAAAGCTGAAGCAGATAGAATATTGACAGAGGTGAAACATCCTTCTGAATGATAAGTCAATGGCAACAGTTGGTGGCAGAGTCAGAACTCAAACCGAAGCTTTTGTGAACTCTCCTGCTGAGTAGATGTGCCATTTGTAGGCTGGCTCTCTGCTCTCTGCTCTCTGCTCTCTGCTTGGCTCTTTTGCTCCTTCACTTGTGACAAATCTCCCTTTGCTTCTTGGTTAATAACTTAGCATCCTACACGTCTCTCTCTGGCAGGACCACCATTCCCCACATCCATCACTGCCTAACTTATTTATTGCTTCAGAATCCTCTCAGTCAAGGAGGTTAATGCTGCCTGGGTTACCAGTTCAATCAGATTATACCTGGTGCTTCTGAACAAGAATACATTTAGCACACAGCTTCTCCTCTGTGTCTTCTGGTCTCTGCATGGTGTTTTACGACCGAAGCCTATTCTAGAATGGTGCTGTAAAGTGCACCGTGTTGATGCTTTGCAGTAACGTGGCTATTTTACATGGCATGTTGATGCTTGAGAATGGTATATGATGTTAGACAGATAAGGAAGACAACAAGCAGGTAGGCAACAGTTAATTACAATATAGAGAGGCATTTTTGCACATCAATAAAGATGAAAAGATATGTGTTTGCACAAGGTTGCTATTAATTGTTCATATGTTCTTTATTGTGTACTAAATTGCTTGAGTTGACAGAATGAATAAATAACAGATTGACTTGGAAAAATAACATAAACAACATTTTGGAAAACACAAACCAATAATTATGAGTGGGATTTACATTAGCACAATTTGGGGATCACATGTACAGCCCATAAAGTGTGTCCATATATGTGTTCAGGTTGTGCCTTGTAAAAGGCATTATGAAGTAGAGGCATCAGCATTATCTGTCTCATTTTTCAGATGAAGGACCCAAGGATTAGGGAATATTTTTGATTTCTAAAAGGTCAAAATTTTATGATAATTCATGAACAGATTTCTAAACTTCTATTTGAATTGTTTGTTTTTTATTGAAACACACACACACACACACACACACACACTGAGAGTGAGAGAGAGAGAGAGAGAGAGAGAGAGAGAAGGGGGAACACACAGTGAATGTGTCGAGGTCAGAGAATAACTCTCAAGGTCAGATCTCTTACTACCTCTGGGTCTAACTCCGGTCATGAAGGCTTGGTACCCTAGGTACACAAGGGCATCTACCCACTGAGCAACCTGGCCTCAAAATAAAAATTTGGTGCTTCTTTTTCTATATCAAATTGCCTTTTATTTTATTTTTAACCAGAGGATTGAGCTACAGGCCTTGGCTCCATAGATACATATAATGTCTGTCCACTGAAACCCAAAGCCAGACCTTTACTTCCAACAACATCTTCAAAGGCATCTTCTAAGAAAATCTGGTCCAAACCCCAATTCAATGAATTAATTCGGTTGTGAAAATGTGTCTCAAATCCAGTTGTCTTTAATTTGCTTCCCCCCTCCTCTGTGGCTTTGCCTGGTAAATGGAAGCCTGCAGTGTTTGTCTTTTTGTGTGTCTGGCTTATAATTAACCAGGTGTAATGCTGTTAACTCTCGTCCAGTACCACGTGTATCCAACTCTCTTTCCCTTTTAAGGTGTAATACTATCGTATTGTATGACATGTTACATTTTGTCACTTGAGTGGCTTCCACCTGCAGCTATTTTTGAATATTGCTAGTATGAATGTGGGTTTCAAATGTCTATTGAGCTCTTGCTTTCAGTTCCCTTGAGAATATACCCAGAAGTGGAATTGCTGGTTTATGCGGTAATTTCATTCTCAGTGTTTTGAGAGACTATCATGCTGTGATATTGACCATATTGTTGGACCTCTCTGTCAACAGCGAATATACCCTAATGTGTCCTTGAAAACATTTGTTATTTTCAGAAGCTTTAATAGTATCTATCCAGTGAGTTGGCATTTCAGTGTGGTTTTCACGTGTGTTTTCCTAATATTTACAATGTTAAGCATCCCCCCCCACCAATGGCTTCATGGTCCTTTTTCATTTTGAATTATAAGTATTATTTGTATATTCTGGATATCAGTGCCTTATCAGATATTATATTGGCAAACTCTTTCTCCCATGCCATTGGTTAGGTTTCCTCTATTTTGATTAAAAGCCCTTTTTTTTTCCTCCACCAGTTTTTAAGTTATATTTCTTCTGACTTCTGAGAAGTCAGTAAAATACATAGATGATAATCTTCCCCAATAAACTTTCAAATTCAGCCTGAGATGCTCACTCATGAGGACATGTGAGTCCTCTATGACTACCCAGGCAGCTCAAGGCAGAGCTCATTGTTTGCCTGCTCTGCTGCAGCTGGCGCAGACCCTGGAAGCTGGTGTGCTCCTATTCCGCAATGCTTTGAATCCAGTCTGCTCGATTCCACACCCTGCCTTCGGATTTCCTCTAGTAGAGCAAAGGTGGGCTTATGGTTCCTATACTGTCAGAAATGTAACTAAGCTGGCATAAGAGAAGGTGCAGATATGCATGTGACGGCTACATTTGTGTGCTACATGGAGCGAGGATGTTGGAAGGTGGCTTGGTTGGAAGGTGGATGTTGGAAGGCAGATTTTCAAGAAAGCGGCTACTTCTCAGGAGCATCCTACAAGTTCCCCAGGAACATAGAAACCACTGAACACTTAACACAGAGACAATTCCATTCACAGAACTGTCTCCCAACCAGAGACATCTTTTTTCAAACCCGAGTTCTGTCTAAAGCAGCAAAGGTAGGGATAGGGGTGGAGAGAAAGAATCCAAAGCAGGAATAAAAGAAAGGATCATTTCCAGTTCTGCCTCCTTCCAGACAATGTCTCCTATTGGTCAACCCAGCTAGAGCTGACTGATAAAGCACAGGGTAGACAGGGGCCCAACCCAAGACAAAGTGTGTAAGGGACAGCTGTGTTGTGGGCCCACCACCCTCTCTTGCCATACCCGGAGGATCTTGGTGATTCCGCAGGTCATGGCAGCACCTTCACAAATCGGCTGACTAAACTATGGTATAGACTAGCTTCCATTGGAGGGCTTTGTCTGTCCTCCTCAGAGTTGACCCAGGCTATAAAAATTTGGGAACATTTGTGGCTGTGGTAGATACTACAGAGAAGACGGGAGGGGCCGGCAGCCTGGTGGCTGGCCTTGTGGCCCTGGCTAGACGATACAATCAGATAATTTACAGAGAAAAGTCTGGCTTGTTGGTTTGGGGAGCCTGAGACTGGCATGCCTTTGATGATGCAAGGGGTAATTTTGAGATGAGACAAAGGCGTATTTTTTTTTTACATGCCTCCTCTCTGTTATGTATTTTTGCTTTTCTCTGCAGCCCTCAAACAAGGGACCACAGTGACTCACACAGGATACTTCAAAAAACCAAAATGCACTTTAGTGATAAAAGAAAGTGATAAGAGGAGAAATGGAAGAGAAAGGGAAAAGAGCAAGAAAAACAAAGGAGAGAACAACATAGATGCTTCCTTAAGGTAAAAGGAAAGAGGTGATGGGAAAGTCAGACATAATAATAATAAATAACAGAGGGAGCCCTGAGAGATTCAAGAGGGGGGAGAAGAGTGTGAAGAAGGCGGAACAGTTTTTTTTAATTAAAAATATAACTATCTAATTTCTCCCTCTTTACAATCCCTTCCTCCCTGCTCCTTTAAAATTCATGGGCTCTGAATTTGAAGGATAGTGAGGAGGGATACATGAGAGGAGGGAGGAAAGAGAATAGAGAAATGTAACTCTATTATAATCGCAAAAATAAAAGAAATCCAGCACCTCTTTTTCTTTAATTACTATTGTTACCTGTATGTATATACAAACAAATATATAAATTCAACCTGCTGAGTCTGTTTAGTATTGTTTATATGCATAATTTTTAGGGATGTCCACTTAGGGCTGTCCATTTAAGGGAGCTCAGCCCACGTGAACTATCTGTCTGTCTGTCTGTCTGTCTGCCCCCCCCCTCTCTCGGTATTAATTAATTGCCTATAGCTTTCCATCTAGGAATCATGTCTCTTTTGATTTCCTCTATCTACTTTGCTATGTCAGCTGGTTTTTTGTCATTGTTCAGGTCTTGTTTAAACATACATATATACATACATGCATACATATATACATACATACATACAACATACACACACACATTTATATGTTATGGGTATAATTTCCCTGTCACAGCCAAAGGACTCACTCTTGCAGTAGACTTCCTGATCCTCTGGCTTTTGCAATCTTTCTGAGCCTTAGGATTAGGGGTTGTATTGTAGATACATTAAATGGGATGGGTACCCCATAGTCCATTGCTGTCTGTAGTAGTCTGTTATGAAAAGAAGGTTCTTGGGTAAGTGGGGGGGGGTGGAGGGGGAGCCATATTCTCCTGTGGGCAGTAGAGTAAGTATTTTGAAAGCAGCTAGGGTAGTTAGAGAAGTGGAAGTAGTAGACTCTGAAATCTATGCCCTCACTAGTCAGGGGTGACTGGCTAGGTTTTCAGTGCAGACATGCTTTCCCCCCTGTGCTTCCAGCTTTAAAGTGGACTTTCCTTAGAATTAGCCATCGGCTACATTGATCTCCTTTACAATTAGTATGAAACCTGTACTTTTCGCAACTCCAGTTCTGTTCGGCAACCCGTGAGCTGCTCATTTTGTACATTCATCCAGAATGAACAGACACGATGGGAAGAAGAATTGATGCAGTACGTTAGCCAACACCCTGAGCCCTGAGATCCTCCCATCCTCTCCTCCTCGCTGCTTAGTACTGGCCCCAAAATGGTTATCCAATCCTCAGTGGTCAGCCCTTAGTATAGCTTACAAGCAATAATAGCTCTGTTAGTCTCGATGCCTCAGCCCTCCTTCAGGAGCCAGACATCTCTTCAACTCTTGCCCTTCCGTCAGCACAAAGGGTCACTTCCATGACAAGAAGGTCTCATGGTTTCTTTCTCTGGGGTTTATGTGGTTGCTCGGCAAACATCTAAGTATTTCCCCTTTGCCAATCGCATTGCTGTAATGCTGAGCACAAAAGGATTTCTCTCCCCTGCGTGTCAGCCACACAGATCCATGCCATTCTGCTGACAGAAGTAATCAGAACAAGGCATAAATAGGGTATGGAGGGGCAGGGGTACCTGACCTTGGCTTACGCGAAAGAGAAAATTGAAGTCAGTGGTACCAATAGGCTGAGGTGCATCAAGGGAGGGGGGAGTAAGGCGAAGAAAAGCATCTCATTTGAGCACAGAACTTCAGCAGGGCTGGCTCTAGAGAACAATCTGGTCTCACCTTATAGGAGGATCTGAACTCTTGAAATAATCAAGCTTCTGACCAGACCAAACACATTTCTTCAAAAGAGACCCAGACCTCAGGAAAGAATATATGAGAAGGAAGTCATAGGCTGCTGGTGTGTGCTTCAGAAGCTGGGTGGTAGTGGCGATGGTGATGGTGGTGGTGGTATGCTGGTCGTTTTCCCTCCTCTGCCTGCCACTTATTATAAATAAAACTTAGCAATGCTCTGCATTTAAGGAGAATAAAAACTTGCTCTTATGTTACAGTCACATCTCTGTAGCATTTAGATGTCTGATTGGGCTTTTACCTGTCGGATCTTAATCCTTTACTTATGTCTTTTCACAAGAATTTAGCATTTCTTAAAAAAAATATGACTGCCCCAAATTCACCTTACACATAGCTTTAATGACTACTTATGGCAGCGAGTGTTTCCTTTCTTCTGAAAAGCACACAACGGAAACCTTCTTTTAGTTACCTGTAACTGTTCTTGGCTCCTTATTTATTATCTATTTTTTGTCTTTTTTCTTCACTTAAATCACCGGGTCTTCAGGCATTTAGCTCTGTTTTCTGTCTGTGCTGTATGATTTTGAGAGGAATCTCAAAGCAGAGTCTCTCCAACAGACACAGTGAGATTCATACCAGGTTGTGGGCTGAAATAGCACTTTCATGCCCACGTGGGGTCATAGCCCTTGGGAGAGGATCTCCGGATGGTGGGCATCCTGTCTGAGGAATCCTGGTGGTAATCACAGTAGGTTCAGACACAGCATTCCCCACCCATTGTTATGTGGGACCGTGTCCATTGGTGGGATATGCCAGGAGCACACCCTGGCCATTGTCCAGCTTGCTGAAACATTACATAGTCCATCCTGCCTTCTCTTCAAGAATGATCTGCCTGAAAAGCTACTGTGATCTCTTCTCCAACAAGGAGTTATTTTGGGGGAGGGGAGAAACAATGTGAGACAAAGAAAGAGTCCTTATCTGCAAAGCATCTAGACAGCCTAAGCAGGCACCTGCCAGCGGCAAGGTTTTTCTTGTGAGAGAGGATGAGGACTCTGGGAGGATGAGGAGCATAACAGAACCCTGAACGCCACCAGGGCACCCACTGTAGAAATGATTCTGCCTGTGTGTGATGTTGTAGCAGCCAAGGCTTAGAAGACCGTGTGCTCACCGTGAAGCCAGGACTCGCTGCAGAGGAAACCTGCTAAGAGCATAGCTGAAGCTGCCCCTAAGACCAGCGTGGGCTTGTTTAGGTTCAGACTTCAAAGTACAAGCTTTTATTACATTTTAATGACCAGAGTCATATTTTATTCATACAGCTCAAGCTGAGCACCCTGGAGTCACTAAAATACAAGGTTTCCATTTCACACTTAGGCAATCCTCGAAAAGTTTGAGACAGGGAAAAAAAATTCTGGAATTGGGTATCCTTATTAAAACTGAATATAGATAGCTGGCTGAGTGGGCACTGACATAACTATCTAGGGAAATAGACTCGTGAGGCCTTTGATAGCTCGTGTTGAATACATGAGTAAGTCACATCTCATTTGCTAGAGAATCACTCTTTCATTAACCTGCATTCCTGAACATTCCGATACACCTCCAGGAGAAATACAATTCTCCTTGAGATACCTCGCCCACTTGGAAAGTTCTAGAACATTCTGTATTTATGTTTTACTTTTTTTCTTTTTGCTGGGGGTGGGGGAGGAGGAGTGAGTGTCCTTGCTGTGTTCCTTTTCTACATATAATGTGGAGAAGACAAAGGGAGGCTCTAATTCATTTTACAGAAAAGAATTTAATTTCCTCCTTACCCTGTTGCTAGATCCAAGTAATGATAGGGGCTGATAAACTTCTATGTCTCTGAAGTATTTTTATTTGAAAATCATTTTCAAAGATATAACAAGTGAGACTGGTATTAGAGTTTGTTTCAAAGTGACCTCTGTATTTGTAGGGGGGCTGGCATGGGGGGGGGCGGGAGAGATTAAAACAACACCAATGGGCGCATAGATTGACGTTCAAATGTATGACTGATATTCAGTTGAAAAGATTTATCTGAAAATCCACTTCTAACCAAAACACAAAGGTGAAGCATAGCCAGTGTTGACTTTTCCATCGTTTGGACATTTTGCACTTCTACTTGAAGATCAAAGCACACCTCTGGGAGGAGGCCTCAGATCAATGCCCCTCAACAGCCGTTTGACATCGTTGGTTTTCCGTGCTCTTCCTAAATTCAGGGTCATTTTCTTGTGTACTTAGCAGGTTCCCTGTAATTATGGAACAAACAAATGGAGGTGTAGAAGAGAAGGAAACAGGCACAAAATACCTCCTAATTAACAGATAACCCAAACGCCATTCTCTTGGCTGCTACAAAGCCTATACGATTGCGCTTTTTCCTTCTTCTATAGATTTACTCCCTTAATTACATTTTGCTTGGTTTAATGTGAAAATTCATAGTTTTAGTACTTTCATGGTTATTATGTGAATTTACAAACCTAGAGGATATTGAAGAACAAGAAGACATTCAGAGTAAACTAAAACGATTCTAGTGATAACTGTTAAATGGATAAATAACATTCACAATTGACATTTCTAAGTGACAGAAAAAGTTATTCAGACATTACACCAACTGTTGGCCCTAATAAAAACAAGATCATTGTTAGAAGTGTGATGTGACACTGTGCTTTGCATATTATTAGTGAAATAATTAAGGCTACTTTTTATAGGTGTCTTGAGTCTTGAAATACTGATGTTCTGCAGACCCAGCAATGTAAAATGGCAGTGGGATCGCCTTCATAAATATTTGGGTTTTTTTCTTTGTGAAATGGATATAAACAAATTGTTGTAGGGCTTAAATGACATAATCCATGTAGAGATATTTGGAGAGCTGGGTCCTGGTAATAGCCAACAGTACTGGGAACTTCTGTTATTTCTAGTGTTTTATGCTTCATAGAAGCCCAGAGTGCTCATTTGCACTTTCTGTGAAAGTGTCAGGGCACAGGGCATGCTCTTTGACACCGCCCACATTACTGGTTCACAAACTTTCCACCACCAAAGAGCTCTTCTTACATAAATGAATTAACCTTGTTAAGTGATTTTAAAAAGTGAAGGTGTTTAATGACCAATTGGAGCTTTTGGTTAATATGGAATAATTACTGCTATAAGAGATTAATATAATTCCAGCTGTTTGGAAAATTGATACACATTTTTTTCAGTAGGCATAAAACACTATGACTTACAATAGGTCAAAGGTCCTGTTATTGCCATTAGTGGATATAGTTTGCTTCTTTCTCCAAAAAAAAATGTGGGTTGTTTGTTTGCATTTGTTTATTTGACAATGTCTCACGCAGCCCAGGCTTGATACCCTCAAAATAAGTTGAAAATTGCCCTTGAACTCCTAGTCCTACAGCTGTTATCTCCAAGCAATATAAATTGTACACATGCTCCACCACACTGGTGATACAGTTGTGTTTAAAGGCTAATTTATTTCTCATTTGCATTTCTCTAGAGCATAATACTGGACTGAAAGATGTTAGCTGATATCATTGAGGCCAGGGTTGGGGGCAGGGTGCAGGGTTCGGGATTCGGGCTGGGGCAGACAGGTGATTCCTAGTGTTAGAGGTAACACTGAAACCAGAAAAAGATCTTCTGATACCAAATGTTATAGTGCACTTTTTCCACCTAGATGGATGCCCACCAAGAGTGAACTATATCATCCTCTGATGGTTTAATTCATTTTCAGTGGAGAAAATGAAAAGTTGACGTCCTTTGTATGTAATAAAGATCAGAGCCAATAGCAGTATTTCCTATGTGCTAGTCACATAGGAAGAAACGTTCACAGATTTGAATATTCACAGTAACTTTATAACATAGGTAATTTTAGCATTCTTGAATTAAAGGTAGGAAAGTAGGCCCTGGCCCTTTTGGAAGCACGGATTGTAAATTGTGAGCCAGGTACCCATGGTTCTAGAACATTCTGAGTTCTCTTCCCTCAGTGCTTCCCTGAACTACCTCCATACACTTTATCCACCAAGACTGCAGAGACAGTTTGGGTATTTTTACTTTAAACATTTACCACTCTTTTCTGTGTATTATGAACATTAGCAATATTCTCCACAGGTTGTTTTAAAATATAAAATTAAATAGTGTCAGCAGTGCTAGACTGGCATTTTTATCGTATATGGTCTTAATACTTTTAAAAATGCATTGCTGGGCTAGGTTTTTATCTTCCTGGGTCCTTAATAAAGCAGAGGAAGAAACGCCAAGGCTGTTAAGAAGGGGCAAGAATATATCTAAAAGTGACTGTGGTTAACGTGACTTACACAAGTTAGGGGACAGAAAACATGACAGACTGCTATTAAGGATTCAACCAAAGTTATTTGAGATTACCTAGTGTAAATCAAACTTTTGAGAACTTAAGGATTTCAAAACTCTGATACATTCACTAAATTGTTGATAGTAATAAAAAATCCAGGCTATAAAATAAATATGTGCTTACTCAGAATTGGAGCCTGTCCCTTAGACTGAACTGGGTCATGGTGAAGAATGGAGAATTCTTGGACTCAATAGAGTCTGCATTTATGTTCTATGTTTAAAAAAATGAGGAACACAAATTTAAATCAGCTCAGTTGAATCAATTATTTGACAAGCACAGTCTTTAAAAAAAAAAAAACCTCATTGTTGGAGCATTTTAACTTGGGGTTGTCCAATAGCATGCACAACTTTCCAAAATGGTTGTTTTAACCTTGGGCCCAGTGGGGAGAGCTGAAATACTAAAATAAACCACCCATCCTTGGCATATCTGTAACAACTAATTCTTCCTCTTTTAGGAACATCTCTGTTCTCTCCTGGCATCATCATAAGGTGTAAGAACCAGTACCTACCCAGTCGTGATTGGGAGGGACCTACTCAGCTTGTGTACTGATTTGATTGCTCTGAGGAAACCCTGGCCCAGCGTTGGAAGAACCGGGAGGCAACCTGCCCATGCAGAAGATGATCCCAACCATGGTCAGTTGCATAGTTGAAAATCAGAGTTAATTCATACCTGTCAAAACATGTAGACTAGAACTACAAAGATGGTTCAGTGTTTAAAAGCACTTGTTCTTGCAAATGACATGGGTTTGGTTCACATAGTGGTTTACAACAATCCATAATTCCAGCTCCAGAGAATTTGATACCTTCTTCTGGAGGTGCCCAACTCCATAGGCACCAGGCATGCATGTGTTGCACATTTATACATATAGGAAAACCATTAATAGAAACAAAATTTAAAAATAAATCTAAAATCAACAACAACAACAAACTTATAGATATGTTAAGTGAACCATTTGTGGAATTTTACTACTTTTATTTTTATTATTTTTTCATTTATTCTTTGAGAATTTCATACATGAATACAATTGAGATGATGATATTTCACAGCTCTCTTCCACATCTTCCAGATCTTAAATTCTTTCTGCTTCCTCTTCAACAATATTCCATGAGACTTGGTGGGTATGTGGCTTTGGAGAGCTACTAAAGATGTTCCATTTAGGGCTGAGAGCTTATAGTCACTTGTTCTTTTCGACCAATTATGGATTTTGCATTGACTGCTGCCCAAAGGAAAAAGAAGCTTCTCTGGCCAAGATTAAGGATAACCTATATCTACATGTTTAAAATAACAATATTTAGGTGGCAATTTGACAAAATAACAATAGCCATAGGATTTTAATGCTTAGAGTACGAAGCATGAAATTATCTTACGTGGAGTAGGACTCACATCCGATCTGAAAGCAACTGGTTGCTCCATAACGGTTATGCCACTATTGCCCTAGTGAACTCATATTGCCTGGCAAGTCAGTATTGCAAAAATCAGGACCCAGTGCTGGAAAAAAGAAAACTGTCTTTTCTCACCCAGTAACCTTACTGGTCTTAGAAAAGCTAGACAGCAGGGTAGAAATTTCCTGATTGGTGTGAGATGGATTTCTTTTTTGTCTGTCATCAAAGTGTGTGGTGTTTTCCGAAATTGGGTGTTACCATATGTAGTGGGTGACTGAGGGCAATGGCAACTAGCCTGTGTTGTTTTTAGAGGCCTTTGACATCACTAATTTATAGCGAGGTATCTCATGGTCATCGTTGGCATTTTCATTTGGTAACTCATGTCTTCCAGGTCGTGGGCTGTTGGCTACTGGTTTGTTGTATGTCTTGTATTATGTTGAGGTGAGTTCTCTATGCCTTTGCCTATTCATGACTCTTACCATGAAGGAATGCTGGTGAAGTTTTAGTGAAAGGAAACACAGAGGAATGCTCTTTCAACCTTGAAGTAACCCATGCATCCAGCAGCCTCTTGTAACTGCTAATTAACCCTGTTTCACTATAGAGTTACTTACTCCTCTGATTTTTCTAATACCATCCTTAGCTTTTTTTTATTTTAAAATCCATATGAATTAAAAATCATGTTATATGGTGTGCTTCTTCTTTTGGGAAATGGACTTCTCTCAGGCAGTGAAATATTTTCAATACGGTACACTCAGGTTGTTACATTAAGAAACCTCTTAACTATAGGGAGAGAGTTGGTAGTAACTTTATCAGAATATCTTAAGTTTTGTTCCTTAAAATACTAAGAAAGGTAGCTTCAGAATGAATGGATGGTAATTTTAGTTACAAAATGCTAGAAACTATTTGCAGTATCTGATTAATGTTATACATCCTACATGTACTGAACCTGCATAGAATGCTTTAAAGTGACATAATAAAATGACAACCCACAATTTAGAAAGTGCAAAGCTTTCATAAAAAGCATAAGAATAAGCAGTAAAAACTTAAAAGTGTGCACGACACCACTGGTTATGTAAAAAGGAGTATTATAGCACCCAGGAAGCACAATTTCAAACTCAGAGTGGCTGCAGTTAAAAACTTTAGAGAAAGAAGCCCGCAAAACAATATAAACTCTCTGTTTGCCAGGAGGGATAAACTTTAGAGACTTATTGCACTATTATCTAGAAGAATACATTTTATACATTCTTAACACACACACACACACACACACACACACATGCCAAAGTAATGGATAAATTTATTCAATTGATATAATGCTACTGTATTATAAGCTAAGGTGGTTTGAAAGAGAAAGTCCCCATCGGCTCAAATGTTTGAATACTTGGTCCCAGTGGCTAGCACTGTTTGAATAGGTTTAGGAGGTGGGAAATTATGGGCAGGGGGTTGTGCTTTCTCCGTTGCGTGCTTGTGGTTTGAGATGTGAGCTTTCAGCCATCTCTTCCAGCCACCATGCCTCCCTGCCGCCATGCTTCTCGGTGGTGACAGAAATGGACTGCTATCCCTATGGCCCTATGGCTCCATTTGTCCCAGCAAGCCCTTCCATTTGTAAAGTGACTTGACCATACTTGAATAGGAAGGTAGGTTAAATACATACACATATATCAACATATCATAGTATACCTTATAAAATTATCATGGTCAATTACAAAAATAAATAAATAACTTGAAAATGGTCAAATTTTGGAGAGGGATGAGAAACTCTTGCACAGTGCCACACAGGCATTAGGATGGAAAAACTACAATAAGAAATTATGACAGTAATTTATAAGTTAAACATACATTTGCCCTTGAGCAGCAATCACATGGCTTGATATTTACCCAGGAAATATAAAAACATGTTCCAAAACAGGTATAAGCAAAAAATATTCATAGCAGCTTTTTAAACAAAAAATTCATTCACATGTGCATCAAAAATTATAAAATACTTATATATTCATAAAAGAAAATACTACTCAGCAAACAATAAAATAAATTATTGGCACATTTGGCAACATAGATAAATATTCAACATTCTGGTGACTCAGAATTCCCAAGCCAAAACCATGTACATACTGTAACATGTCTCTACTTACCTGGATTTGAAGAGTGAAAACTACACCATGAAGACCAGTTGCCTCACAATCGAGGTAGAGTTGATAGGAAATGGTGTGAGGGAATTCTCTGAAGTGACGGCCATGTTCTCTGGTGTGGGTGACATGGGTTAACTTACGTGGCATGGATTCTCTCATGTTTCCTTTAGAAGCTTTACATTTTTTTACATTAAACATCCTTTGTCTCAGATTAATATATGTATACCAGTTGATATTGTTGACATTTTTCTACAAAGATACCTTCAACAGTGTTTAGGAAAAAGGATTTTTATTTATCTCAGTGCCTTTGTACAAAATTAGTTGTTAGTGTGAGGGGTGACTAGCTCCTTCTCTGCAATTCCTAGCTCACACATATGGAAGTCCTGCAGGATACTGCCAGCTGGTATCTAACAGACATCCCAAACTCAGCACGGCTTGGCACTTAATGCTCTTGCTCCATCAGCACTCTTTCGTGTGGAGTTCTTGCTTCATTCATCTTTCATAATTCCATCCCTCTGGTTGTTCCAGCTGAGACTCTCAGCATCACAAGCCTCTCTTTTACACCTGGCACTAACACTGCCAGCAAGACTCTCCTCAAAATGTGCCTGGACCCAGCCTCCCCACCTCTGTCCTCTTGCCTGCAGTGATGCACCAATCCCTAGTCTCATCTTGCCCTCTGGGCTATTTCAACAACTAGGGCTTCAAAAACTTGATGACTTAAGTCAAGCCATTCTCCCACTCAAGACAGCTAATGAACTTTTCCTCTAAAAGAAAAGTTAAAGTCTTTTATTTTTGTTTGTTTGTTTGTTTTTTGAGACAGAGTTTCTCTGTGTAGTCTTGGCTTTCCTAGACTCTCACATTGTAGACCAGGCTGGCCTCAAACTCACAGCGATCTGCTTCTCCTCAAAATTATATATTCGTCCCTCCCTGATTTCCTTCATGTCATCATTGTGACTTTTTCTAATTTGCACTTGATATCTCTCTCTCTCTCTCTCTCTCTCTCTCTCTCTCTCTCTCTCTCTCTCTCTCTCTCTCTCTCTGTGTGTGTGTGTGTGTGTGTGCCATTAGCAAGATGATTTTTCTCTCTTGGAGACTGAGATGGAGTGTATCACCTGACAAACAATGAAACAGTTTAAATAAAAATACATAAAACATGAGCTAGGGAGAGGGCTCAGTGGGTAAGAGTACTGCTATGAAAGCCTGATGGTCTGAGTTCAGGTCCTAGCACGCTGATTAAAAAAAAAAAAATCCAAGGACACATGGAGCCTTGATCCAGGTAGGGGTCAGAGACAGGAAAGTCAGGTCAGATCTATGGGGCTTACTGGCTGGTTGACCGGCCAGCTGGTCCAAACCAAAACCAAAACAAACAAACAAACAAACAAACCGGTGAGCTTCCATTTCAGTGAGAGAGCCCTTGTCAAGGGAACTGGGCAAATGGCAATAGAGAATGCCTCACATCCTCCTCTACTTCCTTATGTATGCACCTAGGTGTGAACATATGCACGCCCACATGTGCACACTCGCATATACCACAGAAATACACAAAATGGAAGGATGTATCACTTGCAGCTCCAGAAAGGTTAGGGGTACTGGCTGGAAGTCTAAAGGTACATGGCAGAACTCAACTCGAAGGGTGGGGGAGCGAGAAAGGCAAGACATCTGTGAGCAATGCTTCTATCAAAGCCTAAGACTGCTCTCCCATAGGCTTTCCTTCAGAGAAGACATGGTGATTCGCTTGAAGGAAAAGCGCATGGAAGAAAAGCGTATCTGTGTGATTCTGTTGTCTGCTCTTCTTCCTGCCAGCAGCTGTGGGGTAGGCGGGGCTAACCCAGTGCAATGAAGGCTAAACACACTGTGTCCCCAATGACCACACACATGCAAAGGAAATTTTAGTCAGACCAAAGGTGAGTGGGCATTAGCAGAGTATCATGGCCCTTAGTAGCAGCATAGGCCTCATGTTAGACAGAACTTAATGTTTGCCTAAACCTGGGTGATAGACTAGTTCACAATGTCAAGTAAACTTATGACAGTCAACAACTATTTTGTCACCTGGGAGCTTGCTTGACCTATTTACAAGTACAGTTCTCTCCATTCTTATCATCTTTAATAACTAAAAAAACTCAAACAAACTTTTTTTTGGCTTACTGAGCACAAATTCCTACCAAGATGTAAGTTCTATAAGAAGAGAGCTTTTGTGTTTTATGGTCTGTAATTCACTCATCAACCAGGACAAATTCCTGGCCCACAGTAGACACCCTTTTACTAAAAGAAGAGATTAGAGCTGGGGAGCTGGCTCAGTGGCTAAGAGCACTTGCTGCTCTTGCAAATGACTTGCAGTTGGTTCCCAGTACCCACAGAGCAGCTCACCGCAGTCTGCAACTCTAGTTCCAGGGGATTTGAAGCCCTCTCTGATTTCTGTGGGTATGAGGCACGTACTTGGTACACATGCGTACATTTAGGCAAAACATCCATATGCATAAAAAATACAATCTTTTGCTCCATGCTGATGTCTGTGGCCTGAACTGGCATTGTGGGCCATGATGGTGACCACAGTCCATGCTGGACCTGAGGGCCATGGTGATGTCTGTGGTTTGTGTTGCCACTGAGGGCTGTGTTGCTGTACATGGACTGTGCTGCCCTCCAAGGGCCGTGCTGATTTCTGGGGTCTGTGCTGCTGCAAGATGCCATGTTGATTTCTGTGACACCCAAAGCAACTGTGGTCTGTGCTGCGGCCTGAAGTCATGTTGGAATCTGTGGCCCAGGTTGCTGCCTGAGGCCACGCTGATGTTCATGGTCTATGCGGCTAGTAAAGGCCACGATAGCATCTGTGGACTGTACTGCTCCTGGCTGTGCTGAGGTCTGTGGGCCATGCTAATACCAGAGGCCATGTGCATGTCTCTGGTCTGTGTTGCTGCCATAAATCATGTGGAGGCCATGATCCATGCTGGAGCTGACTTTAAAGGGCAGGCATATCTGCGAAAGATGACTGCAGATTCACAGTTGAGAAAGAGAGACATAGGAGGCTTCTGTGACAACCTCTCTTACCCCACCCCACCCCCATAAAACAGTTCAGACATGAAGCCCTTGAAGAAAATTAAAAATTGTGATAGAGATCCCAAAGTTGATGGCTTCTGGAGGGGAAACAAAGAGAAAGTAATCCTTCCTTTTAGGCCTCAAAAAAGGGTTCATTTGAAGGGTATAAAAATAAAAACTAAGATCAAAGAAAATTTTGTATTATTAATTTTGATACTCATATCCAGGTGAATGTCATATTTTGATTTACTCTTTTGGGATATACAGCAACTTAAATTCTATAGACATACATGAATGTACATCTTTTCTCTAAAATCCTCTGTGCTTTGTACCTAGGAGGACAGATATAATGTTAAAGGATAAGAAGAGGACAAACTTAAGAAACACATCTAGCTATATTTTCAACTAAAAAAATTAAAATAAAATTTTAACACAAGAATGGGTTTTAGTCACTTATAAGACACATGACCTTCCCAAGCAACACTATACCCAAGGGGACATTGCACAGTTCCAAGTCTGTGACTCTCCTCCTACAACGTCCATTCTGTACTTGGTAAATGAAATCTCATTTAATCTTTGGACTCATAATATGAAGCAAAATACGGTAGCATGATTTCTGAGTGGGGAGACATGAGACTTGAAGATGTTAAGTGGTCTGACAGAGATCATGAGCTATGACCATACATACATATATGCCTATATATATACATATATGCCTACACATAACACACACACACACACACACGGACATGGAAACAGACACACCCTTCAGGAGCAGCATATTTAAAAATGAATTTCTCAGGCAGGCTCACTATACAGAAAAGCCTTCTTTAAATTCCTATGCCACGCTAGAATTTGGCCAGCCTAAGAGCAGTTAAGGCTATCGTTAGGCTGTTTATGTTCTCCAATAAACTTAGGCTCAAGTTTTTACTATCAGAAAAAAAAAATGTTGGGTTATAGCAAGAGCATCATCCTAGGAGTTCTTTCACACTGTCTACTACCCCAGAGAGAAGTAAATCCCTTTGGCACTGTGGAGTCAACAGGAAGTTTAGTTTCAACCATGGTCTTCTAGGTTTACATACACTTGAGGTGAAATGATGCTGAGTTTCAGAAAGAAAAGGCAGGGGAAAAGGTGGGTGCTAGACTAGCTATGCTACCCTCAGGGCTTATAACGGGGAACCATGCTCCACACACCCACACAGGCAAGGCCCTCTCCTCCAGTCTAGAGACAGTTCCTGGAGTGCTACACATGACAAGCATGATCAAGTGTACCTGTGGGGACAGAAGCAGTTAGTCCCTCTTCTGGTCCACTTGAAAGCTGCTGAACCAACTCAGCAGTTGGTTTTCTTGCCTGTAATACCCTGTGCGGCAAATCATGGTGTCATGTTCTGATCTTTGACCCTTGAGTGACTTGGCCCATGGTAGAAGTCAGACTTGCTTCTGAACCTGTGAGACTACACTCATCTGACAAGAACAGAACGCCTTCAATGGTTTCATCCACTTCCAATACCTCTGGTATCTTCCCAAATCCCTAGACGTGGGCTCAGGCTTCTTTCCCTGGAAGGGCTTGGATATTTTCCCTCAGTTTCCATCATATTCCCACTCCTCCTGCCATCCAGGTTCATGGCTGAACAGCGTGCTCGACACTGCACTTCTTGGGCTTCCTTTGGGCCACTGGTGCTGGTTTGGGCTTTAGGTCCTGGCCGCTCCTCAGCAGTCCATCCTGCCAGGTATACTCCCTGTTACACAATGTTTACAGTGCATGCACAGGCTCTTGCCCAAGGCAGACTCAGGGCAGCAGAAAGAACACTGCATCTGATCTATGTATCCCAGACTCACCGGGATGCAGAGAAAGGACCTGACTGGGAAGGTGCTGCGCAGGGAAAGATCAGTGGGGATGAGGAAGGATTTCAGAGTACTCAGGAGCTGGAAGGAGGAATTTAGATTCGTTGAAGTAGGCAAAGCTCACTGGAAATGCTGGTACAAGAGAGAGAAAAGATGAAAGCAATGTCTCAGAAAGATTTGCCTGGCTGTTACGGTATGTCAAATGAATTCGAGGCAGGGAGAATGCATTTAGCAAGCATTTATGGCAACAAAGGAACAAATATCCATGGGCCAGGTTTGTGAGAATGAACAGAAAAGGGTAAGACTGGGCCACTGAGATGGCCTAGCAGGAAAAAGTCCTTGCCACCAAGTCTGATGATCTGAGTTCGATCACTGGGTTGCACACGTATGGTGGAAGAGGAGAACCAACTCCTGCACGTGCACACAGAAACACAATAGATAAATAAAATGTGATACATTAAAAATAGAAGCGGCAAACTCAAGAATTTCTTTAAAGGAGCAGATAAATGATAGCAACAAGCAGAACATATATGCTTAAGAGCCAGGAGAAGGTGGCTGGAATTAGATTTATATTCAATTCTTAATCATGAATGAGCCACAGATTTACATGCTTAAAGGTGCTTTTGCTTTCTGGCTGCTGATAGCTAGCTGATAGCACAGACATGTTATGCACACCCCAAAGCCCACAATGTTCAAGAATAAGTTAATATATTTTCACTGCATGCAGGGGCTAGTTAGTATTGATATTAAAATGCAATGATGGTTTGGATAGAGATGTAAATGAGCCTTAATAATTAAAGGCAATAAATGATTTTTAAAAACATTCCTCCAGCATGCACACTCATGAGATGACTTGCTTGTCCTGGCTTGTCTGGCGAAGATATATGGTGGGCCATTAACAAAGAATGCGAATGTATTATGGTCCGGCTTAGAGAGACGATAGATTAGAAGTCCTTATTCTGTTTCTTAAAGAAGTAGAGTTTGGTTGGAGGAAGATGACATAGTATAGTATAGATGAAGCAGCTACTGTGAAGTCGGGTGTGCCTGGGCACTGACCTCAGCTCTGCTCTTCAATGGCTGCATGCTGTGTGCACACTCCCTTTACCTGGGAGGTGGTCAACTCTGTTTTCCAAGTAGATACAACAGTACATAATTCATGAGGCTGCTTGCAATAATTAAGTGAGTTAATGTGGCATAATGACAGATATATGAGAGGTGCTCAGTAAATGCCAGCTCTGTTCTGTACAAAGCTTCAAAAGGTTCATTTGCTTGGCCAAATACGAGAATGATTGCCTTGATGAAGCCTTAAGGAACTAGTGCAGGCTTTATTTGATTCAGAGAACTGTGTGCACAGCCAATGCTGTCGAACTCTCAGTATGCCACTGCAGGCCATTTGCTCTAGCAGATGAAGACTGGTAAAGACAGGTGCCAAAGGTCACCCTCTCTTCTGTAAGTGAGAAGCTAATTTTCTTAGTTACCTTCTGTTGCTGTGAAGAGACACCACCCAGGACAACTTACAGAAGAAAGAGTTTACTGTGGCTTACCGGTTTGAGAGGGTGAGTCCATGACCATCATGGCAGGGAGTATGGCACTAGGCAGGCAGGCACAGTCCTGGAGCAGTAGCTGAGAGCTTGCATGATGCCCTGCTAGCATGAGGCAGGGAAAGTTAACTGGGGGTGGGGAGGGCTTTTTGAAATCCCAGTGGCCCATCTTCTCTAACAAGGCCTTGCCTCCCGATCCATCCCAAACAGTTCTATCAACTGGTAACTGAGACTTCAAATATTCAATAAGCAAACGAGAGTCATTCTCATTCAAAGAACCACACTAACCAAGGAAATCAACTAAAGAAAAAAACCCTATAATTCTGAGTTTGGGCAGATTTATTTTTATTATTGAAGCAAGTTGTCACAGTGGTGAATACATGGGTCAGCAATACAAAGATAAAGAGGCAGACCATGATGATGAGGGTCCAAATCTGGGGCTTCCAAGTAGGCCAGAACCCAAACATCAAAGTCCAACAAACACACGTCCTCTAGCTTAGTCTTGAGAAGCAGATGCTCTTGAGGATAGGACAAACCCTGAGCACGGTGTTAATGAACGACCACGGCTTTGGCTGCATTGGAAGGGCCGATTTAATATTCAAGAGATTTTCATTAAGAAATTTAATCCCAGTTTTTCTGAAAAACAAATGATTGATAATCAGACCAAAAAGATGAAAAAAAGAACAAAAGTTTGAATAAAGGAAGAAAAACGAGGAAGAAATTTATTTAAGGAGGAATGGCTAAATTATGACCTTTAAGCTTTACATGAGTTGCTCCAAACAAGGTAACAATTAGTCAGACAATGGGCTTGTATTTAGTAAACTAATGTCATTTCTCTGTGTATACTCTGGATGCACCGAATACACAACACACACACACACACACACACACACACACACACACACACACACACACACACACACACACCAGTGTAATGCTATGAAAGAATGTCTTGTTAAAAAAAAAAAAGTTTCCCCTCAAAGCAAGGTCTAAAAATGAGGCAACTAGCTTAGGCACATTTCTATAAATTGTATCACTTTATCTATGCATATGAATCCAATTTGAGAGGAAGAACAAGAAACAGTAAGCGACCTTGAGAAGTTTGTAGAACACAGGAGATCCAGAATGTGAGACAGGGAAAGCGTGACTCTATCTAAGGAGTAATTCCTCACTCTGTACAGATAGATGGGGGACGTCAGCATCAGGACATGAAAACGCAGGTGTAGGTCAGGGAACTCGCGAGGCATTCTGTGAAGGTTTTGGGAGTCGTCGATGGGACCAGAGATCACACTCTTCTCTGGACACCTCTGGGCATCCAGGTGCACGCTCTACATCGTGTTAGCAGCAGAAACCAGAACTGAAATGAGATGCTATCCAAGTAGAAGAGTGTCCGGCTCTCTGTAATTTGACTCATGCTTGTTATAACGTGGACTCTACAATCGAGGGCAGTTTCAGGAAGTCTTCTAGTAGCTATTCCAGATCCCTGCCTCCTGCTCCTGGTATGTAACTTTCTCTACTTCTTGTTCATTTGAAACTAAAAGGTGGTTAAGAGGACCACTGCCTGGACACATGTTTAATGGCTTTGTCTACAAATGTAGGGCCCCACCTGTGACAGATAATTCTTAGAATTTAAACATGGAGTTAGTGGGAGGAAAATCTGAAAACCACTAACCAGTTCATCTTGATTAAGCCTGGGTATGTATCTGACGTACCTGTGCCACCCTCTGTGCACTTGAAGTTTATCCAGCCAGACATGCTGTCCTCTGCAATGTCATGGGCTGACCCATCAAAGCTCTGACCTGTGCACAGATGGGAACTGATTAGCGAGCCACAGGTAGCTAGCTCTGTCTCAGGTAGTGGAGAGTTGACATTTGCACTCTGTGTCAGTTCATAGCCTACAGCAATTATGGATGCTAACTTGTATTAAGAGCAAACCCTTACTTATGGAATCTTTGCTGGAATCACTTTCTGTGGATCTTGGCAGCCAGGGATGGACAATGAAGCACCTAGTGAGGGCAAGCAGGTGAGGGCAAGGCACAAGGACCAAACAATGTGTCTTTCGAGAGTGCTGTGACACACCCTTCAATTCCAGATGTGACTGTTGTCTACAGGCTTGCCCATGTGTCATGTGATGCTCATGGTTGTTCTGCCCCCAACATTAGCAATTGTCATTATACATGGAACTCAGCACATTCTTCGCGGTAGGGGAAAGCTTCCTTGCCATATAGGGTAGTGCTTTTCCTGTCATCAGTTACTAAAACCACTCACTATGGAAGGGGTGTGTGAATTATTGAGAAATCCCCTGTCCCTAGGCAGATGGACCTGCAGCTTTGAGCTGACCTTCCCTGCTTCTGCCAAAGGGCAGTAACTCCTCCCAGAAGGCAGCCAGCTCTCAGGTAATTTCAGAGAGGACAAAGAAGCAGAATTATAGGTTGTCCGGGAAGGGTTGAAAGATTAGTCCTCCAGAGAAAAAAAGTAAAATACATCATGCCGAAGAGTAACTACTTCTGAAGGTCAAAGTTTAAATGTCTGTAACCAATGTTTTTCTTTGACTTGCTGCTGGGATAATTGATGCTCCTGGGTCTTGGATTAATTTATAATAAAGGATTACGTATAGAACAGATGAAATCATTTCAAGAAACAAAATGGCATTCATTAAGAACTCCACTTATCAGAGATTGAAAAGACCCATAAACTTAGTAGATCTTATGTAGATCTGGCTTTCCTTTTCTGAAGCAATTTCCTTTTTGTTTTGTCATCTAAAAAGATGTGATGGATTTGTTTTAGAACAGGAGTGGTTCACTGGGTTATAAAAATAAATTTGCAGCCAGGTAAGGTACAAGAGCAGAACAGTGGAGTTATGCTATGGCAGACCTGCAGTTTCTGTCTTCTCTGCTGGCAACACCATCTGTGTACGCTAATGTTTTTGTTTAAGGCCCTGCAGAAGACTGGGGAGAAATGGGATGCTTCTGATCCCACTGTCTGAGAAGGTGGCTGTAGTCGCCCTGGAGGTGACTGAACAGGAACAAATGGCAGGCACTGTCTCCTGTACACATGGGTAGATAACTGAGTTGGCAGTGGGAGTTAAGGTCATTTTTCTCCTCTGCAGCAAAAATATTCTGACTGGGCTGTTAACAGTCTGCTTGGACTGATATTAAAATCTGGTTTGTTTTTTTTTGGTTTTGTTTTTTTGTTTGTTTGTTTGTTTTGTTTTGTTTTGTTTTTTACCAGAAACAGTAACACAGACTGCTGGTAAGAATATAAATATTTTTGTCAGGTCAGAAAAGAGAATTTCCAGTAATATGGGTGTTTTAGATCTTTATAACTTGATTGTGTTATAACCGGGAAGGTAAGAGTTAACACTGATACTTGGTAATAGGAATCTGAAAATTCAAATCTTTTTGATATCACACATAGAATTCTGAAAGTATCAGTTTGAGCTTGTATAAATAAAAAAAAACATGAGACAGAAAATAAAATTGAAATCCACGACACAAAAAGATGCTATAAGCCCTTGAGCAGCTTGAGCACTGTTGATTATTTTGAGGCTAGTCTCAAGCCACTCCCCCAACAGGGCCTTCCTCTTTATGCAGTAGCCACAATGGCCCCTGACAGTTTCTCTACATCTAGGCAATGAATTCTTTGGCTGACTTAGATTTTCCAATGTGGATCTTCTCATAGCAGTTCCACCTCCCAGCGTTGTATGGAAAAGTGCACTGTGAATGAGTCTCCATTGTTACAATTCTCCATGTTACTGTTCTGGCTCTTCTAAAGCATGAATAGCTGAGGCCAGGTGTGGCTTTGGCCATGACAAGGTACACTGATGTACCGACCTTGGGTTCTAATGCCATCCCTCTGGTCCCTAGGAGGGGGCTGATATCTGTGCTAGTGTCACCAACAACAGACAGATGGAACTGGAAAATATGATCCCGATAAAACTAAAAGGAAAACAAAACTAATAAACTCCATAAGTAAAATAACACAACCTCTCCAAAGCAAACTGCATAAACCATACCTTCTACCATATATAATTTCATCAGATACTTGAAAGAAAGCTAACTTACAGTTTTAATTTTGCTGATATTGCTATATGACCTCAGTTCTTTGCGTTCCTTACACACATAGTTCCATGAACATGACCCCTCTATACCTACACCTTGAGGGCTAGTGGCCAAAGCACTATTCATTGGAAGATGCACGCTAGAGGCCCTGTTTCCATGTGGCAAGATCCTCTCTGGGGAAGGATGCAGCACAACCATCCAACCCAGTTAGAATGAAACAGCCAGACAATGACAGTGCCCTCAGTCCACCACAGGTTCAAACCATGGGTACACATGTGCATCTCGCAGAACCTGGTAGCCAAGTTGTGTCAGTTGGGGCTCTCCCTGAGTTTGTTGTTATAGTCCAAGCCTTATTTCACCTTATAATAATCATGGTCTATGAATCTAACACATCTCTAGCTCTGGGGAAGTTGATTAATTTGCATGTTATGCCGGTTGGAAGCTCAGAGAGTTAGGCTCGCTTTGCTTATTAGAGTTGGTTGCTCACAGGTACCTTCTGTGTGTGCTGCCTGAAGCCTCATGCCAGGCATAGAATGGTGTTTAAATAAATCATTTGATAACACAATTATTAAAGATTAAAAAGTAATTAAAATGGCTGCCATGGCAATCACTAAAACAACAAGGAAGAAGGTCTGCTTCTTAAAGGCATAGAGTTGTGTGGCGGCAATGGCGTTTGGAGGTTTGTGCTAATGGGTAAGCCCTCTCCTCTCCCAGAGTGAGGGATAATCTCATTTGGCTTCATGTGGCTGTTCAATACACTCAGCAGCCTCACCCCCTGCTCGGTCCCATTAATTCTGTAGCTGTAACCCAAGTGTGGAGCTGTTCCGACGCAACCCTGAGGTTACTCAAGTTTCCCATTTGTGTTTCGGTAAATAATTGTGATCAGTAATTCCCCTCTGGATCCTTCAGAGTATATGGCAATTACACGAAGTTGCTTGGTTCTTTCATGCATGCTGGATGTTAGAAAGACACTCGCACAACACTGGGAGTGATAATTTCCAGGATAGGCCTGTGCCTGTCAGCAGTTCGGTGCTCCCTCTTTGCTCGATCAGTGTTCCCATTGCCACTTTAAACTGCACAAACTCGGGAGGTACTAATATTCTCTTCTCAGCCCCAGAGACAAGATTCTTCTAGGGTCTTATACTAAGACACCACTATATGTGTTTCTCTGGGCTTAAGAGCTAATGCTTGATATAATAGTTTCATTGTCTGACTTTTTTTTTTTTTTGGATAAAGAAATACGTTGTTTCTAAGGTGAACTATGTATGTTGCAGTTGGCTAGGCGACAAGCTACATTTTGGATATGAATTAAATAAAGTGTTTTTTGTCCGAGTACCCATTTGGAAGAGTATTCACATTTGCAACAACTTTCGGGAAAGGCAATCATAATCGATAATGATGTACTGTTTGGTTCTCCTAAAACCAAGCCCTCTGCGAGAGGAAAACACAGTGTTCTGAGAAATCAATGGACATAAATTTTACAGAGCCACAAGTCAAACATTACAAGTGGAAAGAAATAAAAATCCTCATACATCAGAAGCAGGCTAAGTGTTTAATTATGTAGCCTATTTTACCACCACAGAGACATTCTAGAAGGTTCTGTTCTTTAATACGCATGTCAGTACAGGGTTTTGTGATGGCTAGATTATGAACTGCTGTTATAAACTCTGATAATCTAAGAAATTGCAAAACATGATAGAGTGGATAAAATAGGCAATAAAGTAGGAAGGGTCTACATTTGCTAATTAAAAAAAAAAACCTGTCAAATCTTCACTGTACGAGTTAATAACCACGAGACATCGAGCAAGACTTTTAATATCCATGAGCTTCAATTTTCTGATTTCTCAAATAGAGATCCCAATATTTTACTCAGGTCACGAGGTTACTTTGAGGATGATGAAGTATTTACGGTAGTGAGTATGGCTTTGGCGACAAATATAGTGCTTCTTCTTTCACTTTTTATCTTCCTCACACCCATTTTCCATAGATATCAGTTACTCTGATCCACTCTCTAGGGCTAGCAGAGTAAACGTTACTGCCCCAAACTAAGAATCTTAAGCATTTAATTATGTAAATTTCATATAAAAATACACACCAACTTTCAGGAGAAAGAGATTTTTTTGTTTTGTTTTATTTGGTTTTTGGTTTTTGGGTTTTGGTGTTTGTTTGTTTGTTTGTTTGTTTGTTTGTTTTTCATCTCTTATACCCTAAAAGTTAGCTGGAATTAAAGCTGTCCAACATGAAATTGTTTGAGACACGCTGCACATTTTCCTTCCATCTGAGAGCCACAATGCAACAGTTTGTGCAGTAATTGGCCTTTGCCTCCTGCTTGGGATCTATGCTTCATTTTTTTGTACATACTGTGAGTGAGGTGTCTGCCCCGAATACTACATAGCGGTAGTGCTTGATTCATCACAGCTTTCAGTAACTGGTATTGTAAACCTGGTACAGCTTTGAAAATTTCTGGAATAGTAAGACCTACTGAATGTTTCTTAAGTTCAGTGTTTCTTAAGTGTACTTAAACTTGCCCCTCGGAGGCACCTCACAGAGCCCCATTTGGGATATATCATGGGAAATACTATATTAGCCAAAAAAAAAAAAAAAAAAAAAGACAAGAAAGGCAAAGGTTAGCAGTTTTAGCTTGATGTAGGTGGTGACTGCACTAGTTCTTACCTCGTTAGCTTCGCACAGGCCTCCATACTGGCTGCTACAGGCTCCAGTATGCATGGGGGGTGGGGGGGACACCCTCACCTTCTGCTTTCTGGATGCAGTTGGAGAAGGTGAGGTAATGCGAATCAAGAGGTTGAATGAAAGAAGGAGCAGAGCATGCCTCTCCTCCTGCCTCTGCTTTGACACCCAGAGTGCTCTAGCGTGCTCTATGACTCATTTCCCCTTAGGATGCCTTTCTACTCTTTCAGCACTCTCAGCAGCATGTCCTTTCCCTTGCCTTGCGTGTCAGGTCTTAGGTTGATAATGACTCCCTCTAATCCCGTCCTTATATACTCAACTTTTTCTGAATGTTTCTTTGGCCACACCAAAGCCTCTACAAAGACTCCTCCTCTTTCAGTCTCTCCAGAAGCCCCACGGAACATGCCCCTTGTGAGCTTTCTGACAGTCTCATGCATGCTCTTCTCAGTACACTCAACAGGAAGTGACGGCCAAGCTGCACATCCGGGTTTTGTTTCTTGATTAAAGCTTTATGATTTCCCCAAATTTCAGCCTCATCTATGCCATTTAGTAGACAAAAACAGACCTTAATCTCAATGTTAAACATTCTTATGAGCATGTATTTTTCTGGTTCACAATTGAGACGTGATCTGAGTACTTGGTAGTTTTAATTTATCACTCAGGTAAGATTTGGGGATGCAAAGAATATATGGTTTTATCTCCCAGAGCCATCAAGCCAGATTTTAATGTAGTTCTGGACATGGTGAATACTCACTGCACATTAATTCAATTCATGTATTCATTTAGGTGATGGCCACAGCTGCTGACGGTAGATGAAGTGGAGGCACCCAGCCATTAGCTACAGGCCAACGATAACATTTAGCTGTTCTGTGAAGAAATGTAATGAAAGACAGATTTGTGAAGAGAAAGGGCCAATCCCCAGGTGGAATGCTTAGCTTCTTCTCCTGGTCTGAAAATACTAAGATATTTAGTATTTATTTTTATAGGCCTGGCAACAGTTAGGATCTTTGTAATGGTGCCAAACGATGCCTAATATTGTTTCACATCACATGCCCCTGTGCTGTGATTATGGTACTGTATAAGCAAATTATTTGTTAAAAAGAGCTTTGGTTGTTGTAGAATAAGATTTCCTAGGGTCTGTGGATAGAAAATTTCCCATTCTGATGCGGTTAAAAATACTAATGCCTCCTAGAGGGTCGCAGGGATCTCCTGCGCAAAAAGAAGGCTACAGCAAGGTGACAATGGACATAAGCTTGACCATGCAAGCAAGTCCCCAAGGTGGTCAGGTAACAACAGGGCAAGGTTCACCTCAGGAGTATCCAAGAGTATTAATACAATTCCCAGAATATGGGTTAGGGTTGGTCTTTCCCATCAAAGATTTTGAAACGAAGAAAGCCAACCTTTTGTTGTATTTCTTTATTCCATGTCTCCTTGGCAACATTTCCATCAGCTCAGAAAGTATCTTGCGGGATAAGTCAGTTGCTTTTTAGTTGGGTGGGCCTTTGATATGGATTGGCTGTTTTCCCTTTGTGGACCTTGTTCATAGGATTTTATGCTAAACCTGTTCAGGCACCTGAACTGGTGATGAAAATAATAATAATAGCTCAGATCTCCTGGTCCCTCTTATAATTATTTCTTGTAATAATCATTTGTTTATGTGATTATCTTCTAACAGTATTAGCTCCTTGAAAGCCGTTCTCTAATCTTTGTCTTGTCCCAGGGACTGATGCTTTTCTGCACGCCCGAGAGTGGACACAACTCAGGGAAAGCCTCAACCTATATCCTGCTATCTCCTGACGAGACATTGATTTTTGAATACACGTAGTATTCAAAACACTCAAGTCACTCAGCTTAAAACCATCATTAGGTCATCAGCAGTGCTGGTTAAGCTGTAGCCAGCCTGGTCTACAGTGATCACAGTTACTCCTTCTCCGGCAAGTTTAGCGTAGTGAGGACACCATCCTCGCTTCACCTTCTATGTACCTAGCCTCTTTATCCACTCAGCATTCACTGCTTCAGCCTAGGAAACTTTGGGGACCTTTGGGCATTGTAGTCAAAGAATCTGAAAGCTCTTCTTTCTAGGCATGATAATTGTGCTTTGTGGAGTCAACAGCTAATTCCAGGGGTTTTTGCCTAGCAATCTATGTGAAAGGTGGAGGGAAGGAGCCGAAGATAAGCTTGCTTTTCATCTCTGTTACGATCTTGAAGATTCTGTGGATTAGGTGTCTAAGAGAGCATACACTCAGCTGTACCCTTTTCCTCTCTACACTGGTTTATTTTTTTAAACACAGCAACCTCACCATTGGGGGTGGGGAGAATGGGTTGATCGTGACAAATTACAGCGGACAACCATAAACTGACACAAGCATCAACTTGAATGTCTATACTAGAACATACCAACATCAATACAGCCACCTACATATTGGCTCTAGCCTGTGCTTAGGCCCTTCTGGCTGCACCGAAAGTAAGTTCAAAACTACTTTTCCTTCTGCCTGAGATGAACAGCTATATTTAATCAAAGTCTTGTTCGGTGCTATGTTATTGTGTGCTGCACAGTAATCTGTAGGGCTTTGGTTATTGTGGGTTTGCACAGGACATCATATTAACCTGCTATAGCAACTTAAGTGTCTCCTCATCCTACTCTGTCCTGTACTGCTGATCTTCTGAGATGAGGCTAAGAGCAGCGGTCCCAGCCTAGAGCTCCCTATGTGCAACTGGCAGGGAGGCACTGAAGAGTAAATTGCTTGGGCATTTGAAGGGAAGACTGTATGAAAGACAAAGACAGATGTCTTCTAAGGTTGATGCTTGTTCCTTGAAGTTGGGAACCTATTTTCAGCTGGTGGTGGAGAGATTGGGAAGACACCAAATGGCAGGGCAGGAATTCTAGCCTAGAAAATGGAAGACACCAACATGTCCACATCTCTCTTTCCTTTTCTATAAACCAGCACAAACAATAGCTTTTGAAACCTAATGCCAAATCCAGGTTTTGGATTGCCTAAGGCAGAAAGTGTTGGACCAACTTCTATGCCTCCTAGCTCATTGTGCCTTTTGTATTTTTCATGGATCATGATATTTAACAGGAAGGAGACAGTATTCTTTAGTTACCGTCCCAGTTCATGTTCTCTTGGGGAATCCTATTTTTATAGCACCAGAGACTGTAGACATTCCAGATCTGGAATTTCCCAGCCCTCATCAGAGCAAGCCATCTTTAATGTTTCTTAAATATAGTGTTGGAACATTTAATTATATTATACAAAATTGGTAAACAGCCATTTCAAGACATAAGGTGATTAAAACGATCCACAAGGTGTGGTGTTTATTAGTGCATTTTCAGAATCAAGTGAGATAGTATGCCAACTCTTGCGTTCGAAAGATGCAAGAACACCCAGAAAATGATGACACAGATGATGGCTGGTATTTAAGTTGCAAAGATGATTTTCTGGTGAAATTGGCTTGTTCCCTGAGGGACTGGCTGAAAGATAAACACCTAACATAAACTGTCTTTTTTCTCTTCTCATCTTCTACCCAGTTCCCTTTGTGTTTCTTGTCTAGACTGGTCGTTCTCAACCTGTGGGTCACGACCCCTCTTCCAGATTGAGCAGCCCTTTTACAGAAGTCAGTCACACATCAAATATCCTGCATATCAGACATTTACATTACAATTCACAACGCTTGCAAGATTACAGTTTTGAAGTAGCAAAAAAACAAAAAAAACAAAAACAAAAACAAAAAAACCCTAATTTTATATTTTGTGGTCACCACAACATGAGGGAACTGAATTGAAGGGTTGCAGCACTAGGAAAGTTGAGACCCACTGATCTCGATGGCTTGCCTTTTATTTGTTTTTTAAATGTGTGATGTCTTGTCAGTCAGAAGAGAATCTGATGGGAAAGGAACCCAGCACTGCGCAGATGGTCTGAGACACGGAGCTGTGTTGTAAAGAAAGACAATGACTGGAAAAGCTGAAAATCAGGCACTACTCTTCTATGATGCCATTATCATGTGTCAGAAAGAGACTCCTGGCCGCCATGTGCATAACATAGTTCCATTCAAGCTACTATCATGAGTTGTATAGGGGTGTTTGCAAGTAAAAGCTGCCAGGCACAATGTATCCTAACACTCTTCTTTCATTTCCTCTTCTGTTGTGTGCTCCTCCTTATCTGTGTGTCCTTTCTTATTCTTAAAAATATTGAAAGTGAGGACACTCACAGACGTGATACCAGATAGCTTATGACATCTGCCCTGAATACAGATATTTATCCTTAGCAAGAAAGCCATTGATCCAGAGGTTTCTTAGCAGAGACTCAGTTGGACCCAGTTAAAACCTTCTATAGCTCAACTGTATCTTAAGATCTTTCCCTTCCTGTTTCACTACTGTGAGTATTACATACAAATATGTATGTAATACATACATACATACATACGTACATACAAGGCTCTCCTATGTTTGATCATATGCATTTAATATCAAGTCGTGCCTGGTAATTTGGAAGTGGATACTGTTGTCTCAAAACTCTCGTGGCAGTTCTAAAATGGAATCTTCTACATAGAAATTTAACTTACAGAAACTAATAGAAGATAAACCTAAATTTGAGTGAATTCTTAGGAATGCCTTTTCCCTTCGCATCTCATTTCCTAAAACAAATAGTCCTTGTCTTTCTCTTTGGTGATAAAAGGAAAAGGCATTGTCTTAGGTTCTACATACTAAGGCCTTGGCTTTCAGAGTCATTTGTATACCTTCCAGAAATTACAGGTACTCACACGCACAGAGACACACACACACATGCACACACACACACACACACAGATGCAGGTGTACATGCATATGTGTGCACACCACACATGTTCTTTGACAGCTCCATACACAGGAACAATACACTGATTTCTGTTACCTTCACCTGTAGTATCTCTCTCTTACCCATGCTCCTTCCTGTAAGTACCTTTCCCACATTTGTACCCTTGTGCGTGTATAATTCACTGAATTGACCTAGGGACTGTCTATAGGAATGTCAGCAAGAAACTATCTTTTGGAGCATTGTGGGTTTGTGGGTACGCAATTGAAGAGAATGTCTGACCTTTCCCAAGAATCCATAAGTAGCCCACGCTTCATTGGGGAGGGGTAGGTAATGAGGGCCCCTCCCTAATCTGTGATTAACTACTGACAGGCCCAGTCTTGTGCAGACCTAATGCATGTAGCCACTACTGCTATGAGATAATGCTTGCATTGTCTGAGTCATGTAGAGAAGACAATATTTCCTAATGTTTCTCCTTATCTTCCAGCTATTACATTATTTCTACCTCCTTTTCTGCATTGTTACTTAGCCTTAGATGGGGTGGAACCGATGTTTTGTTTAGGGTTGACCAAGCATTGGACTGTCTCTTATTCTTAGCATCTAGAACACTGATACATATTTGCATTCACTGTAATTTCTTGCAAAGAAAATTTTCTCTGGTTAAGAATGATGCTGCTGGACTCCAGGTGAGAGAGGTATGGAAGAATGGGGCCATGAAAGGGCCCAGAGGGTTCAGGAACCATGATTCTGACATGAACTCCCTGGCGAGCACACAGAGCAACTATCCTGATGAGACCTGATAGACTATGGTTATATGGTTGGGCAGGATGCCTCCCTCTCTCAGAGGGCTAGGGGAGGGGAATATGGTGAAAGAGGGAGGGAAGGTGGGAATGGAAAGATACAAGTGAGGGGGTAACAATTAGAATGTAATCTGATTAAATTATAATTTTTAAAAAAGAAAAAAAAGAATGAAATAGTATTCATCTGTCTATGGGTATAAACATAAAGTATTTAGAAGGCAGTTTGGCCTTCTGCTAATTTAGCTAATGAGCAATATGAAGTTACCTCTTTTGCATATAACCAGGGCTTTTAGGCAGGTTTAATTTGTACCAGATATAAATTTCCTCCCATGAAATGGGCCTCAAAACCAATCAGAGCACACTCGGTCATCCCCCATAACAGTCATGCCACTATTACACAGGTGGACACATATTACCTCACAGCTTAGATTTGTAGTTCATAGGGTTCTCAGTGGAGTAAGAGTAGGCCCCTGACCCAGCAAACTGCACTGAACTTTCCAGCACTATGAAAACTGACCAGCAGAGAGGAAACTTACAGCTTAGCTCCAGATTGCTTTCTCGGTATTTTGCACCGTGCGGTGCAGCGGCGTCTTCAGTAATTGGGATTTATCATATAATTCTGGTGTACAACCAAGAGGAATGGCGAGAGGGTATGTATTAGTTGGGGCCTCTGGGGCTTTCCTGACTAACAACTCACAAGGAGTTATGAAATATCTAGTACTGAGATATTTGTTTAATAAGCCCCATCTGTTGGGTGAAACATTATTCAACTGTGCAAGGTTTTTTTTTTTGTTTTGTTTTGTTTTTTATCATATAACTAAATATTTTTTTAGTTGGATCACCAAGTTGTAGTCTTCCCTATGGCTTTTCCCTTCATGTCAGTTAACCCCTTGCTCCCCATTCATCTCCTCCATCCCTCTAGCCCCATCCCTGCTTTAATTACCCCCCTCAAGAATTTCACCCTCTGCTTCCTTCACTGGTATGTACTGTTTCTCATTCCTTGAGGCATCCCCTCACTTACCTTTTTCTAGTTCCCACATTTTCCACAAAGCAAGCTGAGGAAAACACACTAATATGATGATTTGAAGTTAGGGTCATCGATACTGATGAACTGTGAATGATAGAGGCTAGATTCTGGTCATATGGAAGGTAGGGACAAGAGAGCAAAATGTCTCTGGCTACCTCTTGTCCTGCAGGGTGCTCTCTCATAGCTTCTTAAAGGAGTCCTTGGCAGTGTCTTTGCCGCTGGTCACGCAGCCACGCCATTCCTGCTACTTTGTATAGAGATCTTTGTCTCTGTCTGTCTCTCTCTAAGGCCATGGAACCACCACCAAGCTGCCTAACAGCTTGGGAGTGGAGTTGTTTTGTAGTTTGTCATTCCTTTCCTGTATTTGGACACTACCACTGGTATGAAAGTATAAGTTAACACTGTGTCTAGTTGGCTATACCCTTAGCCTTCAAGCTCAGACCTTCCTTGCTTGGCCTCCTGCCTGACCACAGGAGCAGAGGCCAGACCCGTCACCCCAGCTTCTCCAGGCATGTCTATCCTCTGAGCCAAGGCCTAGGGAAAAGCCGCAATTTCTACTTCCTTTGGTTTAATACTCACCTCTTCAAACATACTTGCCTATCCCCAAAGTAATCCTTTCTCACGTGAGTAAACAGCAGAAGTGCCTTCTTTGTGTGGTAAGTTATTACTCATGAGAATCTTGGCTTTCTTCTTCCCCGCCAACAGGAGAAATCAACATGGTGGCCAACCGTGTGTTCAGCCTTCAGTGATGCCACAGTGACAATGTCCAGCTCATTGCTGTTGAATTTCTCTTGCCAGTGCCTCTTCTAGCGAGACTTGAAGGTCACTCCTCAATCTGTAGGCTGCCTAGTCAGCACACACTTCTGAGCAGGACCTAGAATTCAGATCAAACTCTGGCTCTGCTGCTAAAGAGCTGTGTGGCCTTTGGAAGGTAGCCTTTCCATTTGCAGCCTTGTTTTGTTTTGTTTTTGTTTTTGTTTGTTTGGTTGGTTTTGTTTCCAAATGTAAACCATGGGCAGACACAGTATTCACCTCAGGCAGGACAAAAGAAGAACCAAGGCAGTCTTCATGAAGTGCTTGGCCCAGTACTGGCTTGTAAGATCTTCATGATGCTTTCTTCTGCTCTTATCTTGTGCATTCTCATGGCCTCAGTGAGTCACTTTTATGATACAAAAAAAAAAAAAAAAAAAAAAAAAAAAAAAAAAAATAGGTCTTTTACCTTTTGAAGAACAAAGCAATTGCATTCAAAGTAGAGTATATAGCCTGCCTGATAGAAACCTAGGTTTCCTAAGCCATAAAAGAGCACTAATGTCTGCTAGGTCAAGCTTAGAGTTCCTCGGACAGTTAGCATCCAGGCTAAAACATGTATGTTTAGGTCAAAGAAGGCTTCAGAGTTCACCCAGAAAGAAAACCAGTAAGAACTTACTTTATAAGAGTGTAAAGGGTCCTTTTAATAACAATTCCAGATCAAGAGAACTACCTCCTGCAAAGATCACAGCCATCTCCTACTTCCTGAGAAATGTATTCTTTCTTGCAATTTTAAGGTACTTTTCCTATCTCTGTCCATACCAGTTTCAAGTTCTGGCTAAGGGTTTATATTCTATCACACTCAAAACACTGCTAGTGTGAAAGAAACAGCCTTTGTTGTTGGCAGGGTGGAGAGAGTTTTATGCATGAGCACATTTCTCGTTCCCTGACTCAGTTCTTGGTGAGGTGCTTGGCTGGCAGTTTGAGGGAATAAAGCAGGTGCCACCTTTGCACTCCCGCACTTCCAGCCTAGCGGATATGCAAGTGCTGAGAAGTGTGTGCGCAGAAAGTGCTTTGAAAACAAAAGCAAATAACCACAGCAGAGGAAAGGGCATGCACACGGGGTGGAGGGGGGGGTAGGGTTGGGGGGGTGGGGGGGGTGGGGGGTGGGGGGGGGTGGGGGGGGTTGGGGGGGGAGGCGGGTACTCAAATGTGACAGTCAAAGGTTCCCTGAGGAGGACCCATTTCAGATTAGAAAGAGCCAGGAAGACACAATGTGTTCCCAGGTGTGGAAGAGACTCTAGTTTTGAGCCATGTGGAGGGATGTCAGGTGTAGAAACACGGAGGGCTTGGGTGGGGGCAGGGAAATGCAGGCCGGGATAGAATCACCATCTGTAGATAATGCTGCTTTACTTTCTAAGCGCAGTTCGTCACTGTGCAATTTCACCAAGTTTGCGTAGTCCATCAGAAGAACGGCCAATGACTGCTGTTGACTCCATATGGAGAGAAGGCTGCCGGTGGGAAATCTGAGAAAGAAGGAAGAATAATGAAGAAACAACAGGTCAAGATTCAAGACAAGAAGGCAGTAACTTGGCTGCGATGAGAGACACACAATGTGCCGTCTACCTGGGAGACAAGAGAAGCAATTCATGTTGATAAATACATCTTAGGGACCGAGGGGAGGGCTTAGGAATGACTCCTAAGTTCCTGGCTCACACCACTGGGTGGGTGGTTTTCCATCCACTGAGCTGGAGAAGGACCCGGCGAGGAAAAGTTTCCAGAAAAAGTTGTAAAAATCAGATTTCAGTTTTAAACATAATGACTTTGAGACCAATTCAAGATTTTCACATACAGATCCCGCATAAGTAGGTGAATGTTCCAGAGAGGAAATTCAGACCCTGGAGATATAGTTGGGAAACACCAGCACGTTAGTGAGTGATATTTTAAAGCTATGTAAGTGGATGAGACCACCTAGAGACAAGGGAGAGAAGAAAATCTAGATTAAACTGTGGGAAACCCAATAACTAATGATGGGTAGTAAGAGAAGTAAATGACACCATGAATAAAGATGGCAAGTGTCCATAAAGGCCGATGAAAGACCAACAAAGGGAGAAGACTCAGCTGTGAGGGACCTAGAAAAAATAATCAGAAAAGCAAGCCTTGGGTTTTACTGTAAAGGAGAGAATCAGCAATGCCCACTACTCACCCACTACTAAGTTTGTATCTGAGACTTCCATAACAAAAATCCAATTAACAGTGGAGCGTTCTACGGTTTGAATCTGACGTCTGCCGACGGCTCATGTTCTGAGTGTTTACTCCCCACACTGTGGCATGAGATAGCCTACCTGGTAGTTGTAGGTCACTGGAGATGGGCTTTTCAAAGTTGCCATGGCTGGTTCTGGCCGGCTTTCCACATCTTTCCCACCACAATGTGAGGAGCCTCTGCATTCATCCCACTTCTATGAGCCCTGCTACCCGTCCTCCCTCGCCACAAGAGACTGAAGCCCGGAGCCAAAATAAATCTTTCTCCCTGAAGTTGTTCTGCCAGATTTCATGATCACAGAGATGGAAACATGAGCGATATGGAAACCACACATATGTAAGTTTATATAGCACATGCGCCTTCAGAAATAAAGAGCCAAAAAAAAAAAAAAAGCCATTTGTATGCTAGGCTCAATGAAGAGTGGATGGTCATGCAGAAAGAAGGAGTCTGATGCAATGGTGATTCACTGGAGGGGAAATTGGAAAGGTAGATTGGTTTTCACTCTTCTTTGTGCCTGTGTCACCAGAGAGAAAGTGTTAATGGAGTCTTATAAGTAACTTCAGGGGAGAAGAGAGGGAGAATGTCAGAGAGACCTTCTTGCTTCTGTGGGGTCCTCAGTACCCTTCAGCTGAAAACATTCCCTGTGTTAAGTACCAGATGTTGGGGTAGCTTGTTTTGGATCACCTTGTAATGAAGAGTGATTCTGATTAGATTATGAGTGGATGGGCAAGGAGACGCCATGGAAGAGTCTCGTGAGCTTGGGAAGGAGACGTGGGAGGGAGTGCTTGTTGGATAGAGGCACAAGCCTTGGAGTGTTTGACTTTTCTCACATAGGATGTAGTTCATAGTATTTACTTACTGCTAGGGCTGAACTGTTGCATCAGTGGGGAGGAACAGTGACTCAAGAGAATGAGGAGCATGAGATTCTTAGGAAGGAATAGTCAAGAGTGATTGGTTTAAGCTTGTGCATGGGTGCGCATGAGTGTATGCACACATGTACGAGGTCAGTGCTACAGCACCCAATAATCCCTGTGGTAGGCTTCCAGCTTTACAACAAACAAAAATAAAAATATATCAATAAGTAAATACAAGACACATGTAACCCTCACTCTCCACCACAGCCAGGAGCTTGCGACCTGACAGATTTTGATTCTGTGCTTGTCAGATGGTCTCTGAGACTCTCTTGGTCAAGTGCTGCCAGTCCACAAAGCATTTTGAATAGGGGGAGCTTGAAAGCAACGATTGTCCCTCAGTTTTTGGAGGACAGGAGACAGAATGGGCGGTGCCTGAGGAAGGTGACAACTGAACTGCTCTGTAAGGGTAGGGCAACAGGGGACTAAAGTGGGACTTGAGGAGTGTGTGTTATAGAGCAGGTTAAAGAAAATTAGATTTGGGGCAGGGATGAGGACATCGAAGATCTGCAACTGTGTCCAGGAAGGAAACTAAACTAGTCTGTAGGAGGTGGCAGCCTCGGTGCCCACAGGGGGAAAGGAATGGCTGGAGTTCTCTATTGCTGAGGTTTCCCAGCTGTGACCCACAGGAACACCGAGGCCTGAAGAGAAGGGTCTGTAAGAACTGCAATGGTGCCAAGGTTGCTAAGCTAAGCAACAATGGAGGTAGGCTTATTATTCCTGTTATACGTGTGTCAGTTGAAATAGGAAAAAGAGTTTCTGTGCACAGACACGTGAAGGTCATTCTGGGGGGAAAAAAACCACAGCTTATTATATGAGACATGCTATTATCTTCAAAAAAAGAAAAACCCTGCGATTCTAATCGAGAAGATGAGAAGCACAGGGTGGCTGTGGTTATTCTGTGATCCAGGTGTGTTAAGTAAGAACACATTTCAGTAGGAAAGCAGATTAGTCAGTAAATGTTATTTTAAATAGCAGCTAACATAACCAGAATTCCAGAGATAAAGCTATTGCTATCATTCCTCTAACTGCTTATTAATGCCATCTTGGACACAATCTCATCCGTCCGTTTTGTCTTAATGGTTACTGCATCCTTACAAGACGCTGCTGCTCCAGCTAGCTCTTCTCTGTTCTGGTCAGAATGAAAGGAGTGGAGGGCGATGCTAGCTGCTATTCCCACCCCTCCCGCCTCTAAGGCCAGAAAACTCAAAAGCTCTTTCAGAAACCATCAAAAGCATTCTGCTTACATGTCACGGACAGAAAACTCATCAGATCTTTATTCTGCAAGGTAGGACAGGAAATGTATTCTTTTCCAGTCTTGAGAATCCAGACTGACAAGAGAAACCAGGTCTGGAATGGGTTATGGATCAACCCACCTCCAAGATCTCTTGTCCAGTACTCCCTGAGGAGTTCAAGCATCTCTTTAAAGCCATCAGTCCAGGAGCAATGCCTTCTTACAGTAAATGTACTATAAGCTGTATTAAAGCCCTCCTTCTCTGCTGCTGGGCTCTCCTCTCAGGCAGTGTGAAGGGCTGGGTTTGAAAGGGTGTGTGGAACAGACTGGGATTGAACGATTCTCTTACTTGGTTCATGCCCTCAGCTTAAGTTAGAGATTTAGGGGAAAGAGAATGTGAAAAGGGATAACCCCATTTTATTCAGGGAGAACAGTCAGTTCTGGGCTGTCATCTAGCCTTAGACAGTTCGGTCAAGGAGTAACTGCAGATTACTGGCACTGAGAAGTGCAACAGCTTCCTTCAGCCAAGGCTCTGGCTTTCTCTCCAAAGAATATTTCGTGGAGATTCTCCACAAGACAGAGAGAAATTTCTGTTACCACATAACTGAGCAATGTACACATTGTGTTCTACAATTCAGAGGCAGGGGATGCCCTTAATCAAGGCCACACATGCTGCAGAGATCACCGGAGAAGCCCTTCACAGCGTTAGTGGCATTAGCAGAGTCCTTGGGAGAGCAGATAAAGTCTCTGGCACAGCCAAGAGACTGCAGGAGTCCAGGCCTGGGAAAGCTCTCACCTGCAGCTCCCTGCTCTGATTCCTGTGCTGGCTGTTGTTTTACATCTCTTTTGCATACACTCTATGCCTAGGGTGCTGTGTCAAGCAGGGTCTCAGTTGGGGAGCAGATGGAGCACTCAGAAAAGTGACAGAACACAGTTACAGGAAGGGGCTCCTTTAGAGGTGTGGGTAAGAATAATGAAGCCAGGAAGAGAAGGTGGTCTCTCTCTCTCTCTCTCTCTCTCTCTCTCTCTCTCTCTCTCTCTCTCTCCCTCCCTCCCTTCCACCTCCTTCCTCCTCTCTCTGTTCTCTGATCTGACCTGCTGGTATCTGCTCTGAGTAAGACAAAACTAGAAGGCAGAGAACATGGTCCATGTTAATCCCACTGTCAGGATGCATAGCAGAGAGAAGGAGCCTGGGGATGTTGCTAGATGTTTTCGTGTGAGTTTACAGATCAGGTCCATCATGCAGGGCTGTCTAGGTGCCTAAGCAAACTTGATATCTCCTACTAAGATCCATGTAGCTTGTTTACTAAGAAGCCCTCTTAGGTGGCCCTCCATCCTTTCCTCTATATCTACCTTCACATAGTGTTCAACATCATACTGCTGTTTTCAGAGGTCAGAGCCTACATTAAGCTGTGTGTGAGAGAGAGAGAGCCCTGAGACTACCTCATTTCTTTCTGTGTATGCATTTTTTAAAAAAAGAATCTTGACTTAGTGCTTCCAACAAACACTTACTGAACTTGGACAGATGAAAGTGTACATGTCCTTGCTGATGACATACTGCCACCCATTTACCTTTGGATGGTCTGTACCACCACAGGGAGCTGGTCAGGTTCTTGCCTGCTGACCATACTGCCAACCACCCCAACTCTGCCACAGCAAGCCCTGACATGCAGGAGCTCACAGGCCCCTTCAAATAGCATCTGACTTCCTGGCATCCACCAAGAGCTGTTTCGTCTCTTCCCCACCAAAAGGTACTTTTCACTTAGCTGGAAGGGCTGTGGAAGGGTGTTCTATGTCTGAGCTGAGGGACCTTGGCATAATCTCTGCTCTACAAATCTCCCCTCTTACGGACTCCCAGGTGTGCTGACGTCATAACAGCTGTATCTGAGTGAGCACGTGGAGGCCTCAATTCCTACTTAGATCACTTCTCCAATGGAGTTTTGCTTTGGAAGTTAGTCCTCTGCTTCTTATTGCTCGCTGCTTCTCGACTTTACCTAGTCCACCCATGATGTTTAAAGCTACATTGCACAAGGGTTCAGGTTGCTGGACACGAGTTGCTAAGGCTCTTCAAAAATCAAGGGAAGTTTAATGGGCATCAAAGCAGATTAAATACATCCGAATACTCTGGGGTTACTAAGGAGTTTTACAGAATATCTACGACAGGAGGCTTTCTGTTTAGAAAGTCCACAAGAGGTGCTGGGGAGATATGTGAGTCTATAAAGTGCTCACTTTCCAGGCATGAAGACCTAAGTGAGATCTCTAAACTACTTGTGATTTTTTTTTTTTTTTTAATGGATGTAATGGTGAGTGTTTGTAATCTCGGCACTGGGGAGGCATAGACAGAAGGACTCTTTGGACTTGCTGGCCAAGACATGTAGCCTACTTGGCAAGGTCCCCCTGCTCCCAAACAAAGGTAGACAGTGTCTCTGAGGAATGGTACTCAGAATGTCCTGTGGCGTATACATACACACTCTCACACTCAAACACACCCACCCCCACACCACACACAATCACACACACACACATACTACACACAAAAAACCACATATACACACTTACACATTACACACACACACACCACATCATACACAGATGACACAGATACCACACACCACAGCATATACATGATACACAGACAGACAGACAGACACACACACACACACACAGAGAGAGAGAGAGAGAGAGAGAGAGAGAGAGAGAGAGAGAGAGAGAGAGAGAGAGAATCCAAAAACTTTCAGAAAGTGTTGTTTTTTTTTTAAACACCACAGTTGTCTACTGAACCCTCACATTCAACCTACACAGGGCACTCAGTGGCCCAGGGACACCTGTTAGCCTTAGGACTTCTCAAGCTAACACATGTAATAGTAAGGACTTCATCTGTCAGACCACAGCCAGACCTGCCACAGATGCAGTGAAGCATAAGTGAGATATCTCAGCAGTGGGGCTGGTGCTGCAAGCAATTCCTTATATGGTAATGGGACAGTGACTGCACATGCAACGGTCCTTTCTAGGGCATATGTCTACAAGCCTGTGGGTGTCGAGTCTCCAACACGGCAGAGTCCTTGCGCCAGTGGGAACTCTTCACTTTGCATTCCAATCTCGTCTGTGTTCCTTGCTGCTTTGGTAGGAAATGGAAATGCAAACCATCTTAAATGGAGACAGACCTGTCACTCTTGCCCATCATCCAAACTAGCTCAACTGTCCTGATCCAATCTCCCCGTGTCCCATTAGCTTCTGTCAAGTAAACAGTGCTCTGTGGTGCATGTTGATGCGTGAAGGAAATGTAAATATTCAATATTTGGATATATTCAAGCAGGCAGGAGCTCTGTGTTCAGCATGAAGCAGGTGAAAGCCACAGGACTTAGAGTGGCTGAGTCTAAACACTTGGCCCCTATTGTTTTATGATCCATATAGCAAGGAGGGAGAATCTGTCCTTTTTCTCATTTCAGGCTTTAGATGACAGATGGTCAACAATAGAAAGGCTATACTTTGTCAAAATAGGGGGAAAGATGAAGGATCATGTGGGGATACAAACAGGGTAAGAGAAGAAAGTGGAAGAAGGGAATATGTGGTATTAATAGTGCTAATTAGAAGCATTAATGAGCAAGTTTGACCACCTCACAATGTTAGCCAAGATTGACATTACTGGAGAATATTAAAGATCCATATTGAGATTGAGATTGGTGTGGGGCAGACTCATGAGGGGAGCTGGAGAACGGCTCAGTGGTTAAGAGCACTGGCTAGCCTCACTAAGGAACTGGGTTTCCAGCACCTCACATCAGTGTTCACAATTGTCTAAAACTCCAGTTTCAGAGGATTCAGTGCTATGTTCTGGCCTGTCTGGGTACCAGGCACACATACACACAATTCACATGTCTGCATAAAGGCAAGCCACTCATACATATAAAATTAAAAAAAAAAAAAAAACTCATCACAGATCCTTACTGGTTAAAGCAAATTAGCAAGTTTCTTAAATCTGCAGCTTTTTCAGTGATGGAAAAAAGTTCACCCTAAAAGACTATGCTTAGCTCATGATACTGATGTCATACAATTCCTGATAATGAGCAGGTAATTGGTGAGCAGTTTTGGAGGGAAAGTCACAGCTAGCTGTAGTAATAGGTCACCATTAAGTTTCAGGTGTTTTTCCTCCCATCTCTTAGCTCTCAGAATAACAACTCTTGAGACTCATTAAATATTATACAAAAATCTAGGCCATTAGCTAGGCTTTTCTCTGAGTAGCTCATAACTTAAATTAACCCGTTATACTAATCTAAATTCTGTGCTGGTGCTGATTACCTGAGCTCAGGCACCACACATCCATCCTCTTCACATCTTGCATACTGAATCTCTCACTCCAGGCTCTATCCCAGAATCCCTTCTGTGTGCTGGAAGTCCCTCCTATTTCCTGGCTCAGCCATGCACCATGGGTTTCTTAATTGACGGGTGTTGCATCCATGTAATACACAAGAGATTCCTTCTACAGCTAGCTGTGTGTTTCACGCACATTTTATCCACAGTCCTTTATGAAATTCAGAAATGATGCAGAGCCTAAAAGGTCTCAAGCAGACACTTCTCTTTGGTATCATAGAAAGAAAACAGGAGTACTGATGAATTCCAAAGGAAAGGGAGAGAGAGAGAGAGAGAGAGAGAGAGAGAGAGAGAGAGAGAGAGAGAGAGAGAGAGAGTGTGCTGGTAAGACAGCTATGCTATACACATTCAACGCTCAGCTCTGTTGCTTGCTGGATACAGAATTGTGCGTACCACTTGGCTTCTCTGCGCCTGTTCCCTCATGTGCAAATTATGTGATGGCCATATATTTCTTAGGGGGTGATTCACATGCTTGAATGACAAAATACATGTAAAGTGATTTAAGCAGCATCTGGCGCTTAGTAAATTATATATATATATATATATATATATATATATATATATATATATATATATATATATATATATATATATATATATATATACTATTGTCACTACTACCACTGTTACTATTATCACACATCCATTTAAAATTTTGTTTCTTAACACCCTCCCCCACTGCTGTGTGTGTGTGTATGTGTGTGTGTGTGTATGTGTGTGTGTGTGTGTTTCAATTCTAGGCAGTGCCTCAGATATAAGAACTACTCACTATATACCAACGTTCAATATACAACACTACCAACAGATGTTGTGCTATCCTTTGAAAGAAGGAAGATGAAAAGATCTAGATGGTAGGTGACTCAACTCATGGCATTTATAGTCAATAATATTTTTTCCTTTGAAACTGGAGTGAGTTGGGCGACTGTGTGTGCATACATCAGAGAGCAGCTGAACTATTCGCTGGTTCTCTATCTTAGATCACAGCTATTTGCATCCAGAGAAGTGAGACTCCTGTGTAACACACAGCAGGTGACTGAAATCCTCCAGAGCGGTGCTGTGCCCTCTCCAAGTTGACAGCCACCCGGAGGCCTTTCAGGCTGCTCCCGGGGGAGGAAGAGGCTTTGTGGCTGAGGTTCTACCCCAGACAGTGTAGCACACTTTCAGCTACTTTTGTATAGGTGGCTAGGCTGCTCTAAAAAGGTTTTTAAACCACTGCACTGCACACAACAAAGAGAATAACATCGAGTATTTTAGGGATCCAGTTCAGCTGACCCAGACTCCCCATATCCTGCCATTTGCTGGTTGCTCGGGGTACAGTGATGTGTGAAATGCCCTCTGATGTGAAAACCAAGCAAACCACAGCCTCTCCTGGAACACTTTCTTCCATCCCTCTCCCTGCCTTTCATTTCTTACTGTCCTTTTGTGTACCCCTTATGCTCTGCATTTTCTTCTTATGCCTTTATGGCTGCAGAGGTTACTTTCTCAGGGATACTATAAGACAGCAGAAAAATTAATGCACCGAGGGACTTTAAGCAGAAAAATCCATCTGACCTGGTGACAGTTGGTAAGCATTAGAGAAAATCTCATTTACTTGAGAACCATAACTTTGGCAATTTCATTTCGGCTTACTTCACTGCCCTTCCCCAAGCTGCGGTTCAATCAGAGACAGGAAGAAAAAGTCACTTTGTTGAATTTGGCCAGAGAGAGAGAGGCCTTTGAAGTGGCTATCTAAGGTTGTTCAGAGAAAAGGACCTGTAAGAAAAATCTCATTGTTGTGGGTCCAAATCTGACTTTCTGACACCCTATTCCATTTTAGTGCAAACTAAATGCAGCCGGTGAAAGCAGGGCATTGCTCTATGAGAAGGCACATACACACACATGCCTTCCGCCTTCTCCTCTGGGGTGTCTTTAGATAACACTATCTTGACCACTTACTATTGTTTATCATGAATGCTGTCTTCCTGCTCATCCTGAAGTGAAATGTGCTCATTCTAATGGGCAGCCAGAGAAAGAATGTCTGAAGAGAGAAAAGATGGAATTGTCAGTGATGCCAAGCAGACAGGAAGGGGAGGCCGGACACTCCACAAAGGGATAGTCAACTGATGAAAGGTGAGCCCGACAGACAGCTTCACTCAGCGGCTGGGGCCATCAGCCTGCAGTTCCATGATCTTGTCTCTCATCTCAGGGCAGAGTGACCCACAGGCTGCTAAGGGCTCTGCGCTGCCATGTGCTTTGAAGGTTGTGATGGACAGATGCTAAAAGTTTTATCAGTAGCCACAAAGGCTCTCCCATGGAAGAACTTTGACGTGGGTCTGGTTTTTTATATTTTTAGTCTTCTACCTGCCCTGCATTGAAGTCTTCAAGATAGGCTTGAAAGCCTGGCTCTAGCCTTCTTAATGTACATGATTTCATTTAGGACTCAAGTTAAGGTGGAATCGCCAACCTCAGAGAGAAAGGCCACTTCTGCTTCAAAGTCTTCTATACCAGCCACTCTTTGGGGTATCGCACTTTTCTGCTCAGAGTCTCTACTAGTCTGTTTTGCATTATTATAATTGAATTCTGGAGGGTTTTAATCCATATAAAGATTAACAGTTGTGATTAAGGAGATCACAAGCCTGGAAGTTCAAAGGCCACATCTGGTGATAGCCTTCTACCAGTGGAGACCTGAGATGCGCTGAGCCCCACATAGTATTCGTGTGTTGATCAGCTTTGTGTTGCTGCAGTGAAATACTTGAGGCAGCTATCTTTGTGGGAGAAGAGGGTTATATTGATCTCTCAGCTCTGTAGGCTTGAAGTCGACGCAGGGTCTGACTCTGACAGGGACTTCATGGTGGAGCCCGTATTGAGGAAAGACCACATGGTGGAGCGATCGGAGATAGAAAAGAAAGGAACAGTCTTGTTCTTTTTATAAAATCTCTGTTGTGACTCTGAGAGGGTCGCAATAGAACTGCCTTTCAGTAATATGTCCCTAGTAAATGGACTTCCCACTAGATCGCACCTCATAGGTTTTCCCCAGCATGGGGACCAATCCAGTCATCACAGGGGACAATTAGAGACATGCCAGTCACATTCAAACTGCAGCATGTATAAAAGCACAGGGAGTCCATGTGTATGCTGTCTCTCTATCATATAAAACCACTAGCACAAACATAAGGGCTCAATTGCAGTGACCTCACTTCATCCTAATGTACCCCCCAAGGCCACACCTCACCTCTACACACCATCGTTAGGTCAAGTTTTCATCCTCTCAGCACCTTACAATGTGGATTAAAGTCTAACACCCAAACCATGTCAGTTCAAATGCCTTTTAAAAGAAGAAGAAGAAGAAGAAGAAGGAGAAAGAGAAGGAGAAGCAGAAGGAGAAGAAGAAGGAGAAGGAGAAGGAGAAGAAGAAGAAGAAGAAGAAGAAGAAGAAGAAGAAGAAGAAGAAGAAGAAGAAAAGACAAGATTTTTATAGCAAATAATCTAACATTTTGTAGTGCCTCTGAGGCAACATCTAATTTCTCTGTGTGGGCGGGGGTGGGGTGGGGGTGGGGGTGAGGGGAGGGATCCAGACATAATGGAGTTTTGCTTTATCTTTGATGTGAGGCTTAAACCCAAGAGTCCATTAAGCGCTGGCTTCATAGCCATGCAGTTCTTAGGTATTTGGGCTTATTTTAGTTATTATGGTATGCCAAAGAGGTTCAATACTCTTTGTTCACCAAAAGTATAAGACTGTGTTGGGGAAACAAAATAATATCAAATGGCAATTAGTGACAAGACAATGTGATAATTAAGTATATTTTATAGTGACAGAAATGTGCTAAAGAGTCAAGAGCAGAGAAGAGAATGTGATGAAACGAGGTGCTAATTGCATGGAATACACGAGGCAGGGAGGAGCACTTACAAAGCTGCCTCTGATGCATCTGTGTAGGGAAGCCGCCTAGGAGACAGCTTTAAATAGCTTTCAGACCTCTGAGCTTGGTTGGATCATGTCACTCTGGTTGTAGTTTATGATTCTTGATTATCATAGCCTATTAGTTAGCTTAGTATCTGAGGAGAAAAAAGAATATAGAAAGATTGCTGATAGAGTGTGTTGGGTTTAGACATTTAATTCAATTTAATTAACTTAGGACCAATATAGTGCTCAAAGAACTGGGTTGTAGAGTAACGAAAGCTCTTCTTGACCCCTAGGCAATTGCAGGGGTTAAGGAGCCCTGTGTTAGGAATCATTGTCTGAGACTAAATTTAATACAAAGGATGCTCTTGGCATCCATATCCCTTAGAGAACTGAGGGCTGTAAAGTCCTACATCAAGAACCAAGAACATATGCTTTTTATTGTATCGCTGTGGTGTCCTTGGTTTTCTTAAAACTATGTAAAAGGGAGAGAGGAGACTTGTTTAAGATTTCACAAAGTAGTTTTTAATCCCACAGACTCCTTTCACTCTTTCCTCTTAAAAATGTTTCCTAACTTTTCTAAAAAAAAAAAAAAAAAAAAAAAAAAAAAAAAAAAGCACCCAGCAATGCTCACAAAGGCTAACGACAGTGTGTCTGTAGACCCGACGGCGTAATTTCCTGTCTCATCACCCATGTTTCTTCACTGAGTGGCTGTGAAGCTGGGCTCTGCATCTCACACTCTCAAAGGCCCGCAGCGTGTTTACATTCCCTTGTGAATAATAAGGACCTGTCTGTCTGCAGCTGTTATTTACTGGGAATTCTGGAGAGGGCAGAGAGAATGGTAAGAGTGGCATTGTATAAGGATCCCTTCTGCAGATTCTCCTTAGTCAATGCCTAGTACTACCTACAGAGCCATCAGGAGCTTCTCACTTGGTCTCTTTATACTGTCTCTTCCTGTCCACTTGACCACCTGCATAGGTGGAGGCTTAGTGGTAAGTGAACATTTATTACAATGGTTCCAGAAAGAAGAAGGCTGCAAAAGTCATGGTTAATCTTACATCCCTGGTTATGAACTCAGTGGAAACAAAGTTGCTTATGTGCTTCGATTGGTCAGAAACTGTTAAACACGCAGATTACCTGATGCTGCCAGGGTCGGCAGAAAACTTTGGACCACGTGGAGAGTGTCTTGGTTAGGATTTCCGTTGCTGTAGAGAGACACCATGACCACAGCAACTCTTGTAAAGCATTTAATTGGGGATGGCTTACAGGTTCAGCAGTTTAGTTCATTATCATTGGCAGGAAGCATGTGGCCTGTAGGCAGACATGGCTCTGGAGAGGTACCTGGGAGTTCTACGTCTGAATCATCAGGCAGCAGGAAGAAAGAATGAGTCACTGGGCCTGGCTTGGGTTTCTGAAACCCCAAGCCCCACCCCCAATGACATACTTCCTCCAACGAGGTCACACCTCTATAATTCGACACCTGATGAGCCTATGGGGGCCATTTTCCCCCTGAGAAACATTGCTTTTGATCCGGTCCATTGAGGGAAGGGCTGCATTATCTGAATATAAGGCAAGATTAGCCTTGATCCTGTGCAGGCAGAAGAAGTGTGACTAGGGAAGACAGACTAATTTTCCTTACTCTTATGATACTTCAGCCAGCAAATATATGTAGGGGACCAGGGATGCCCCACACCAACCAATTCTCCAACTCTTGAAGCAACATTATGTCCCGTAATTCAGTTATGACATGCGCTAACTACAGCTCTTTCAGACCCCAGAGATTAAAACTTCACAAAACTTCTGCCATTTCAGATAATGGCAAATAATGAGTTCCCAGAATACCCGCATTTCTGCCTTACTTGGCTGAAAACTGAAGGCCCTTATCACCCACCCATGTTCAGATTTGATAATTTGCTATGATGACCCACAAATTTAGGCAAGGATTTGCTTATGTTTCCACGTTGTTAGAAAAGCTATAACAAGGGAAATCAAATGAACAACTACATGATGAGGCATATGGGGGTGAGATCAGAATGGTGGTAAGCATATGAATTCTCTCCTTAAGGAATTGTAATGTGTTACCTACCTTCCCAACACACAGGGATGTTTATGAAGCTGGAAGCTCTTTGAGGCCTCTTTGTCAAATATTTTTACCAAGGCTTCATTGTGCAGACATGCTAGGTTTGGTGATTTTTAAAAAATAAGAAACTAAGATGACAGGCAATAGATATTAGATGGAGAAGTTTGTTAAGTAAGCATGGGGAGAGAAGGAAAGGGGAGAGGGGTACCCCCAGAGAGTGTGTTTGAGAGTGACAGAGACAGAGGAAGAGACAGGAGGAGGGAGAGAGAGAAGGGGAATAAGAGAGAGAGGTAAGAGAGAGAGCACAGGTAGCAAGTTTGTCCTTTTATATAGCCCTGGGCAGGGCCACACCTCCGTGGCAGGTAGGCAATGACATCACAGGTAGGCAGACTGAAGCAAAATCTTCACACTAGGTATGAATTCAATGGTCAATATTTCTCCCCTTTTTGGTGGAGTTTGGTAAGCTTTTAATCATGGTCTTGCCTTTCTAACGAACAGCCATGAAGTGATTTGAAAGAAAATGGCCTCATAGGTTCATAGGGAGTGGCACTATTAGGTGGTGTGGCCTTGTTGAAGGAAGTGTGACACTGGGGATGGCCTTTAAGGTCTCAGATACTCAAGCCAGGCCTAGTATGACTTTCTCTTCCTGCTGTTTGCCAACTCAGATGTAGTACTCTTAGCTTCTTCTCCAGCACACCTCTCATTGCTTCCCATTGTCATGATGATGAAGAACTAAACCACTGAACTGTAGTAATGCCCATTAAGTGTTTTACTTTAGAAGAGTTACAGTGGTCATGGTGTCTCTTCACAGCAATAGAAACCCTAACTATGACAGTCACCATCCTTAAGCTATCTGCAAGCCTATTCAGGGCTGCCATATGCAAGAAAATACCTTCTTTACTTCCAGAAAATTGCAGAGGGTTAAGGAGCCTTATGTCAGGAATCATTGTCAAAGACTACATATTAATACGAAGGATGCTCTTAGCAACCATATCACTTAGGAATCTGAGGGTTTTAGAAGTCAGAAAGCAAAAGCAAAGATTTTTTCATTACATCACTGGGTCTGACATTTGGGTGTCATTGGTTTTCTTGAAACTATGTAAAAGAGAGAGGTGATGTCAATACAATTTTAAAGAGATTGTAGAATGTCAGATGGGAATGATTTTAGAAATAGAAATCAAGTAGTGTGTGTGTGTGTGTGTGTGTGTGTGTGTGTGTGTGTGTGTATAAATTCTGGTGAAAGTATATTGGAAGAAGATATATTTTATTTGGAAAATTTGGAGAACACCACTATTATAACATTCCAGAGAGTGGGCATTTCTGATTTATTGCAAGTCTTCTGTAGAAGATGACAGAGAGACAGACCCGCTGCCATCAGAGTGGGTGTTTCTCTGGTTTGATTGCAGAATGTCCTGAACAGACAATGGCAATTTAACAAACAAAAGTACAAAACAGCCAAGAATTCCAGAAATAATATTAGAGGAAATAAAGAAAAGAAAAATCTTAACCAGACATCTGTTCACTGGAGTTTGTTCACAAAGTAATGACCACTAAGACCACTCAAGATATGACTCTGGGATGTCAGTAGCAACACAGGGCATTTAGAGGACCACCGTGGGGCTGTGCATGTGCACTTGTGAACACCGTGTCACATTGTGTCAAATGTATGAAAACGAACTGGCAACCCACACTTAAGTAATCAAATAAATAAACAAATGTAACTAAGCCTCAGTGACAGGTTCCCTCATCATAGGGCTGAGAATAGTGGCATGTGGGATTCTAACATTCAGAAAGTCGAGGAAGGAGAATCAGGAGTTCAAGGTCAGCCTGGACTACAAATGGAGCTCCAGACCGACATGTACTATGCAGCAAGCTGCTACTTCAATACACTGCATTTTGATTTTTTTTTATGTTTGGATGTAATTAGATTTTGCTTTTTTTTTTTTTTTTCATATCTGAAAACATTTTCACAGGTCCTTGGAAATCCTCATGGACAAATACAAGGCCTCGGCCGGCTGTGTCCATGGTGCCCAGTGGATTAAGGAATGTAGACATTTCTATGGCAGCTGACTTGCCCTCCTGCTCCTCAAAACCTTACCAGAGTTTACAGAGGGAGACAACCTTGAACCAGTGTCAGATTCCATCACTGGCATGCAACAAGCCTGTCCCTTTCCAGATGAATTGTGAAATTATTCAGTTTTAGTGGAAGAAACATGAGTAATTTTCTCTCTAAAATATCCATAGAAATACTGAATATTTTTATGAGGTTACAACTAACTTGAACCAGAGGCTAGGTTTTTTTTTTTTTTTAATGCATTTAAGTGCAAAGGCATTATCATTTGTTTGTGTGTCTTCTTCTATGCTTCTATATCTTGTTAAGAGTATGGAATCTGTCCTTTTTAATTGGAAGGTCTAAGGTAGTTTACAAGAGCAAAATATTGGCGGGGACACTGGTCACAGTGAGAGAAGAGATGGATTTGTGTCATTCTTTTCACTAAGGAATTATGTTGGCGTCATTTCATTTCTTGTCCCATTTAAGACTTGGTTTCTTCCCTTGAATAATGAATGATTTGGAATAGACATTAAGCTTTCAGTTAATGGCCAGTGATATTTGAGAGGAAGTGAGTTTATTTTCAGAAAACACTTCTAAATGTGACATAGGAAGTAGTAACTCCGAAGAGCCTGGTAGCTTCCCCAAGTTGAGAAAATGGGGCTGGCTTGGCAGGATGCCAAAATGCTGGGTACAAAATAGCTGCACAGTGAGAAAACTGAAGATCTGAAGAGGATTTTTCTCAAATATTCAGTCGAGTATCAGCCAAGTACAGAACATGTGAGGAAATTGCTTGCCACTGGTGTGCATCCTCTAAGAAGTCATGATTTACCAACTTCCTCCCTAATCTATATACTCAGGGTACATAAGGAGTCTCAGAAGTATTTTGAGTTAGATGAGGTCATAGCTATAAATTGACATTCATGACTTTATCGAAAATGGAAGTGAAGTCTAGCCTCACACATGTGCCTTTTTTCATCATATGATGCCTCCTGCCATGTTATAATAAAGCAAGAAGGCCCTTACTAGACACCAGGCAAACACCATTGCCATATTCACTAACATACCAGTCTTCCTAACCATAAAAATAAACTGGTTTTATTAAATTAATTGGGCTTTCATATTTTGTTATATCCATAAAGCATGGCCTGGAATATAGCCAAAAGGCTAAGGAAAAAATTATCTGAAAGTATTGGAGGGCTAGGAAAAGCATCTATTGCCACCAACTCAACTTCATCACCAACGGTATTCATGATGAGATTATCTCAATAGTGGGGGGGAAAATTAGCCACAGACTAAATTCGGCCTTAGTCTTATCTTCCTGTACAGAAGGTCTCCTTGAACGTAAGACCTAGAAGGTCTTAACTGCTTCCAAGAAATTTCACTACATTAGATCAATGTTCAAGAACATTTATTTAAAGGTTCATAATACCCAATATCCCAACATCCACTTCCATTTCCCTAGTCCTGCACCTACAAGGCTACTAGATATCAAGGCTCTCCACTTTCTCCTCCCCAGGCTGCTCAAGATAGCATCCAGAATCATTGTACACTGATTTCGCTGCTGGGTATGACCTTCTTCTTTCTTCTCCTTAGGCTGTCCTATGTCCCTCCTACACTCAGAAGGACCACTAGGTAGACTTTCCAGGGTATACCAGCCCATGAAGGGCAATCCCCAAAGATATCAGATGCAGCTTCACTCTTGCCTCTGCCCCTTCTGTCCTGGAACCTGTTTGGGCACCCACCCCCTACAGATTATCCTTGAAAGAGATCTGACCACCTCACCTCATATGGCCCCCTGGATGGGGGACCCACATAGCTGTTTAAGAGAAAAAGATCCCTAAGCTCCCCTAAATGGTCTAGCCCACTGCTCTGCCTTGAAATGCTGGACCAATATGCTAAAGACCTCATATGAAAAAAATGCAACCAACAACTTAACTCCAGATGTCCAGTTCCTACCTCAGGAATAGAAGAAGCCAATTTGTATCATCCAAATATCCCAAACTCCATAATAATGTTCCCAATGAGAATAGCTTAAGTGAAACTCGAGACACAATTAAAACAAACGACAAACAAACTTGTGGAATAGTTCAAGATGTTCAAAGAGGACATGAATAAACACTCGAAGGAATTTAAAAATGACAAAAATGAACGGAAACCCAAGAGGACCATTCAAGATATCAAAATTAAATGTGATAAAGAGATTTTAAAAAAATGAAGAAAACCTAAATAGAAGTGAAGCTGCAAACAAAAGTTTCAATAAGTCTAATAAAACACCCACTGGAAAGTCCCACCAATGGAACGGCCATGTATGAGGCAGAATATCAAGACTTGAAGCCAAGGTAGAGGAATCATATCATTCAATCAAAGGAAGTGATAAATTGCAAAGATCTCATTACAGGATGTGTAGAAAGCCTGAAATATCATAGAAATCAATCTATAAATCATGAGTACAGAAGAAGGAGAATTCCAAGTCAAAGGCATAGTGTACACTTTCATTAAAATCATGGAAAAACATATCCCAATTCTACGAGGAAAGCTGCATGCAGAACACCAAATAGATGGGACCATGAAAAGAAACCCCCATGTCAGATTGCAGTTAAAACACTAAATACACACAAAAAAGAAAGGGTTTTGAAAGCTGCAAGAGAGAAGGAAGTCATATGTAAAGGCAGTTCCATCAGAAAAGTAACTATTTCTCAATGGAAGCTTTAACGCCAGAAAAGCCTGGAGCGATATGACTCAAGTCCTGAAAGAAAAGAGATGCTGGGGTTTCACTGCAGACAAAACTATCCATCATAATTAAAGGAGGAAAAAAAACTTTCCATGTTAAAAAAAAAATACAAGCTAAGAGAATTTATGACTATCAGACCAGCCCTACGTGGAAGACTGGAAGGAATACTTTAGACTGAAGAGAAGAGTGAATAGAACCAAGAGCCTGTGAGTGAGGAATAAATGATGGCAGGAGTTATGCAAAGTAGGGCTAAGAAAACAAGCCACAGAAACCAGCAAATGGCAGGAGTTAGTACACATCTGTCAATCACAGCTCTGGGTAACGATGGCTTCCATTTGCTAGTCAGCAGACACAGAGTGGCTGCTAGGATTAGAAAATGGGAGCCATTGTTTTCTTGTCTAAAAGTAACATACCTCACCTTAAACAATAAACACGATCTTAGAATGAAAGAATCCAAAAAAAAGTATTCAAGAAAATTTGGGACAGAAAACAAACACGCACAACTACTCTACTGTCTAAAAAACAGACTATAAGCCAAAATAACCCAAAGACTAAAGAATTATGCTTCATTCTGAACAAGGGAACAAACCACCAGGTGAACATAAAATTCTAAATCAATATCCAGCACCCAAGAAAGTAAAATTAGAATTTCTGATGGTGACTAAGAAATTACCAGACAGGAAAAGGAGTAGGAAGAGAAAAATTAACCAAGCATAGCCAATCACAAACTGAAAAAAATTATACAATTTGTCAAAAAGGCATTAATCAAGTTATATTTTACATCTTAAAATGGCAGGGGAAAGAAAAAAGATTGTTAGAAAGGTGGAAAAATGCAAAGAGTGTAAATCAAACTTCTTGACATAAAAACACAAACTTGAGGTATAAATACTCTGAGTCCTATCAATGCCATATTAGACATTGCCGGGCAAAAGATGGATGAGTCTGAGAACATGAAATAGAAGTTATCTGAGGTGAAACCCAGATGCAGAAGCAACTAAAACAGTGAATGGATTCAGAGAATTGTGGGAAAACTTCATGTTGCCAAAGGGTCAGGAGAGGAGACAAAACATGGATTTGAAAAGACAGAGACTAAAGTATGTCTAACTTAAGTGAAAACTATAAGGCTGCAGGTATCAGAGCTGGAAAGACTTCAAAGCACAAGAAAGAGAAATGCCACTGGGCCAAGGTAAGAATCAAGATGTCGCAAGCTAGTGCTAAAAGTAAAATCTTGGCCGAGCTAGGGAAGGGGTAGGAAAACAGGGTAGACAGTAAACTGCTTGCTACCTAAGTATGGTGGTCTGGGCTTGATCCCCAGGAAGCCACGTGAAGGAACAGGACATAGCAGCTTGCACCTGTAATCCCAGCACTGTAGGAGTGGAGACAAATGGAGCTCAGGGCGCTCCCTGGCCAACAGGCCTGAAAAATGGCAAGCTCTAGGTTCATGAGAGACTCTGTGGGTGGGGAACAGTAAAATAAGGCACTCAATGCCACTCTCTGATCGTGTGTGCACACAGGCACACGCAGATAAGTAGACAAATTAAAAACAAGGGGGGGGGGGTGACACCGGAGAACACCACCTGAAGTTGGCTTCTTCTCTCTATGTGTATGTACACATTTACGTGCACCAGTATACACAGGACCACACCCATCCACACCCATCTATACTGAGCTACATCTATACAAACCTGTACATACATAACTACAGCCACACAAACCTGTGCACACAAAACGATACCCACACAAATATGTGTGCACAGAGCTACACCCAACACACCACTCTGACCTGTGGTGAAATCCTTGACCCCCTGTAACTCACAAAGCTTAGTCATCATAGGGACCAGCGGGAGCACTGATTTATCCTACAGTGTTAAGCGAGCCTCCCAGATTGATTGTCCCCTCACAGGTAGGGGACAGAGTCTGGCTGTGACCTTAGTTTTAGCTCCCAGAGATTCTAGCAATGTGGTGATAAGAAGCTGTGATTTAATTTGTTCATTCTGCCTAGTTCTGTCCCGTTATTTATTTCTCTAATGAATAAATGGCTTTATCTATGCCTTCAAACCTCTCTAACAAATTTATTCTGGTGTCTTTTCATACTATTCTCCAAAACAAATATCATTTGAAATGAATTATTGTTGTAAGTCTTTTGTTTCTCTCTGTCCTTTGGGAGCTTAGAATTTGTTCATTTTGGAATTTTCGTTTGCAGGCTCATTTTGAGTTCTGGACTCTCACTTTTCCTTTCTGCAGAAATGAGGTGTTTGTTTGTTTGTTTACCTTGTCAGCCCTCCTACTTCTAAGCTAGGACAAGGCTCATAATTGACCTGGGACACATGACACCTGAAAGACACTGGGAGCAATGACATGGACTGCACAGGCTATCTCCATTCCTGAAAACCTTATTTTCTTTTAGTCCTTCTTCTCGGCATTCGCATGGCTTCCTCTAAAGCCAGAGTCTCAGTACCGCAGGTTTCTCATCCACAGAAATGTTTTTCTTATCCAGAGGCTGACTTAGTCTTCGGCTTTTCCTGTCATCTATCTATCTATCTATCTATCTATCTATCTATCTATCTATCTATCTTTAATCATTTTTTATATCTCTATCACCTATCATCCTTCCAACTGTTTTCTATCTATCATCTCTTCTTCTCACATATATTACATCCCAAGCGCAGTTTCCACTCTTCCCAGTCCCTCTCCTCTGTCTCTGCTGTCAAAATCCAATCCTTTCCTCCTTTTTCCTTCAGAAAAGAGCAGACCTTTTAGGAATATCAACTGAACACGGCATAACAAGTTGCAAGAAGACTAGGCACATACCTTCATATCAAGGCGGGATGAGGCAACTCCGTTAGATGGAAAGTGTCCTAGAAGCAGGCAAAAGAGTCAGAGGCAACCTCCACTTCTACTCTTAGGAGTCCCACAAGATCACCAAGCTACACAACCATATCATCTACGCATAGGACCTAGATCAGACCAATACAGGCTCCCTGATTGTTGCTTCAGTCTCTGTGACCCCCTGTGAGCCCTGGTTAGTTGATTTTTTGGGTTCTTGTGATGTTCTTGACCCCTATGGCTCCTACAATCCTGCCTCCCCCACTTCTCGGGATTCCCCGAACATTACTTAAAGTTTGGCTCTTGGTCTCTGCGTCTTCTCCTGTCTGTTGCTGATGATGATTAGGCTAGGCTCTGATCTATGGGTATAGCAGAATAGCTTTAGGAATCATTCCATTGACTTTTTTTTTTTTTTTTTTTTGACCCTAGGTCTCTGGACTATCCGGGGTCTAGTTCCTGGTCATTCATGCAGTTTCAGGGGTGGAGTCTCTCTTGTGGTGTGGGCCTCAGGTTGGACCAATCATTGTGCCACCTTTACCACAACACCTATTGTGGGCAGGAGAAATTGTAAGTCAAAGGTTTTATGGCTGGGTCGATGCCCCAGTTCCACCACTGGCAGCCTAGTTGCCTAGTTACAGAAGATGACCAGTTCAGGCTCCATATCTCCCATTACTAGGGGATTACTAGAGTCTTTGCTAGGGTCAGCTTCAAACATTCCAGGGAATTTCCAGTGTGTTCGGTTTCCACATTGGCCCAGAAATGCTCCCCAATTCCAATCATCTCTTGCAGTACTTTTCCTCCATCCCTGGCTTCTCTCCTGTTCCCATCCCCTCCCACCCACAGTCCACCCAAGAAATCTATTCTGTGTGCCTTTCCCTTGAGCCGTCCTTGTTACTTAGTCTCTCTGGGTCTGTGGATTGCAGCATGATTACCCTTTACTTTATAGCTAATATCCTCTTATAAGTATATGCCATGCTTCCCTTTCTGGGTTCAGGTTATTTCACTCAGGATGATTTATTTTCCTAGCTCCATCCATTTGCCTGCAAATTTCCTGATGTCGTTTTCTTTTAAATTGTTAAGTAATATTCCATTGTATAAATGTACCACATTTTGTTTATCCACTCTTCTGTGGAGGGGCATCTAGGCTTTTCCCAGTTTCTGGTTAGTATGAGTAGAGCTGCTATGAACATAGTTTAGCAAGTGTCCTTGCGGTAGGATGGAGAGTCCTTTGTGTATATGCCCAAGGAGTGGTAGAGCTGGGTCTTGAGGCAGATCAATTCCCAATTTTATGAGGAACTGCCATATTGATTTCCAAAGTGGATGTGCAAGTTTACACTCCCACCCAGCAATGGAGGAATGTTCTTCAATGACTAAGGACACTAAACATTTCTCTAAGTGCTTCTCGACCATTCGATATTCCTCTCTTGAGAATTCTCTGCTTAGGTTTGTTCCTCATTTTAAAATTGTGTTATTTGGTTTGTTTGTGTCTCATTTCTTGAGTTCTTTATATATTTTGGATATTAGCCCTCTGTCTGATGTGTGGTTAATAAAAATATTTTCCCATTCTGTAGGTTAGCATTTTGTCCTACTGATGGGTCCCTTTGCCTTACAGAAGAAGCTTTTCAGTTTCATGAGGTCCCGTTTATTAATTGGTGATCTTAATGCCTGCACTATTGGTGTTCTGTTCAGGAAGCTGTCTCCTGTGCCAATGTGTTCAAGGCTCTTCCTCACTGTTCTAACAGGTTCAGTGTATCTGGTTTTATGTTGCGATCTTTCATCCACTTGGACTTGAGTTTTTTACAGGGTGATGAATATGGATCTATATACATTCGTCTACATTCAGATATCCAGTTTGATCAGCACCATTTGCTGAAAAAACTTCCTTTTTTCCATTCTACTTCTTTATAAAATCAGATGTCCATAGGTTTTTGGATCTATGCCTAATCTTTGATTCTGTTCCATTGATCAACCTATTTTTATATCAATACCATGCATTTTTAAATTGCTATAGCTCAATAGTATTGACTGAAATTAAGTATGATCATACCTCCTGAAGTTCTTTTACTATTCAAGATGGTTTTAGCTATCTTGTTTGTTTGTTTGTTTGTTTCCCATGAAGTTGAGTATTGTTCTTTCAAGGACTATAAAGAATTGTATTGGAAAAAAAAAACAAAAACAAAAAACCAAAACGAAACAAAAACGAATTGTATTGGAATTTTGATGGGGGTTTCATTGAATCTGTAGATTGCTTTTAATAAGATGGCCATTTTTACTATGCTAATTCTAGGATCCATGAGCACACGACATCTTTCCATCTTCTGATATCTTCTTGGTTAGAGTTACCCCAAGATATATTATATTATTTGTGGCTATTGGGAAGGATGTTGTTTCCCTGATTTCTTTCTCAGCTCATTTGTCATTTGTATACAGGATGCCTACTGACTTTTTTTTTTAAAGTTAATCTTGTATCCAGCCACTTTGCTGAAGGTGTTTATCAGCTGTAGGAGTTCTCTGGTAGAATTTTTAGGGTCACTTATATATACTATCATATCATCTTCAAATAGTAAGACTTATTACTTTCTGATTTGAATCCCCTTGGTCTCCTTTAGTTGTCTTATTGCTCTAGCTAGAACTTCAAGAACAATATTGAATAGATATGGAGAGAGTGCACAGCCTTGTCTTGTCCCTGGTCTTAGTGGGAATTGCATTGAGTTCTCTTAATTTAATTTGATGTTTGCTACAGACTTGCTGTAAATTGCCTTGATTATGTTTAGATATGTCCCTTGTATCCCTGATCTCTTTCAAGACTTTTATCAGGAAGTGGTGTTGGATTTTGTCAAAGGCTTTTTCAGCATCTAATGAGATGATTATTTCTTTCAGTTTACTTATATGGTGGATAACATTAACAGATGCTCTTATGGCAAACCATCCCTGCATCTCTGGGATTAAGCCTACTTGATCATGGTGGATGATCCTTTTTTGATGTGTTCTTGGATTTGGTTTGCAAATGTTCTATTTTTGCATCAATGTTCATGAATGAAATTGGTATGTAATTCCTTCTTTGTTGAATCTTTGTGTAGTTTAGGTATCAAGGTGACTGTGGCCTCATAAAGTCAATTTGGTAATGTTCCTTCTGTTTCTATTTTGTGGAATAAATTGAGGAGTGTTGATATTAGCTCTTCTCTGAAAGTCTGTGATAAAACCATCTGGCCCTGTGCTTTTTTGTTGTTTTCATTGTTGTTGGAAGACTTTTAATGACTCCTTCTATTTCTTTAGGGGTTATAGGCCTATTTAAATTGTCTATCTGATCTTGATTTAACTTTCATAAGTGTTATCTATCCAGAGTAGTATCCATTTCTTTTAGATTTTCTAATTTTGTAGAGTACAGGTTATTTTATGTATGACTTAATGATTATTTTGATTTCCCTAACCTCTGTTTTCTGTCCCCCCTTTCATGTCTGATTTTGTTAATTTGGATATTCTTGGTGCCTGTTAGTTTGGGTAAGGGTTTGTCTGCCTTGCTGATTCTCTCAAAAAATTAACTCTTTGTTTCATTTATTCTTTGTGTTGTTCTCTTTGTTTCTATTTTTATTGATTTCAGCCCCCAGTATGATTACTTCCTGCCATCTACTCCTCTTGTGTGTGCTTGCCTTTACCTTTTCTAGAGGTTTCAGGTGTTCTGTTAAGTTGCTAGTATGTGATCTCTTCAGTTTCGCTATGTAGGCACTTAGTGCTGTTAACATTTTCCTGGCACTATAAATTTGGGTATGTTGTGCCTTCATTTTCATTGAATTCTAGGAAGTCTTTAATTTCTTTCTTTATTTCTGCCTCGGACCAGTTTTCATTCAATAGAGAGTTTTTCAGTTTCCATGAATTTGTAGGCTTTCTGTTGTTGCTGAAATCCAGCTTTCATATGTGGTAGTCTGATAGGACGCAGAGGGTTATTTCAGTTTTCCTGTATCTGTTGAGACTTGCTTTGTGACCAAGTATGTGATCAATTTCGGAGAAAATTTCATGAGGTGCTGAAAAGACAATATATTCTTTTGTATTTAGGTGAAATGATCTGTAGATATCTGTTATGTTTATTTAGTTTATAACACTGTTTAGCTCCAGTATTTCTATGTTTAGTTTTTCTCTGGATGACCTGTCGATTGGTAAGAGTAAGGTATTGAAGTCTCTCATTATTAGTGTGTGAGGTTCAATGTGTAACTTAAGCATTTGTTATGTTTCTTTTACAAATATGGCTGCCCTTGCATTTGAGGATAGATGTTAAAAATCAAACCATTTTGGTAGATTTTTTTCTTTGGTGAGTATAAAGTGTTCTTCCCTTTCACTGCTAATTAGTTTTGGTTTGGTAGATATCTAGTTTAGATATTAGAATGCCTACACCAACTTGTTTCTGGGGTCCATTTGCTTGGAATATCTGTTTCCAACCCATTACTCTGAGGTAATGTCTACATTTGATGTTGAGGTGTGTTTCCTATATGCAGCAGCAGGATTGATGCTATTTTTGCATCCATTCTGTTAGTCTATTGATGTCAAGCGATATCCATAACCAATGATTGTTTATTCCTGTTATTTTGTTGTTGTTGTTGCTGCTGCTGGTGGTGGTGGTGGTGGTGGTGATGATGGTGATGGTGGTAGGGTATGTGTGTGCATGAGCATATGCTTCCCTTCTTTTTGTTTTTATGATGTGAGATTATTTATTGCCTGTGTTTTGTGGTTATAGTTAATCCCCTTCAGTTGGAGTTTTCTTTCTATTATCTTCTGTAGAGATGGATTATAGATTAAATATTATTTGAATTTTACTTTATCATGGTATATCTTGTTTTCTTCATGTATGCTGATTGTAAGTTTTTCTGGATATGATAGTTTGGGCTAACATTTGTGTGGTCTGTTAGAGCCTACAGAACATCTGTCCAGGCCCTTCTGTCTTTTGGAGAAGTCTGGTATAATTATAATAGTTCTGCATTTTTCCCTTGCAGTTTTTAATATTCTTTCTTTATGCTGTATGCTTAATGTTTTGATAAGTATGTGTTGAGGAGACTTTGTTTTCTGGTCCAATCTATTTGGCATTCTGTAAACTTCTTGTATCTTTATAAGCATATCCTTCCTCAGTGTAGGAATTTTTTCTTCTATACTTTTGTTGAAAATATTTTCTCTGTCTTTTAGCTGGGATTCTTCTCTTTCCTCTATTTCCACTTAAATTTTGTCTTTTCATAGTGTCTTATACTACCTGGATGTATTCTATCAGTAATTTTTCAGATTTAACATTTTCTTTGACTTATGTATCTATTTCTTCTATTGTGTTTTCAACACCTGAGATTCTCTCTTTCTATCTTTTGTATTCTATTGGTGATACTTACATCTGTAGTTCCCGTCTGTTTATCTAGATTTTTCATTTTCAAAATTTCCTCAATTTGTGTTTTCTTTATTGCTTCTATGTCCGTTTTCAGGTCTTGAACAGCTTTATCCATTTCCTTCAACTGTTTTTTGTTTGTTTGGGGATGGGTGGGGCTGAGAGAGTAGAAGAGGTCCCCTATCTGGAGTTATTTGTTTGTTTTGTTTTGTTTTGTTTTTTGGCTTCTTGACATTCTTTAAAGGATTTGTTGATTTCCTCCAGCTTTTTGACTGAAGTTTTCTCCATTTCTTTTTTTTTTTTTTTTTTTCTTTCTTTCTTTCTTTTTTTTTTTTTTTTTTTTTTTGATGAAATGTGCTTTATTGACATTATCAATAAGGATGTATTAATGGGAAACAGACACACAGCATAGCTCACACTTACAGGACTCTGAAGGTAAGAAAGTGGAGTCTTGCATTTCATCATTGCTTTGTGGCTCCCTGGCATTGGCTCAGGGCATAGAGAACTAAGTGACTTTCAGGTTTTATCTTCCGTCATGAAGTCTCAACTTCCTCATGCCTACTATAGACATCAAAGTGTCTTCAAGGTGTCACGAGCGTTTCTCCATTTCTTTAAGGGATGTATTCATTTCCTTTTTTAATGACCTCTATCATTTTTAAAAAGTTGGTTTTAAGGTTGTTTTCTTGTGCTTCATTTGTATTGGAATTTTCAAGGCTTGTATGATTTCAGTGGAGACATATTACTGAGCCTATAGTTGATTGTGTTCTTATGCTGGTGTCCAGGCATCTGGGTTTGGGGTGATTATAGGTTTAGATGGTGATTTCTGAGTTTGTCTTGTTTGGTTGGTGTTTTGTTTCTTAGTCTCTGCTTCCTCTCTGGTCTTCTGGTCTTTGTGGTCTAGAGTTCTGACAGCCAGGAGTCCACTTCTGAGTTGGGATGTGATTTGTTGTGGCTAGCACGGCCTTTGGTCCAGCAGTGAGTCCCTACCAGTTAGGGGATGAGACATGGTTATGAGGAAGGGATGAGGAACTGGGGGTGGAGGGGTTGAGAGAGTAAGGAGGTCCCCTGGTGGGACCCCTATCTGGAGTTATGGATCCTGTTGTGGCCTCTGGTCCAGCAGTGAGTGTCTGCCTCAGTTCATCTACCTGTTCTTCTGCCTGGCATGGCCTGCACCTGTGATGGAATGGGAAAGTTCTGCAGGTAGGCAGGCAACCTATCTGTTCCTCTGGCTGGTGTGGCCTGCACCTGTGTAGCAGATATCCATCCAAGGCGAACACATTTTTAAAAAGTTACAACTATCTGTAAATGCAAAAACACAGCTCTCATCTTAAGGGAAGAATGAAAGGTATACAATGAAAGAGAATAAAAGGTAGTTTGTTTAAAAAAAAAAAAAAAAAGGTAGTTTGTTATGGAGCCATTCTGTGTGACCATGGCCTGGGAACACAGATTTGGGTCACTTCAAATTCCATGTGGAAACAATTTCATGAAGTTTTTAAAAATAGTTTTAAAGGACAAAGCAAATCATAAATCAAGGTGAGTTTAAAATTCATTGGTGGGCATTCCAGAGAGGTGGGTCCAACAAGATGGGTATTGAAGAAGAGTTGTTCTATAGGCCCAAGATGTTATCTGATGTCATTCTTGGCTTTTGGATTAGTGGAAGGTAGTCGTTTTATAAGTTAATAGAGTCTAAAAGATGTTTTATGTATTAGTCACAGAAGGGGCAAGCCATTGCATGAGCCCAAGGTAAGATAAGTAGACATTTGGATACAGTATTCCAATTTCTCCTGAAATTCTAATTAGCCAAGCAGTCACTGTAGACACAGCCTCCCATCAGGAGTTTTCATTCAACTTTCATTTTTACATGTTCAGAGAGGCAAGGTAAACTCAGTGTCATTTGATCATTCTGCACGTGTTGAAACTTGAAACAGGTAAAGAAATGGTACTGCCCAAGCCCAAGAGTAAGATTGATTTGCTTTACAATCACATGCCGACCCCTTGTGAAAGATCCCCGCAGCGACTCTTATTTCTTCCTCTTCCCATTGATGCCTGGGCACGACAGTCTTCCATTAGTACCTGCGCTGCGTTTCCTGACTTGATGCCCATCAATGCCTTAGAATATGTGTTCATGCTCCATTCTTAAATAATCTGTGGACTGCTCCAAAACAGGGGCCATAGCTTGCTATTAAAGTGTGACTCAAATGACACATTCTTTAGTATCAGTGGGACTCAATAAAAATGTTAATTATCAGAATAATTTATCCTATAGTTTCTTTATTTCCTCAGTTTTATATCCTTAACACCCTATATTTCCTTAGTCGTTCAAATGTTTTGTGGTGATTAATAAAGGTATTTGAACACTCAAAGGTAACAAATTGTAAGCCTGAGTAGCTGTATAAAACATACAAATGTGTACACTTCTTGGGGTTATTTTTCTTTTCTTTCTGCTCTGAGAACAAGTACTGAATGGCCCTAAGCCATTGTATGACTGTCTACAGTTCATTTCTGTAGATATGCTGAAACAAAAAAATCCCCCCCATGAAAGGGGCCCCCAGCCCTGCCCATCAGGAAGTCAGTTACCTGTGACCAGAGGGCCTGGGCAAATTCTTTCTGGAAGCAGGTGTTAACTCACCCCAGCTTGTTAAGAGCCTACAGGGCCTCAACCTTTGGGAAATAAAGAGGCAGCCTGTGTGGGCTCCTGTCTCCTCCCCCCCCCCCAAAGCCATTTGTTGCTGAAGATACACCCCCTCCAGGAATCCCTCAGTGGTTTTCAAATTGTGGGCACACACAATGCACCTGACCTTGTTCAAAGACTGGGGTTGCACTGCCCCAGGCAAAGAGTAAAGAAATACAGGAGGAAAAAAAAAAAAGAAAGACATCTCCTTCCAGGCCTTTTCAACTTTGTTGTATGGAAAGGCTCCCACATCTGTCAACCAAAACACCTATTACTTCTCCTTATTTTACTTTTGGTCCAGTAAATTAGCTAATGCCCACCATCCGTTGTTCATGACATAGCAATAGGAATCTTGCCTTTGATAAGATGCAGATGGTGGGAAAATGCTAGACTTTGCAACCCCTACATTTTTTTTTTTTTTTTTTAGTCATTTATTTACTTTTGAGAAGAGAGTTCTTTGTGCCTTTCACTGAATACAGAATGGACTCAGTGCAAAGCATGCTTTATTACATAGAAAGGATTAAAAACCCATTGCCCAGTGGCATGTGCTCAAAAAGAACAGATGTCTGTAGGGTGTTCTCATCATGGTGGGGGTTTGCTGTGACAAGGTGTGACATCTGCAGAAGAAATACCCGTGAGCATCTAGCCATGCAAGTGCTTACTGAAAACACATGCCTACATTTTAATTGTAACACAAGAGATGGGGAGCGAACCCATGTGAGCTCACCACAGACTTATACTCACATATGTGCAATTCTTAGCTTAGAGTGGCCAAGACTGCTATCAAAGGAACATATGGCATCTCATAGCTCATCTGTGTGAAAAAAAAAAAAAAAAAAAAAAAAAAAAAAAAAAAAAAACAAGGCATGGGGAACTAAAATGTACTTTGGGAAGTGACTGACAGCTATATGCTGTGCTCTGGTTTCCCTTTCAAGCCTCGGCTTAGGCACACAGAGAGTTTAGGGAGCCTCTTCGTTTCATACCCCCTATGAGACAGACTTAAGCAGATGGATTTTAAGAGCATTTGGATCAGGGTAGAACACTAGGAAGGCTTTAATCCCCCCTCCACCACTGACCCCGTGTGAGTCCTCAAAAGAGGAGAGCATTAATGAACGCGTATGAGAGCCCTCAGTTTGGTTGAATATATTTCCTGAAACATTTGATACTAAAAATGGGGCATTGTCAACGGTGAAGCTGCCAGGGCTGAGCCTGACTTAAGGGAAATAAGGAAGTTGGAAATAGGTCGTAAAGACTCTTCGCCTGTGATGGGGGCAGTTAAGAAGGGATTGTATCCTCAAAACCTAAGTTGAAGTCATGGCCTCTGATACTTCAGAGTGCAATGTTACTTGAAGTGCTAGATGAGTAATATTTGGGGCAGAGGTAGGCCATCATGTTATCATGAATATGGGTTTTTTACAAGAAGCCATGTTTATAAGTGTACTTAGACAAGCAGGGTCATTGCATTCAGTTAAAAGGAAAAGTGCCCAGGTAATCAGAAGATAAAGGACTCTTGGTAAAGAAAACAGGTCAGCAGAAACTTTTAAATTGTTATAAGGATTAGAAAATTAGTTGGAAAAAATGTGGGGAAATGAAAATGTAGAGGTGGATGGAAAGTAGAAGAGAAAAGGTGAGAGAATTAAGGAAAACATAATTGTTCTAAAATTTGGGCAAGCATCCATTCAGTAAAAAACAGAATGCAGAGCCAGGCGTGGTGGCACACGCCTTTAATCCCAGCACTCGGGAGGCAGAGGCGGGCAGATTGCTGTGAGTTCAAGGCCAGCCTGGTTTACAATGTGAGTCCAGGATGGCCAAGGTGACATAGAGAAACCCTGTCTCGAAAAACAAAACAAAACAAAACAAAAACACAGAATGCAGATGACAAGAAAATTTGAAACCAGCCACCAAAGTGAACATTACTGTAAGAACAAATCATGGTGAATGAAAAGAATAAATAATAAATGCCATTGCTGTGTGGATTTAAGATGTATTCTCACTGGGCGCAGTGGCACATGCCTGCAATCCCAGCACTCAGGGAGGCAGAGGCAGGAGGATCTCTGTGAGTTCGAGGCCAGCCTGGTCTACAAAGTGAGTTCTAGGCCAGCCAAAGATAAACAGAGAAACTCTGTCTTAAAACATAAAAAAAGAAAGAAAGAAAAAGAGATGTGTTTTCATTTTGTTTATCCCGGTTCGCTAGTCACTGTACAGGAAAGAAGTTGTCAGAGCGTCAACCAACCGTGACAACTTTACCCACCATCCTAATGCACCCTGGCTCACACCTTTACAAAAATGTCAGACAAAAGAGAAGAACAGGACATATTTGCTTAATGGAAGTGTTGTGTGGCCCAGAGCCCTCAGAATAATGATCTGCAGAACAAACAACTATGCTGAACAAAAAGGTTAGGCCCATAAGAGCCCCACCCCCACCCAAGGCCTGGGTGGCCAGATTCTGCTTGGCCTCTGGGTATGGAACAGGCCCCTTCTAGCATGAGAGGCTTACAAGCTACTCTCAAATAAAGTAAGCCAGAGAATTTTTTTGTAGCCAGCCCTGACACAGAAGGGCAGGGGAATGTTATGGTAGTGTTTTGTAAGTTTTATGGCTTGCTGGAGGGGACAGTGTTGGAGTTTGTATGGCTTGTCTTACAAAGGACGAAGTACAGCTTTGTACCTTGGTTTGCGAGAGAGTAAGGGATTGAGACAGGGGGGTAGGATGAGGTCAGACCAACATTAGTTCTGAGGCCTTGCAGTGTCCTTGAAAGACGAACAGCCTCACAGGTCTCAGGGGTCATAGGTCACAGCAGTGATGACAGTTCAGCCTCTAGCCCTTCATTCAGATGCCACAGCTAAAGCCAAGAGAAGCAGACAGAGACAACGCATCATCATGCAGCTTTGTTCAGTCACTCATTCATTTCTGTATAGATGATAGACAGGGGGAGCAAGTCCAAAGCAGGTAGGGAGTGGGGACAGGACCAGTTCAAGAAACCATTCTGAATAGTCTCCATAGAAAGATCTGGAATGACTACTACATTGTCATTGCCCTTTGTACTAAATTTTGTTTCCCTGAACAGAGACTTATTTGTAGAACGTTTTAAAATGATGATCCACTCATCATTTTTTTCAGTTTCTGGAAGTTTTCCTAGGCTTCTTTACGCTTTTAAAACATTGGTTTTATTTAAACCTTTCTATATCTCCCCCCAGCAACAACTCCCCACCCCCTCACTTTACATTGGTTCATTTCGGGACCATTGGTCTTTTCATGGAGTTTGTAAAAATATTTGATTTGTTCATGTAGCTTAGGCAAACTGAAATTGTTTTCTTTCTGTATATCTTCCTCAAATAATGACTTTTAAAACATGCACTTCTTACTTGCTCCTTCAACTAAGTCCAAGGTGCTGTTCATGAGAAAAATTGGTTGTTCCATGAGGACTTGTCCCAGTCAGTTCGAGGATTTAGGAGAGAAACTAGTCTTTCTTTGACGGGAAGGCCAGACTTTGTCAATACCCTCATTTTTTCCCTTTCTCAGATCTGATCCATAGGTCCTTCCCTAAAAACATCCCCTGGGTCCTGTGGAAGAGCAGCCAGTGCTCTTAACTTCTGAGCCATCTCTCTAGCCCCTTGACATTAATTACTTATATCTTTACCAGACAAAATTCTACAACTGACATGAGGTCTTTAACCATAAATACTGATTGCAACATGCCATCTTGTAGAATTTTGTCAAGTTCACTTCCCAGCACCTACATAGTGGCTCTTATCTGGACCCAGGGGTCCTACACAAACCACTGTGCCAACCAAGGACAAGGCATGCAGTAAACCTATGCCCCCGTTCATATCTAGCCAATGGACATCTCATTCTCCACGGTTGTGTGGAGAGTGGTGACTGCCTCTGACATGAACTCTGGTGCCCCCTATTTGATCACTTCCTCTTGGTGGGGAGGCCTGGTGGCACTCAGAGGAAGGGGAAACAGGCTACCAGGATGAGACCTGATAAGCTATCATCATATGGTAGAGAAACAGGTCTCCTCTGTCACAGGTCTAGGGGAGGTGAATAGGATGAAAAAGGACCGGAGGAGGGAACAGAAAGATACAAGTGAGGGGATAACAATCTGGATGTAATCTGAATAAATTATATCTATAGGAATTCTAGTTCCAGGAAATTGAGATGCTCTCTTCTGGCCTTTGTGGGCATAGGCACATACATGCTGCATATACATAGATGTAGGCAAAACATCCATACACAGAAAATAAAATAACAAATTTAAAGTAAAAATCCTCTTAAATGAGTTATACACACTAGAAAATATAGTCATAAGTTTATATTAGGTGGTTTATATATTATGAACCAGTTTTATTCCCAGAAATCTTATCCTAAAGTGTTTTTATTATTACGTTGTCGACACTACTGTTGTCACTATTGCTACCGTTCCTTGGGCTATATTTTTTTTAAAAAAGATTCCATATTAACCAACGAGCTGAAGAAAACCTTTGACACATATGCATTTTCTATTTGAAGAGGGTCTTTTTTTTTTTTTAGCCTTTTGAGAATTACACCCTCACAAAAACTTCCAGGGACTGAGTTGTGATATCAGGGGTCTAAGCACCAGAAGGTCAAGATCCTCAAGTTTGTTGGGTATGCCAAAGGTTGTATGAACTGAGTCTTCTCCTCCTATGGGAACTCTAGGGAAAGAGTGGTATTAAAGAGAGAAAGAAAGAAGACAGCCACAGAGGTGATGTTACGTGAAAGAGCGCTATCCTAACATACCTACGTAAGTGAGACAAGAGTTGAGTTCATGCCCTGCTTGAACTTCAAGTCGACTCTATCGAATTTTTCTCTTTCCCCATATTTTTAGCTTTTGTTTCTCACAGTGAGAAATACCAAGAATGATATTGTTTAATGTTTTCTGTCTATCAGTATTATGCCCTTTGAAGTCTGTCTTTGGTGTCTTGCAAATATTGTCTGGCCTTTAGTAGTTTTAGTTCAAGGGGTAAATTTGATCCTAGCTACTCTACCTTCTCTGGAAGAAGAGATGCACTAGTACTCATCTGATGGATAGCTTAATGGCTTGTTATAAATACTCTTTTCATGAGTGTATCCCATAGTAAAATAACTTAGGTGTTTAATCTTTCTGGCATACCTTGTGAGAGCTCCCAAATTTCCCATGTTAACACTCATAGCTCATGTTTATTTGATAGAATATTTGATCAATGACTTTGCCACTCACTAGGCTTTAATGTTGACAAGACATGACATCAACTATGTTTTTCATTTGCTCACTATTTTTCAAGTTATATAAATTTGCTTTGATAGTTAGTAAATAGACCAGTGTTGCCAACAGAACTTATTGCTATTCACATAGAATTTCAGGAAACTTTATTACTTCCAGATTTGATTATTCTGTGTATTTTTATAGCATCCATACTATCTACCGGTCAGAGAAAATATTGGCAGAGAGACACTTTTGTGTTACATTAACAAAATTTTGCCTTATGTCCAATGACAGAAGAGGAATGACTTGCTGCTGGCATAGTGGAAGCTGGGCTCTAGAAACTTGTGGCATTTAAGGACTTTCCAATGTAGCATATCTACATACTAAATAAAAGGTACTGAGAGAAGCAACATCCCACTCGAGATCTGTAGGAGCCTATTTATGCATCCTGTAATTTCTCAGTGGAAAAAGGCAAAATAAATAGATTATTATGTCCAGGTACAGTATGTGATACTGGATGTGAATTATATATTATTGTGTATTCTAATTGGCTACCAGTAAAATATATAAACAACTAAATGCCTATTTGTTCTATCATGTTTAACACAGGGGAGAAAAGTATGAACCTAGAATTGATTAACATAAGGGTATGGAATTATGTTGCTTTCAGCACTTGGCATTGGGATGCCTGTTTGGTAGAACTGAGCTCTCTAAAGTTCATCACCCCAGAAATGTCAAGTTAAGCAGGCTTGCCTTCACCAGAAGCCTATGAACAAGAAAGGTCGAACTGAGTGGGCAAGCTGCAATGCGTACAACACCAAGTGGATATGATTTTAGCGTCAACATCTTGAAATTGGGAAACTAAAGAAGAATACAAGCAGATGGACATACAAATAGACAAGGATCAGCATAACCCAGGAAACCAAGCCCCTAGTGGCTTCCCTCATTTTGCCCTAGACTTTCTAACTCAGGACCTAACACAGAAAGTTAAGCATGCCTGGTGACTAAGCCACACAGATGCGGCCCTTCTACTTAGTTGATTTCCAACTTCTCTGTGCCAATAACTCTTCATCAGGACACATCCAAAGCCTACCCACAGCCCTTTATTAAACGGAAGCTTTACTTTCATTTTTTTTGCCATACGTTTCCCTGTGCTAGCAAACGCTGAATATACAGCCCCTGTTCTCTTCTGCGTTCTCATCATAGATTTCCACAAAGTGCTTATAAATGTTTTAGAGCCAGGACTGCGTAGTTTCAAGGCAGGTCTTATAAAGCAGGGGCTGGCTGGGATGGATAGCTGTGCTGGTTAGGTATGGTGGTTTTTTTTTTTTTTTTTTTTGTCAACTTGATATAAGCTGTAGTCCTCTAGGAAGAGGGAACCTCAAGTGAGAAGATTCAGCTATTGGATTTGTCCAAAGAGAATATGGGGACATTCCTTGATTCATGATTGATGTGAGATGGCTCAGCCCCAAAATGAGTGGTGGTTCTCCTGGTCATGTGGTAAATAAGAAAGGAAACCAAACACACTGTGGAGAACAAGGCAGTGGGAGCACGGCTTCATGTACTCTGGCCTCTGCTTCAGTCCCTGCCTCCAGGTTCCTGCCAGGGCCTTATATGATAGACTGTAAGGTGTAAACCGAACAAACCCTTTCAATCCCCAGTTGCTGTTGTTGGGTGTTTCATGACAGCAACAGAAGGCCAAGTAGGATGGTAATATTACTGTTGGATAGAAAGGACCACAAGAGGAGAACCTTAAGGCATCCTTGAGAAGCAAGCAGTCTTATCTCCAAGAGCATATATTTTACAGAAGAAAGATCTGAGCTCTTGGTTTTCATCATATTTAACACAGTAGAGAAAAGCACTATTGATCCCAGAATTGGTTAATACAAGTACATGGGTTTTTGTGAGTTTCAGCTCTTGCTATTCAGATGGATGTCTGTAAGACATTTGGTAGAATAGGGCTCTCTAAAGTCCATCCCTGAAGAAATATCGAGTTCAACACAGAATTACTTTCACAAGAGCTAAAGAAACCAAGTGAGTGAAGATATCACTCAGGTGTAGCAAATCTTAGGATGAATGAGGAGAAAATGTTCACTTTGAGTCCATTTTGATTTTTCCCCCTTTCTTCAGCCAATCCAGACACCATAGTTAATCATTTGGATGGTTCTGCAATTATCACAGCTTCTGTCTTTTAAAATAATTTCATGCATCAATACAATGTGGGTTTTTTTTAAATTCTGTACATGTATTTAAAGTATTCAGAATCACTCCTCTTTACTCTCTCTTTTTCCCTTTCATCTCCTGTTGAACCTCTTATTCTATCCAACTAGGGCCCCTCCTATTTCCACGTCTTTTGTTTTGTGGCCCAGAGTCTAGCTGGAGCTACTGACAAAAGCAGAGATGAGGGATTATTTAATTTTGGCAACTTATGAATAGCCATAGCATTGGGGAAAATGACCACACCTCTCCTGGCAATCAATGAACTATCAAAAGTACTTCAAGGAGGAGAAGGGCATTATGGGCTTCTCTGTCACCCCAGATGAAGTTTTGTTATTTATTTATTTATTTATTTATTTATTTATTATTTTTGCTTTTTTTGAGTCAGGGTTTCTCTTTGTAGCCTTGGCTGTCCTGGACTTGATTTGTAGATCAGGCTAGCCTTGAACTCGCAGAGAACCGCCTGCCTCTGCCTCTCTGTATGCTGGGATTAAAAGTACCACCATGCTCAGCTCAGATGGAACGTTGATAGTCCTGATCTTGTATAGGTCTCTTCTATGTAAACAGAACTTCTTTGAGGTCATTGGTCATAACAGTCATGTTGTATCCTGATGTCAATTAACAGTACTGTATTTGATCCTCTGGCTCTTCCATTCTTTCTGGCTTCCTCCATGATGTTTCCTGAGTCTTGAAGGGGATGATATAGACATTTTATTTAGGGCTGAGAAGTCAACAGTCACTTATCTTTGGTACTTTGATCATTCATGAGTCTCTGTATTACTGCCATTGTTAGGCCATTGTTATAAACATAAATATTTAGAAAGCATTTTTTTTTTTACAACATGTGAATTTAAGAAAACAACTGTAGTGGATTTCCCCATTCAGCTTGTGCCTCCACAGTTGTGGTCTTTTGACCAGGTGTACATAACAGGCATGAGTTCCTTTGGAGCAGGCTTTAACTCTGATCAGAAAAAGGTTGGTTGCCCCAATGACAGTTATGCCACTATTGAATCAGTGACCATATCACATCTGGCAGTTAGTATTGTAGCACGTACACAACAGGGTAATACTATTTGGTAACTTTCCCCGCAGCACCCTGTATGAATCTTCCTCTGTGATTTAAAAAAAAATATATTTTATTCATCCTTATGTGCTGTGTCTGTGTGAGTGAGTGAATGCTACATATATTCTGGTGCTCATGCAGTCCAGAAGGAGATATCGGGTACTGGGTCATTTGGAGTGAGTTAGAAGCAATCGGGAGCCTTCTGATGGGTGCTGGGACCTGAACCTGAGTCCTGTCAAAGAGAAGCGAGCACTTTTAAACCTCTGAGCCATCCTTCTAGCATAACCCCAAACATATGTGGAGGTCTGAAGAAAACTCATGGGAGCCCCTCCCCTCTCCATCTCGCCTCTGTGGCTTCTGGGCATCTAACTCAGGTCCCCAGGATTGGCAATAATTAAGTCATCTCACCAGCCCAGCCTCTGTCTTACACTAACTCAGAGAGCGCCCAGCTTGTTGTCCCTATAATTTGTGTGGAAAATTGTTTGCCATTTCTTGTTCCACCTGTTTGTTGGTTGTAGTTGTGAGGAGCAGTATACTGAGAAGGGGACTGAGACAGGGTATGACTGATTTAGAACATCCGCTATGGATGCAAGTAAGCAGGGGCGGAACTTCATTCATCAGCCTAAGAAACCCACCCAGCCAACTCCATACTGGGTGATCGTATCTCAGCCTTCTGCAGCCGTCAGTGTGCCCCAGTCAATGACTTCAACAGGTAAGATTAATTGCTGGTTTGAGATACTGCATTGGCATTAGACTGCCTGAGACTAAATAGAAGGAGCACCAATATAATTGATTAAAGTTTTACATTCCAGGAAGTCTCAGGTGAAGGAGTTAGCCACTGCTGAGGGTCTTCATGCTGTGACGGTCCATGAAAATGTGGCAAAGGCAGAAAGACGAGTACAAGGAGTATGAGAGGGGACAAGACACTCCCTTTGTAACAGACTCACTCTATGAGGGTTAGAGCATAGGTAGTCTGGCTACTTTCTCAAGAACCCCAATTCCTAAGGATTAAGAATTAATTCTGTGGGCTGGAGAGATGGCTCAGTGGTTAAGAGCATCTGCCTGCTCTTCCAGAGGTCCTGAGTTCAATTCCCAGTAACCACATGGTGGCTCACAACATCTATAATGTGATCTGATGCCCTCTTCTGGCCTGCAGGTGTACATGCAGGCAGAACACTGTATATATAATAATAATAAATAAATAAATTTTTTAAAAAAAGAATTAATTCTGTTACACTAGAGAGAGTGTTTTTTCACATACTTTGTGTGTTGGGGTACATTCAAGGCACAGTGCCTTCTTTGTCATCTGATCAAGGACATTTGTACTGGTAGAACTATAAACATCAATGATGGGATGAAGGAAGAAGTTGATGGGATGATAGAAATCTAATGTCATGAACTTTTGATTGTCTTACCCTTCTTGGTTTTGAGTAAATGGGAAGCGTGGGGAGGTAACAATTTAACCAGCACTTGACTATCTCAGGTACAGAGAGAACTTGGGAAAACAGAGGTAGTGATGCTTTTAGACTTTTCTGTAATCATCCTCTGCAACCCCCTATTTAGCTTACCTATTTCTTCCCATATCCTTCAACTTTTTTCCCTCCCTCCCCAGTACTTTTATTGTCAATGCTTACCAGGAGATGCATGTATTTATGTGAGAAGTTACAGTGAAAAGCACATTCAGGAAAGAATCTGTGTGTTCCAGTTTGTTTTTCATTGCTGTGATAAAATACAGACTAAAGGCAATGCAGGGGAGAAAAGGGTTTATTTCAGCTTATGCCTTACAGTCTATCATGAGGGGGAAGTCAGAGCAGGAAGTCAAGTCAGGAACCTGCAGGAGCAGAAAGCAAATATCACAGAGAAGTGTTGCCCACAGACTTGCTTCTCTTAGCTTGCTCAGTTTGCTTTCTTTTATTTATTTATTTATTTATTTTTATTTTTTTATTGATTTATTCTTGTTACATCTCAATGGTTATCCCATCCCTTGTATCCTCCCATTCTTCCCTCCCTCCCATTTTCCCCTTATTCCCCTCCCCTATGACTGTTCCTGAGGTGGATTAATACAACTCGGGATCATCTGCCCAGAGGTGGCACTGCCTACATTGGGCTGGGTCCTCCCTTACCCATCATAAGTCAAGAAATGCCCTACAGACTTTCTTCCTGCCGATTTAAATGGATTATCTTTTCAGTTGAGGTTCTCTCTTCCCAGATCACTGTACCTTGCCTAAAGTTCACATAAAACTAACCAGCACACCATTGTTATGCAAAAAAAAGTTCACTGAGAGAAACAAAGTAAAAAGTGAAGTCTTAAAGCATCAAAGGTGGGTCCCTCCCTGCCTGGGGCTAGGATCACTGTTTCCCAGTAGAAAACTGGTAGAGAAAACTGAGTTACTATAATAAATTCCACTGCTGCAGCTTGGCTGTAAATGGTTTCTTAAAAGTTACTTGACTGTGCAAACTGGCTAGAGCAGAAATATTTTAATGATATTTCGAGAGTTTAATGACAACCATCAGTGTCCAATAAAGGAATATTACTTTTGCTGATACATCTGGAAATAAGATGGTTCTTTGAGCCCAAATCTCTCAAGTTTCACATAAAATCGGGAGTTTTATTCATACTCTGTGCCTGTTATATAAACTTCTTGTTTTTGGTAGAGATAAAGAAGATACATTAGACATGACTTGTTACATTGAAAAATGAGTAAAACATTAATACACATTAAATGTATTGTTTGCCTGTTGAGGGAAAAAAAAGAAAGCAAATAGCTCATTTAAGAGAAAGAACTTCCCCTAAGGAAAGTGCAATATTTTAATAAGAAGAAAGGGACAGGAGGATGTATTTTTTGAGATGGAAGCAATGTTATTGGAATGAAAGATGTGGTGTGCTACAGTAGCTCCTTTGAAGGGGACACACTGATCTGAATATACAATTTTGTACTGTTCCTGTAAAATCCTAGCTCTATCTTCATTTGTATCTGTTTATTCATCTAACTACTATTTATTGCATAGCTACTCTGTGAGGCAGCATCAGAGAAGCATTGGTAATATTTCCATGAGTAAGATAAGGATACAGTGAGTGGAGTTTTCAAGCAATTAACTCATGCATTCATATATTATATAAAATGAAATTTAGCTCTGTGCCAGTGACATACAACCCATGGTAATGGTTAAAACAATCACCTTACGTAATTTTTGGTTGTCAGATCTGAGAGGGCCCCCGTCAGCATGGGAAATCTCAAGTCCTTGGGTTTGCTACTGTTTGTTTTTCTCTTTTTAGATTTTATTCTCCCTCCCTCCCTCTGTCCTCCCCTTTCTCTCCCTCCCTCCTCCCTTTCTGTGCCCCTCATGTGTGTATGTGTGCGTGTATGTGTGTGTGTGTGCACAGGAACTGACGGAGGTGAAGAGGAGGCCTGCATTCCCTGGATTTGGAGTTACAGTTGGTTGTGAGCTACCTGACATGGGTGCTAGAATCTGAACTCAGGTTTTCTATGAGAACGTCAAGCACTTGTAAGCACTGCACCATTTCTCAAGCTCTGCCACTCTTACCGATTGGTTTTGTATGCTCTGCCCTTTGAGTCTGTTTTTCTTTTGTTGTTGTTTTGGTTTGTTTTTTGAGACAGGGTTTCTCTGTGTAGCCTCAGCTACCCTGGACTCTCTTTGTAGAACAGGCTGGCCTTGAACTCAGAGAGATCCTCCTGACTCTGCCTCCCTAAGGGTGGATTACAGGCATGGGACACCATGCCTGCCTTGAGTCTGTTTTCTTTTAGTTGCTATCGTATATTTGAAATACAGAATGTTGCTTATGGCAACAGCCCACTCTTTTTCTTCTGGACTAATGCTCCATTCTGTGGGCACAATATAGTTTATTCTCAAGTTGAGGAAAGTATGGGTGTTTTAAGGTTTTGGTGATAAAATTATTATAAAATTTGTTCACAGTTTTATCTGAGCATAAGCTTTTTTCTTCCTTTTTTATTTAAAATTTATTTATTTTTTTATTTGCTTTGTGTATATATATAGGTACTCCACCTGCCTGTACACCTACAGGCCAGAAGAGGGCATCAGATTACATTATAGATGGTTGTGAGCCACCATGTGGTTGCTGGGAGTTGAACTCAGGTCCCCTGGAAGAGCAGCCAGTGCCCTTACTGCTGAGCCATGTCTCCAGTCAGAAGCATAAACTTTTCACTCAATTGGATAGACCTCAAGAAATGAGATTGGTGAGTTACATGATTGGGTATATATTGTATTTTATAAAGCTGTCAAAGTATTGTTTTTAGTGTGGCCATAGCATTTTTCATTTTTGGGCAAGCTTCACTTATTTTTATCATTGAAAATAGATATTTTTCAAAAAATATATTCTTATTACATTTTCCTTCTCCCTACTCCTCCCATTTTCTCCCCACCTCTCCTCCTATCCAGATACACAGCTTTACTGTCTTAGAAAACAAACAGACATCTAAGAAAGAATAATTTATAAAAACAAAACAACAACAATAAGAACAAAAACCAAACCAAACCAAAACAAAAAACAAAGTGGAGTATGATAAAACAACCAAACAAGAAAAAGTACAAAAGTTCAAGAAATGCATATAAATGCAGAGATATACACATTCACACATTCACACACTCAGGAAGCCCATAAACACCCAAAATAAGAAGCCATAGTATGTATGCAAAGAACCTATAAAGTAGAAAATAAAATAAAATAATAAAATAAAATCACCCTGACTCAACATTATGGGACAAATAACTTCCAAAGGTGCCACTGTGTGTTTTATGTTAGCCATCTACTCTTGGGAATTGGACTGGTTTCTCTCCACAGTGAGACTCTCTCTAGGAGAAAACACATTTTTCATTTAGTGGTTACGAACTGGAGATAGCTTCTGGGTTAGGAATGGGGCCCTTTGTCTACTTCTCCTTTCATCTCCAGGACTCCATCTGGTCAGATCCATGAGAGCCCTATACATGCTGCCACAGTCTCTATATGTCTGTGTGTCTTAGTGTCCTGTTGCTGTGAAGAGACACTACAATCATGGCAACTCTTATAAAGGAAAACATTTCATTGGAGTGGGCTTAAAGGTTCAGAGGTTTAGTCCATTACTGTCATAGCAAGAAGCATGGGGCCTTGCAGACAGACACTGCCCTGGAGAAGGAGGCAAGACATGCACATCTGGATTGGCCAGCAGCAGGAAGAGTGAGTGAGCCACTGGGCCTGGCTTGAACTTCTAAAACCTCAAAGCACAGCCCCGTTGACACACTTCCTCCAGCAAAGCTGCACCTACTCCAACAAGGCCACATGAATACTGCAACCCCCTGTTAGCCTGTGGGGGTCACTTTCATTCAAACTACCAGACTGTGAGTTCATATGCGTGCCAGTCCAGTTAATTCTAGAAGGCACTGGTTCCTTGGTTCCTCCATCGTCTCTGACTCTTACACTCTTCTTTCCAAGAGTTCCCTCAGCTCTGAGGGGAGAAATTTGATGAAGGCTTTTCTTTTAGGCCTGAGTGTTCCAAGATCTCCCACTCCCTGCATATTGTCTGGCTGAGAATCTTTATATTTGTTCCTATCTATTGCAGGAGGAAGCATCTCTGGTGATGGCTGAGCAAGGCACTGATCTATGAATATAGAAGAATATTGTTAGGAGTTGTTTTATTGCTACATTCATCTAGCTTGGTTAATTTATTGAGTTTTATCATAGGTCCCGGGCCTATCTGGTTTTCGGTTCTTGGCCACCTAAGCAGTGCTGGGTATGGGTTCCATCTCATGAAGTGGGCCTTAACACAGAAAAGATATTGAATGCTTGCATCCATAAGTTTCGTGCCACTATTGAACCAGTGAATCTTAGAGGGAGGTTACTCTTGTACATAGAAGGGTTTGTGGCTGGATTGGTGTTTACTCTTATCCTTTGGCATCCTGCAGAGTGCCTTCTGCTGCCATGAATACTAATCAGTAGTGGTGACAGCTCTGGGTAAGCCCCTTTGTGTTCAGTGAATTATATAGGTGTTATCGTCAACAATAGGGACTTACTGTCAGTTTTCGGAGAACCACCAATAGTGGCTATAGCATTTTGCAATCATACCAGGAACATGTAAGATGTCATTCATTAGCACTTGACATTGTTGGGTTTTTCCATCTTTCTTACAGTTATGCTAACAAGTGTGTAGTGTCTCTCATGTGGGTTTAATTAGTGTTCCGCTAAAGATAGGGAGCATCCTTTGATGTGCCACTTAGCATCTGCATATCTTCTGCCCATTTACCATAATTGCTTCTTTGCTTTCTTATTGCTGAGTTGTTAGAGCTCTTTGCATATTGGATACCAATCCAGTGTCCTGGTAATTTGTGAGGATTTTCTCCCCATCTGTATTTACCTTTTCATCCTCTCAATGGGCGATGTTTGAAAAGAAAAATGCCTTGATTTGGACAAAGTTCAAGTTTTTGGATTGTGCTTTTCATTTGTTCTTGATCTTCAAAACTTGAGTCTTGAATTTTTATGTTGAAAGTAAAATTTGTGTAAAAAACAGACGAAAAAGGAATGAACAAATTCCTATACACTACCTACAAATAATACATTGGGTCTATCTCCTAGCTATGAATCAAGCAGGAAGATCTCAGAGAGTTTATGCAGGAAGAACTAAGAATTTAGAAACACAAGGTAAGGCTCTGATGACAATATTCACAACATGGCACCAAGGTTTATGGATAGCAATGTGGCAAAACATGAGCTATAATGCATCTGGGTTGTGTATTTAAAACTTATTTCTTCTCCCACATGTTTATTTTAACATTTTCTCTAAGCATCTACTATGAATCAAGCCCTATGGTCTACATAGGTGTACACAGAAGCATATGATGAAAGACATAAGTGCCGAGAGAGAGAGAGAGAGAGAGAGAGAGAGAGAGAGAGAGAGAGACAGAGAGAGAGAGACAGAGAGAGAGAGACAGACAGACAGACAGGCAGACAGACAGACAGAGACAGAGACAGAGACAGAGACAGAGAGACAGAGAGACAGAAAGAGACGGAGAGAGTATAACACAAGTCGCTAAGAACTGGGATAGACACGTGCTCAAAGCAAATCCAGCTTCTTTCTGATGTCCTGATTTTATCATGCTTAGTATAGAGTTATTTGTTTGCGCGACTATTTGATTTAAAGACTGTCTGTCTCATGGTGTGCTCCGGGAGAATAAATGCAATATATGCTGCCGTCATTGTGCCTGGCACATAGCAGGATGTGGATTAATAATCATTGAATAAATAAAGTGCTCCTGCTGGAAGCATGGTGAGGAGAGGGTGCTAATTCTACCCCTGGTAGTTTTGATTAAGAAGGTGACATCATCGGGAAATGAATCTTGAAGCAGAGGTGGGAACATGCTGTCAGGAGGAAGAAAAGAGGAGTGTTTCATGCTTCTGTGATGTCTTGGATACAGGCAGGTGCCTGTCCATCCTGCCTCAGGGAATGTGGGGCAGGGGAGGTCAGCATGAGAGGTTGGCTCACAAAGGGAACATATGGCCAGGATAGTCAGAGAGAGATGGCAGCGTGCTGGGCCACTGTACAGAATGGGTTAAACGCTGTTGTAAAGTTCTGACCAGACAAGATGAGGGTGTCAAGAAGGGACTAACCTTATTCTACACACAGGATTATGGGCCTCGATGGTGAGATACAAGGAGGGGAATTGAAGGATTTAGAATTTTTAGCTCCTCTGATGCCTGAGGGGTAATGGACGCCTCTAATACTATATTTTTATTAGAAAGTACAATAAAATACAAAGGATGAAACAAATAATTATCCATTATTCTAAAATATAAAGGTAACCTGCCATTTTACATGCATGTCATTTATTTCTTCTAAAATACATTAAAAAAAAATTAGACTGTGGATTTCATTTCTCCCCTTCTAACCGTATGAAATTCCGTAATATAACTGAACAACAATGTTAACTTCTCTTTTTCTTCTTTCTCTTGTTTTGTTTGCTCCGTTTATTCTAGAGACAGTGTCTTATGAAACCCGGCTGGCCTACAATGCACCATGTACTATCTAGTTGGCTTTGAACTCATAATGATCCTCCCATCTCTGCCTGTGAGTGGTGGGATTAGGGGCATGAACTAACTTGTCCAGTCTGAACATTATTTAGAATCCAAATATTAAGATTTTACCTAATGTAGACTGTATACTAAATTAATTAATCGATTGATTTTTTTGTGGTGCTATGCATTAAACCAGGCTTCTTATATGCTAGGGGAAGGGTTCTGTTATAAACTAATACCCCAGCCCTGAATATTTTTTTTTCAATCAGGTGAACTAGGTTTATGGTAATGAACTGCCAAAACCGGAAGTTCCCCCCTCCCCCGGCAGGTGTCAACACCCTGACACTCTGTCGTTAATCAAATATTCTAATCTGCAGGTGTAACCTACCCGCATACTAAGGGCAACAGGCAGGTTCGCTTTGATTAGTTCATAAAATTCCAAATGCTGAGCACTGTGGGAAGCCAAAGACAGCAGCATCTCCTCGTTTGCCAAAAGATTACATAGGGGCACTCATTATTTTCATGATCCTTGAGCCTGTGTGAGTTTGTGAAAGCTTGTGCACAAACATCAACCGAGAAAGAAAAATGCTGAGGCCCCGAAGCTGTTGATAAAAAACATCTTATTTTAGCTTCTTCCAAACGGTGCTGTTGGGTGCTAGGTAAAAAAAATAAATATATCTTTATGTTGGGAGAGAGTATGTTATGGGTAAGGACAGAGGCAGGGGTATTCAGAGGGCTAAAATAGTTCCAGAAATAGAGAGCTCAAGAGAACCCACGATGGACCCAAGCTTTCAAAGGGGGCGCTCTGTTTTCTTAAGGGCAGTCCTACCTCACAGGTGGAGGCAGACCAAACAGAGGCCAAGGGGAGGCTAAAGGTGGACCCACAGATTCCTTCTGGTCATCTCAGCTCCTCATCAACTCTTGAAATTGTGCAGGAATTGGGCACAGAGGGTCGAGGTGTTTGTGTTGGGTGTTAGAGAAAGGGTTTAAACAAGGTGGAATTTTGCTCAGTGTTTTTCTCAACTCCCCAACATCCTAATGCCCCCAGTCCAAAGCAAGTTCTGCCTGACTGTGTTCCAGCCTCCAGCCCACAGCCTGTGTTCTCCATTGTAAAAGTCAAGCGGCTTTGGTTGGAGTCTGGCTCTTAGGCTCAGTGAATTTCACCCCAAGGACAGTCGGGAGTGAGAGGGATTGAGATTTGGCCTGGGGCGTTGTCCTTCAGCAGCGCTCGGGACGCATGGCAGCTGGCCACCATAAGCAGCTCGGCTGGCGGTAGGCAGAGGGTCGCGCACAGGAAGGGACCTGCAACCTGAGCAAACAGATCGGCGTGGACACTCCGTGGGAACCAGCTTCCCTGACAGGTCCTGAGTTTCCCCACCCCCCCACCCCTTTTCCGCCACCTGTGCTAGAGTTTGCAGACTTGGCGCTGGGGCTGAGTCCCCAGGAGTTGGGAGGCGAGCGCCAGGCCAATGAACGCGTCCCGCAGAGGGCTCGGCTCCTCCTGCACGCGCTGATTGGCCCCGCGACCCTCGAGGCCGGGCGCGAGTGGGAGTGGCACGCGCCCCCCACCGCCCCGCGCGTCCCTCCCGCTGTGCTCCCGCCCTCCTTCTCCTTCTGCGCTCCCGGCTCCGGCCGCGCGCAGGCGGCGCTCCGCATTGCACACGCGGGGGGCGCCGCAGTGTTCGTGGGATGGGGCAGCGGGCTGCCTCTGGCGGCAGGGACGCGTGCAGCCCGGGTAAGTGTGAGTGGAGTAGTGGTGGTGGTGGTCCGGGGGGAACACAAAAGGAGACGCGGGGTGCGGGCGACTGGGCGTGCCACCCGGGCTGGGACTGTTCGGAGGGGCGTGAGTCGCGGCCGCTGAGCTCCGTGTCAGGTGGAAAGCTGAGCTAGGCGTGCAGGTCGGAAGTGTGCTGGGCGCGCGCCGCGTAGGGATGCAAATGTCAGGAGCTGCTGCAAGTTCAAGGCAGGGGAAGCTTGCTGCAGGCGTCCCAGAGAGCTTACACACTGAACTCCCGCTGGAATGAGTTTGCGGGCCGCGAATTGGCCGCGCCCCACGTGTTGCTGCGGGGCTTTGCCCACCCGAGGTGGTAGTGGGAGGCGCGGCGTGCTAGGGCACCGCCCTGCTGCTGGGCCCTGCGACCACCCACCCCGGCGACCCCGTGTAGGAACTGCAGAAGGAGTGGGGACTTCACCTAGACTTGAGTTTTGCCCCCATCTCAGGTTACAGTAGTTGGGTCGATTCCTATTTGACTAAGCATTTAATTTCAACAGAACTTTGTTGGTCTGTATGACTCATTTTGATCCCTCCACAGACTATTTCCTTCACCTGCCTGGTCCCCGTGGTTTAAAACTTGATGCTTGATTCAGCATGGTCACAGGTATCTTAAGAATGGCAATCAACTTGCCATCCTTTGGGACAACAAAGACTTGTTTAACTTGGGGGCTCTGGGGGCGGGGGGGGGGGATGCAGAGCGATTTTTTGTTAGCTATTGGGTGTACAGCATTGACCTAGAGAACAGGACAAAAAGACTAGTATGTTTGTCCCTTTGGTAAGCTACTCATGGTGTGACGTCCAAAATTTCCTTGTGGGAAGAGAGGGACTTCAGAGTCTCCAGCAGAAATCTTTTCTTGATAAATTGACTCATGGGTCCATGTGCTCTGCCCTTGACAGCCATCGCAGATACCAGAGCAACTTCCTTAAAGCCATTGCGTTTTCTTCCAAGAGACAGGAACTCTTAAGTAGCTGTTTAAAAATCTGAACCTGTGCTGATTTCTGAAGACAACTGTGTGTGTGCTCACATGTACCAAGTTTGCAAAGGCATTTGTGTAGCCACCCATGAGACAGTTTAATGTACACTGATGTTAAAACCTACTTAAATGTAAAACATCTATGCCTTTTCAATTTTAGTTTGTACCTGATCCAAAGGCAGCTGACTGAAGGAGGACTGAAAAGAGGCTTCCTTGTTTAAACGGCAGTTTTACAGTACTCTCTGGTCCTGTGAACACACAGTAGCTTTCCAAGCTTGGAGGCACACAAAGCCCTCTATGAACTGTATTGTACGAGCTAAAAATATCAGAAATGTTTCCAGACCCACCCCAGAGGGTACACACACATGGTTCATGGGCGCAGTTTGAAGCTGCTGATAAGCTTTGTAAGGTGAAGGTTTATAGTGTGAAATGCATAATTGGGAGTAATTCTGGGTATGTATGATAGATAAAGCAATAGCATATATTGTACCATATGGCACAGATTATGCAATACATTGAAATATCTGTGAGGAAGTGATACTTTATCACTCCTGTTCTCCATTTGGAATAATTGAAGCTTTCTTTTTTTTTTTCTTGTAAATTTCTTTTTAAATATATTTTATTAATTTATTCATATTACATCTCAATGGTTATCCCCTCCCTAGTATCCTCCCATTCCTCCCTCCCTCCCATTTTCTCCTTACTCCCCTCCCCTATGACTGTGCCTGAGGGGGATTTCCTCCCCCGTATATGCTCATAGGGTGTCAAGTCTCTTCTTGGTAGCCTGCTATCCTTTCAGATTGATTTTTTTTCCACAGTGCCTGATAGCACTCCAAGTAAGATAGTTTCTGAATTCTTCCTTTACATCATCTATATTTTTTTGTTGTCAGTCCCTTTTAAAAATTCCCACCTTCATGACTTACATTGTTGCTCTTTGCTGACCTCTGTTTTCTGCACCCCTTTTGAATGTTCAACCCATAGCTTCAGGACATTACGTGTCACTACTGAAAAGCATTGTTGTACGCTAAATGTCACTTAGCTTCCACTAAAGTGTGGCTGACGAAGACTTAAGAAGAAAGCTAACAATGGCTTTAAGGAACCACTGTTTTCTCTAGTTGATAACGATCTGAGTAGTGAAGCCCCAAGGAATGATGCTCACTGTACTGTCCCAGCAGCGATAAAAAAGGTGGAGTGCCAGGGATGCTCAGGAAGCTGCTGCTGCTCCTGCTTCTTCTTCTTCTTCCTCCTCTTCTTCTTCTTCTCCTCCTCCTCCTCCTCCCCCCTCCTCTTCCTCCTCCTCTTCCTCCTCCTCCTCTTCAGCAGCAGTAGCAGTAGCAGCAGCAGCAGCAGCAGCAGCAGCAGCAGCAGCAGAAACTCCTCACAGGTTCCATAGACCGTTTACAGTGAAATCAGGAGTGATTGTTTCAGTTCTTGTTATTCTTATGACTCAAATCAACCCAGACTTTCTATAGGAAAAAACTATCCTACAGCAAAAAGTCCCAGAGAGACACAGAAGAAGACACTGATGAAAGAGAAGTCACATGTTTACTTATGTAGATAGTTGGCACATTTGTGCCTACCTGGTTATTTATTAAGGACCTATCATCTACAGATCTTTTCTTGGAAAAATCACGGCTCAGCATATATACTTGGGATATTGCCTAATGTTTACTGAAATCTAAGAGGTTATTTCATTTGCATTAATGGAGGTGCATATTGACTTTACAAGTACTAAGACTTAGTTGATAGTGAGGGTTCTGGATTCAGGTCTTGGCATCATATACCGTGAGACTTCAGAAAGTGATCAGATCATTCTATATTTCAATTTCCTTGCAATGCTGAAAAATGAACTTAATGTCATGTAATTTTTCAGTTTGTTCATGATCGCTGTTTTAGTTGTAGCAGCTCCGCTCCAGGCCCAACACCTGAACCTAACATTGAAATGCTTTTCAAGTCTTCAGCATGGGGTGTGGTACCCAGGAATCGACCCATGGCTGGTAGCTGCTGGCACCATCCCTTCATCCCGGAACTGTCCACTTAGGCATTAGTTTATAAAACACAGATTATAGTATGTAATGAAGAGTGGTTTTCATTCAGCATGGGAGAGGGCATGCCAAAGAAAAGAGGCCAAATCTATAATCATTCTGTAAAGGGAACTCAGTGCTAACACAGTGAGGAAAATAAAGGAGATAGTTGACCGTCAAGTGAAACTTTAGAAAATAGGGGATATGTAAATTACCTTCTAGGTAATTGTAGTAGTAAGAAAAGTGGAAGCCTTAGGCTCAAGTGCTTTAAAGCACTGAACACATAGGGGGAAAGTAAAGAGGATCATGCCTAAATACATATAATGAAAGGTGCTACTTGAAGGGCTGGCTTATTAAGTTATTGTTATAACATATCCCCAGAAAGGGTGATTTATTTATTATATGCACAATAGATATGAGATAACCAGAAATGAATTTGTAAAGGGTCATCGGGATGAATGTCTGACGCTGTTTTGAAACGCAAATGCTGTGTGCGAGGGACTGATGGACTTTCCTATACCATACATGTGTTCAGAGGCCAAGAGAGATAAAACGGAGTGTAAATGCATTCTTCGCTTCTGTTTCTGCTGAGTAAGATTCCTGCACTCGGGCTCTCTTAGGCAGTTCACCCACTGGAGATACTAGATCAAGGAACAGCGTGTGCTCAGAAGACTCCAGACCTGATCAACAGACTAGACACAGATAAATCACAAAGGCCAGGCCAGATGGCCTTCACGTGTGTGTGTGTGTGTGTGTGTGTGTGTGTGTGTGTGTGTGAGAGAGAGAGAGAGAGAGAGAGAGAGAGAGAGACTTGGTTCATTAGAACATTAGTGGGACATTCGCTTGTGCCCTGCAGGGCTCCAGTTAGGAAAAGGGTTTCAGGAAACATCCTTGGCTCAGTGCTTCAGACTATGTCCTTGTGTGTGACAGGGTTATCAGTATTAAGAGCAAACAGACTTATTCGGGAAAATGAGGATTTAGGATTAGAGATTGGAGAGGAAAATGGGCTTGCCACTAAAATGTTACAGAAAATGTGTTTTTAAACATCGTTCAGAAAACCCTAGTAATTGACGTGTCCCAGTTTCTTCCCTATTTACCACCTTTTGTTCGGGATGGGAAGTGGGCCAAGAAGCAGGCAAAGTGGAGATCAATAGGCACTTCCGAGGAGACAAATAGGCTCCTCCAGGAAGTGGTCTGGACATGTCATAGTTAAGCACCGTTGGAGATGTGTACAGACGATAGGCCATGCTCATGGTAAGGGCAAGACGCTATGGGAAGAGCCGAAAGGACAGCCTGCATGGGAACAAAAAGAGTAAGATTAAAGTCAGAATGGAAGATTAAAGATAAGCAGTTCCTGGTGTGCTTATGGGGTGTGGTTTTAAAGTCTGTTCTCAGCAGCTAATAGCATAGCTGCGTGCTATCTCCCAGCTCCCCATTTTAATAAAAATGTTGAAGTCTTTGTGAAGAAAAGGGACGCTTACAAAACTGCATTGGTGTGGTACAATTTTTTAAAAGTATGAAATCGAGTGGAGTTTATTTAAATTTTCCCTATCAGGTCACTTATCAATGTAGAGAAAAGCCTTCAAAATGTTGACAGTGACTATTTCTGGGTAGTGCATGTTTTCAAGTGATTTTTATTTTTGCTTTTAAAACTTGTGTGTGTGTGTGTGTGTGTGTGTGTGTGTACGTGTGTGTGCATATGTGCGTATGTGTGTCCTGTGCACATGTGCAGATGGCAGAGCAGGACATTGGGTGTCTTCTCTATCACTCTTTGCTGTATTGCCTTGAGATAGAGTCTCTCACTGGACTGGCAGCTTGCTCTTTAAGTGAGGTGAGATCTGCCTACATTTCCATGGCAAATGCTGGGTTTACAGACATGCACTGTCACTGCTGACATTTTACATGTGTGCCAGGGAACCAGACTCAGGTCCTCCTGCTTGCAGAGCAGATGTTCTTAACCTGTTGGAGGACGGTCTGATGTATTTTGATGCTAATTAATAAAAAGCCATCACATGGACAGGGCAAAGAAGATAGGTGGGCCTAAGGTGGGGCTCATGAAGAACATTAGCAAGTATTTGGGATTATGGATGGGAGGTAGCTTAATAGAATTTATTAGAAGCAGATGGCATGGGATTGGGGCAGGGATCTCATACCTGCCCCACTATGGGAAGTAGTTTAGAAGATTAATGTCTGCTCTGCCCCAGGTTAACTAAGGCTATTGTAAACTTTGACAAGTGTCAGTGTCCTGATTGATTGCTAGTAGGCATACTGTAGTAATAATAATTATAGCCCTAATAATAAACATTGTTAAGTCAAACAGATAATTTAAAAACAGCATTTACCCATGTCCTCAACTCTTGATCAAACATTTCTACAAAATGTGCGATGCATTGTTCTTATAAAAGCCATGTTGTGGAACCAAGCCATGCTGTCCTAACTGTTGATTTTTACATAGTCTTACTATAAAGGAGAACTCATTGGAGTGGAGGTCATTTTGTTTTCTGTCTTCTGAACATCTCTGTGGGTGAGAGTTGGCCCACTGCACTGGATTCCAACTCTCTGAAGGGCAGCATGTTGACGTGAATGTTTTGTGGAGTTTGTTTGGCAGTAGGCACTTTATCTATAGATAGTCACAGCTGGCCCAAACCTAGCAGGATTCTGTTTGCCGGGGCTCTTAGGACACGAAGAACTAGCAGTGTAAACCACATGAAAACAGGGGTCGATCTATTTCTTACCTCCTAGAGGAATCTGTCCTTGCCTTGGTACAGCGCATGGAGAACTCTCCTAGGAATAAGTACTGCGGAGTGTTCTGAACCGAGTGAAGGGGCCGGCAGCCTCAGACATTCACAGCAGTGTGAATGAGTTCCGAGGGCTGCTTACCCTCTGGCCTAGCACGTCCCACTGGTCTTGATTTAGTCTTGTGTCCGGTGATTTTCCTGGCTTTTCTTGTACCTGTGAAAGTGGCAGTCGTTTTGTCTTCGCGTACTCTACCATAATGTTGACTTTTGATCTATTTCTGCCATTTGTACCCCTGTGCTCTTTCAAATTTCCATGATTGGAGACCGGTACTTTCTTTGCTTTCAATTTTGTTTGTCCCTCAGTCCTTGGTTTGGGTTCATTTCATTTCCATACTGTGGATCCCAGTATATACCAGTTACCCTTGACTATTTCGGTAAACTCGATTTTTTCCTTCCTTCCTTCCTTCCTTCCTTCCTTCCTTCCTTCCTTCCTTCCTTCCCGTCTTCCTTTTTATTGTAAGGGAGCATTGTATATTCAAACTATTAACTATTACGTATTGATTTTTGATGGTCTGAGGCTTGGCACCCTTCCCAGTATATGTGTTAGAAGGTAAAAACAAATGTGGTAGTGTCAAGAAGTGGGACCTTTGGTCCCAGCCTCATCCGTGTATTGGTGTCTTCACAGAAGAAACTGAAGAATGCTTCTTGTCCAGGAGCCATGTGACGATAAGCAGCAGGTGCCATCTGAGAGGCAGAGAATGTGCCCTCCCCAGGAAGCACATCTTCTGGTTCCTTCACCTTGGATTTCCCAGCCTCTGAGTCTCTAAGCAGTAAATCCCACTTGTTCATAAAGTAAGTGTCCAAGGCATTTTTGCTAGGGCACCTTGGGCAGATTAAGACAAGTATTAATATTTGATCCCTATAAGGGAGTCAGAAGTCCTTGTAAATTGTTCTCTAAGATCAACTTAATAAGGGACTGTGATCAAAATAACAGACAGATATTGTCAGAAAGACTCTTAGCAGAAGAAATAAAGATTTTTTTTTTTATCTTGTTCTTTTATAAGATCTGTTGTGTATATTATGGCATGCCATACTTGGCGTCATTTTAGAAAGCTGGGTGTCAGAGAGTCGGATAAGAGCACATAGATGTTGAGTTGGTGTCCAGGACTGTGAGTAGCATTTGAATGAGGTAGTAATTAACTGATGAGCGAACGTGGAGAACCCTGGCTAGGGGAGATAATGACGTAATGCTCTAGGGTATGTACTCCTTCTGAGCGTCCTTGAAATGGTCCATGTACTGCAGCTTGGGGCTGAAATTAGGACAACCACATTGGATTGGCGCAGGGAAAGATCAGCTGATTTAGAAGCCTCATCTTTCTCGATACCAAGATCTCTATAAGAGCCCCACAGACAAGTCTCCCACCTCCCTGTCTGCCATGCTCAGTTTAGAGACGCCTGGCTTTCAGAGAATGCCTAAGTGTGATGCCCCATCAGGTACTTTTAGTGCTTTCCCAGGCTTTTATGACATTTTGACCCTTTATGGGTGGTTATGATTGAAGATCTAGATGCCGGAAGTTCAATTCTAATGTAGTATACATAGTTACAAGTAGAATAAATGTGGGTTGTTTCTCATGAAAAATAAAAGCAAAAAAAATCACACTCATTGTGATTTGTAAGCCAGGGGTTTAGGTGGAAAGTATAAGCTTAAAATGATGTAGTTCCGTGTCTCTTGTGCTGCATTCCCATCTGTTAATCCTCGTCCTCCTTTGATAAAAGGATACCGAGAAAGACTTAAGTTAAAAAGCTTTTTTAGTGTACTTATGAATAGTTATGCATAGCGTATTTATGAGTAGAATAATAATGTATTTATAAATACAAAGTGGATTGTTAGACTAAATGAATGTTGAGTATGAAATCCTACTCTTTTGTAGGTTCATGTAAACCTTACATATAAGAATTCTTAAATCCAGGATTGTCCACTTACCTGTCTTGGGTTTTTGATTTCTTTTTCCCCACACTCAAGGTGAACCCAGAGCCTCTGTGTTACTCTACCACGTCTGCTTCCCTTTATAGTAATTGTTTCCTATCAACAGCATTCAAAAGGACTAAATAGCAAAGCACTTGATGTGTTTGAAAGGTAAGATTTGGGGTGAACATTAAAATGTATCTTTTAATATTTGTCTCCGGCTTTTTAGATTAAAACCTAACTATATAGTTTCTCCTCTCTTCCTCTGAACCTTCACATCTAGCCTTCTTTCAAATGCATGGCCTCTTTTTTCACAAATGGTTGTCTCACAGACATATACACATATAACTATACGCTCCTAAAATACTCTACTCAGTCTATATAATGTTACTTCTACATTTTCATGACTGGATAACTAGTTGGTATGCTCTTTTCTATAGGAGACCAAATCTCATGCTGGGCGGTGGTGGCCAACACCTTTAATCACAGTATTTAGGAGGCAGGGGCAGACAAATCTCTTGAGTTCGAAGCCAGCCTGGTCTACAGATGGAGTTTCAGGATGACCAGGACTACACAGAGAAACCCTATATCAAAAAAATAAACAAGAAGAGGAGAAGAAGGAGGAGGAGGGGGAGGAGGAAGAGGAGGAGGAGAAGAAAAAGAAGAAGAAGAAGAGGAGGAGGAGGAGGAGGACCAAATTTCCTACTCACAGCTTTCCTCAGTTGCCTACAGTTCTTTGTGTAGGGTTGAGGATTCAGGTGCTTTCCCCCATCTATGTTAACCTCTCTAACAGTGTTCTTGTATACACTCATGTTGGGACAGTCGTATTGATGAGACTTTATGGTTGTAGCATTTGACATTACTAGGAGACAGTTTCACAGCAAGTTCCCTGATCCTCTGATTGTTAGAATCTTCCTCTTCTCTTCTCCAGTGTTCCCTAAACCTTAGATGTGGGAGTTGTGTTCTAGATGTATGCCTTGGGTCTGGGCTCCACAAGTCTGCATTTTGATTGGCCCTTGGTTTCTATAGTGATCTCCAGCCATTGCAAAGAGATGAAGGTGATAGCTACGCTTATCTCTGGGTGTAAGAGCAACGTGTGTTTCAAGTCAATTGCAGAGTTGGTGGTTGGTTACCATCAAAGTCTGTGTGCCACTGTTGTACTCGTAGGATTATTGTGCCCTGCTGGTTGTTGTGATTCATCTGCATCATAGCTGGAGAGAATTGTTAGTTGATTCCCTTTTTTGGAAGCTTTATTGGCACCTTCTGGTACTATATCTAGCACTATAAGAGCTAGTCCCCAGGGAGGGAGCATCCTGGTCAGTTTCATCCTAAGGGCCTCTAGATCTTGCATCAGAAGTGTGTGGTGTCCTCTGTTTCCTTAAAAGCTTCCTTAATGCTCTAAGACGCAGAAGAAAAGATTACAACCTTCCTTTTTTTTTTTTTTTTTTTTTTGCCTTTTCCATCTCAAGTATGAAATATTAGCAACTCTGCATGATACTCAAGTTCCTTTTCAAGACACCCGGAAATTTCCTGTTCCTGGGTAACAGAACAGAGATTCAAATAATGTATACATCTCTATTCACTTTTCAGTGCTAAGGACACTTTACTTTCTGTCCCTGGAACTCTTCATCTACAGCATTGTACATGCTTGGGAGCACATGTCCATGGCAGCTGGGCTGTGTGTGAGTTATGGGGGGGTGTGTGTTAAAGCTTGCCTGTGCTCAAGCATGGGCTCTCTCAGGCATCTTCCTGTGTTGCTTGCGGCAAATTCTTTTCCTCCAGTTTCACTGTCTGGCTGACATTTAGCAAGATGGTCACCTACTGTCTGGACTTCACTACCTCAAATATAAAGCCAAGGTGCCCGGCAATTAAATATCAAAGTCCCACATGAGTAGGAAACATCATGATATCCTTTGACATTTAAAACTTCCCCATTTCTGCTGATCTAATGAAATAGTTCTCATGGGCAGGAAGTGAAGCATGGATTGGACATGTAGTTCAAGTGGAGTTCAGGGTATAGGAGTTCCTGCCTTCTAAGAGCATAGAGCTACTATAAATAATTGAAGGTCTTGTACATCTTCCTGGAATTTTTTTTTCTTTTTTTGTTATAAAATCTTGCCATTTTCTGACTTGATTTTCCATATGGAATACATTGAACTTCTTAGAATGTTTCTATCTTGGAGAGAAAAAAAAAATCTACTTTCAATTATTCTGAAATATTGCCATTTAAAATACAGACTTGAATAGAAGTAATATTTGGCATTTATGTAGTGACTTTCTGTAGATCAAAGGAGTGTATTAGAAATACATGCTTTTCTTTTATGTAGAACTTCATAGAAACATTTTCTTTTCATCACATTCTTTTAATGCAGAATCCCAGTCACCCAGCTCTGGGAATTCACAGCCCCTTTTGCAGCATTTCTGGTTTGTTCTCTCAGAGGCACTGCTTGGTCAGGAGTGGCCCCCCATCATTTCCTACTTGACAAGTCTTTTTATCCTCCAGGGCCCAGTCCAGTGCAGCATCCCCAGAGAAGCCTTTGGTCCTCGCTCCCTCATCAGTGAAGCTTTAAATTCTAACATACATCCCTATGTTTTGCATTATTGTAACCTTGTTGGTACTCTACCTAGTTATTTCTATGGTGCCGCCAGCCTGAGCATCTTGCCTAGCACAGACAAAGCCCTCAGTTAAAGACATTGACTGGAATGATAACTCTCACAGAGAACAGCCATAAAGACCCAGGAGGCATAAAAAAGGACGGGAAGGGTGGGTTTTATACAGTATGGCAACTGCCACCTACTTTTAGCTTCTTAAGGTCGAAGAAAACAGATGGATCTCACAAGCTGTGGAGGTCCTTCTCAGGACCTTCCCTGCCTCTGTGTCCTAAGAATATCCTCCAGGTATACAGGATGGAGGGAAACAGACTCAAAGTTGCGAGTCACCTGCCATTGGGGCTTTGGAAAGTTACAACTGACATGTTCACAGATAAAAATAAAACGGGGCTGCCTTGTACTTTATACCAAAGAGTGCTAAGCTGTGTAAGCAGGTTCTATTAAAAGTTCAAGGAAGATAATAAAGACCGTCTTTCCCATCGAGACTTGATTATTCTCCTGTAATTTCTTCACTGCTTCTTCATTGTTCCCTGTATCTCTAGGTCATACGGGGGCTTCTGAGTTATAAATATAGACTATGTTGGATGTTTGATCCAAGATAAAATAGAGGGCACTGTAGCAAGGTTGCTCTAAACAGGCAAGATGTACAGTGTCCTCCTATGCTCTTGAACACTTCTTCCAAGAGCTGTCTCTCACGAAGCTCCTCCACCTTGTGAAAAGGAATAATACACACGGCAGAGATGCTTTTTTTTTTTTTTTTTAAAACAGAGGCTATTTAATCTCTTGTGGCCAGCATTCTGCATGTTCCTCGTCGTAGACTGGAACTGTGGCTAACTGAAATGTTGCATCCTGTGATGTGTGGCTGCTTGGTTCTGAGGAATGGTGCAGAAATAAACTCGTCCCATTGCTAGTGCCATTCATTTTCAATGTGGGTAAGCGACACGAGTGAAAACTTCGTCATGTGAAAGAAATTTTTTCCACCAAGGCTATTCAGACTGAACTTTCCAGATGAAGGGAGACCCAACTCATAAAGTGGAATAGCATTTTAAAAGGCAGTCTGCAGTGGCATTTCTTTCTTGGCTTGGGAGCTGTTCTAGAGAGACCTTTGCTAGAGGGGACAATTTTCAGGTAGGCCCTGCACATTCAAGGAATGTGGTACCTGTTACAACATCTGTAAGACACTGCAGGTGACGTGGTTTTCTGTAGCTTATAGGTGGCTCTGACATTGCATGTGGGTTTGGATCTCTCCTGGAGGAGCAGAGAGAGCTAGGTATGATTGGGTGCAGATATTAAATATCTGCAGAGAGGCATACTGTGGCAGAGAGCCCCCCAGTCTCCCTGAGAATGATGCTCATTATGTGTGCTTATCGTTATGGTCAGTGATTTGTGCAACATAGAATACAGAAGTTTCTGATGTTTCAGGTCTTTTTGGTTGCAAAATTCTGTGTCTCTACAGCAAGGTAATCCATTTCTTTTCCTGTTTCTTTTGCAGCTAGTCTCTTCGCCTAGAATGTGTTGTCTGGGAGCCTTTTGATCAGAAATTCACTCTGTTAGAAAAATCCCTGCTGCTACTATAAGATAAATCCAGGTTGGGGAAAAAAAAAACCCTGTAAGCTATGCATTTCCATTATTTTTATGCTGCAGACTGTGTTAAGTCACAGACAGTCAGAGTACAAATAATGTATTCTCCAACACACACACACACACACACGCACACACACACACACACACACCACACACACTTAACCAAACATTGGGACATTTATATTAACGGAGAGAATAATACTTCAGAAAAGAACAATGTGTAGAAGATCGAAGTTTTGTTCTGACAGCATTTCTGAGCAAAGTAGTACAGCTCATCGTATAGCTGTATAATGAAGATGGAAAGGCAAATACTAATATGTATAAAGCATGCGCCATTCTTCCTTGTGGCATTATGGATTATGGAACCCATTCAGCACCCTCTCTACCAGCCTTGGATTTTGTACTGACTTATGTCATATATCTCCTTTTAAAGAAAAACAGGATGTTTTTAGTTTACTCCCTGACGGATGTCATACATGTATGCAATGTATCTAGATGAACATCTACATAAATCCCCATCCTGGTACCCACCAGATGTCCATGATGCTTTACCTCCCCCACCTTCCTGCCTTCTTCTCTTCTGTTTTGTCACAATAGCCAGTCCAGTTAGTGGCACCAGCATGCACATGGGTGTGGGGCACCTTATCACAAGCCATGTCCATGAAAATAACTGTCTCTCTCTCAGTACTCATCAGTCACCAATAGCAACTCATATAGTGGTGAAACCTCATGAGCCCCCCTCCCGTCTGTTATAGAATGTTGACTGACTTGCTTTTATGCTGCTAGATAATAACGCATGAATACATGTAACATACAGTAGACAGAATTACACAGCACTATTTACCATCTCTTAGATTGTTTCTGCAATGGTCCCTGGGCCTTGTGTGGGGTATTGATATAAATGTCTAACTTAGGGCTGCACACTCATAGTCACTTATTCTCAGGACCTTGGCTCATTAGGAGTCTCTTCTACCCATCCTGCAGAGCAGGTCTTAAGCCCTATCAGAAAACAGTTGGTTAATCTCAGAACTGCCATTGCCACTATTACACCAGTGGGCATGTCTTACTTAGCAGGCCAGTATTGTAGTATGTATGATGTACTGCTGGGTAAGTCCATTTCTGACCATTTGTCCCCTGGAGGCCTGCATAGACTCTTCTAACACTTTGAACTAGTCCTAAGTCAGTTCCAGGCTGATTTCTCTATCAGATTCTCCTTGGTGTGGTGAAGAGCTGGGACAAGTTAAGAGATTTCCAGATAGAGGTGGCAGGTGGCAAGTCTAGAGGCGTGTGAGATGGCAGGGTGGAGCATGGCTCAATCTGGACTAGACCTCTGTGATTGAGTCGATTGAACTAGTGCTTTTTGTAAGGGTTGCTGGGTGTGGGTGAACATAGGGAGGTCCTATGTAGTCTGTTGAGTCAAGAAGAAAAAGAGTCCATACTGACCATTTTATGTAGTTTGCTACTTTACTTTCTGAAATTAGGAAATATAAATCTCTGCAGTAACTTTTAGGTACAGCAGGTACCTGAAGTTAGGCTATCCACTTACTTTGCCTTTTATGATTTTTAAAGAAATAGTTTACTGGGCTAGTGTTAGAACAAAAGTTACTATCTTCTTTTCATAATTAAACTTGTATGCTACAAAGTTTCAAATATTTGGTTGTTTAATCCTCTGATTTACTTTTAAATTTTAGATTCTTTTATGCAGTTTTGTATTGTCTGAATACAAAGTTGCATGTAACAAAATGCTAATATTTCTTTTAGTTTTTCTGATCTAGTTTTATAAACTACACATGTCATGTGATCTAGCTATCCCATTTCTGGATACATATCCAAGGTAAATAAAATCAGTATGTCAGAAAGACACATACATGCCCATGTTTATTATGACACTTTTAACACAATCAAGATATGAAATTAGCCAAGCGTCCATCGAGTGATAAAAACTAGACACAGTAAATATCATGTTTTTTCTATGGGAGGAAAGTTTTACTTGAAAGTAGAATAGTAAGTTGTAGAGATTGGGAAGGTACAGGTGGGAGAGCAAGAAAGGGAGATTGAGTTTGATCAGTGCACACTCTACAGATACGTGGAAACTTCATACTGAATTCCATTAGTGTGTACTACCAATATGCATTAATAAAAATCCCATGTATCAAAACTAAATTAAATATTTTTAAATTGGTCTGAAAATAGAATTAGTTATATCCACATCCATTTAGTTATATATACTTTTAAATTCCAAAACAACTTATGTTTTTCAATTTCATGAATAGTTGATAATTATGTTTTTCCCTCTTATAAAAGATACCTTAGGGCTGATGTGATGGAAAAAGTACTTGCAGTTTCTGCATACCTCTTGACAACCTGAGTTTGATTCAGAATAGAAGGAAAGAACTGGTTCCCAAGAGTTATGTGTCATGGTATTCCTGTGCCTACAGTTACACACACATATTCCACACCACACACACACACACACCCCACACACCCACACTACACAGACCACACACACACCACACACACCACACACGCACAGACACACACACACATACACCCCACCCCCACACTACACAGACCACACACACACCACACACACACCACACACCCCCACACCACACAGACTACACACCCCCACACACGCACCACACACCCCCACATACCACACACCCCACACACAACCCACACATATACACCCACACACACCCACACATACACCACACACACACACACCACACAGACCACACACACACACACACACACCATACATATACACCCACACATACACCACACACACACACCACACAGACCCCACACACACACACACACACACCCCATACATATACACCCACACATACACCACACACACACACCACACAGACCACACACACACACACACACACACACACACACACACACACACACACACAAAGACTCTTTATAATATGGGCTCACGTCTGAGGTCCCTGCCTATCTTGGCCTCTTTGACTTGTCTTGCAGAGGAGTCATCTGCATTATAATTCAGTTTTTAAATTCATCTCTTCCAGCTTTCGAAGCAGCCTGGCTTAGGGTCCTGTTGCTGTGAAGAGACACCATAACCACAGTGACACTTAAAAAGGGAGACATTTAGCTGGGGCTGGCTTACAGTTTCAGAGGTTTAGTCGTTCATCATGCAGGAAGCATTGCAGTGTGCAGGTAGATGCAGGGCTGGAGAAGTAGCTGAGAATTCTACTTATTAATGCATGCACAGGCAGCAGTAGGAGGCTGTGCGCCATGCTGAGCATAGCTTGAGCATAGGTGGTCTCAAAGCCCGTCCCCACAGTGACACGCTCCCTCCAACAAGGCCACACTGCCTAATGGTGCCACTCCCTATGGGTCAGGCATTCAAACACATGTCTCTGTGGGGGCCATTCCTATCCAAACCACCATCAGCCTTTCCTGTCTTCCTAAACTCTGTGGTCCTTTATCACTCATCACTGGCCTCATGCATGTAGCAAACGCTAGGTAGTTATCTGATGAGAGACTCCTCTCCGTAGGTGTTTGCTGAGTAAATGAGCAGATTACTTAATGAGCGGCGCTTAATTTAATTTATTATAATTGTCCCCCCTTTCATGCCAGTAATGCAGCTATTACTTGACATCCCACACTATTTGACTTAACAATTAAACCTATTTTTTTTTGTAGCTCACAAGCTTGATACTAATTAATGTTCCGTGTTTATTGTCTTGTTTTCTAAGATACACAGATAAAGTTAAAGGGACTCTATGTAGAAACTTTGGCCCAGATCCCTCAAATTCAAACCCTTGTGTCTATGTGATCAGCTCCAAACCATAGCAGCTCTTAAACGCTGGAAGACACCTGAGTCTCCTCACGTAGGACTCAGATGCTCTTCATGGGACTGAACATACCTGTCGCGAAGCCACTTGGTAGGCTTTGTTTTGGCGTGTTTCAGCATTCGATTTCTCCGCTGTTTCATGGGTGACGAATTTCCATAAAGCCGTCAATGAAAAGGAATCTCTAAAATGACAACACTCAATGTGCGGAAAACCTGAGGCTCCCCAGGCCCTTGTGGTTTTTGAAGGCTCTCCTACTAAGGACCCATTGTTGGGATGTGACACCATGGCTTGGGGTAGACATCTACAACAAAGCAAGGGCAGTCACCACCAGCATCATTGCTCGGTAAAGGGGAGTTGATTTGTAAAAGCACCTGTTGGTTTTATTAATCGATCTAATGACAAAGCAATGGAAATTTCTTGTTGTGGGATGTGGCATGAAAGTGTATTTTATTTGCTGTAATATAACCCCCCGAAAGTGAAAATATTGAGGTTTTTTTTTTTTTGTTTTTTGTTTTTTTTTTTAGATTTGCTTTTGAGAAGGTGTTTGTGCCACTTTTGCTAGGACTTAAGACATTTCTCTCTCTTTTGAAAAATATTTTTATTTCATGTGTATGGATGTTTGCCTGCATGTGTATATGTGTATGCACTATATGCATGCTTAGAACCTGCGGAGGTCAGACGAGGGTGTTGGATCCTCTGGAATTGGAGTTTCAGATGATAGTGAGTTGCCATGTGGATCCTCTGCATGAGAACTAACTGCTCTTAACTGCTGATCCATCTCTGCAACCCTGAGAAATCTCCTCATGTTTGTGATTTGGGGGAATTTTCACATATAATTTGAGATTACCCTTTCACTTAAAGACCTTTAATTTATTTTTAATTTTATTTCTTAAATTATTTATTTATTTATTTATTTATTTATTTATTTATTTATTGGCAGTCTCATGTGTCTAGACTGGCGTTGAGCTTGCTACTTAACCAAGAAGGACCTTGAACTCCTGACTCTCCAGCCTCCGCCTCCAAACTGTTGAGTTTATAGGCACGTTGTACCACCATGCCTGGTTTTATGTAGTGCTTGAGGTTGGAGTCACGGCTTCATGCGTGTTAGGCAAGCATTTTACCAACCGAGCTACATTCCAGCCTTTGAAAGCCTGCAATACAATAATACATCAACACAGCCTACATTTAATGTGTCCACTGATTGGAATGGCTTAACGCTTTATATTTTCTAGTGCAAAAATCAGCGATCAGGCACCAGATACGCTCTGTGGGGTGGGTTCAGAGGAAGCCCTGTCCAGGAATACCTACAGTATGCATAGCAAAGTGGATGTCCTTACGGAGCTCCCAGCTGCCTACTCCCTGCTTTTCTCTCTGTGTTTGAGACTGAGAGCACATGCCAAGAACAGTTCTAATGGAAAACCAGTAGAGAACAAAACACACAAAAGACCCTGGGGCTAACGTGTGAATAAACCCACCAAACCCTCACCCCACCCCTCCCCCGACTGGAGTAGAGCTTACATTTTAGAAAGCCAGAGACAAGGAGACAGGAAACTCTGTGTGGCAGATGGTGATCAGTGCTTTGGTGACATTAGAGTGAGGGAGAGGGCATGGAAGGTCAGTGGACAGGGACTGGGAAGGTAGAATCTTTCAATATGATGGTCTTGGAAGCTACTGTAAAAGGGCTACCTGAGAGCCCGTAACAGCAAAGAGAGCCCTGTACACCTTGTGGGAAGAGCCTGCCGGTTTAGTTTGGATCTAGAGCAGTGGTTCTCAATCTGTGTCGCGCAACCCCTTGGGAGGTCAAGGGACCTTCTCACAGGGGGGTCACCTAAGGCTATCGGAAAACACAGACATTTACATTACAATTCAAAACAGTAGCAAAGTTAAAGTTAGGAAGTAGCAAGGAAAATGGTTGGGAGTCACCACAGTAGGAGGAACCATATTAAAGGGTCACAGCAGGAGGGAGGTTAAGAAGCACTTGTCTGGAGGGTGCTCTAGAGCCCGCGACATCCAAACGCCTAACCCTCAGCTTGGCACTGTTGAAAGGTGGGGGAGCCTTTAGCAGAAGGAACCTGGAGGGAAGACTGGGACCGATCTCGTGGTCGCTGTCTGTACTGGGTGCAGATGTTTCCACTGTGCGTTCCCACTGTGACATTATGCATTGCCATGGGTCCCAGGCAAGTGGGCCTGGGCTCCTGGTGACTGAATACAATTAGCCTTTCACTTTCAAGTGCATTGTCTTAGACATTTGTTTTAGTAAACAAAACTCACACGGCATCCAGATAGAAATACACCTGGAGACAGCATGCCTGGCTCGTGCTCTTGAGTGGATCAGGGTGGAAGTCAAGTGAGCCAGAGGGAGAACAGTCAAAGCTCTAAAATATAAAGAATAGGCTGTTAATCCTGCGAGACTCACGAGGTTATCAAGTTGCACCGTAGGTAGGCATTGTAGGTTTTGTACAGAGGAATGACCTGAATAAAGGCACGATTTAAGACATCACAAGTTCCTGTGAGAACCGGGATAGGCGTGTGAGATTGGAAGAAGGGGGTGTGAGTTATTGAAATAATCCAGGCCATGTGGCTTAGATCTGGGTGGGTTTGGGGAAAACCATGAAAGGGCATTCATTGACTGTTTGGAAAGAGTCACAGAGGTGAGATTTCCTGTGGAGCAAGACATGGCATATAAATGAGAAAGCAGAACCAAAGAAAGTGCCAAGGTTTGGAGTCTGGTGCCGGGAAGGGTGAGCTGTAAGGAGAATCGGGTTGGAGGAGCTTCAGGCGGCCTCTGCCAGGATAGATGTGAGGTGTCTGTTACCTTCCCAACAGAGACGTGGAGTGGGTGGGTGGGAAAACAGATCAGGCTTGAGGGAGAGAGATCTGAGCTGCAGATACAGTTTGGGGAGTTTTCTAGTCTCTGTAAAAGCCATGAACCGGGGGTAAGTCCACAAGAGCAGCGGGATCCGACAGTGAGCTTGTCTGGTTGCTTCTTGGGTATGGGGAGAAGCAGGAGTTGGTAGACGCAAAGAGATGAGGACCTACCTGAAAAAGCGTGAGTATCAAGTTGGTTCTTGCAGATGGCTAGGATCTGGAAGGCTGCACATAATGAGGGGAGTGGCATTTGGGTTTAAAGGGTACCAGAATTAAACACACTGCAGCCCCTTAGTGGGAAGTTTGGCAGGAAAAGATGCTTAGGTCACAGTGCATGCATGTCATCGAATCCCTGCTTGGCCAACATCCTGGATCACAGTATGTAATTGGCAGGGAGACTGGGGGCGGGGCACATTTACATCCCCTGCTCCTCCCAACAGATAACAGCTTTCCTTCTTAGCCTGCAGCTGCTGTGCCTTGCCTTGTAGTAACTTGAAACTGACGCATGGGGAATTTTAAGCACATATGTTATCAGAACAGATGTTTCACAGGTTTTATAGAGTATTTATTGGGAGGTCCTGTTTCAGATAGTATCCTGGAATTTGAATTTAGTTCCTCTCATAATTTAACACTTTCCAAAGTAACTGTGGAAAAATATTAATTTATTAGCAACTTTCTCTTTTGGTCTTAGGTTTTAGAGACAAGGCAGTTTAACTATACCTGAAAAAAATTTATCTGCTCTGATACCTCAGGGCAGATCTACCTGCCTGGGGCACAGGCATTTTAGCCTTTTTCTCTGGAACTTTGGAGTCATATTTCTTGTTAAAGATAAAAAAAAATATTCTGCATTCTTTTTTGATGCAGCATGATAAAGCTAAAACGAACCTCGTAAAACATAACAAAAGATTCCAACTTCAGAACAATTAGAGAAATTTGCCTTCTGTCCCCTTCTCTTCTACTTTTTGTTAAAAGAAAAAACAAATGGACACGACAGTGGAGTCTTGTTGCACTCTGTGTAGCAGTCGCTGACGACCTTGTGGAAGCTAGGGACTTTGGCGGAACTCCCTGAACGATGACGGAACAAACTAGGGGTTTCTTCATTCATTTTCCTCAAAGAAACCTCACAAACAAAACAGAACCCAAAAACAACAAACCAGATGCCACAGTGTCCTTGCCATTGTTTTAAATGACCAGGACGCTGTTCCACGTCCCTGCCTGCACTCTGGGGAGGTACAGAGCACAACTCGTAGGACCTGTTGAACCTTGTTAGTACCTGTTGAGTCCTGTGAGGGCCTGGCTGCAGGGTACCGGGATGGATAGATAACCCATGGGCCCTCTAGCCCTGTACAGAAGAACTTTTCTTTCTCTTCTATAGCAACAAAAAGGTCTGCATATGTGCCAGCCAGGATAGTAGGTGCTAGCTATGTATGGCCACTGAGCACTTGAAATATGGCTACTGAAGAACTGGACTTTGGCCTGGTGGGTAGATGCTCACATTGCCTCTACCCTGCTAGGTGCCCACAACAGAGCTACAGGTTACTTCTAGTGAGCGTTTATCATACACAAGGTCCCATCCTTGTGAAATACACCTGTCCTCATTTCTACCTACCAAGTCTTAGAGGTGTTGGCTGGACTGTAGCAACCAGTGTGTATCCCGTGATGGGGGAAGCAATAGGAAAAGGTAGGATGATACAGAAGGAGATGATGTCATAGTTATAGTCTTAAAGACACCACCCCCTTTCTGACACAGATATTACAAAGTAGCTTACTCTAGTGTTTTATTACTGTGTGAGTGAGAGAGTCATCTCAGGGAGTGGATCGTAGAATAATTGGAGCTACTGTTTTACTAGTGTTCCGAAAGCAAGACTTCTGGGAAAGACCTAATTCTATGGCATGAGGAGATTTGCAGGTTTATAAGCACATTCTTGAGGTGCTTATTAGTTTTTTAAAACACAAAGGTAGATTAATGAAGCCTTACTGTGTGCCTTCCCAGAAATACAGAGAGCATATGTATTGCTATGAGATGAGGCTATTAAAGACAGTGATACATAGCACAGGACATTAAAATGACTAGGAATGGGTCCCAGCAGTATAACCCAGAGTAAAGTAGGTGGCCAAAATACACAGGGCCCAACATCAGAATTTCTGAATTGACCATTGATGTTAAGAGTGTAGCAATAAAAGCTGTATTTCAAGGCAACCATGGGTGGCAAAGGATAGAAAAGGTTGGTCTTTGTGTCAGTTTTGGCCTAGGGAGAGGCAGTCTTACTGTTGTTTATGTCCCCTATTGGAAGCATCACAATAGAGTTTGCTGGAGAGAGTTTTTTTAAAAAATGTTTCTTGGTTGATATTTCTGTGGTCTATCTCCTATATTCAGTCATAAAACAAAATAGAGGCAAGGTGCCAGGAACTATGTATGCCCCAGGTACCTCACTTGGTACAGTATGGGCCAGCGAAATTTGTCTGCCTGCTGCCATGTGTAAGTACAGTTTTTATTAGAATGCAGCCATGCCTACTTGTTTAAATGTCACACATGGTAGCTTTTGTCCTACTGTAGTTGAGGTCAGTAGCTAAGACAGACAATGCATCTCAAAGCCTCAATATCTATTGTTTTGCATTTATAGAAGGAGTCCTGTAATGGGTCGGGACCCATAATATAGGGAATTTTTCCAACTTCTGGGAAAGGAATTCGGAGATAAAAGAAAACTAGAACTATGTGGAAATGCCTGAAGAAGGTTTCTCAGGGGGATGCACTTCCATATCCATTGGCTCTTGAATGAAACACCCGCAGGCTCTTCTACAAGGATGCTTGGGCATCCAGTTCTTTCTTCAGAAGGATTAAGCTCCTGTTCTTGAACGCAGTGGAAGAGGCCCATTGCGCCCCTCAATGCATGCATGCTTGCTTCACTCATTGCGCTTCCAGCATATTTCTAAACCATCTCTCTGCCTGCCTTTGGTAAAGAAAGCACAAGCTCTGCCACGGTCTGTGTAGTATGGGGGTGCTCGTTAAGGTAAATGTTTATAATTCGGTTTAATGGAGTTATTTTAGGCATAATCATCTCACCTAGACACAACTTGAAATGTATTCCCGTGCTGAGCTTAATTGTAGGATGGAAGAAATGATTGTCGCAGGATGGAAACGTCACTGTACTTCAAGGGATGTCACTTGCAGTGCGAAGGATAGGGTGCACATTACTATTCATGCCTTTTTAATTGATTAGCCTTTAAGGCTTCTGAAAGCCTTTAAAAGTTGTTTTGTCAACATTAGACCAGCTGCTGTGTAATTATGGGAGCTCTTCTTGCAGTTAAATTCTTTTAATAACACGTTCAATCTGCCGGTGCCAAAGTGCTTTGAACCTGTGATATATACTAGAGAGAGCCGTCGTTTTTACTTACAGATGGTTGGTGCCATTTTCTGGGCAACTCCGTAGAATTTTCACAGAAATTTTAAAGACGAATTGCTTCAAAATGAGAGGCAGATGAATCTGAACATCAGGTTACTCCTCCCTCTGTGGAAATCGTTCAAATGTGACTTAAATTTTGAACCTGACTCCCACAGTGTAAACATACTCATTTAAAAACTAGCCACCTTGAAGTCTTTTAAAGTCTTCTTCTCCAGCTCTTCAGTTTGGCTTCTTCACTAAGGCTCTGGTGCTCTACAGATGGTGGACACAGCGGTGGGGTTTGGGATTAGGACCCCTGCTGTGATGAACAACCATGCTGGGAGGGGGGAGGGGATGGGGCTCAACCTTGCTTGCTGAGGGCCAAAGCTTTCCTTTGGAGAACTCACTTCAATTTAGTGCTGTATATTGTTTTCTTGTAAAGGATTTTTATTATTTTATTTTATGTGTACAAATATTTGGCCAGCAGGCACACTCTGTGTGTGCTTGGTGCACCTCTGGAGGTCAGAAGAAGGCATCGGAGCACCCTAGAACTGAAATCAGATGGTCGTAAGCTACTATGTGGGTGACGGGAACTGGACCCAGGTCTTCTGCGAGAGCAACGAGAGCTCTTCACCACGGAGCCATTTCCTCTGCCCTTTTGTTTTCTTTTAAGTGAGTTCTGTTCTACAGTCAGGCATGAAAAAGTAGAACTAGGGAAAAGGACAGATACAAACATGGGTCTGGGCGTCTCTTCTCTGGGTGCCCCTACACCATCAATGCTCATTACAAGAGCATTGCATCAGTAACTTAAAGCAGGCAAAAGGCGTCCGATGATGGTGCCTGTAGCGGTTTCCCTGCTAGTTCAGACAATATGGGTTGGCTTCTTTGTAGCATTTTGAGAAGCAAACTGTTTGATGTTGAGGTCCAGAGGGCCCATGATGGTGGCTCAAGAGATTAGGTAGGACTACAGTGCTGTCCCATGGTACAGTGATCTAACTTGCCTGAAGGAGCGCATCTGTGTTAGTTGAAACACCACAAGGTCAGGATTGACTCCCTTCACTGCTCCTGTCTACCTTTTCGCTCCTTGCAGTGTGAGGAGTTTGACAACTCAGCTGACCTTTTGCTTCTTGAAAACGCCAATTTGCTTCAAGCTTGAAATTCAAGAATATTGATGGCCTGCAAACTTGGTGATGCTAACCTCGGAAATATTGCTTATATAATGTTAAGGCAAGCTGAAAATTGATCTTCTTGTAGCCAGTCATGCTGCATAGGTGTGTTTGCCTTAGCAGTTTTTGAGCCTTGCAAATTGGGGTGTGGTGGTGGGGGGTGCGGCTTGAGGAGCCAGACTTGTGAGTCTAGAGTAGTTAGGGGTTCTGAAGTACTCGTTGAGACGTTGTTCAATTCAAGAACGCTAGGATTTATTTAATTAAAGCTTCCCTGTTCCCTAAATTTTCTTCCTGTGGGACAAACTTGCCACTGGTAAATGCGTTAATCTCTTCAGAGCTATGTTGAATGTTAATCCAGAGTTTTAAGTATTCTTAGCCAGTAGAACAAGATGTGACCAGGAGAGCTTCTAGGGCTAATAAAGTGGTTAGTATTGTGATGCGTTTTGGGTAACATTACCTTTTGCTAAGGTATATAGTTTACGTGGGTGTGGCAGAAACTGAATGTCTTCCAGTGTTAATTCCAATTGACTGCATAAGACATAATCTTCTCACTATTATCATATAAATCCTCATGCAGGCATTTTTATATGCCGTATTAAAGTCTTACATATAGCGTTAGAAAATGACATGCTATGTTTTGGTGGTTCTGTTGGTGTGACAAAATGATCTGACAGATACAACTTAGTGGAGAGGGAGTTTATTGGAGCTCACAGCCCCAGGTTGTCACAGTCCCAGGAGCCTGAGACAGGCAGGCATGTCACATCCCCGGTCCAGAGCAGGGAGAGAGTGAATGAATGCGTGCTCACTTGTGTGCTTGTACTCAGCTTGATTTCTTTGCTCTTACACAGTTGAGGGTTCTCTGCTTTAGGAACTGCTGAATCCCATAGTGGGCAGGGTCCTCCTTATCAGTTAACTTAGTACAACCCCCACAGAGCCACCAGAGTAGACTAAATGAAGGGAGAACCAGATAGCGAAACTGCTGTTTAGGATGGAGCTGTATCTGGGCCCTCGCTACTGGAGACCAGCATCTGTATCTGCCCCTGTTTCATCTTTCTGTCTGCTAGGTTTCATGCATTTTATTCATGCAAGCACTGTGGGGATGATGTGGTCCAGTGGTCCTGTGATGTGCAACTCTCCTGGTTTATGCAGCTTTGAAGGAATAACTTGTGGCTCTGACCATCCTCCATTCAGCCTTCATGGGGAATGGTGGTCATTGCTACAGCTGGTATCAGTCACCAGTGTGAACCAGTCAGTGTGGCCGGTAGTAGGACCACAATGTATGACCTGCCGTTGGTTGTTCTTTTACTGTGCATTACAGAGAAATCGCTGTGGATAGCGATGAGTTTTCCTCTCACGGGGGAGGGGGGATACACACCCCCTTCCCTCCCAACAGTGACTACCCAGCCTCTTCTGATTTTTTCCCCGTTAATTTTGTCCCAGATGCCATTTTCCCTGCCGTGGTTAGATGAGACACGTTCTGTGTGGAAGAAGAAGTGCTTGGTTCCCGAGTTAGGGCTGCTCTTTTCCCTCCATCCCCACAGGCCTCATCTTCCTCTCTGTAAAGCAGAGAGAGCGAAGTGGCAGCTGAGAAGAAGGCAAAAGAAAAGGTCAAACGGTGTCGCTCACCCTTTGCTCCTGGTCCAGGACATGGTGCCCTTTTCTAAAGGCTAAATGTTTTCTTAAGATGGATTGGCCCAGTCCTGAGCCTGCACTTACTGACTTCCTTCAGAGATGTTTACATTTTACAAAACTCTAACGTGTAATAGTTGCACTTGGTGGTTTTCTTTTCTGTTTTTCTTTTTTTGTTGTTGTTGTTTGCTTGTTTGTTTGTTTGTTTTTTCTTCATCTAGGTCATTTGCATATACTTGAGCCTGCGAAAGTTTCGCCCAAACCATTTAACTTTCAACTTTTAAAAGAGGCAGGTGGATCTCTGTGAGTTCGAGGCCAGCGTGATCTACAAAGTGAGTCCAGGACAGGCAAGGCTGTTACACAGAGAAACCCTGTCTTGAAAAACCAAAAGTAAATAAATAAACAAACAAATAAATAAATAAATACAATTTAAGCCAGAATCTATGTAGGTTAGGCAGGAGCCATTCTCCCCACCCTCTTCCAAGTTTGGACTTACTTGTGTCCTTCTCATTCAGTGGTGATGCATCCCCAAAGGATTTGCAATGCTCTGCTAACTCTCCTGTTCTCAGCTCATGCCTGAGGATCCTGCCCTGATTGGCGCTTACCCACAGACTTAGAGGCTCCTGTTAAAGAGAGCTTTAGCAGCTTTAACCTCAAGTGCCCATGCCTCTGGCTGGTTTGTTTGTGTTGCACTTTTTCGGAAAAGGGCCGTTGTCCTTTAGGCTGGAGAGAGAACCGGCACACTTACTTATAGTCTTTCCCACGTTCCTATCTAGTAGATGTGCGTGTCAGTTACAACCCCACGGACACGTTAACTTTATTCTTGCCGTCAGTGGGGAGCACATTGCCTGGGAGCTGCTTCGCCGGCCTTGTTGACTGATGTGGCCGTTAAATATCCCCAAAGGATAAAATTGTACTTGCTTCAGCACAGATGGGACAAAAACAGATATCCTATCATTTTTAGTGTTCCATGTAGAAATCCCACTGCTGCATGAAACTTAAGGTAGGGATAATTCACTTCCCACTCTTTTCTCTACCCCTGCCCTGTAATCTTTATTTTGACACAATAGTGACACAATATTTATTTTGAGTGTGTGTGTGTATGTGCTGTGTGTGTCTGAGTAGGTGTACCACAAGTGTGCTAAAATTAATTAGTTTTTACTGACACATTGTGTGGATGGCTTATTCTTTGCTTTCTAAATCAGGTAATGCATTATATTTTTTAAAATTACATTCTTGGGTCGGAGAAAGGGCTCAGTGGTTAAGAGCACTGGCTGCTCTTAACCCTGGGTCAACTCTTAGCACCTACATGGCAGCTCCCAGTTGTCTCTAGCTCCAGTTCCAAAGAATCCTACACTCTCATGCAGATGTGCATGCAACCAAAACACTAGTGCACATAAAACAATAAAAACAGTAAATAAATAAGTAAAAGTATCATCTCTTTAAAATGTTCTTTATTATTAGTAGTAATTAAATAAAATAGGCCTTTTGGAATTGCAAATGGATTTCTGATTTATTCTTATATAAGTGAGACCAAATAATATACCTGCTATTTCATAGTGTATAACATTCATTCATTTAACCCAACATCAATTATTATTTTTCAGTATGGGGATATAGATGTGTAACAAATCTATAGTAAAAAGGCCTGGAAATCATGACAGAAAATAGTGTAACACAAAATTAGGGCCTAGTTAATCAGTTCAGGCATAGCTTTAGCTAAGATGATTGCTGAAGTGGGGTGTCTACATGACGTAGGTGTTCTCGTCAGGGTCAAACAGGAACAATGTGAACTAAGACACAGAGTGTGAAGCAGGGTATTGACTCGGGGATAGACATCTGTTTGACTGTGGTTAGGATGCAGCATTTAAAGGAGTTGGTAGGTAGAAGTGGGGAACACAAAAGATAGAAGACAGCCAAGCTGGAGAAACAGATGCATCAGCCTGGGATAGAAATTTTATTCTAGATAAGTAATATTTCTTGTTATTTTGTTACATATACTCAAATTTAGGAGGACTATGAGTAGGCCTGTGGTTAACATAGGGAGCTATGAGAATCTTGTAGGAGGTAGAAAAGGATATATTAGTGATCTTCAAAACTCCCAAATGGATGTGACAAACCCCCTACCTCTATTATCTTAAGACCCTTTGCTTGTCGGCTGTGGAAGCCATGGAAGAATTTTTAAGCTGTGGCTGATATTGTCTTTAATATCCCTGACTGTCTTAGAGCATTATCTTATTTATACTTCTTTAAGTGAAATGAGTTCAGAACCTACTTACTTGCCTCTTCTGTCTGTCTTTACGCTCCTGTCAATGCCCCCTATCTCCCTCCATATATTTTCAAGGAAACCTAATTTGTTATCCTGTTAGCATGAACACACCTTAAAGACTAAAAGGAAAGTTGTGTTTGGTGACATAAAATAGAAGACAGAAATACAAGTAGTCTTTCCAGTGACCAACAGCTCTTTAATTGGACTTAAAACCTGCTCAACAAGGGGAAACTATGCCTGGTCCTGGAAGCCCAGCCAAGTATGCAGTGCTAATGAGGTCATGGTTGTTGGGGGAGAAGTTATGCCCACTAATTTACTAAAACAGAATAATCAATGGGTTATTTTTCTTTTAACTATTGCATAAAATGCCTCTGCTTTGATGTGGCCCTTCACAGTATATGTTTCTCTCTAACATTTTCTAGACATTTGTCCTTCCTTGGTTTTCTAGGTACTAATCCTACTGGCCCATCAATATTGTTAACTTTTTCTGCCCTTTCCAGAAATAGGCTTCCTTCTGCCTTGCCCAGTTCTGAACTGGGACAGCTTCCAGCACCGAAAAAGGCAGGACAGATTAACAAGGGAAAACCCAACAGATGTTTGCTATGTTTATGCCTCATACATACAGGGAGCAGACGCAAAGAAAGGAGCAGCTCTTAGAAACATAGCTTTGCATTCAGGTTTAAGCAACATCATCAGGTGCAACACAGAAAAGGGGTGCAGATGGCGCTGTTGGAGGTGAGATTTTCTATGCTGATTTAAGCCAGTGCCTTCCCCTTTGATAAGAGTTTCTGGAGACTTGGAGACCCCCCTCTCATCCTGGTTGAGAGAAAGAAAGGAGGAAGCAGACATGAAAGTTTTTTGTTTTGTTTTGCTTTTTTTTAAAAATTAAAACAATAGCTTTGTGTCTTTGATTTCCACAGCCCCGGTCTTCTCTGGAATCCATATAGGAGACTTCCTTTAGAGATGTAAAACTCCCTCAGTAAAGAGAATTCCTGTTCCGGAACCTCTCCTGTGCCTGCAGTTTCCCCAAGTAATCTTTCTGACAAAGAAACACACTTTGGGGTGATCTGGCTTGGCACTCTAGTCATATTATTGTGTGGAAGTTTGTGAGATTTCTCTTCCTCGCTTACTTGAGATAAATGTCTTGCCTCTGTGACTCCCCCAACCTCACCCCACTTTGTCCTCTCTTCAGGCCTTAAGTAACAAACTAGAGTCTTTTTAAATTCCTGTTTTACTTCATAGTTTGTGAACCCTTTCTGTGCACACCTGGGATACCATAGGCTGTTTGGGCACAAGGATGCAAGTCTGATGGTCAGATCCGAGGTATTAGCGTATCTGTCTCCTCCAAGCTCCTTGCTTCTGATGTATACTCTTTGAATTCAGGAGTTGTTGTCTTGGAGGACTGACCAGGATCTCAAAGATGCTCATTTCTCAATCTTTGCAATGTGTGAGATTCTGTTACCTACAGGAGGAGGTTTAGAGGACATGATAAGGATGATACAGACCCTGAGATGGGGCAGAGTATTAACCAGGGTTCTCTAGAGTAACAGACCTTATAGAATGACTCTCTTTAGATAGAGAAGGGGGATTTATTGGAACGACTAACAGGCTGTCGTCCAGGTAATGCAACAATGGCTGTCTAGCAAAGGCCCAAGAATTGTGTTGTTGTTCGGTCCATTAGGCTGGTCTTCAGTATATGCTGGAATCCTGAACAAGTGGGAGTTAATGCCAGTGGAGGGATGGGCTTGCTAGCAAGGATGAGAGCAAACAGACAAAAAGAAGGAGCTTCTTTCTCCCATGTCCTTCATATAGGCTTCCAGCAGAAGGTGTGCCCCAGGTTAGAGGTGGGCCTTCCTACCTCCAAAGATAGGCTTTAGAAGTGGTTCTTCTAAATTGAAAGGATTTATAAAAAATCCCTCATAGGTGTGACCAGCGTTTCTTTTTTCTCCGTGGGGCAGAGGGGGTTAGTGAATCCCAGATGTAGTCAAGTTGACAAACCAAAAATAGCCATCACCAGCAGTTATCGTGTGGAGCTCAGTGTCACTGCGTGCTCTTCACATTCTAAGAGGGAGGCACTAGACTCAGGGAGTGTGTCTGAGGAGGGCAGCAGGGAGTGGAGGGAGCTGGAGGAGCTGAGGTTGGAATGCTCTGCTTCCGGGACAGTGGAAGGAGCCAAGGATGGAAGTGCGGCCAGCGGACTCTTGCAAGCTGCTGAAGGAAGGTAGTGCTGCCGGCAGTGCCAATGCTTGGTTTCAGCCCAGCCAGACCCCTATTGACCTCTGATCTCCAGGACAGTAAGATGACATCGGGGCCTTTTTTGAGCCACTAAATTATGGTAATTTATTGCAGCAGTAATAAGAACCTCACACAGTGTAGGGGAAGAACTCTTTTCCTCTGCCCACCTTAGTCCCGTGTGGCCAAGGTGCTCATGACAAGACAGACTGACAAGAGAAAACCACCCACGCTTTTTTTTTTTCATTTTAATTTTTTAATATATTTTATTAATTTATTCGTATTACATCTCAATTATTATCCCATCCCTTGTATCCTCCCATTCCTCCCTCCCTCCCATTTTCCCCTTGCCCACATTTATGTAATAATTTTTGTATGAAATGGCAGCTTTCATGAAGAGATGAAGACTCAGCATAACGCCTAAAGCTGTTTTTATGCTAAGCATGATATGAGAAACATAACTAGGAAAATGGATATGACGGAATGGTGCTAACTGGAGGAGCCTGAGGAAGGCCTGCCTCCCACATTCACCCCTGGGACCTGCATCTTCAGCTGAATACCTGCCTTCCTTCTTAGAATAGTGAAGGCAGGCCTCGCAGGACCGTCGCTGACCTTCAGGAAGGTCAGAGAAATCCTTCTGAAGTGTTACAGCCTGCTTCAGAGGAGCAGGCGCAGAAGGAGATGGGAGAAAGTGGAAGTGGCAGTCTCAAATCAAAGTACTTACAGTGCCGAGGTGCCACATCCAGGGGTAGAAGGTAGTATGTTCCGAACGTCCCAACCATGCACTTGGCACACAGCTAGACTCAATTTTATTTGCTTCTCATCAGGAAAAATTCAGAGACATTTTTCCTGATCCTCTATCAGTGTGCCTCATGGTGATCAGAGCTCACAATTTTAAACCCCTCACTCTGGACCAGGCACTATGGCCAGAGCCTAACTCTTGATTGTCATACCACCCTGTGGCTTGGTTCTGTCATCATCCCTACCCTGCAAATGAAGAAAATGATGCACACTCCAGCTTAATAATGTTCAGCTCTCCTTCCCCGAGAGCAGACAGTTTTATGTTTAATATAAGAAAATGATAATAAGATAAGATACTAGATGCCAGATAATATGATATAAATGAGTTTATTAAATGAGCATGGGGGGGAGTGAGGGAGGAAGAGGAGGAGGGGTGAGGTAAGTTTGCCCTTTTATGTACTGGGCAGGGCCATGCCCCCATGGCAGGTAGGCAATGACATCACAGGTAGGCAGACTGGAGCAGAATCCTAACAGATAGTGCTGCTTAGAAGTGAGGAGATTGGCCTGTGGCCTGTAGCTCCAGCACCTGCTTAGTCTGTTCCCACATCATATACAGAGAATTTACCTGTAGCTGCCCCAGCATGCTGTAAGGTGCAAAGAAACTGGACAAGGCCGATTTGAACACTGGTGTTTCAAGTAATTTGAGTAAGCTCTGTAAACATGTGCAAGTCAGCTCCCCTAATCCGTGTGGCTGCCTTTATCAAGTCTTCCCTTCTCTGATTGACTTAGCGGGTTGAGAGAGGATCACGTGATGTCACATGAGGACATACTTTGAGATGCTGGCAACTGTGTGTGCGCTGTGCACCATTATATGTTTGGTGGCTTTTGCATTTCCACAGATCCTTTTATGCTGGATGCTGTGCAGGGCTTACCAGTACTTAATAAATACATTTGACAAGTGGCTTTTTCCTTCGGGGTATCATTCCTCCACTTGAAAGCAGTGGTCATTAACAGCACAGGAGCTCAGAATCTACTGTAGATACTCGGTCCTCTCTCTTTTAAAACAAGCACCTCCTATGGCGTCCTTGAGGACCTTTCCCTTGCTGCCACAGGAAGACAAGCCTTCACTGATCTCGGCAGCTTTTCAGTGAGGTCTTAAGAAAACAATTAATCTCTTGAGGATTGTCATCCTTTGAGGTAGAAAATCTTAGGCCAGTAATGAGGTGCAAATCCTGGGTATTCTGACTTGAGGAGATAGGGAGCTTAAAAGGACGTGAGGAGAGTTAGCCTTCTCCCTCCACACTCCACCTCTGCCTCGGTCTGTAATGTCACTAGTTACTTCCACGTGCTTTCCTTGCTGTTGCCTGCTGTTTGGTTCTGAGGTTAGCTGAGAACACCAGGATAATAGGAGGAGTCCATTCTGCCTGATTCTGGACCCTTTGGCAGGTTCTCAAATTTTTAAAAAATGAGTTTTGGTTGAGAACCATCCTGAATTTTTTTTTTTTTTTTTTTTTTTTTTTTTTTTTTGTAGCATCTAGTTTGATTTACTGTTTCTTTTGTGTACAGGTCATATATTCCACTTATAGCACAGGTCTGTAGAGTCCACGGGTTTTAGGAATGCTTGGGTTCAAAGCAGGTCTGCTGACCTCAATGGTACCACATCTAAACATAAAGGGAGGTTGGTGGGCATTCTTTCCTATTCTTGCTTGTTCACTTTGTTGACTGTTTCTTCCAGATGGATTCTTAGCCATGGGGTTACTCAACACAAGCAAACTGAAGGAAACCAAAATCTGAGTTTATATTCATAGACTGCTTCCCCTAAAGGGTGTGCTAATACACTGTCCGTCCTCAGAATGTGAGTGTGTCCAGCTCGAAGCAGAGAGCTGTGCGTTCTGTAAACATTATGGAGTGCACCAGGGTGTGTAGTGTCTGTAAACATTAGTGGAGTTTGCCGTCTTCCAGGTTGAGACCGCACGTGATCCAGGGTGTAGACTTACCTGATATGAGAAATGTTAGAGAAAAAGGAAAAAAATTTCCCCGCTGTGTCTCAGCTTCCCTTAAAGCAGACCCACTGTTGTGGAGAATTCCTCTTTTATTTTATGCAGGATGCGCTGTTTCCAATGAGCAATCTCTTTATCCTGAGCTGGAAACTGGAGGCTTGGCTCTTAGCACCATCTTAAAGCAAATTCTCAGTAGCACCAACTCCAGGCTTGATTACATGATCACCGGCGCATGCAGGGTGATGCCTTCCATTGGGCAGTGGCATGGCAGCCTACTCCCTCTGTCCTCCTTTTCCCCCAACTCCTTCTTCCCTTCTCTTTTCTCCCCTCCCAACCTTTTCTTCCCTTTTCCTCTTCCTTTTGAGACAAATGGATCCCCGATCCCCCCCCCCCCCCCCCCCCCCCCCCGCCTCTGCCTCTGAAGTTCTGGGATTACAAATATGTCGCACCACACCTGGTCACCTGGACAATGTCTTCTTGTTGGCAAAGCTCCTCGCTAATGATACAGTGCATTAATTATTACAGTGACATTGGGAACAGACATTTTCATTCTTCTTTTACAGTTGAAGAGATTCACATGTGCTAGGAGCTGACTCACCGGAGTCCTACCTCATGCTCAGAGTTCCCAGAGCTGTGTCATAACTGGCCTTTGGGGTCCCTGCTTCTCTGCTTCTGTTTGAGTATATGAATGGACCCAAGTCTTAGGCTGTTACTAGGGAGTCTTTCTTAGTGCCTGCAGGGTTTTAGTGTGCCCTTCTTGTGTATCTAGTGCATTGTTTCTTAGCTTTTTAAAAAATTTCATTATTACTTCTTCCCCAGGAGAAAAAATTAATTTAAATCCTTCCTAATGAGAGAAATCAAATACTAGGGAATAAATCTTACGTGAGGGCCACAAAATACTGGCGCATCTAAGGTTTTCCCATCCCCTTCTTGGTCTCTCCTATTAGCTAGTGTTCTGTTACTATAACAGAATGCCCAAGACTGGTAACTTTATAGAGAAAATAGTTTAGGTAGCCTGGCGGTTGAAGTATATGACATTGACTCACCTTTGCTTTGATGAAATACTCTTCTTGGGTGAAGCCACCAGCATCAGGTTTATATTAAGAGAAAGAGATCATGTTACCAGTTAGAAAGCCAGAACTGGAGGAAGAGGAGAAAGGGAAGGAGGAGAGGGAGGGCAAAGAGGAAGAAGAACAGGAGACGAAGAAGAAGGAGAGAAAAGACAAGGATAAGCCACCCCCAGGACCAATTTTAATGTACTTACTTGTAGGCTTAAATGTGCTGTTAGTGGGCAAACCAATTTAGATGATCCTCATCCTGTTATTGGGACAGAATGGGGAGTTCTTGCCATATATATACATATATGTGTATATGTACATATTGCCATACATATACATATATGCCTGAACCATCAGTAAGGTTCATGTGTGTGTGTGTGTGTGTGTGTGTGTGTGTGTGTGTGTGTGTGTATGCCTGATGGAGCTGCTCTTTGACATACAAAATTGTTGAAGGCTCTTAGTTGAAGGCTGGTTGAAAGCTGCACGGTAACTACTTTCAGAGAAAGCATAGTCTACTACAAACTGTTGCTTGAGTCCTTGAGTTGGCTCCCTGGTGACTGACTCACACAGACTGTCTTATTTGCTTTTCTTTTCATACATTCCCCGGGTTGCATATATAGTCACTGTCTTCACACCTATACCCTCTTGGTGAGCTGTGTGGGCTCTTGGGGACTCACTGTCAAAATTCATGGCTGAACTCTCAGACTTAATTTTTAATGTTTCAGGTTTGTGACAGCCGTATACATTTTCTTCTGCAGTATTTGAAAGAAATGCATGCTGCCTGGTTCCGAGGCAGGAAATCTCTGTGGGGGTAGATAAGGGCTTGTGGCACCGAGCTTGACCAGCTGCTCTGACAGCCCTGACCCTTGGTGAGGAGAAATGTAAATGAGAGGGCAAAAAGAGCCCCGGGGCAGCCTCTGTTTGCTTTCACAAGGGAGCCAGATCTGAACTACAGTGGAAGATGCCAGGTGTAATAAACCCAGCCAGAGCAGAGGAGCCAGGTAGTAGGAGGGAACAGGGAGAGGCTGCTGGCCTTGAAGGCAGGCAGGCAGGCAGGCTTCCCCTTATTTCTATGGGTAGAAATTTGAGATTAACATGCTAATTTCTTTATTGGAGTCAAGCAGGATCGTAAGTCATTTATCAGGGCTCACCGGGCGCCTGCGTAGAGAAGTCAGAATAAATGTAAATGAACCATGAACACTAACATGCATCCAGCAAATTCAACAAGATTTAAAAGTTAAATAAAGTGGCGGAGCCTGCACATTTTCTCCAGGGTCTCTCTGAAGCTTCAACTTTCTTTCCCCTTTTTCCTTCTTTTAATGCTCTGCCTTGTGTGCTTGCCTCCCCCCCCCCTTCGCCGCTGCCCCCCCCCCCCCGCCTTTTTCTTTCTTTTGCCTTAGTTTTAGCATGAGACTGCGCTGTTGTTGGAAAAGTCGTTGATGAGGCCCTGTCAATCTGCTGAAAATAGAACAGAGATTTTTCTTTTTCTCCTTTTCATTTTCTCTAGTTGTTAGACTTCCAGTGGGTTTAAAGGGAACAGTATAAATTATTGTTGCAGAGCAGGCTGCGAGTTTTCTCCTGATCTCTGTCAGGCGCACGGTGGCTGGGTCTGCTCGGGGAGCCTGGTGAGGGTGCGTACACCCAGTTGTACTAAGGCTGAGGTCTTTCTTATCCACAGCGCAGCCAGGGAAAGGTCTACATCTCAGGCTCACATAGTTGCTGTGTTGTTTAGTTTCTCACTGGCCCTGGGCCCCAGGGCTTCAGTTGCTGGCTGCTTAGGAGGATACCCTCAGAGCCTTTTTACTTAGGCCTGGCAACACCACAGTTGCCTTGCTTAAAGCTAGACACAGTCAGCTGGCAAGATACCCCTTCACTTTACCATGTGCTTCTGGTTAGAAAGTCCCCGGCCCCCATCGAAAGAGGAGGACGTTAGGCAAGAATGTTACCATCCAGTGGGTGATCACCTCAGAATTCCTTACAAGGTGCTATAAGACTCCTTGCCATTAATCCTTTAACACCTTAGGCTTGGTGAGGGCCGACACCTCGTTTTTTTTCTGAGTCAGAGTACCTATGGAGACTTGGCTAGGTGGTGGCCAGCACCTCTACTGGAGTTTTGAAGCCCTGAGCCAGCATATGCATAGGTAATGCCACAAGGAAGCAACCTGGCTGGGCCTAATCTACAGGCTCCCAACTTCCAAATACCATTCATCCACACCCACATATCCTCTCTACTCCAGCATGAAGAGCAAGCTATGATGTCATTGATACTTTGTAGACTCCAACCACCAATCATGTGAGATCTGACTCCAGTCTCACTTCTCCATCTTCCTCTCTCCAGAGCCAGGACAACTTCTGTCTCCAGAGTACCACGTCTGTGTGCCTTTGTGAATGCATCCCCCCTACCGCATCATTTCATCAGCATCTTATGTCCTCTGCGTCTCCTAACCTTCCTAAAATTAAACCCAATGTGCCTGGATGCAGTTCCAGCTTCTGGGAGCAGCCCTCGGCTGACTTCATTCCTATCTGTTTTTCCAGTGGCGTCTTTTACAGCTTCCTAAGTAAGCCCTGAGAAGGCACACTCAGCGCTCAGTAGATGTCCTGAAGGAGGATTTCCCCACTTTGGGTCATCTGGTTTAGTTCACCAAAAAGAATTTGAGATGATGGTGATTTTTCCCAGATTTCTTACCCCTTCTTTTCTTACACCTGCCCTCCCCCGCAACCCACATTTCAGAATGAAGAAAAAAAAAGAAAAGAAAGAAAGAAAGCAGATCTTTTTTTCTCTCTGTTTAGTAAGCAAAAACTGTGATTTGTGGGGATTCATTTGTGATAACAGTTACTGCTCATCCTACTGCCATATTGTGTGCCATAAAGCAAACTCCCGGCTTTCATAGGGGAGGCCTGTACCACTGATGTGCTCAGCAGAGATCTGCTGTGATGACGGTACGGGGCAAGGCGCTGTAGTGTTACGTGCTTCATGAAAGTGTTTTTGTCACTTTTTCAAGACATAGGCTGAAAGGTCTAGAATATTCCTCATCAAACTGACTTTGAGGTGTAAGGTTCCTCTTTTTCTGTCTTAGGGATAATGGGCCGCCCAAGGGGCACACAGAAGTTCCTGTGGCCTTTGATGTCTGAGCTGCAGAAGCTCCACGGATGCCACATCTTGGGGGAAAGGGCCTCTTTAGATTTCAGGTGATAGAATAAGCCCTTACAAAGACCCAAGACCTCTAGGGGCTGCACTTCCATGGGTTGTTCATCAGAACTGACCTTCATTCTAGTTAAAGAGACAAAACCATGAACTATGTCTCGAATGAAGACTTGACAGCTGTCCTGCAGGGTGACATGATGCTGAGCCAGTGACAAAACGCTTCATCCAGCTTTCAGCTGCCTGGCCATAGCCTGCCCCACGGATCCCTAACACTTGTAACAACAGTGCCCCTGTTGAGACTTGCCCAGTGTGGAACCTCCTCTGCTCACACCTTTCTGTGGACTTCGTTCACGTTCTCACATTTTACCACATTTTGAGGTCTGTTTGTGTCAACGAACTCTGATTGGATTTCCATAGTGGGCAGTTAAAAGCCCGGGAGAAGAGCCTCTATGCTGTCTTAGATACCGAGGGACAGGTCAAAGGGATAGCTAAGCCTGGAGTGCTGTGTGTATTGCATTTTCACTAGAATGGAGTACGTGGGTTCAGGTGACTTCAAACTGTCCCTCCTCCCATCTTAAAGCTCGCAGGTACATGTGAATAGCTTGCCTTAAGTAAAACATAGTCTTAATTTTTATGAGCGAATCCGTATGGTGGTCAGGAGCAGGCAAAATGAATTCAGTATAATACAGGCCACAACAGTATAACCTGTGAGGAAGGTGGGGCTGGGGCAGAAGAAGGAACTTTCTGGAATGCTACGAATATTTATGCATTGCTCTCTGTTGGTGTGATACGGGGTGTTTCCATCCCTTCTGTGCTGCTATGACAGAATAACCCAGGCTGGGTGGTTGGTAATGAATAGAAAACATTTACATTTATTCATCTATTTATCTTTCATGTGTATGTGTGTGGGGGGGGGGATGCTCTTGCGCATGCATGGGCACACCAGAGACTATGTGTGTGTGTGGGATTCTCTTCTTTCACTGTGTACCTCCTGTGTGACTGGATTTGGCCATCAGGCTTGGTGGGGAGTTCTTCACTTCCTGAGCCATCTTGCTAGTTCACAAACAAAAATGTATTGATTCATAGCTGTGGAGTCTGAGTAATTCCACCGCAGGGAGCTGGTGTCTGTTGAGATCCTTCTGTCATCTCACCACAAAAGGACGGAGGGTAGACAAAGTGCGACCTGAATTAGACTTTTCTGAAGAAGCCAGTCCCATGATAATGAACCATCTCCCACTGTAACTGCGTTCGTCTGTTCGAGGAGACAGAAGTCAGAAGTCTACTTTTCAGTCCTGTTGCATTCTCCAGTCAATTCCAACATAAGTTTGGGAGGTGACAGATAGTCAAACCGTCGCAAAAGGCATTTGGATATATAATTTCATAACAAATGTGGTAGCTTGAATGCAAATGGCCCACGACGGTTCATAGGGAATGCCGCTATTGCTAAGGTGTATGACATGTGGCCTTGGAGCAAGTGTGTCACTGGGGCTGGACTTTGACATTTCAGGTGCCCAAGCCAGGCCCAGTGTCTCACTCTCTCTCCTTCTGCCTGTGGATCCAGACATAGAACTCTCAGCTCTTTCTCCAGTACCATGTCTGCCTGCACGCTGCCATGCTTCCTGCCTGTGATGATAATGGATTAAACCTCTGAACTGTAAGCCAGCCCCAATTAAATGTTTTCCTTTATCAGAATTTCTGTGGTCCCATTGTCTCTCGATAGCAATAGAAACCCCAGCTAAGAAGATATATCAGTGAAAAAGAACAAGCCTCCTTCAGGAGCATAGGCCTTACTTCTAAGATCATGAGCTTTGTTCCAGTTGCTCAGTGTAAACTTTTGGCTTTAAAATCTCACACTCTCACTCGAGGATTCTGTCCGGATGGTGGTGGTGAGACATGACAGTGGCTGGGAAGCCAATGCAGTGGTCCTTTATGAGATAGTAGGTCTTTGTATTAGAACATGGGTGGGGATAGGCAAGGATGGAAGAGTACATGGGGCATCTGGGAAAGAAGTGCTGAGAGTGAGTCCCTGAAGTCCCCAGAAGTGTAGGGTGCATGAAAGGGCCCAGAAATATAGATTTCAGCCACAGGCCCAAGTTTCAGGTGCCTGTGAGCCATCCTTAATGATGACAAGTGCATAATTATATAGGAATCTGGAGTCACAAAACTCATAAAATTGGGTGTTGCTGGCTTGGTATTTAGTACCATGAGAATGCATGAGATCATTTTCAGAGTGGGACTAGAACAGAAAGAAAGGGGCTCTAGAGCAAGGCCTTAGGAATTACTGCCGGTAGAGGTCAGGCAGGGGAGGGGCCTGGCAAGGAGAGGGGTCAAGAGGCAAGGAGGCTGCAGTGCCAAGCATCCCAGGGAAAGCTCTGCACGAAGTGGAGAGAGGTCAGCAGTGGTGAATGGTGAGTGGAAGACTGATATCCTTACTGGGACTTTGTAGCCACTGGGCACCTCAGCAGCATGGCTTCTGTGGAAGTGTGGCTATAGAAGCCACTGGGCACCTCAGCAGCGTGGCTTCTGTGGAAGCGTGGCTGTAGAAGCCACTGGGCACCTCAGCAGCGTGGCTTCTGTGGAAGCGTGGCTGTAGAAGCCACTGGGCACCTCAGCAGCGTGGCTTCTGTGGAAGCGTGGCTGTAGAAGCCACTGGGCACCTCAGCAGTGTGGCTTCTGTGGAAGCGTACCTGTAGAAGCCACTGGCCACATGAGCAGCGTGGCTTCTGTGGAAGTGTGGCTGTAGAAGCCACTGACCACCTCAGCAGCGTGACTTCTGTGGAAGCGTACCTGTAGAAGCCACTGGCCACACGAGCAGCGTGGCTTCTGTGGAAGTGTGGCTTTAGAAGCCACTGGCCACCTCAGCAACATGGTTTCTGTGGAAACGTGCCTGTAGAAGCCATGTAGCACAAGGCAAGAGCTATTTCTCCTAAGGTAGAGCTATGTTTTCAAAACACCAGTCCTTCATGTAACATCAGATGTGCACCATTTAAATTGAAGATTCAGTGTGCAGTGCGGTGTTAAGAGGGTCTAACTAGTCTCCTTATTCTTCTTTAGCTATTTTAGTGAAAGAAATTGAATTTAGAAATTGTGTGGGAAGTTGAGTTCATGTAGTCACTCAGTAGGAATTTAAAGGGATCACCTGCTACTCATATTGGGGGGACTTCTGGGGTTCTGAATTTCTACAACTTGTATTAAGGCTGAATGTCTCAGGCCAAATGAGTAGTATCTTTTCTTAAACTCGTTGCAAAAATCCTGATACCGGAGTATGTCTAGGGCAGGAATTCTCATGTCATATTCCAGAGCGTAAACCAACTGTTTTGGTGGCTTAAAAAAAGAAAACATAGATTGAGGTGGGAGAAATAAGGTCTTAAAATTATGCTTAGGGGTTCAGGCTGGAAAGAGTTTGTGACTGGCGCCTGTCAATAACTACTCAGCGTCAACAGAAGCACAGGTGGACATGTGGTTCTCACGTTCTGAGCTGCAGTGTCATCTGACACACATCCCTTGTTTTCCATATCCTAAGAACAGTGACAGCAATTCATGTCTTACCTAGATACAGTCTAGCAAGGGTGTAACTGCATGGTCCCAAATGCTGAGTAATATTACATGGGAGGAAATACCCATCTCTAACCATCTTCTTTGTCCTATGGGCTTATGGGCCTATGGGTTCTTGCATTGAGTCAGAGTTCCAGGCCCCATTGAGCGGTCGGCTCAGGAGAGCTTGAGTATTCAGGAGCCTGCAGAAGTGCTTGGTAATGTCCATGCACGAGCAGGGGCTGCCGCAGGTAGATCATTCTTAGCTGGAAATGGGATTGTGTACAGATGTATCCCGGGGTGTCCAAATCAGGGCTTACCTTGGTTTCTGGAGGATTTTCCATAAGCATACAGGAACTCTTGTAGCATGTGCCCCCTTTATGTACCTGTGGGTGGGAGCTTTGTGGCTTTTGACATTCAGATGGTGCCAAGGATTGTGTCCTGGAGCTGTTGGAGGTAGGTGGGGAGAAAGATGCACGAGCGGTCTGTTTTCTTCTGAGGGCTTAGTTGATTAGAATGGTACCTACCTTTTGCTGCTCACGCATATGTGGGAAGTGTGGCCCTGTTTCTGTCCACATGGGGAAACAAAACACAGAAAATATGTATCCTTAGGCCTTGCTCCCAGGGCTGTGTGCGAAGCAGAATTTAAAGAGCATCTTCTCCAGGCAGACCGAGGCTCCTGTCACGTGCTCCCTGCAGACTTCACTTCCGCTCCTTCTCACACAGGTTTCCTTGTAGGCCATTTCTGCGCGGACACCGAGACATTTAGGTTTCCTGTGGTAGCACTATTGACCATGTAGCAACTATTATTGCTGCATGTTGTTATTTTTATTCTTATTCTTTTCGTCGCCGAGAGGCAAGGAGGCCAGTTTGTGCGGGAGTGTGCAGGGTTGAAGGGAAGCCGGAGGACAGAGAAGTGGGCAGGTTACACAGGACGTGACTAAGGAGAACAGTGCTATAAACACACGAAACACAGGGCATTGGATGTCCGGATCAAGAAAGTGCCAGCTCTGCAAAAATCCCAGCAGCAGCGGTTGCTCAGTTCAGAAGCCAAATGTTATTTTAGCCTCGAAAGAGGTGGCTGAACTGGAGACGGAGAATGCACCTGAACAAACGTGGCTGGGAACGAAACTGCAAAGACACAAAGGGGCCGTGCGCTGGCGTGGAAACTGCCTGTGGGTGGAGAAACAGAAGCCAGGTTGAATAACTTTTGTTTGGAACGTGTAGTTTATAGCCTGGTCTGGACTTCGGAGGCCTTGGGAAAAACAGCCCCATCTATTTATTCTCCAGATCTGCAGCCTAAAGCAGCAGAGAAGGAGCACTGCTCTCTGACTTGACAATGTTAAGGAACTTCCCCGCCGTCTGTCTGTACACCTAGCAGTTCCATTTGAATACTACGAACATAAGCCGAGGCAGCAGCCCTCCGTACATACAACACAACTGATGTTTTAGGCAGGTGAGCCCCTCCTAATCTGGAGAAACCACATTGGTTGGGCGTTCTAGAGGAAGGCTGTAAAATAAAGACAGGAGTCAGGTATAAACCCTTACCTGTAAGTTGTTACTACTAATAATCCCTTTACGGGGTTATTCCAGTAACTGAATGCAACTAGCTGTCTTATTGCAGTGTGAAAAGCCTCTGTTAAATGCAACACACATGTGTGAGTGGCCTAATGCCACATTACTGTGGGCTTGCCACATCCTCACCCTGCTGGCCGCACAGGCAGTATCTCATTTGGAAAGGTCAGTTATTTTAAGGCCCCAAAGCTCAGGAACGGAGCATTGAACTCAGAGAGGACAGCAGAGCCCACGTGTAGCCATGGCTACTGTCCTGGGCTGTGCTGTCCGGCACCTGAAAGCAGTAGGGATGCCTACACTCATTAAATACGGAGCTGCTTGGAGCCCGTGTGGTCTTCTGTCTTGATTTTATACAAACTGTCCACACTGCGGTCCCCAATCGCCGTCCTTTGCCGTCTCCTCTTTTACACCAGCGGGAGGAGATGACTTTAAATCAAACGTCTACTGTACATGGCTGTGCACAGATGAGCCTCCGCACCACAGGACTCCAGTCTTGACAGGGTTTTAGACCATTGCTGCTGAGAAAATTGATGGCTGCTGGTTTAGTACTTTGTCTAACAAGAGAGATGCCCCAGTCCACTCGGCTTTGAATCAGACCAGTGGTTTTTCTGTGGAGAGCTAGATTTTTTTTCTTCCCTTTTGTCTCTTTTTTTATGGAAATGTACTGAATAATGTATTTTCTGTGGCCGGTTGGCAGGTTTTGGTGCAAGGAGCTCATACAGAACCCTGCCTGCGCTGCTTAATGACTTGCGAAAGCCACAGTTGCTGATCAAGTCGTGGGTTGAGATGCTGCAGGAGCCCAGTGCTCCCAGGTGTGGCTTTAGCTGGGAGGCACAAGTGGCTCTCACAGGGCCAGCATGCTGTGACTAGAGCAAGCAAAGGAAGCTGTGTCAGGATCTCCGGATGCTTCGGTCTGTGCATCTTGTTGCTGGCTTGGCCACTGCTTCTGCTCTCTTTCACTCCCCCTCTCCCTCTCACCTACGTTGGCCCAGGGCCAGCTCCCACAGATTCCACAGCGGACATGATTCTCAGCTGTGTTTTGTGCTTCCTTCTTCTATGTACTCCCTGAGGCTGGAGATGCCCTGTTTTGCCCATCCTTGCAAATGATGCTTCTAGTTGTATCCAGTTCACAGGAAAAACTGAGAAGTTCGTAAGACCAAACCTTCTAGAGAATCACTCATCCCACCATTTCATTTCCATTCCTTTGCTTTTGTTTGTTTGTTTGTTTTGTTTTGTTTTGTTTTGTTTTGTTTTTTGACAGAGTTTCTCTGTGTAGCTTTGGCTATCCTGGACTTGCTTTGTAGGGCAGGCTGGCCTCTAATCCATAGAGATCCACCTGCGTCTGCCTCCTCGAGTGCTGGAATTACAGGTGTGTGCCACTGCAGCAGGCTTAAATACCTTGTTTTTAAGTGGCAAATTTCACAGCAGAATTTTACCTTATTTGAACAGCTCTTAATTTACTAACAAATAGTTTATATGCTCGTTATCCATGGGGAATGTTGTATATTATTTGTTGTTTGTTTGTGTGTGGGTGGAGTGTGTGTATATATATGTGAATATATGTGTGAGAAAGGGTGTGTATATGCCTGTGTCTATATATACAAGAAGGTCAGAGGACAGCTTGTGAGAGTTGATTGGTTTTTTTCTTTCCACCATCTTGGTCCCAGGTTGAACTCAGGTCACCTGGCTTGGTGGCAGGCACCGTTACCTGCTGAGCCAGCCCAGTGGCCTCATTATGATATTGTAATGTGCATATACCTTAATCATATTCATACATTATTTTTTCTTATGCACCTTCCCTCTTATCCCCTTTCTCTTATATTAGCTTCTTCTACTTTTCATGCCACTTTTATACTTCCTGGATGTCACATATAGGAAGAATATGCAATACTTGTCTTCCTGAGCCTGGAGCATTGGACTTCTATGATGATGTCCAGTTTCATCCATTTTTCCCCAGAAGTAGCATGATGTCATTCTTTTTTATGCCTAAGTAGCAACTGGACTATGTATATCATGTTTTGATTATTCATACATGCTTCACAGGCACTGAGGCTGATTCTGTGGCTTGGTTATTGTGAACAGTGCTGTAATAAGCACACAGGTTATCTATGTATGCTGGCTGATTCCTTAAGGTCTATGGTGGAGTGGCATAGCTGGATCATGTGGTAGATCTCTGTTGTTTGAGAGTCTGCTATACTGGTTTCCATAATGGTATCACTGGTACATGTTCCTACCAGCAATGTATGTGGGTTCCTTTTTGCTCATTTCCTTGCCAGCATCTATTATTTTTTTTGTAGTCTTGATGAGAGCTCTTCTGATTGGGAAGGGCTGGGATCCCCTGGAGTATGAAGATTGTCCTAGTGTGTTTTCTGTTGCTATGGTGAAGTGCTGACCATAAAAAGCATCTTGGTGAGGGGGGGGGGGGGAGGGGGGGGAAAGAAATGATTTATTTGGCTTACAGGTTACAGTTCATCATAGAAGGAAGCCAAGACTGGAACTCAAGGCAGAAAACCGGAGGCAGGAGCTGAAGCAGAGACCACTGAGGAAGGCTACAGATGGCTTGCCCCTCTGGCTTGCTCAGCTAGGCCCAGCTGCTTCAGGATGGCACCACTACCAGGCTTGGCCTTCGTCTATCAGTTAGGAACTAAGAAATTGTCCCACAGGCACATCGACAGGCCAATCTGATGGAGTCAGTTCTTCAGTTGAGGGTCCCTCTTGCCGGGTGACTCTGGATTGGATTGGGTTGGCAGCTGGAACTCACCGTGACAAGCGTTCTACCAGCTACATCCCCAGTCTAGTGTTAACGTTTTTCAGATCTTTATAGATTCAGGATATTGATCGGCTGCCCATGAACACCTGGTAGATATCCCCCCCCCCCCCCCCCCCCCGCCGGGCCCGGTCTGTAAGCTGTCCCTTCTCTCTGGTGACAGTTTCCTTTGCTGTGCAGAAGCTTTTCAGAGTGCAGTCCCTGAGCTGATCTGTCAGTCCGATGAGCAGCAGTGTGTTGAGTGTGCAGGACTCAGGCCTGGCAGTGAGAGGAGAGGGTGACAGAGCAGAGCCTGCCCAGGGTTACGGAGGTAGGAGCCGCATCCGCTGCAGCTCTTTGTATGTAAAACCGAACACACCATTTAGTGGTCAAAAATTGGAGACTTTTAAAAAGATTGCCAAGGGATACCTAAGTCTGGGAATAGAATAGACCTTCATTTGAAAAATTATTTGGGGAAAAAAGGGGGAGACTTTATTAACTCGCCTTAGATTCCACCCAAATCAACAGTTGGACAATTTAGACTCATGCTCACAACTGAACTTATTTCTTTATTTTTATTTTTGTGTGTTTGAATTTATTTTATTTTTAATTTTAATTTATTATAATTTATTCAGAGTACGTCCTGATTGTTATTCCCTCATTTGTTTCTTCATGTTCCCACCCTCTCTCCCTCTTCTGCCCTATTCCCCTCCCCTAGACCTCTGACAGAAGGAGACCTCCTCCCCTACTATATGACCACAGCCTATCAGGTCTCATCCAGATAGCCTGCTTCCCCTTCCTCTCTGTGCCCACTGGGCCTCCCCACCGAGGACCTTCAACTAAAGAACTAACTCCATCAGACTGGCCTGTGGATGTGCCTGTGTGGCATTTTCTTGGTTTCTAACTGATAGACCACACCCAAGTTTGATAGTGGCACCATCCTGAAGCCTCTAGAAACACCCTCATCCAGAAGTGTGTCTGCTAAGAGATTCTAGATTCAGCCATGATGACAAGATTAGCCATCGCAAACTGGAAAGGCAGAGTTGTCACTAACTCAGGCAAGATGCCCTATTAGCACTGCAGATGTCTGAGGACAACCATCAACTATTCTTTGTTTTTCTTTTTTTGAATATTTTTATTTAATTTATGTGCATTGGTGGGAGGGTGTCAGATCTTGGGGTTACAGACAGTTGTGAGCTGCCATGTGGGTGCTGGGAATCGAACCAGGGACCTTTGGAAGAGCAGACAGTGCTCTTAACCACTGAGCCAACTCTCCAGCCCATCAACTATTCTTTGGAAGGCAATTCAAGTTCTCCGTGAGCATTAGAACCGTCTCCCCCTTCCGAGGAAGTGTTGATGCCGGTTACAGACATATGCAACTCAATGAAGAGATCTGGAAGGAAAATATATGCTATATTTGAGTCATGAGCAAATAGCTGGTATTCGCAGCCATTATCCTGGAATGAAGGAGAAAAAAGTTGTATTAATCCATTTTCCATTGCTAGAACACAACAATCAAAGGTTAGGTGGCTTATGAAGAAAGAGATTTATTTCACTCACAGTTCAGAAGCCTGCAAGTCCCAACACCGCAGTGCAAGCTCTGGCCAGAGCCTCGCTGTAGTGGCGGACTATAGTGACTCACCAAGGAAGCAATCACCTGGTGAGATACGAAACTGGAGAGTAGACAGGGCCGTTTTGTTCTCTTATAACAACTGGCTCTGGTGAGAACTAACTCTGGGTTTTATAAAATCTGTATTAATCTCTTGTGAGGAAAGTATTCCCAGTTAGCCTACCACTAGGTTCAACCTCTTAAAAAGTCCACCAGCATTCGCACTGACATTGGGACCAAGCTTCGACACTGTGAGCAGAAGGAACACACATCCAAGCCATATCCAAACCATAGCACAACTCAGAAGGAAGAGTTCTCAGGGCATCTTTTTGGGGTACTCAGGGTTCAAGGTGTGGATGGGAGGTAGAAATAGCAAAGGAGAGTGAGTAAAGGGTACCACTGGCACAGAAGAGAAGCCGGGACACACAGGCATCCATCCCAGAAGCCAAATAGTGTGTCCAAAGAAGGTGGTGTCAGCTGCGCACAGTTCAAGCAAGCTGTCGGCAGGGAGCAGGCCTTTGAGCTCAGCATCCTGGAGTCACTGGTGGCTGAGAACTCTCCAGATGGAGTGATGGGCACGTAGTTTGGGGAGGAAGCTTGAGACAGACCGGAAGGACAGGAATTGTGTGGGTATGAAGAATTATTTAAGAGTTATGCTGCAGCAGGAAGAACAGAAATAGCCTGGGCCTTATTCGTTATCAGGAGGGCAGTTCCACCGTCCCTTTGCTTAGTGTGGCTTTGCTGCAGGAACTGATCTAATAGAGAGCAGACAGTGGCACAGAGGGAGAAGTGTGGAAGAGTGGTCAGGGGTGGAGTCTGCTGGAGAGGTTGCCATCTACCAGGAAATAGAGAGGAATGTTATTCAGAGCATGGCTGTTCTGGCAGGAGATCACATCCAAAAAGACCTTCTAGGTCTGTGTGGTCTGGCTGGAATACAAACATGCCTTTAATCCAGGACACAGAGGCAAACTGATCTGAGTTCAAGGCCAGCCTGGTATAGAGCAAGTAAAGATCAGGTAAAGAAAACCTTATATGCAGCTGTGGTGATACCTGCCTTTCATCCCAAACAAAGGTAATGTTAGGTTATAGAAGGAAGCACCCGTGTTTGAAAATGAGGTGTAATGAGTGGCAGAAAGGGTGACGAATCAGTGAAGATTTGACAGAATAGGATATGCCCAACTCTCATAAGAAGAGAGAAGAAAGGGGAGCTACTTAGGCAGTTTTACAGAGAGAGGAGGCAATTTTTACCAGGACAGTAATAGATGGGTTGCAGAAAGAGAACTCAGGTAAAAATGGAACTAGCCAGGAAATGAAAAGAAGCCAGAAGATTAGAGCAGGGAGCTGAGTTAGTTTGAGGTGAAGCAGAGCAATTCTGGGCCAAGAGAGAAACCATATTAAATAAAATAGCTGGGAGAAGAGTTTGAGCCAGAACAGCTGAGTTGAACCAGCCAGCTATGAGCTCAGAAAGAACAAATAAGGGTGAGCTCATTAAGCAGTAAGTCTCAGAGGCTGAAAACATTCTAGGCCTCCGTTACATCCTAGGTTAGACTGACGAGGCTAGGACTTTCTAGGACTAGGCCTAGGTTAGCAGAAGGAGGCAGTAAGCCTCCCAGACAACAATTGAGACAGAAGAATAAAATTGCTTTTACAAGGAAATACATGATTCATCTTGCAAGATGGAGGTAAAGTACAGGCTGGAGTGTAACTGCAGGGTAGCGCGGTAGTGAGCGGGGATGTGAGTCCTGCTGTCTGGCGCTTCACACTCCTTTCTAGTGGCGGTCAGTTGTATTAGCCTGCACAGATCAGGACTTTTCCATTTACCAAGCGCTTTCTCTTATGCTAATTGTCCCAATAGCCCTGTGGCTGGCAGAGCTGGGCATTCTAAGGTCACACTCTTGAGGTTGGAGTGTGGCCCTCAATTCCCTGTCTTCTGAATTGCAGGATACAATATCTTTCTTTTTACCCCGTCTCATTAATATTTTTTTTTATTTTTGGCAAATGAATCCAGATTACTGATGGTTTCCAGGTATGGAAGTGCTCGTCAGAACTTCCGTTTCCCTTCTGTGTGTGATCCCTCAGAACAGTCTTGAAGATAAAAAGATGAGATTTAGTTTTCTCTGTCCATTACATTAAAGTGTTCAGTCTCATCATTTGAAGTTGTGGTCCAGGATATAGCAAGTTTAATGGTGAGAAAAATCTGCCCAGAGTTTAAAATTGAGATCTACTTAATAGGAAAAACATAGCCCTGTTAATGGAGGCTCTGGTTGCTTTCCAGACCGTAAATACATTTTAAAGATACTTCAGTTAGCACAAAAAGTTATCATTTCCTTAAGTGCAACATATTATTATAAATAGGGCCGAAGGTGTATAGAGTTACTCTTTGCACTCTGCAGTCACGTCCCAAGCTAATTGTGCCACGTGCATAAGTAATACTGGGATAAAATCGCTCTCATTTCCCTTCTGGTGTGATTAGGATTTCTAAGGTGGGATGATTATCTTCCCTCTGTATTAATTTTTTTTCTTTTTTAATTAATTTATTCTTGTTACATTTCAATGTTTATCCCATCCCTTGTATCCTCCCATTCCTCCCCCCCCCCATTTTCCCATTATTCCCCTCCCCTATGGCTGTTCCTGAGGGGGATTACCTCCCCCTATATATTCTCATAGGTTATCAAGTCTCTTCTTGGCTACCTGCTGTCCTTCCTCTGAGTGCCACCAGGTCTCACCCTCCAGGGGACATGGTCAAATGTGAGGCACCATAGTACGTGAGAAAGTCATATCACACTCTCCACTCAACTGTGGAGAATGTTCTGACCGTTGGCTAGATCTGGGAAGGGGTTTAAAGTTTACCTCCTGTATTGTCCTTGGCTGGTGTCTTAGTTTGAGCAGGACCCCTGGGCCCAAATCTGCCTATCATATTGTTCTACTTGTAGATTTCTAGGACCCTCTGTATCCTTTTATTTTGCTATTCTCCCATGCGTCTCTCATTTAGAGTCCCAATAGGATGCCTTCCCCTCTGTCCCAGTTTCCTGGTAAGTGAAGGCTTTCGTGGGACATGCCCCTTGGGCTAGTATGCAGATATAAGTGAGTATATACCATTTGATCTTTCTGCTTCTGGGTTAACTCACTCATTATGATCATTTCTAGCTCAATCCATTTATCCACAAATTTCGGAATTCCTTGTTTTTAATAGCTGAGTAGTATTCCATAGTGTATATGTACCACAGTTTCTTTATCCACTCTTCTACTGAGGGACACTTAGGCTCTTTCCATGTTCTGGCTATTATGAATAAGGCTGCTATGAACATAGTTAAGCAAATTTTCTTGTTGTGTGCTAGAGCATCTTCTGAGTATATTCCAAGGAGTGAATAGCTGGGTCTTGAGGAAGCCCTATTCCCATTTTTCTGAGATAGCACCAGATAGATTTCCAAAGTGGCTGTACTAGTTTGCATTCCCACCAGCAATGAAGGAGTGTTCCTCTCTCCCCACATCCTCGCCAGCATGTGGTGTCGCTTGAGTTTTTGATCTTAGCCATTCTGAGGGTGTAAGATGGAATCTCAGAGTTGTTTTGATTTGCATTTCCCTGATGACTAAGGAGGTTGAGCATTTCTTTAAGTGTTTCTCAGCCATTTGATACTCCTCTGTTGAGAATTCTCTGTTTAGTTCCAAGCCCCATTTCTCAATTGGGTTATTTGGTTTGGTGGTGTTTAATTTCTGAGTTCTTTATATATTTTGGATATTAGACCCTTTGTCAGATGTAGGGTTGGTGAAGATTTTTTCCCAGTCTGTAGGCTGTCGCTTTGTTCTCTTGACAGTGTCTCCTGCCTTACAGAAGCTTCTCAGCCTCATGAGGTCCCATTTATTAATGGTTGACATTAAGGCCTGGGCCGTTGGTGTTCTGTTCAGGAAGTTGTCTCCTGTGCCAATATGTTCCAGGCTCTTTACCACTTTTTCCTCTAAGTGGCTTAGTGTCTCTGGTTTTATGTTGAGGTCTTTAATCCACTTGGATTTGAGTTTTGTGCAAGGTGACAAATATGGGTCCAGTTTCATTTTTTTACACATAGACCTCCAGTTAGACCAGCACCATTTGTTGAAGATGCTATCCTTTTTCCATTGAATGGATTTGGCTTCTTTGTCAAAAATCAAGTGACCATATGTGTGTGGATTCATATCTGGGTCTTCGATTCAATTCCACTGATCAACCAGCCTGTTGCTGTGCCAGTACCATGCTGTTTTAATTACTATTGCTTTATAGTACAGTTTGAGATCAGGTATGGAGATTCCTCCGGAGCACCTTTTATTGTACGAGATTGTTTTAGCTATTCTGGGTTTTTTGTTTTTCCATATGAAGTTCAGAATTGAACTTTCAACGTCTTTAAAAAATTGTGTAGGTATTTTGATAGGGATTGCATTGAATCTGTAGATTGCTTTTGGTAAGATGGCCATTTTTACTATGTTAATTCTCCCAATCCATGAGCAAGGAAGATCATGCCATCTTCTCAGGTCATCTTCAATCTCTTTCTTCAGAGTTTTGAAATTTTTTTCATACAAGTCCTTCACTTGCTTAGTTAGGGTAACTCCTAGATATTTATATTGCTTGTGGCTAATGTGAAGGGTGTGGTTTTCCTAATTTCTTCCTCTGCAAGCTTGTCATTTGTGTATAGGAAGGCTACAGACTTTTTTGAGTTAATTTTGTATCCAGCCAATTTGCTGAAGGTGTTTATCAGCTTTAGGAGTTCTCTGGTGGAATTTTGAGGGTCACTTATGTACACTATCATATCATCTGCAAATAGGGATAATTTGACTTCCTCCTTTCCCATTTGGATACCCTTGATCTCCTTTTGTTGTCTTATTGCTCTGGCTAGAACTTCGAGTACTATATTGAAGAGATATGGAGAGAGTGGGCAGCCTTGCCTTGTTCCCGATTTTAGAGGAATTTCCTTGAGTATCTCACCATTTACTTTGATTTTGGCTATTGGCTTGCTGTATATAGCCTTTATTATGTTGAGGAAAGTGCCTTGTATCCCCAATCTCTCTAAAACTTTAAAAATGAATGGGTGTTGAATTTTATCAAATGCTTTCTGTGCATCCAAAGAGATGATCATGTGGTTTTTTATTTTCAGTTTGTTTATATGGTGGATTACATTGATGGATTTCCATATATTAAACCATCCCTGCATGCCTGGAATGAAGCCTACTGGGTCATGATGAATGATATCTTTGATGTGTTCTTGTATTCGTTTTGCAAGTATTTTATTTAGTATTTTTGCATCTATGTTCATAAGAGAAATTGGTCTGAAATTCTCTTTCTTTGTTGAGTCTTTGTGAGGTTTAGGTATCAATGAGACTATGGCCTCATAGAATGAATTTGGTAATTTTTCATCCATTTCTATCTTTTGGAGTAGCTTGAAGAGTATCGGTATTAGCTCGCCCTTGAAGGTCTGGTAGAATTCTGCACTGAAACCATCTGGCCCTGGGCTTTTTTTGGTTGGGAGACCATCGATGATTGCTTCTATTTCTGTAGGGGAAATGGGACTATTTAGCTTGTTTATCTGTTCTTCATTCAACTTTGGCAAGTGAAATTGATCAAGAAAATCGTCCATTTCCTTTAGATTTTCAAATTTTGTGGCATATATGCCTTCAAAGTAGGTTCTTATGATTCTTCGAATTTCTTCAGTGTCTGTTGTTATGTCTCCCTTTTCATTTCTGATTTTGTTGATTTCAATACTGTCTCTCTGCCTTTTAGTTAGTTTGGCTAATGGTCTGTCTATCTTGTTGATTTTCTCAAAGAACCAGCTTTTGGTTTTGTTGATTCTTTGGACTGTTTTCTTAGTTTCTAATTTGTTAATTTCAGCCCTGAGTTTGATTATTTCCAGGCGTCTACTCCTCTTGGGTGTTTCTGCTTTTTTTTTTTCTAGGGCTTCCAGTTGTGTTGTTAAGATGCTTATGTGTGATGTTTCCAATTTCTTTTTAAAGGCGCTTAGTGGTATGAATTTTCCCCTTAGCACTGCTTTCAATGTATCCCACAAATATCGGTATGTTGTTTTCTTCATTTTCATTGAATTTCAGAAACTCCTTGATTTCTTTCTTTATTTCTTCCCTGACCCAGGTGTCATTTAGCAGAGAGTTGTTTAGTTTCCACGTCCGTGTAGGCTTTTTGTTATTTCTGTTGTTGTTGAATTGCAGCCTAAGAGCATGGTGATCTGATAGGATACAAGGTATTATTTCAATCCTCTTGTATCTATTGAGGCTTGCTTTGTGACCTACGATGTGATCAATTTTGGAGAAGGTTCCATGGGGTGCAGAGAAGAAGGTGTATTCTTTCTTGTTTGGGTGAAAGGTTCTATAGATATCTGTTAGATCCATTTGACCCATGGCATTGGTTAATGATGTTATTTCTCGGCTTAGTTTCTGTTTCAATGACTTATCCTTCAGTGAGAGTGGGGTGTTGAAGTCTCCCACTATTATTGTGTGGGGATCGATGTGTGGTTTAAGCTTTTTTAGGAGATCTTTTACAAATGTGGGTGCCCTTGTATTGGGAGCATAGATGTTCAGAATTGTGATGTCATCTTGGTTGACTTTACCTTTGATGAGTATGAAGTGTCCTTCCTCATCCCTTTTGATTAATTTTGGTTGAAAGTCTATTTTGTTCGATACTAAAATGGCTACGCCTGCTTGCTTCTTGTGACCATTTGCTTGGAATATTTTTTTCCAACCTTTTACCCTGAGGTAATGCCTTTCATTATGGGTGAGATGTGTTTCTTGAATGCAGAAGAATGTTGGATCTTGTTTATGTACCCATTCAGTTAGTCTGTGTCTTTTTATTGGAGAATTGAGGCCATTGATGTTGAGAGATATTAATGACCAGTGACTGTTAAGAGTCTTAATTTTGATGTTGTTTCCAGTCAAGCGTTTGTGTAGTTGTGTTTTTGCCATGGGATAGTTATCTATTTCCTGGATAGTTTTGGTTGTAGCTTGACCCTTTGGGATGGAGTTTTCCTTCTAGTACCTTCTATAAAGCTGGATTTGTGGATAGGTACTGTTTGAATTTGTTTTTGTCATGGAATATTTTGTTATCTCCATCAATGGTTATTGATAATTTTGCTGGGTAAAGTAGTCTGGCCTGGCATCTGTGGTCTCTTAGGGTTTGCAGGATCTCTGTCCAGGCCCTTCTGGCTTTTATGGTCTCTGCTGAGAAGTCGGGTGTAATTCTGATAGGTTTACCATTAAATGTTATTTGGCCCTTTTCCCTTGCAGCTTTTAATATTTTTTCTTTGTTCTGCATGTTTTGTGTTTTGATTATTATGTGGCGGGCAGTTTTTCTTTTCTGGTCAATTCTATTTGGTGTTCTGTAAGCCTCTTGTATGTTTATAGGCAGTTTTTTCTTTAGGTTGGGGAAATTTTCTTCTTTGATTTTGTTGAGAATAGTTTCTGGGCCCTGGAGTCTGATGTCTTCTCTTTCTTCAATGCCTATTATCCGCAGATTTCTTCTTTTCATGGTGTCCTTAATTTCTTGGATGTTTTGTGTCAGGAGTTTTCCAGATTTGGCATTTTCTTTAATGGTTGATTCAATATCTGTGATTGTATCTTCTAGCCCTGAGATTCGTTCTTCCATCTCTTGGATTCTGTTAGAAAAGCTCACCTCTGTGTTGCTCGCCTTCTTCTCTGAGGTCTCACGTTCTCATTTTTCTTTGTCTGTGTGTTTATCATTGAATCCATTTTCATTTTCAGATCTTGAACTGATTTTTTTATTTCTTTCATCTGATTTTTTGTATATTCCTGAGTTTCTTCCATTGCCTCTTTATAGGTCTTCAGAGCCTGAACTGTTTTATTTATTTCTTTCATCTGGTTGTTTACATTTTCCTGCAATTTTTCCAGTTCCACTCTATGTGCTTCTTTTATGTCTCTCACCTGTTTGTCTGCGTCTTCCTGCATTTGATTACGAATTTTATTTGTTTCCTCCATTATCATCCTCATTACTAAGGATTTGAGGTCATTTTCTTGTATTTCCATTGTATTTGAGTTCTCTGGGTTGTTTTCTTTGGGATAGCTGGAAACTGGAGACGCCATGTTGTTTTGGGGTTTTTTGCGTATGCTTTTTTGTTGTCCTTTAGACATCTTGCCGTCTTTGTTTTTGTTGGGTAGCTTCCAGAGTTGGATGGAGGGTGTCTGACGATAGATTCACTTGTTTTCTCATGATTTCCCTAGGCTGCGAGCTCAAAGCTTCACTGGTGTGGATGTTAGGAGGTTTGCCCTGTTGTTCTGGTCTCTTACAGCCAGTGATCTTCAGCCCCCCTGTGCTGTGGATCCTGCAATTGTTCTGGGTCTCTGAATGAGTGTTGGGTCAGGCCAAGGTATCCACAGCCTTCTGTGTTCCCTGCCAAGTCCAGCCAGGAACACTGGGCCGGAACCATGGGCTGAACTCAGCTAGATTCTCAGGGCCTGAACCGCTTGCCAAGCTCTGCTAGGGATTCTGGGCCCAAAATGCACACAGGGTCCAGCCAGAATTTTTGGGCTGGGACTACGCATCAAGCTCCGCTAGGGCCTTTTGGCCCAAAGTGCGTGCTGTGGTCAGTTATTGACTCAGGGCCCGAACTGACCACCAATCTCAGCCAGAAATTCTGGATTCAAACTGCACACTGTGTCCAACCAGAGTCTTAGAGCTGGTGGAACCGAGCCCTCTGTCCAGCCTGCGCCGCAGCAGGAGAACTGCGGCTGTTCTGAGTTAGCGCCAGTGGTGGAACCAAGTGCTCTGTCCAGACTGTGTCACCGCTGGGGAGCTGCCGCTGAGCTGAGGTGGTGCCTAGGATGGAACTGAGCACGCCACCAAGCCTGCGCCACAGCAGGAGAACTGCGGCTGCTCTGAGTTAGCGCCAATGGTAGAACCAAGTGCTCCGCCCAGACTGTGTCACTGCAGGGGAGCTGCCACTGAGCTGAGGTGGCGCCTGGGGTGGAACTGAGTGCTTGGCCAAGCCTGCGCCACAGCAGGAGAACTGCGGCTGCTCTGAGTTAGCGCCTGTGGTGGAACCAAGTGCTCCGCCCACCGCAGGGGAGCTGCCGCTGAGCTGAGGTGGTGCCTAGTGTGGAGCAGCGTGCTCAACTAAGCCTGCGCCACAGCAGGGGAGCTGTGGCTGAAGCTGAGTTAGTGCCTCGGGCAGAATTGCTTGCTGGGCTGGGCCAGTACCCGGGACTCTGGGGCCGAACTGTCCGCTGAGTCCAGTCTGGATCCGAAGGCTCTACGCGGCCCAAATCCTGCCCCAAGTCCCCTCTCCCACAGCAACTCCCACCGGCCACCACACCAATCGCCTCCACCGGAAGGCTATGAGTTGCAAACCTCAGCCACCGCTGCTGGTGCCGCTGGTGCTGCTGCCTCTGCCGCTGCCGCTCCGATCAGAGAAAATCCACGCTCCTCCCGTGTGCAGGGGCACGCAGGTCCTCCGCACCCTGGTCCCTCCGAACCGTGGAGCACTCCCGCTGCCATGATGTTTGGACCTCGGTGTTCCTGGCTCAGAAATCTGTGCAATTCCCTGAATTGTTCACTGGAGCCTCCAAACGCGGTCCACACTGCTCGCCGCCATCTTGGATCCTCCCTTCCCTCTGTATTAAAAGTAGCTCAATTAATTCCAGTTTCTCCTTAATATGCTAACTTCTCTATGTGTTGGACCCTCTGATTATCTGTGGGTTTGTGCTCACTCTCATTCATCCCTGTGATTGTGAATTCACCCTGACATCAGCCAGTGTTGGTAGCACAGCCATACCCTGTGTCATGGGAGTTTCTAAAGATTTCATTGGCGTGACTGAAAGATTTGTTATCGGGATAACTTAGCTATGCGGCAGTTTTGTTCATACCTAAAATACGATAGGAATTAAAATAGTTTCAGAATGTCTTTAAAAGTAGGTAACACTCAAATTGAGTTTTACAGTTCTGCTTACTCATCGAGTTAGCAGTGATGTGTGTAAGCCCTGTATGCCACCCTCAAGGCTTCTTTAAGATCAACTGGCTTTCTTACATTGTTTCTATTTCATATATGACTTTGCCTGGATGCAAAGTAATAGATGCTAACCAGATTATTCCCCTCTTAAATATTCTCACAGGAGACTGGTAATAACAGCTTTCAATATCAATGCCCAGTTTGCAAATAAAACATTCCAACGAGGTAGTTTTATGATTAAAAAAAAAATGTAACCCAAAACCTTTCATTTAACCCTTTAACTTATTATGCTGTACCACCTCTAACTACCATGTGATTCCAGAAACTTCCTATGACCCTTAGAACAGTGAGTGCCTTTTACATGTGATTATCTTTACACCAGCTGACGTGCCTTCGGGAATGCTCTGCGTTTAAATAGATCCGTAAATAGACTCAGGGTGAAAGCTGTTAGGCATGGGCCTTTATTTCTTACTATGTTCGTTTCTTGCTAGGCTGAGTATAGCAGCATTGATGGCCTCATGGATTGCTGTTAAAGTTTGGCTTTTCAGGTGAGGACGTTGCTCTCAGGAGCCTTCTCCCAATCCCTTCATCAAAGCACCGCAGAATAGAACTTGACTTCTGTTGGTTTCAGATCAAAGAGCACTGCTGATCATGTGGGCCGCCACATGTACAGTCCAGAGATTAAAGCCGGCTCAGTGTGATGAGACCCCCAAATAACAGAGACTAAAGGGAACATGACAACATGAATGAGAATGAAAGAGGCTTTTATCTTGCTAAACCATTAGCGGCCCAAGCCTTCCCTGAGCCGTGTAAGAACCACAGAAAGGGACCAGTTTGGAAAATCCAAATTAACTGAGGCTCATGGGAGCAAACTTACAACTTTCCAGTGTAAAGCATTTGCTTTTTAAAAGACCATTGCTAGTAACTGGTAACGTAGACATGTGTATGTGTGTGTGTGTGTGTGTGTGTGTGTGTGTGTGTGTGTGTGTATGTTAATATATATATATATATATATATATATATATATATATATATATATATATATATATATATTCCAGCAAAAATACAATAGGGTCTTTCTGAGTATGAAATGCTTACTGTAACCAGTGCCCCGTTTCCTACTATCCCTAAGGAATCTGGATTGTGAAGCTTTATCACTTCACACATCCAGTCATAGAATCTTCTTTTGTGGTCTAGTATGACTCTACAGAACCCATGTACAATTTTTGTTTCTTCCTACTCTGGAAGCTTCTTGGGGGTAAAAGCTGTGTTTTTTTTCCTGGATGCATCCCCAACATAGTTCCTAGCACACAGTGGAAACCCATAAACAACTTGTTGGCTGATTGACTGAATGAATGGATGCATGTATCCATCCCATATGAGCACCCATCTTGAGTTTTCAACTTTTGACATGTTTCCACTCCTATGGTGTTCATATTTTATTTATCAAGGCAATCAATGAAAGTGTCCAGAGACCGATTTTATGTTAACTACAAAGAACATCTTTCTGTGGCACTACCTGCAGAGATTGTGTACACATGAGCGTTTTCCAATGACCTTAGAAACTCACAGTGGTTCTAAAACACATTACTGGGTGTCTGTGTTGTTTGTTGCAAGCACCGAGATGACATTACCAGGGAACATGTTTGCTCCAGGCCCTCTAAGCCAGCTTGTAGAACTTTCACTGGCCACCTTGTTTCCATGCACAGGTTCCCTGCTGGCCCTATACATGGACATTGTCAAGGGCAACATTCCACTTTACATGACATTTACCATTGGGTGAAGGTGTTGGCGCTTTGGCTGGTACCACAGAGAAAGGAGCATCTCATTCACATCTCTCACCACATATCTGTGACCCACCAGAGGGTCCTCCCCCTCAGTCTCTGATCCTACGTTCACCCATCCTCTTTCTCCAAAGGACTTCATGAAATTGTCTTCTTTCATTGTCTCTGTCTCTCCCCACCCCACCCCCATTTCTCTTTGATACCTCCTTTGCCATCAAGGAAAGCTTATGAAGTTCTAGGTGGCAAAATGGAATTGAGAGAAGCGCAGTATTCAGAAGCGACCTTTTATGTACTGTGGACACACCCAGCCTCCCTATCCATGGACCCTTTTCCCTCAAGTTAGCATGCACGCAACACTTGGAGCTTCATGGGGAGCACACGTTCCTTCCACCATGCCTGCACAAGTGCATGTTAAGCTAACCACAGTGTGTGCTACGGAAATGGGCAATTTGGAAAACTCAGCACCAAGTCCTAATTGTAGTCATACCTGCGTATGGTGGCTACCTTTTTGATTTGTGTTAAGAACTCAGGCATCTCACTTGCCGTCTGGGACAAGTGACTGTGGAGATTTCTTTATTTTCTTAGAGTGAAATGGCCGAAAAACTCTTGGAAAGCAATGAGATTGGCCTTTTACTGGTATGAACTTTCCCTTTCCTGTTTCTGGCACTGGAAAAATAATATGCATGGAAGGAAGAAAAGAAAGAGAAGGAGAGAAGGAGAGGGAGTGTGTCGGACAGTTTTATTACCGTTTGACACAAGCTAGAGGAGTGGTTCTCAACCTTCGTAGCTGCCAGCATCATTTGGGAAGATGGAACCCAAATTGAGAAAATGTCCTAAACTGAATGTCCCGAGGGCAAGCCTTGGTGCATTTTTTTTGGCAGGGGTGGGGTGGGGGCTTGGTGATTGATGTGGGAGGGGGCCTAGCTCACCATGGATGTTGCCACCCCAAGGCTTGTCCTGGGTGCTATAAGAAATCAAGCTGAACAAACCAGTGAGCAGCATCCCTCCTTATGTCCCCTGCTCGTGATGATGACGGAGGGACCACAAGCTGTAAGAGGAAATAAACCCTTCCATCCAAAGATGCTTGTGGCCCTGGTGCTTTGTAAGTAGAATAAGATCCCTAATTAAGGCAGGAGGAGAGAGAACACTGGGGCACAAAAGAGAATGGAAGAACAGCAAGCCCCCACCCTGGCCTGGGGCTTTCTTCCTAGGAACTGGCCAGTACAGGAGTGCCAGGGTCCGGAGGATTGCCTCCGTACCTTGGCAAAAGTGCAGGATTTCCCCTCAAACATGTAACCACCAATATCAATGCTTGTGTTTTCCAACATGAAAATGTCCTTAAGCCATGTGTGGTAACCTTCGAATAGCCCGCCAAAAGATGGCTAGCCTGTGAGGGAAGACAGCACCTCTTGAAGAGGGAAGCTAACTTGAATTTAGATCTAATGAAGGACGAAGAATCCTTAGGAAAGCAGTGGCCGGGCGATAAGCTTTGCTGCTTGTAGCACTTAGCTGAGAATATTTTCGTTTCCATGGCAGCTGCCTGAGTGTTTCCTCTTCATAAGATGACTTCGGCTTTCTCACCCACCACACGCTTCAGATTTTGATCCTGTTATTGACATGGAAGGTCCTGACTGTCTCCTCTGTAGGGTCCTATCTTACCTTCAGCTGCTGGGAACCATTCTGGCTGAAAGGAGCCTGATTGCAGCCACAGCTCTCAGCAGTGAGGGCAGCAATGGGCCCTTGATTATCAGGCTCAGAAGGGGACCCATTACCTGCTTCCCAGATGGAAACTGCCTGGCTTATCACTGTATCACCAGCTGTTGAAAGTAAGGCAGTGAATGTGGGGTGATGTTGGCCCTGATGAGCTGTGATTTCTGCAGCAGAGCAACTCAGAGATGGGCATCCTAGAACAAGCTTGAAGGCTGATGGAATTTCTGAAGAGGAAGACATGAAACTGAGGTGTGCTGTACATAACAGCCAGTAGGAGATTCTGGTCAGCAACTACCATATTTTTTGGACTATAAGAAGCACCTGACCATAAGACACACCCGGGTTTTAGGGCAGTAAAACAAGAAAGACAGCAAAAACAGCAATCGGACCATAAGGTTCACCCCAACTCCCCCACTTTTGCGGAGAAAGTGTGTCTATAGTCCGAAAAATAGCGTACTTCCTTCCTGTGTGCTGGCCTATAGCCAAGCAGCTGAAAGACAGCTGCAGTGGAGCCTCATGCTCCCTGGCTGTTGAGTGTAAACAATAAAGTAAATTAAGAATGTGAACTTGGAATGTTCTTCCAAACGCCTTTGTATCTTGTGCACAAATCAGTGCCCAGCCCCTAGCACCCGGCTTTCCAGTGATGAAGCCTCTTGGAATCCTGCCCCATCCCATCATATCTGGCTTCGTGTTTTCTAAATGCTGGGGACTGCAGTGGCAATATATAAAGGGCAAGTGACCAAAGACCCAGTGCATGCAGAGTGTTGCAGTCCTCCATTATTGCTGAGGTATGCTTTCCTAGAGGGATAGCTCCTTCCTGAGTTGAGGGGCATGGGAAGAAAACATTTCTCTCAAATGAATAGAATTAAGGAAGGAAGACGGGAGAGAGGGTGAACAATAAGATGGGGAAGAAAATACTGTTGCTACTTCCATGAGCTAGTCCTCTCATGTTTTTCTCCCAGGCCAAGTCCTCTTGAGTGGTAACGTCTTGGCAGTGCTCTGGGTGGAAGGAAGCGAGCTGACATCCCATTTTTTTCCCTTATCTTTTATGAAAGTAACACTGATTAGTGTAAGTGCATTTCAACAATTTATTCAGTACATATTCACGTGAAGATTTACTGCAAAAGCGGCAGTGCTGGAGATGTGATGGTAAGCGCGACAGATGCAGGGTGGAGCAGCTTCTGGTCTGGAGGCAGGCAGGTAAGATGCTGTACACACTCTTGAGAGTGCTGTTAAAGAGCTCGGCTATTAGTAGGAAAGGAGTGGGGAAGAATTCTAACAGGGGTTGAAGGGTGCACCTTGATAGGCAGTGCACGTGGGACACTTGGAGCAAGGCTTCAGGGTCAGGCAATGGGGGACAAAAGAGAGAAAGCATAGGGTGCCAGAACTAGGAACGGTGGACCAAGCTGAGCAAATAGCATCTTCCCTTCACTGTTGCACACAGTGTCTTGAGCCAAGGCGCATCCAGTGCTTGCCTCTGGCCCACGAAGTGACCTCTAGATGGCATGTGACCTCGGTTCTCTACCCACAAGTTTTTGTTTTTTCTAATTCTTTGAAAGGAAGCATTGAAGGATTTCATTTTAGATGTTGCACGTCCATATTTTCATTTTGGAAATTGTACTGTGACTATTGAAAATGAGCATAAGTTATTGTGTGCAAAAAGTATTTTACTCAAATATCTGGAAGGTCTGAAGGGCGTTCTTAGTGTCAGATAGAGTGGAATCCAAGGGTTAAACAGGGGTCCTTAGAATTCTGTTCTCTTCACCTTCATGTCATATGTCATATTCTCTCTCTCTCTCTCTCTCTCTCTCTCTCTTTTATTTTTGTTCGTTTTATTTCCATCTGTCCTTGCCTTAGCACCCTTTCCGTGAAAATGGCCTCATTCATAGCAGGACATTTTCAGGCATTAAAGGGGGACATTTACTTCTTTGGATCTCTATCTCATGTGGCAGGATAAAGGACAAGGGCCTGTCTCACAGGCTCTGGGTACAGGTGCAAGTGGAGCTCCCTGGTGAGCTTTGCAAACCCATTTCTGGTCAATTTCGGCAGTTGAGGTGGACACTCCTCCAGGGCCAGGCAAATCATCGGTCTTCTTACTGGGTTGAAGGACTAACCACTGTAATTGCTTGGGATAAGCACCTCACCAGCACAGGGTTCTAAAGCTTCAGAGACAGACAATGGTGCACAAACAGAGATTCTGGCTACCTTAGTCCAGTCCAGTACATAGAATGAGATCAAGCAGAAGATGGATGGGAGAAAAAGTTGAAATAATTTTTTTTCCTGTAATGTTCCCAAGTAAAGATTTACACTGTACTTAAGTAATTAAATGTCATGCAACTTTTTCTTTCACTCCCCCAATCTGATTTTGCTTTTAACATTGGTCTTCAATTACAAGGAGTTAAAGCTTTGATGGAATTCCTACAGAAATCAAAGCTGGTGTAAAATGATGCTCTCATGGGGCCAGAGGTCCACCAGGGCCCAGCGTGCTGAACTGTGGGGGAAGTCAGAAACATGTAGATTTTACATAAAAACGCATAGCTGTTATGAAGTAAAATGCTATTTTTTTTTAAAAAAGAAAACAAACCTGCTCTATCAAGGTTAATCCTACTTTGACCTGACTCTTTTATCCTTCTTGGGTAGATGTGTGCCCTACCCAGAATTGCAGTTGGGGTAGTTGAAGAGAGACTTGGAAACATCAGAACTGGTAATCAAGCCAAGCCGCATGATGAAGCCCCTGTGGAAAACAGGTCTGTCAGGAGGTTCTCTCTGGGAGTTAACTGATGCCTACAGGACTTTTGCAACTCAGTGAGAATGAAAGCTTGGGGAAACTGGGGTGTGGTGGGCGAGAAAGTCATGCAATTCTGTCTCAATGCTGGACTTTCTTTTACAAGAAGTCATATTCTTGACTTCACTGAAGTTGGAATGCCTTTCGCCTTGGCTGGCTTAATATTTTATGAACCAGTTGAAAAACAATCCGTTTTCAGTAACATTCAAATTACTGATCATATGGCTTACCTTAAAAGTAGGATTAAAATAGCCAACAGCTTGGTGAATGTCACCCTTCCTAATACTGCCATACTATTTCATTTCCTCCCTGGAAGGGCAAAGAAAGTTCCAGAAAGTTCCTTGTACAACAGAATGCTAGCACTGTACTTAACACTTCATTAAATTTTACAGTGGGCTTTATCAGATCACAGTAGAGCACAGGATTTAAAGGCCAATTATGCCGTGGTCTCCAAAAGGAAGAGTAATGAAGAGGTTTAAAAAAAATTACCCTAAACCTTATATTTTAAAGATGTATGAAATTGTAGAAAAGTCTCTTTGTGACTTTTCAATTAAATACTTTTCTCAATTTCTGTTCTGATAACAGTCACCCTAATCCTTCGTAATCAAGTTCTTTTGCCACAGAAATACTGTCCCATTCCTGTTTGCAAGGGTCAGGACCCCACCACACACAGTGGAGGAGTCAAAGATTGAACACTATGCTTCCTTGACACTGATTTTGTTAGTTTACGAAATCAAGACACCTGAACAAATTAAAACTCAGTGGCGAAATGTTAAAACCATATCCAGAATGGGTCTGTCTTCAGCTAGAATGACACATGTAGGCATTTAGAGGGTGACAACCAAATTAGAAACAGAGAGGCCAAAATGGTCTTGCTTGTTAATGAACAGCCTGCACGAGCATGTGTGGGTCTGCTTCTTGGCTTATAGACTGAACACGGGGGTGGGGTTCACGTCGTACGACACAGTCTCTAGGATGTTTACATTTAAAGAAGAAGTTCAAGATGAAGGGATTTGACCTGTCAAGTCTAATGGCTTGCTTTGTGTGTCTTTATTTTTCTTCTATTGGATCTGTTGTCCAAGGCACAGCTGATCTCCTCAGCCAGGCCTGGAGTGGGATAAATGGCTTCATGTTTCTAATTAGCCAGCTACTCTCGGCCTTCTTGTGTCCACAGGACCCTCTCCCACTCCCTCTTGGAACTGTAGTACAAGGCCCTTCCTAGTGACTGATGTTATTTTTGCCTTCTGTTCCCTACCAGCACATAGTCTATCCAGGTGCCTCATCAGTAGTTTGGATCCTGAGAAGATTTTCAAGGTGCTTTTCTTGATCTTGGAAGAAACATTAAAACTCCTTTAGCTCGCAGTGGCTAACGCCTCCCACCCCCCAACAAACATGCACGTACGCACGCACGCGCAGGTTCATACCTTCGGCTTTGGGGTTTTTTTGCCTCTTAACCATTGTTATCTTTGTGCTTCATTGCCTATCTGTTTTTAGGAAAGTGTGTGTGTTGGGGGGGGGGACCCTGATTCCTCAGGAAGCCATCTCCCCCCCCCCCTCCCCACACATGCTATATCCCTGGACTTGAGTGCTTACTTGGTTCTCCCTAGCTTGAGAATTTAAGATGTGACTGGCCACGGCATGTTTTCCATTCTTCCACTGCTTTGTAGTAGCTCCAGATCATTGCAGAATTGCATATGGCTGCTTCTGTATTTGTTTAGTGGCCCTTCTTGGAGATTGCTGGCTTTTTGGAAAATTTCTTGGAATGTTACTGCTCAGCACTATTCACTCAGTCATACAGGCCCTGTCCTTGGCATTATTCCTGTTTGTTGGGCTATGAACTTGGCTTTAAATCTAGGACCTGAAATCCTATGATAGCAATGTTTGTAGTTTTCTTAATCTTAGGGCTATGATGTCCATACAATTCATTAAGTGATGGAAGCGTATAGCCTGATAATTGCACGAAAATATTGTTAGATATAATTTGTAGATGGCAAGCATCTTGCAGCTTATATGGCTTATGTAGCCTTTTCTTCAGAGAGATTTGTAAACAGTAAAGACGAGCTGGGTGTGGTGGTGCATGTCTTTAACCCCAAGACACAGGAGACAGAGGCAGGCAGGTCCCTGGAAATTTGGGGCCATCTTGGTCTACATAGTGAATTTCAAGCCAGCCAGAGCTGCACAGTATAAAAAAAAGAAAAGAAAAAAAAATCAGGCAGGCAGGTAGAAAGGAAAGAAGGAAGGAAAGTAGGAAGGAAGGAAGGAAAGGAGAGAGACAGACAGATTATGAGGCGGGATGTAGCTCACTGGTAAGACACTTGTCTAGCATGTGCCAGGTCCTGGTTTTGATTCTCAGTGTGGCAAAATTCCAAAACGGCCTTCATTGTGTACAGTATACTGGCTAATGTTCTCTGAGCTGTGTGCCTATCTCTTCAGTGTTTACAACAAGCCTGCACAGAGGTTGTCAGTCCCCCTACTTTATAGAGGAAGCAATTCAGACACTTCAGAGGCAGAATCTCTTTCATTGTGGGGTGTAAAGTTCTGATTTCAGAGCCAGTGCCGGGCTCAGCAGCTGCAGATTCTCCGTGGAGAGCTTTGGAGGTTAGGAGGGGTAATCTGCTATCTTCCAGAGAAGCCGCTCACGTGCACTCCCTTGGATATGCATACTGTTTGTTTACTGAATATTCTTGCTTTGTGCCAAGTGCTGTGGTGGAGTCTATACTTTTAAAGGTAAGAGTTGGCCCATACATGGAGCATCTCAGTCAGGCATGGGGGCTTCTTGTTCAGTAGCACTGGCTAGCACAGAAAATTCTTTAAAATGTCTTTGAGCTTTCTCTTATCTTATTCTTTCTCTCTTTTTTTTTTTTTTTTTTCTGACTGTGGAGAAAACATCTTGTCCCAATGTAAACAATAAACAATAAGGCCAACTATCTCCAAGTTTAGAAGGAGTCATGTGCGATTTTACAGTGGCATTGACTTGATGACTGGGTGACCGTGGCCAATCGGACCCTAAATTCCCAAGCCAGCGAGAACCAACAAGTACATGAGTCCAGGACCACAGCATGTGTGTCCATCTTCCTGAGGAAGTAAAGGCCCCTCACTTTACACAAAATGCTTAGGCAATGAAGTAACTCGTGGAGGCTGGCATAGATACCATGGGCATTTTAGGTTGTTGCTGTTGCCCTCGTTATTGTTGTTGTTATTGTGATCGTGTTTCTGGAGCTCTGCTCTTTTTGCATTGAGGTGAGATTAAAAAAAAAAAAAGCTAGGCCTGTGTAGTTATATTTTCCACTTACGTGGCCCCTACAACTTGGAAAGTGTTTTCTGCATACATTACTTGAGCCACATAAGGAGATAATATTAAACCCGGTTTTGCAGTAGTGACTCTCGTAGGCCATTCAAAGAGGTGTGATGAGCTAGGCAGGATGCCGGGTCCCCACTGCCTTCTGGTTATAGAGAGAGATGTTACTGGCAGAATGGGGCTTTCTGAAAGCGATGTATCAGCTAGAAGTAGATGTGGTTTAGTAGCCCAGTGCGGAGCAGCTGAAGAGCCCTTAGTGGGATGGATGGCTTGTTTGCCTAGTGCCAGGAAATGGAGCAGTGGGGATCCAGGGAAGGCAGATGTCTTAGCCAGCTCAGGCTGCCATGACAAATGCCACAGACTGGCTTCTCCGAACACCAGGCATTTATTATCTTATAGTTTTGGGAGCTGGAGCGATATGCCAGCCAATCTGGTCTCTGAGAAGCCTTGCCCCTGACTTACAGACCTCTGTACTCACGTGATAGTAGGGAGAGCCTCTTACTCTGGTCTCTGCCCATCAGGAGAAGCTCGTCCTTTCAAATACTCCGATGCCTGTTACCTCGCAAAGCCCCATCACCAAATGCTGTCTCTCTGGAGCTGGGCTTCACCCTGTGAGCTGCCGAGGGGCAGCACAGTTTAGTCCATAGCACGGTCTATGGGACGTGGATCAGAATGGTTGAGAAACATGTGGACATATCAATGGAGGCTTGCAAAGCACCATTAATATGCTTGTAGAAAACACTCCCTTATGGCTGTTTGAATTTGGGGACATTTGGCACATCTTTTGCCTCAACTCTATGAAATTCAGAGTACTCTTGAGTTGCCTTGAGGGGCAGGGAAGCTGTGAGCACTCGGCGGCATGTTGCAGGATGCTGCAACACTGAGGCACTATGCTTTTTGATGCTATTTATTTATTGGGGTTTTACAGTGGTGCTGCATATATTGTTGTTCAAAGTTCTTTAGGTTCATATTTGACACTGTAGGAAAGATCTCTGTCAGTTATCAATCAGGCTATTACTTTCTGCAGGACCACAGTACAAACAAGATCCTTGCACCTTGGCCCAGGTGCAGGGTGGTAAAATGTATGTATGTATGTATGTATGTATGTATGTATGTATGTATGGTCTTGCATTCCTTCACTGTACCCACTCGCCAGTGCAGAGCCTTCTGTAAGTCTTCACTCACTCTCAAAGTTGAGATGATTCGGTGATAGCTACGAGCCCTTTTTCATGGTAATTATAATCAGTCATCTGAATACATTTATGCATCTAGAGCTTTTCAGTTTCACACATAAATAGCTGCCATCAGAAGGGTTTTGAGGGCTGATTGGGCTGGAAAAGATGCCACTTAAAATGCACTCTGTATTTCTAGCCTTTCCAGCAAGATGACGGGTGAAGTCAGTCTGGTCAAAACTAGTGGTGAGCTTGTTAATTCAGAGCCCTTTAGCGGTGTAGAGGTAACCGCATTATTTTTAGCACGTAACTAGAGAAGAGTACATTAAAAAAATATCCAAGGCCTCAGGCTTGTTCTTTCAGGGTATTAGAAGATATTAATCTGCCAGTTCTTCAAGCATTAAGACTAACCGGGCTTCATGCGCATGGAGAGTGGAGGAGGGTGTCAGGGCAGCCTCTGCAAGAGAATAACAGTTTCCTGTGGTCCTGCCTGCTGCATACAGGGATCTGCCTACAGAGGCCTGGCTGAGCCCAGGAGCTACCCTGTCAGACATGGAAGCTCGTGAGCATCACAGGGTATCCATATGCAGGTCTGAAGAACAAGGGAACTGAGCAGCCTTGTACTATGAGAGAAGACGAGACTAGCTCCCCACAGCCCACAAAAACAGATAGGTTTTAAAAGGCACTCGAACAGAGTTTTCTAAGTTTGGGCATTGATTTAGCTCCTGGGGCTTGACCATACCAACCGCCACAGGTGCGACTGTGTCAGTATCATGGTGACTTGCACTCACTCTCTTGTGGTGGGCTTTTGACAAGATATTTGATTATTTTATGTGTCTGAGTGTTTTGCTTGTATCTGCGTAAGTGTGCCTTCTGAGGTCAGGAGAGGGTGCTGGATGCCCTGGAATTGGAGTCACAGATGGTTGTGAGTCACCACGTGGGTGGTTCTGGAAAGTGGACCCAGGCCCACGCCACGAGCAAGCACTCTTGACCACTGAGCTGGCTCTGCAAGCCCTTTGTGCTATGCTTTTGCTTTGTACCAAATGGGATGGGAAGATGTGCTCAAGGTAGATGGTAGAGGTAGGGAGATATCACACGAAGCTTGTGTGTGACGTGGTAGGTCCCAGATGCAAAATGTAGTTATCAGCTGACACCATCACCTTTCAGGCAGGGTCAGGTGCGAAGGGGGTTGCCTGCAGTGACGTCATCCTCTCTGCACAGCTGTACTGAGGAAATCAGTCTGTATTCTTCATTCCTCTGGACTGAGGTGATTTCAGAGCCTTCGTGCTTATATGCGTTTCCCTTCCCTCTGGATCTTAGTTGTGTCCTTGCTAGAGTCTAGACAGTGTTTCTACAGGTGAGCTTTAACTTTATGGAAGGGCTAGAAATAGTGGCAACCATCCTGTGTCAGGTACTGTGTATGGGCCTCTCTTATCTACTCAAAACATCATGAAAAACAACACGAAGAATGCTCCCCACACACTGATTTGACATTCATTCCTAATATATTTTAATTTTATCTCTGATACATCTCCTACATATGAGGCAAAAGTCATTTGAAATTCCACACTTCTATGATGAGCGGTGACACTTGCATCGCTCCCATTTTATGTACACCAACTGGTATGTAGTATGTACATATCCTTCCACTAATTAGATCATATTCTATGCTGTTGACAGTCTTCACTGGTTACGCATTTGGATTTTACTGGTACTGTGTAATAAACAAATGACCGTTCACCCAGGATAGGCGCTGACAATAGACCCAAGAAAAGCAGTTCAACCCAGCTGCAGCTTCGTGAGCCCATGGGTTTATTGGCGTTTCTCACAGTGCATGGGTAACTCCAAAGCAGGTACGTCGCTGAAGAGCCACTCTAGCCCGAGTGAGGCGTCCCTCCCTGTCTACCGTGCAGCCACCTCCACTGGAAATATCCTCTCCCCAGCAGGCGTTGCTTTCTCTAGAACCTTGGGGAGGGGCTTGCAGGTACTGTAACCTTTTGAGTTTCCTGGGGCCTGTGAGTATTCCCTCCTGTCTCCTGGAAGGAATCTTTCAAGTCATAGGATGCGGCACCACAACACTTCATTCACTGATGAATTGTAAGAGCGGCAGTGATTGCATCTTGTTGCTTCTGCTTGATTGCTTGGGGTGAGGATTACAATGGATGCTTCTTTTGAAATTTTTTCCCTTTTTAATTTATTCTTCGCTCATATATGCCATCCCAACTGCCATTTTCCCTCCCTCCCCAACCCCAAGTCTCTCCTCACTCCCTTCTCTTTACCTTGGATCTACACCCTGCTTCACCTCCCCTCAGAAAAGAGCAGGCCTTCCAGGGAATCAACCAAACATGGTATAACAAGCTACCATAGACCAGGTGCATATTCTCACATCAAGGTTCAGCGAAGCAGCCCAGTAGGAGGAAAGGTGTCCCAAAGGCAGGCAAAAGAGTCAGAGGCAGCCCCAGCTCCCACTGCTCATATTCCCACAAGAACACCAAGCTACTCAGCCATGACATAGATGCAGAGGACCTAAGTCAGACTCCTACAGCCTTCCTGATCTCTGCCAGTTCCCATGAGTCCTGGTGAGCTAATTCTCTGGGCTGTATTTTCGCATATGTCCCTGACCCCTCTGGCTTCTCCAGTCTATCTTCCCCCTCCTCCACTGGACTCCCTGAGTGAGCTCTGCCTCGTATTTGGTTGTGAGTCTCTGCATCTGTTTCCCATCAGTTGCTGGATAAGGTCGCTCTGCCGGCTATTGTTATGTTCTGGTCCCAGCACATGGTACAGGCGTGAGAAGCTGTAGGTCACAGGTTTTGTGGCTCAGTTGGTGTCATAATCCCTCCTCTTGAGGCCTCGCATGGCCAGTTCAAGCTTCATGCCCTCCATTACTAGAAGTCTTCACTAGTGTCTCCCTCATAGATTTCATAGAGTTTCCATTGCACTAAGTTTCTGCCTCTCTTCCAAAATGCCCCCCCAATTCCACTTATTCCTAGTATTCTCTTCAACCTGATTCTTACTGCTTGTCTCCCCACCAATCCCCAGTCCACTTGTGAAATCTATTTTATTTTCCCTTCCCAGGAAGATTCTTGTGTGTGTCTTCCCCTAAGCTCTCCTTCTGACTTAGCCTCTCTGGGTCTGTGGACTGTAGTGTGATTTATCCTTTACTTTACAGCAAATATCCACTTACAAGTAAGTCCATACCATGTTTGTATTTCTGGGTCTTTCTGAGTGGTTACCTCACCCAGGATGATGATTTTTTTTTTTTCTAGTTCTGGGTTGAGGGACATCTAGGTTGTTTCCAGTTTCTGGGTATTATGAGTAAAGCTGCCACGAGCATAGTTGAACAAGTGTCCCTTTGATATGGTGGATCATCCTTTGGGTATATGCACAGGAGTGGTATATATAGCTGGGTCTTGAGAGAGATCGATCCAATTTTCTGTCCAAAGTGGCTGTACAACTTTGCGCTCCCACTTGCATTGGAGGAGTGTTCTCCTTGCTCCACCCCCTTGCCAGCATGTGCTGTCACTTGTATTATTGATCTTAGATATTCTGATAGGTATAAGATGGAGTCTTAAAGATGCTTTGGTTTGTGTTTCCGTTATGGCTAAGGATGTTGAACATTTCTTTAAGTGTTTCTCAGCCATTTAAGAGTCCTCTGTTGAGAATCTTATGTTTAGGTCTCTATGCAATATATTAATTTTAGTTTGTTGATATCTAGTTTCTTGAGTTCTTTATAGATTTTCGATATTAGCCCTCTGTCAGATGTGTGGTTGGTGAAAATCTATTTCCATTCTGTAGGCTTCCGTTTTGTCCTATGTCAGTGTTCTTTGCCTTACAGAGAAGCTTTTCAGATTCTCAAAGTCACATTTATTGATTGTTGATGTTAGTGCCTGTGCAATTAATGTTCTGTTCAGGAAATTGTCTCCTGGACCAACACACTCAAGGCTATTTCCAAGTTTCTATTCTATCAGGTTTAGTGTTTCTGGTTTTATGTTGAGGTCTTTGATCCACTTAGACTTGAGTTTTTGGTAGGGTGATAGATATGGATCTGTTTGCATTCATGCTCCATACATGCTGACATCCAGTTAGACCAGAACCATTTGTTGAAAATGCTTTTTTTCTACAATGCATATTTCTAGCTTCTTTATAAAAAATCAGGGGTTCATAGGTCTGTGTATTTAGATCTGGGTCTTCAATTTGATTCCTCTGATCAACCTCTGTGTTTTTTATGCCAATACCATACTGTTTTTATTACTATTGCTCTGTAGCACAGCTTGAAATCAGGAGTGGTGATAACTTTGGATATTCTTTTATTGTACAGGATTGTTTTAGCTATCCTGTTTTTATTTTTGTTTTTCTATATGAAGTTGAGTATTGTTATATCAGGGTCTGTAAAGTATTGTGTTGGAATTTAAATGAGGATTGAGTTGTTGAGTCTGCAGATTGCTTTTGGTAAGATGGACATTTTTATTATATTAATCCTACTGATCCATGAGCATGGGAGATCTTTCCATCTTCTGATATCTTTTTCAATTTCTTTCTTCAGAGACTTGAAGTTCTTGTCACGTAGGACTTTCACTTACTTGGTTAGAGTTACACCAAGATAGTTTATATTATTTGTGGCTATTGTGAAGGATGTTATTTTCCTAATTTCTTTCTCAGCCAGTTTATCATTTGTATAAAGAAGGGCTACTAATTTTTGAAAGTTAATCTTATATCCAGTCACTTTGCTGAAGTTGTTTATCAGCTGTTCATGAGGGGAGTTGTTCTGTAATTCTCTTTTTTTGTTGAATCTTTGTGTAGTTTGGGTATCAGGTTGACTGTGACTTCATTAAATGAAATCAGCAATGTTACTTCTGTTTCTGTTTTGTGGAAGAATTTGAGGAGCATGGCATTGGCTCTTCTTTGAAAGTCTGGTAAAATTATGTGCTAATATCATCTGGCTTCACGCTTTGTTGGGTTGGGAGACTTGACTGCTTCTATTTTCTTGGGGGTATAGGTCTATTTGTCTATCTGATCTTGATTTAACTTTGATAAGTGGTATCTATAGAGAAAATGATCCATTTCTTTTACGGTTTTTAATTGTGTAGAGTACATTTTGTTGAAGTATGACCTAATGATTCTTTGGATTTTCTCGGTATCTATTGTAATGTCCTCCTTTTTGTTTCTTATTTTGTTAATTTGGATATCTTCTCTCTCCCTTTTACTTAGTTTGGCTAAGGGTTGTCTATCTTGTTAAGTTTTTTTAAAGAACCAATTCTTTTTTCATTGATTCTTTGTATTATTCTTTGTTTCTATTTTATTGATTTTGGCCCTGAGTTTGATCATTCCCTGCCATCTACTCCTCTTGGGTCTATTTGCTTTTGTTCTAGAGCTCTTTTTTCAGGTGTGCTGTTAAGTTGCTAGTATGTGATCTCTCCAAATTTTTATGAAGGCATTTAGTGCTATGAACTTTCCCCTTAGCACAGCTTTCATCACGTCCCATAAGTTTGGGTATGTTGTGCCTTCACTTTCATTGAAAGTGATCTGATAGGATGCAGGAGATTAATTTAGTCTCCTTGTATGTGTTGAGATTTGCTTTGTGACTGAGCTTGTGGTGAACCTTGGAGAATGTTCTATGAGGTGCTGAGAAGAAGGTATATTCTTTTGTGGTTGGGTGAAATTTTCTGGAGATACCTTTTGGGTCCATTTGATTCAAAATGTCTGTTATTTTTCTCCTTAGTTTATGTCTGGTTGCCCTGTCTACTGGTGAGAGCAGGGTACTGAAGTTTCCCATTGTCAGCGTATGGGGTTCAGTGTGTGATTTAAACTTTAGTAATGTTTCTTTGACAGAGGTCTGTGCCCTTGTGTTTGTGGAATAGGTGTTGAGAACTGAAATGTCATTCTGCTGGATTTTTCCTTTAATGAGTATGAAGTGTCCTTTCCCATCTACTTTGATTAATTTTGCTTTGAAGTTCTATAGTCAGATATTAGAATAGCTACCCCAGCTTGCTTCTTTCAGCCATTTGCTTAGAAAGCCATTTCCAACCTTTTACTCCGACTTAATGCCTATCTTTGATGTTGAGGTGTGTTTCTTGTGTGCAGCAGAAGGATGGATCTTGTTTTTGCATACATTCTATTGGTCTATGATTTTTAATTGGGGAATTGAGTGCATTGGTATTAAAAGATATCAATGACCAATGACTATTAATTCCTGTTATTTTGTTGGAGGTGGTGGTGGTGGTGGTGGTGGTGGTGTGTGTGTGTGTGTGTGTGTGTGTGTGTGTGTGTGTGTGTGTGTGTGTGTTTCCTTTTGGGGGTTATGCTGGTGTGAGATCATTTATTGCCTTTGTTTTCATGTGTGTACTTAACCTCATTGGGCTGTTGTTTTCTTCTAGTACTTTTTGTACGGCTGGATTTGTGGATGAATATAGTTTAAATTTGACTTTATCATTGAATATCTTGTTTTCTCCATCTATGATGATTGAAAATTTTCCTGGGCATAGTAGTCTGAGCTGGCGTCTGTGGTCTCTTGAAGTCTGCAGCACATCTATCCAGGCTTTTCTGGCTTTTAGTCTCCACAGAGAAGTCAGGTGTGGTGCTAACCTCTGCCTTTATATGTTACTTGGCCTTTTTCTCTTGCAGATTATATTATTCCTTGTTGTTGTTGTTGTTCTGTGTGTTTAGTATTTTGACTAGTGTATGAGAGGGGACTTTCTTTTCTGGTTCAATCTATGTGATGTTTTGTAAACTTCTTGTACCTTTATAGCATGTCCTTCTTAGGTTAGTAAATTTTTTTCTATGACTTCACTAAAAATATTTTCCGGCTCTAAGTGGGAATCTTCTTCTATTCCTGTTGTTCTTGGGGTTGGATTTGTCACAGTCCCAGACTTCTTGGATGTTGTGTGTCTGGAATTTTTTTAATTTGACATTTTCTTTTATGGATATATCTATTCTGTTGTATCTGTTTGTATTTTCTTAATTTCTTCAGTTTCCAGTATCAGGTACTGAACAGTTTTATTCATTTTCTTCAATATTTTTTTCCTTCAGCTTTCTTGACACTCTTTAAGGATTTACTGAATTTTCCCAATTTTTGATTGTCTTTTCTTGGCTTCTTTGAGGAATTTATTAATTTCCTCTTTAGGGCCCTCTATTGTCTTCATAAAGCTGATTTTAAGATCATTTTCTTGTCCTTCAGCTGTGTTGGAATATTCTGGGCTTGCTGTAGTGGGATGGCTGGGTTCTGGTGGTGACATATTGCCCTGGCTGTTGTTGATTGTGTTCCTATGCAGATGTTTAGGCATCTGGATTTGGAGTGATTATAGGTCTAGGTGCCAATTTCTGGTTTTGCCTTTTTTGGATAGGTATTTTCTTCCTTGGTTTCTGTTTCCTGTTTGGACTTCTGGCTGGAATGGCCTGTGCTGAGTTGGGGGCTGGATTTCTGATGGCCATGATGACCTCTGGGCCAGCAGTGGTTTGCTGCTCAAGTTTGGGGCTGGAGTTCATGTGTCATGTGCATAGACTCTGATCTGGCCCGGGAGTCTTCTTGGGTTCAGGATGCTGGCCTGGCTTCTGGTGGGGCACGAGGCTTTTGCTTGCTGTTCAGGGAGCTGGCGTGGTCTCTGGAAGGGTAGGAGGCTTTTGCCATAGGTGTGGGCCTGGGCTATGGTGATGAGGAGAGCAGAGATGGTTGGGGTTGTTCTGGCCAGGTGTGGGTGGGGTTGGAGTGCAGTCTTAACTTGCCTCAGGGAGTTCGTCTGGCCTCTGGTTGGGTAGAAGCAGAGATGTGGGCTGGCATATGGTCCACAATCAATGTTTATGTCATGTTTTAAGACTTCAGTTTTCTTCTTATCTTACATTAATTTTTATTTAAAATGGATAGTTAGTTTCACCAAAAGTCTTTTAGACCCTATTGGTATAGCCCACTGCTTTGAGTCCACATGTGTGGCTTCCATGACGATGTTGGTGGTTTTGTGGAAACTGCCCACTGGAGTGACTCCCCTTAACACCATTGTTGGCAACAGTCATTTGAATTCTACTTAGAGCTTTTGTGAGTGTCCACCTGTGGTAGTGCCTCTACTTTCTTTTGCTGTGCTACCTTCCCCAGTTTTCCTTTTAAGTCTCAATGTCTCCCTAAGATGATGGGCTTTGAGGGCTTTCCCTGCAATTCTATCATCGTGAATCATTAATTTTAATGATCTCTATTCTGTATAAGATACATGCAATTCACTATGAAATTATGCATTTCTACTTTCCTTTTTAATGATAGAAATTAAACCATATTCCCAGTCTGTCTTATAGAAAGTAATTGGCCTACTCAATCCCCGGCTCTTTTAGTCAGTAATATTAATTTCTGTCTGTGGCAGTTCATCCTGAGGCCTTAGGAGTGTTTCAATGCCCCTTCCCCCACACCCACTTTCAGCCCTGCTTCTCCCCTCCCCCTGACTCCCGACTCTGCTTTTTCTTACATTCTTGACAAAATATTCTGTGTCTATTTTTTTTTTTTTAACTTTAGGAATCTCTGACTTTTAATTGACATATTCCTGGTCACGGTGTATCATCCTCTTAGATTGAGTCCTGGGTTTGCAGTAACGACTCTTATTTCGTCCCCTTTTCTCTCCTCCAATACCTTGATGTAGAAGTGTGGCTGGCATGCACAAAGAGGGGAGAAGCACCACAGACAGCCATAGCTGAGGACGACCTGCCACAGTAAGTGAAATGAAGAACAGGCACTGGCACGAAATGCCAACCGTTAATCTGGCCACATTGGTGGAGTCCTTCTATCCCAGGTCATGTGACACCTTGAATGGGTGCACGAGTCCAGGAGTGAGTTTCTTTTGTGGGTCCTGCGCGAGCAGAGCGGATGCTGGTTCCTTGTTTGTTTGTTTGTTTTTGTCTGTCTATCTGTCTGGAACTCTCTGCTTAGAACAAGTTGGCCTTGGACTTGCAAAGATTATTCTGCCTATGTTTTCTGAGCACTGGGATTACAAGCCTGAGCCACCACACCTGACAGGTTGTCATTTTAATCAGGAAGCACTCAAGATGTTTCACTAAAATCAGAAATAAGATAGCTAAGGCTCTTATTAACTGTTGGAGGACATGGGAAATTTGAAGCCAGAAAGTAAAGTCGATATTTGAAAACAAAAGGTACAGTTCCCTTCTGTTGCTGTTGATTATGATTAGCAATTCCATGAGACTCTGTTACTAAAGGAAAAGTTAATATTGAGAGCAGACTTTCTGCAAAGTGAAGGAAGTCTCCTCTGATTTTTTTTCTGTCACCATCTCTCCTTCTTTAATTCCCCTTTTCTCTACTGTCGGCACACTTGCCCTGCTATTTGTGTGACTGTGAGATGACACTACTTGACCATGGGACAGTCTGCCCGACTGTGAGGGACTTCCGTCTTTCTTCCTGGCTTCACTCTGGGGATTCTGCTCTAGGATGCGATGGGGCTGGCAGGGCTTGGCTGCTTGCATGGTGTTCCGTTCTGTCTCATAGTCACTGAGGCAAGTGTCCTGTGCTGCTGAGGAGCCCAGAAAGCACGAAAGAGGACAGCAAGCCTGTATTCTCTTCAGCCCTTACTGCTACCCTGGGCTTGCTACAGTTCCGGTGCTCCAGAAGCCGGCTCTGAACACTGAGGGTGGTAGCAGGGGTGCGCCCTCACTGACATAACGGCCACCATGTGTCTGTCCTCTGAACATTTCCTATTCTTTATTGCACCCCCCTCCATGGGTTACCTGGCTCCCAACCTTCCTACTGGGGATAAGAAAACATGAAGTTGAAGGTCTGGCATGATTTCTTGCTAACTGATTGGGCTATGATGAGAGATGGCTGTGTTTGTAGCATGCACGTGTGTGCGCACACACACACACACACACACACACACTTATACAGAAATGTTGCTGTGTTCATAGCTCAGTTTTTTTGTTTTGTTTTTGCAGGATGAAGATCAAATGCTAAAACAAATCTTTGCTCTCTGGGGCTATGTACTGCTAGGAAATATTTTTTGGAGGAAACTATAAACTAAATGGTGCTGACCATTGTTATTATGTTATTTCCTTACATGCCTCCCATGGTGCTTTGAGGCATTGTGTAACTTGGGCTGGCCTTGAGCTAATGGTCTTCCAATTTCAGCCTTCCAAGGTCTGGGATTATAGGTTGGTGCTACCATGTCCAAGCTTATTAGCTTTTGATTAACTATCATATTTAAACTCTGGTCACAGAGTTGGCCATACTGTTTACTCCTTGATTCTGACAGAATTTCACAAAGTTGTCAGGACAGCCTCAACTTCATATTTTGATAAGAATAAAGAATTTGGATAGTTTGCTTTTGGATATTAGTCTTTGCTCCAACTTTTAGGCATTTTAAAATTTAGCACATGAAAATAAGAAAAATAAGTGGCGTCTTGTGTCTGTTGTATGAGATAGTTTGTATGCCTCCTCATGTCAAGGCGGTAACTAAACCAGAATTTACTTTTCTCCACAATTCAAAACCTGGATGCAATCCAAAACAGTCCTGAGCAGGCATGGCAGTTCCACCAGTTTCTGCCCGTCTGTTTATACTTCATTATCTTCATAATGGCAGCCACACTTTTGGACTTCTTTCTGTGTTTGAAGCACCTGGAAGGGTGAAAGACAAAGACAGGAAAGCCAAAGTTGAAGAAGAGGCCTCCCAGAAGCCTGCTAGTGGCGTCCACATATATTAGAGAGGAGCTGACAGAATCACTTCAGAAAGGCATTCTGGGATGTAGATTTTGGGCCGGTGGTTGTCCCTTTGGGCACAATTCTTCAGGGTATAATGAGGAAGGGATAACTACCTTTTGCATGTGCGACCTTCAGTTCCTGGTTCAGGGTCTTTCATCACTG